>NC_142250.1:27363041-28037624 GCF_052056855.1 Sturnus vulgaris
TGGGAAACAAATAAATACCAAATCAGATCACTATTCATTCACAAGTAAATGAGGGAGTGGCAAGGAAGAATTTTTGAAATATTTACAAACCTGGAGGAAAAAAGCTTGATTTTTTAGTTTGTTTTCTCTTTTTAAATCAGATTTACTGGCTATGCATCATAATGAGATGGTGGTGTGCTTTTTTTTGAGGTGAAACATATACTTCTCACAGTAAGGAACAGTCATCAATAAAATTATTCTTTACTAGTAATCCTCCTTATCTTTTTCATTATCTGTACAAGGATTTATTTAATTTTCAATCTAAACATGCAAGAACTTCAGGTAATGATAGAGCAGGTGTACCTTGAGAGGATTAAATTATGGGAGTCAATGAACAATAATGGGGTAGTAGCTGAATGATTGAAACAAAGTTAGCAGTACAAATGGTTACCAAAAATAATGATTTTTCTGCTCCATATGGAGGTCTTTTAATGTCCAGAACATAAACTTACAGTTTCAACTGTTTTTTTATTTGAAACCTCATAAATATGACCAATCTTGTGTTTATGTGACCCTGAGTGCTGTCTTAGACTCTGGTAAGATCTACTCTTTACAGTATTGAAAATCCATAGTGTGACAGTAGGGGACAAAGCTAATGTTCATGGCAGAAGATGAAATTTACTTTTTTTAGTTTATTTCAGCAATATTTCCACGGTGCCATCATGACTCTTAAACCAGAAGAATTTGCCACTGAAAAAAGTCCAAAAAGGTCTGGTTCTGAACAGTTGTGTCTTCTCCTGCCAAATAATGTTTTAATCTCTTATAATTAACAAGTGTTTATGCAAAAGGTGGAAGGAACAGTTCCTCTGCTGGGGATCTGAACTCTTCAGAATATCAAAATTCAATAGAATAATGTTTCAGAAGTGACTGGCACTATCTCAGCCCTTTTTATGGCAGGGTACATTTGTTTTTTCTACTTGTGGTTACCTGACCTCATTGTCTGTTACTACTGTCTTTAGTGAAGGCATGAGCAAGCTTTGGGGCAAGCTGTTAAAAACAGACAGAACAAGAAATCACTTTGAATGTCAGAAATACCAGTGGAAGTGAGAGGAAACCCCAGGCACCATAACACTCTGAGAGAGGCATCAAGATCATTAACAAGCATAGCTGAAATTTTTTAAGAAGGGGGGTACTGACAGCAATTTAGGCATATTCATGCAGGATTACAATAAAGAAGAAGTATTTTTGTTAGGAGGTTCAGATGAAAAATAATCTGTAATATGCAGGGCTTCACAATTTAGAATGTTAATGAAAAAAAGTCTAAAACTGATGATTGAATCTTGTACTTAAGCCACAGGAGAAATGAGCTCCCTCAGCTCTTTCCTTTTTGCAACCTCTGGAGAATCTTTCTGTCATCCAGCATATGAGAACAGATTCTTCAAAGTGTAAATCTGGGTGCGCAGTGCCAGTGTATGAATTAAAATAGACTGAATGATAGAGGTGATTTAGCAAGCAGTTGATCAGCTTTGCTTTTCTGAACTCGTTCTTGACAAAATAGACCAAACCCAGGATAAAAAGCATAAAAGCAGCTAGAAATGAGGCTGCTCTTCTGACAAGATGTACTTGATTCTACAGATTTCTTCCCCAAAGCTCAGAAAAGGGAATGTCAATATTTGGGGCATTTGAGCTTCCTTCAGGGTGTATCTTATATCAAAACTTCCTGTCAAATTAAAGCTTGACAGCCTTGACTGCTCGATTGCTTTCAATCACGTCTAAAAGTCTAAAAGATTACTTCTAAAAGTAAAAAGATGTCCAGCATCTGGTGACTGAATGAAATGTGTTGAATTTGGTTGTCCCTTGGCAAAATTTTCTTCTGACTGTATATGAAAGTGGAGAGTGGGTGTATGATCTATTGATGACTCCAGCTGGAAAAGATTTATCTAGGGCTGTTATATGATCCATTTCTCAATTCTCTGTAATACTTTATTAAATAAAACCTGCGGTAGAAAAAAGAAATCTCTTCCAAAATGTTATTTCCTCTCTAAAAAATCTCTGTCTTGAACAGAGGAGTGTCCTTTTAGATATGAATCTTTGGCAGGGGCTTTATTACTCAGAGGACACACTTTGGGGATCAGGACCTCATCTAACAAGACAGGATTTGTTATCACCTGGAGACAGAAGCACTGCAGATAGTTGCCATACATCACCAAGATTGCTTTTTGGGGACAAAACATCTTTGATTTTGCATGTTGGCATCAAGTCTGGATCTAGGATGTGTTTGAAGAGAAGTCTGGTCCCATGGGGCTTGGTAATGGCACCACTTCCACACGGTGTAGGTACAGGGCACCCCTAGGATCACTCACTGTGCCAAAGACAGCAGATCTCACCCAGGCAGGCCAAAGTCTGATGGCTTCTTGTACTCAGCAAGAACTCCAATAAAAACTAGGACAATTCTCAAGTTCATGGACAAGCCAACACTCCCTGACCAACTTAGAATGGATGAGGTCTCAGCCCTAGTACAGATGACAAGTGATCTCGCTGATCAGTCACCTTAGTGTGGAGTAGCTTTTATGAAGTTGGACGCCCAGTAGCACATTAAAATGTGTGAGAGACGTGAAAAGGCTCTCTGCAGAGTGAAAAAACAAATACTGCTGAGCCACAGACTGACTTTGAAGGTTAATTGGACATTTAGTTTTAGCTGCTGTCACAATAGATCAGTCATGTCACACTGTAATCAAAACTAACACCTTCTAGCAGGCTTGTTAACTATTCTAACATAGGAGGCAATTGTTTCAGTAATAATGGCAAAGGTAAGGAATATTCCTTTGTGTGTTACAGACATTTATAGCAGCAGCAGCAGCACCTGTCCCCTGGAAATATGAGCTGTTCTGTTTGTGAAGGAATGACTTGATTTTTTTTTTTTTTGTTTGTTTATTTGCGTGTAACACACATAGAAGTCTGGCTGAATCAAAGTAATTCATGGTAAAAGGTCAAAAATTAAGAGCTGCTTGGTCCAGAGGATGTCAATAAGAAGACTTACAAATAAAACCATAGCGTGCAAAAGACTGTAGCTGTATTTTCATATTGAAAAATATTGTACTCAAGTATATAGAAAGATAAGCCTTAAAAATTCTTAGACAGAACTGAAGATCTGAAGGAAAAACTATTCCACAGAGATGTGTCTTCAAGGAAGACTGAAAACTAACTTCACCCACACCACAACCATGTTATACAAAAAGAGGCTCGTGTTTTGGGCCAAGGGGCACAACAGAAGGAAGGGAGGCTGCATTCCTTTTAGCTCCTCCTCTGTACAGCTCTGCCCAGGAGCACCTCCCAGTGAACATCTCCTGACATTCCCAAGGCTGAATGGTGCATTCAGCTTGTCACTGATACTGTGACAACAGCAGATTTGTCAGCCCATCTCTGAGCCTTTCCAGGTTCTTACCATGATTGGAAGGTTTCCATGTTTATTTTGGCATGACTTGCTCAGGAAAGATTGAAAAATTAAATAGCAAATACAAAACTAAGAATAAATATAGATGTGAAAGGAGATGCAAGGGAAATTTTAATAAATTTTAATACTGATCAAAAATATTTTAACAGGTTATGATATATTCAAATATTGTATTCTTGTGACTCCTTTGAATTGTGTTATTGGAAGCACCATTTTCCCAATATCTATATGTACCATAAAATAAGGACACAACCTTGCTTATGGTACATTCAGTCAGAACAGACATCTTTAGAGAAGGGAGTAAGGCAGGAAAACTTGGCACAAAGATTAAGGAACCAACCAACCAACAGTTTTCAGGAAGTTCAGTGCATCCCACTGAAAGAGATATGAGTTTGTCTGAAGATGCTTCATTTCCATGCCAAAAAAAATATAGAGATTTACTAGAAAAATATAAATCTTCATAAATATTGTTTTGCTCATGATTGCACTTAAAATTCAAAGTGTATTTACAAACATACCTGTCCCTTATGTCTATGTGATGGGCATATATATTTTGTGAAACTGTAGCAAAAGTTGTTAAAGCAATTGGAAGAGAATTACTGTAATGAAGTAGTAAAACTGTGTAATATAGTCTGGTAAAAATAAAAAGACATTTAAAAAATAAGAAAAAAAATGAGCAGAGGTGAAGAAACTCATAAAGATGTAATTCTTCCTCAAGACTGAAGAAGGAAGAAAGAATAAGCCAAGGTGAAAAATGCAGTATGATCTGTATTTAATAAGACCATGTTGCTACATAGCCGTGACACAAGAATAACTGTGTTTTACATCCAGTACCTTTAGGGCTGAGGACTCTTTTGGCCCCCTTCATAAATCTGTTCCTGAAATTAGAAAACAAAAAGCTCCAAAGTAGTTTTGCTCCTTGAGCCCATGATTCAGGTGTTGTGAACATCCGTGCGTTCCCCCTTCCTTCAGGCTGTTTTCTTTGGCAGCTGCTCAGTTTTCTCACTCAGATTTGTGTGCTACAGTGAAGCTGCTGGAAAGTTGCTGTGTACATGGCTGACTGGGGCATCTGCTGCTTGAACCTGTTGGCAATTTCCTGGAAGGGAGGAATTAATTCTCCAAAGGAGGAAAAAAGATCTGTGGTTCATAAATATATTCTTTACTACTCAGCCTGCAAGCAACTTAAACTAGAAAGATATTTTTCTAATTTCTTCTATACAAACTCATTGCCCAGCTTTTTTTTACTTTCTTCACTATCAGTAGATGTTTTTTTCAGTATAGCTGCAGCTGACCCCTCTTGAATGGATGGTGTCAGACAGTGCTTCACCAATAATATTTTCAGCTATAGAGCAGCTCTGACTCCTTTGCTGGACCAGAAACATCAAGTTTCTCCAAGTATAGAACAGCAGGGATAGAGATCAAGAAGCAAACGATAAGCAACACATGTGAGGCTTGTGCCTTGAAGCAAAACCTCCCATAAACCATCCTCCACACATTTGGCCACTCTTTTCCTTGGGCAGAAAGCACAATGTACCTTGCTGTGGACCCCATATTCCTCTGAGCTGTAAGGAGAATGACTGGCCTGGGAAAGGCAAAGTGCTTCTCTCTGAGCCACAAACTGGATGGCAGCCACCTCCAATGTGTGTGACTCTCAGGCAGAACCATAGAATGACTTGGGCAATGACCTTTAATATCATTGAGTCCAACCATTAAACCAACACTGCCAAGTCCACCACTAAATCATGTCTCTAAATGCAGCAGAAACCTGTTCTGAACATACATGGGCTTGAATGACTGCCAGCTGAGATCCAGGGCATCTCAGGGGGTGATTTCTCCACTTGTACCTGCTCCATCATCCTCCCTATCCTTCTGCACCTGTCTTGGCTTGAAAGAATTGGCAGGTTCCCTTACACATTGCAAAGCAATCCTGCCTGTCACACTCAGTATTTAAACTGGGGTGAAAGATGACCAGGGCCCACTGGTCAGTGACTGGCAGGGCATCAGTCAGTGAGTGGTAATTGCATTGTGCATTACTTTTAAAAAATATTATAATTCTTATATTTTTTTATTACTACTATTATTATTATTATTGTTGTTACTGTTGTTCTTATCACACATCTTTGTTGCCCTCTGCAAAATGGTTGGAAATTTCATAACTGGAAAATTCCAAATCTCATAATTTCTAATTCCCTTTGCAACAGCAGACTCTGCAAAAAGACATTCTTCCTCCAACTGAGCCTCTAAGGGTCAGAAAAAAGAAAAATCTGGGCAAGCATCACTCTCTAATCAGCAATAAGTCTTCCCTGTGAAACTCTGGAGGGTCTGATTAAAAGCAGATATGGGTAATCCTAATGAGGGAAAAAATTACAACCTCTGGAAGAATTAAAAGTTCCATGAAGGCCCCTTGACTCGGTAGCAGACCTTCACACAGGGATAATAGATTTAGGCAGGCAGCAAGCTATGGTTTTATGATGCTTTTTATTAACCACAGGAGCTGTGTGTTGCACTGCAGGATGAGCAGAGGGGATGTGTTAAAGTTCAGCCCTCTCTGGCTGCATGGCTCTAAAACTGAAACACGGTTTCGTGATCACTCTGAGAGATTTGTCTTCCAGATAGATATCCATGTGGTTGCAGGCATCCCTTTTTTCAGTGTGCAGCATCTCCTTGAAAAACCTGAGGGCAGAAGAGAAGGATTATGCCCAGCAAACGTGCCAACAACAATCCATGGTGAGGGGGGACAGTTTTCCTAGTTGGGAATGCTGGTGGTTCTCTGCCAGCTAAGGGGCTGAGCGGTGACGTTCCCTTCAGACCCTTCTGGCAGGGAAATGGTGAAAAACCTTCCAAAAGTAATTAAAATTTATCTTCAGCTACAGGAAAAACAAAACACACACGGAATGCCTTAACTGGCAGCGCTGTGAACAGGATATTTGTGTTTATAAAAGAAAAGAGCAGTTCACACATCAGTAATGGAAGGACCTTCAAAAAGCTTTAGTGCAGAAAAAACACCACTCTTCAAGACTCTCCAGCTGGAAACCTTTCTCAGCAGCTAAATGCAGTGATTTTTAACTGCTTTTAAACTCCCAAACGTTACCAAAAAGTCACTCTGATGCCTTGAGGAGCTGGAACAGAGGCTACACACAGATTTAAGGGAATAAAATGGGTATTTATTGAGAGGCCTACAAAAGCCACACCCTAGCAGTATGAGTGCTACAGTTGTGACCCCTGCCTGGATGGCTCCAAGATGGAAGCAAAGGAGGGGTTGGTCACAAAATCTCACACTTTTATAGGTTTTGGTTCATTTGCATGAACCCACCCTCCACGTTTCCACGTGGTTTGTGCTTAGGGCCTGAAGTTTGGAGAAATTGTCCTTGACTTCTCAACTGGAATAGAATTGTTTTGTCTTCATCACCCTAGCACATCAGAAAAGCACATCCAAGGAGAATAGGAAAACTTAAAACTAAAGGCATCATCTCGAAATGAGGATTTAGTGCAGACATGTAGCTTCCATGGGATGCATTCACATGTGTGAGCTGGCATTCCCTCAGGTGTCCCAGATGTAACTGGAGATCAGAAATTGCTCATGGACTACAGAACTCTACTCTTGAATTTAGCTGATCTATTTAATCAGTCTCCACATCAAAAGGCCATCTGAACATCCCTGCAATATGTACATCCTTACCACACTCCCACAAGACAAAGTGATATTTCAGACCATATTCCCAACTAGGTACTTCTGACAGTCAGGAATAATTTTCCATACTTTTTTGTCACTAAAATATCTTCGTCCAAATTGTTTCAATCTTAAGAGTCAGGTGACATGACATTACATGACATGACATGACATGACACGGTTAAAAATTTCCTCTAAAATTTTTCTCTCTAACGAATTTTCTCTCATTTTAAAACGCAGTTTTATTGTAACAATACTTTTGACAGAAGAGTTACTTTGGATGAATTTTTAAGCTAAAAATGGGCCAACATTGTCCAAAAGATTGCTTTGACACTTATTAAAGGAAGAAAAAAGTGTTTCAATTTGAAGTGCCTTTGTATTTAAACATTAAGCCAATTTTAGTCATCTTTTTTTTGAAGTCAACACCTAAATGAATATTTTATGATTTTCATTTTGAGGCTTTTCAGTGGGCCCTGACAGAATACATTTTAGTGTGACCGGTCTGGGGGAAGATCTGTGATTTGCATTTTTCAGGTTTAAGGAGGAATTTTTTAAATAGCATCTTGAGTTTGGTTTTCTTCAGAGGTGAAATTTTGTTTTCCTGACTCAGTTTTCCCTGCCCTGTTCACTTGGGAGATGGTTTAACACACAAAAAAGCCTTACTATTTCAAAATATCTCCTGATGTTCATTGTAAGTTTTTTAAATGGCCTCCACACAGCCCAGCCTCACAGCTATGCAAAATTGAGAATAATTTTGCATATTTGGATATGCATTTACATCCTAGTTAAAGTGATTTCCAGGGTAGAATATACTTCCTAAAACCTTGAGGAAAAAACAATGATATCAGTGGTAAATGACTTTGTGCACCTTAGATTCCAAATTTGTAAATAGTTTTAGGAGACCCTTTTTTACTGAGGCATGCATCTGTAAACTTTGGGGGGGCGGGGGGGGGGGTTTAAATTCATCAAAAGAAGCATAGACTGAAAATAATGCATCGAAAAGAGTGGGAACTCTGCAGACATTCTGTGCACAAACAAGAGCACCTGAAAGAAAGCCTTCTTGAAGCTGGAGAGAGGCTGTTATGAAAACATGTGGTGATCCAGAACGTGTGTGCTGAAGCAAAGTATGTCCTATTTCCCAATTTAAACAAAGGGGAGAATTAAGGAAAGACACTGGAAATGAGCTCAAGCTAACTTTATAAATGATTAAGTGATAATAATTCAAAATTAATTCTAGTCTGCATAACTTAGGCAAGTAATCTAGCCACTACTTTTTGTTCCTCAGAGAGCAGCTCCAGTGTTAGCACTCGAACTTCCCCATCACCTCAGCAGCAGTAGGTGCTCTTGAGGAGCTCCTGGATGATGTTCTCTCCCAAAATAAAGCCTTTTGTCTTCAGCTTTTTCATCTGCAGACTCTTTCCACCAGTGCCACTGCTGGGCATAAGAGTTACTGTGTTTGCTGTGGTTTAGATGAAGAAGAAAACAACAGTGGAGATTCGGTGTTTATGGGATCACACCGGCCAGCAGAGCATTTCCTGTAGGATTTGTTGAAGCAGAGAATCGAGCAGTCTGTTGGCTGATATTGGTCTGCCATGCAATGCAGCTCATTCTCTCCAACACAGGCACATTTACCTCCCAACTGTGTTTACACATCAGCTAATTTCTACTTGCGGCTGCCGCTCTTTATGAGGAAAACCAAGCAATTGTTCCTAACAATTCCCTAAAAATAAATGTGCTGCCTTTACTGGGGTAGTTAGAATTTTAAATAGTGCACTTCATGATCATTTATAATGCAACAGCCTTAATGAACAGTGCCAAATCAGTCTTAGTATTCTTGAGCTACCCATTGCATAGTTCCTCTCTCTCTTTCCATTGCCTTTATGGAAAGAATAACAATAAATCCTGTTATATTTAGAAAATTCCTTTTTTATCCAGAATTAATCAAAAGGATTAACAGCCCTCCACATAGTCCTCAAGCCCTCATTCTAGAAAAAGAAAACATCAGCCTTGACAGGAATTTGAGCAATCATTGAAGCAGGATTTATCAGTATTTATTTATTTTTGATATAGATATCACAGAAGAACAGAGTGGGATGTAAAACATCCTGGGTCACAGCGAGAACTGCAGAAGAGAATTTGCTCAGCTATTTAGCATTAATCACTGTTCTTGAAGAAAATTGACATGAGCTTTTTAATGACATGAATCAAAAATTCTTTTTAAAGACTTTTCTGAAAGGTAACAAGCTCAAAAGATGTGGCCCTAGTAGCAGTCTTTGGATATTGACTCAGTATGGTTCTGTAGGTTAAACCATCCTCCAAGGCTCAACAGGACCACTTACTTCTATTGGGAGAGACTCCATCCTAGTCCCCTAACTAGCTCTGTGATAAAGGTTACATACTCTTCAGCATATTTGATGTGAGCTTTTCACTAGAGCTGAAGCAATTGAATCCAGTGCTGTGAGTTCTTCTTAAAAGGGACACTGGCTGAGAGGAATGAATGGCTGAAAGATATTGATGAACAGTGTTGGATGGCACAGTGTTTAATAAAAATGAGTCACACCTTGGCAGCTCTCAGGAATGACCCAACAAATAATTAGGAAATTAAACTTACTGGAAAAGAATTTGGTGCAGTGAATTTTTATTTTTCTTCTTTTATATTAAAGGGTTTTTTTCAACAGCACTAAAGTACCCTTCAAGAGAACCCAAAACCACCAAAGTTAACCACTCCTGAAGTTACACTGCACTGCTGACAATTTTTTTTTTATTTGGTATTTTTTCTTTTCGTTTCTATCAGTGACAGGGCTAGGATTCACGTGTTTGGTAGAGGACATCAAACATATTTTCCAAGTTCCCTCAGGCCACCAAACTGAATGTCTATGAAGAATGTCCAATGAAGAAGTTTCTTTTTAAAATCTCTTAAAATACAAGCTTTAACCTTTTTTCTTCTCATTTTATAATGATGTTGGGGGGAGAGGGAGGAGTGGAGCAGTTTAAGAAATTTTCAGCCATTTATAAAATGTATTGGCTTTGCATGGTAAGGTGTTGATAGCAGGTGGCTTCTGAGAGAAGTTAAAGCTGAATTACAACAAAATTAAAAGGCTGAATCAAAGTTGAAAGCTATCATATATTTGAAATGAAACATGGCATAATTGTGCTATTTGAAAGCAGCTTCTCAGATTGGCATACCAAAGGTGTTATTCTCTTTCATACACACACTCTTGTTGTTCAACTATAAACAATTATTGCTTCCCAATATTACAACTGGATATTTCAAATCGTAATGGCAGATGTTCTGGACATCAGTTTAATCCAGATGATTCATGTCTTGAATGGGTGAATTTTTGCAGAAGAATTTTTAATCCTTTCTGGATTTCAACAGAGAGCAAAATATCACAAAGGAGAAGACATGTCGAGAATTAAAAATCCCAGCAGAGTATTGAGATTCCACTGCCTGCTGGTTTATTGTTGAAGGCTATAAAAGACAAGAAAGCATTGACATAAAACACACACTACTGATATTTGGTCTGTGGTGGCAACAGAGGAGCTGAAAATAAGGGGCAGCTCAGCACATTGTCTCATTCTCCATTACTTGTATCCTACCTGTTTGTAATACACAGCTTGCTGAAATTCAGCTATCCTCCATCTGCTTGTCTCAGAAACAGAAGCACCAGAAATATCAATGTGTATGAAACATATGAATCATCATTACTAGTAAGCATCTGGCAATGCTAGAAGCAGAAACAAAAAAAAAATGTGCATAGTAATCATTTGCAACTAATACAAATATGTGTGGAGGAAAATGATTTTATAAACAAATTCTAAATGCTTTTTCTTTTTTTTCAGACTGAAAGAATCTTGGAAAATTAAGTGCCTTGATATATATGCAAACAAGCATGGAGAGAAGACTTTCCAACTTCCCATAGTTCAGGAAAGACTTTCATAGACACCCAAGTTAAAACAGTGACTTTTGTATATACAAAATATTGTTTAACATAAACCAAAAATAAACCAGTTTAAAAATAAATAGCAGCAGACAATGAAGAGCAGTTAACATTTCATGAGTGATGGAAGAAATACAGGTTTGTGTGCAGATTTCAGCAGTGAGGGAGACAGCCACCATCCCTTCCATGAATCCTCTTCTGCCTGCATATTCATTTTTATATGCTCGTGCTTACTTGCTTAGTTTTATAGTCACATACAGAAACACAGATTTTCCTTAGCAGTGTCAAATTCCATTAAAAATATACTGGTTTTAGCTTTGTGACAAAAATAGACATTAAGAAGCCAAGGATATGGCAGGTGATGGTTTGAGCTACATCCTGGGTGTAGCAGTGACTTCTGGAGTAAAGATCAAGACTCCACATGTAGAGCACCTGGGAGCAAACAGCCTTTCCTTCTTTGCACCCTGCCACATTCTTTAAAGACACATGTACAATATATGGGGAATTCATCTAGGAAGTAAATACATCATTCCTGGTGAACCACTGCAGAGGCAACACTAATTCAGTTCAGTGAAGCAGAAAAGTCCTGGGAGGAAACTGAGCTAAGGCAGCTGTATAAAAAGTTAAGCTTGTGGTACTGTGGCATAAAGAGCTGCAAAGAGTAATTAGCGGGAGGGGAACTCAATTAACTGAAACAAACAACTGATTGTGCAATTAAGGAGCACCCTGTAAATCATTGCAAACCTCTTGTCATAGAGCATTTCTCCACAGTCCTGCTGTACTGGCCCTGCTCCGTGGGGCTAAGAGTGAGGGCTAAGCTGCAATCATGTTTTGATTGCTGTATTATGAACCACTAATGATAATGACTTGTGTACTTTCCTTAATTACCCTGAATAACAATTCACATTGCTAACCCTCCATCTTACCAATATTTTTACATATGGATTATGTAAAAGGAAGAGTGCAGGAAGTCATACAGAAATACACAGGCCCATATACCACATGCAGTTTACTGGTTTGCATTTTTACTTTTTGTACAAAAGACCAGCCCTCCAAGAGAAGGCACAAAGCTCCTTTATTATCAGATCATTTAGTCAGAGTGCAACAAATGGTTATATTTTAAGTTTCAAATCCACTCAGATATCATTGGGAGAAAAACTAGATTTGCACTTCTTTGATTATAAGGTTTGCTTCCATTTAGAAGAGATAGGAAGAGAGAGAAGAAAAGATCTCATTTCAGTATTATTCAAAAAGGGAACAATAGAGAAAAAAGAGATCAGTACAACACAGCAGAGTATTAAGACTATATGAAAAGGAGAGGAAGTAAAAACTAAGTTGGCACAATTATCTAGAGGTAAGATTCCTTGAAATTTCACTTTTATGAGCTTCCTTGCTGTCGTTTCAGTAATTTTTTGTGATGAGATTGCCATGTTGGCTGAGGATATTGAGTGTGTTTAGTCTCTAAAATTTCAGTAGAACTGCATGAGAGATTGGTAAGAGATGGAATTAAAATGTTTGTGCTGCATTTTGTCACAGCCTTTTCAACTACATAAAAAATGTTAATGTTAAAAAAAAAAAATCCTGCCATTGTTCATCTGAATTTCCTGGGGGGTTTTGGTTTGCTTTTCCTTTCAATCCCTAACTGTCAAGAGAACTTTGTGACAAAGGCAGCAGCTGCCTTCATGGTGGTTGGGCCATCACTGTCACCTGGAAAAAAAGGAAGCCCTGTTCCCCAACCTCCTTTCTGCCATACTGTGATGCATGACAACTTCTTTCTGAAAGCACAGCCACTGAAATGTCCTCCAGCACTGACTGCTTCTAGGGAGCAGTGCCATACTGACTGCCCTGAAGATCTGCCATTTTTTCATACACTTTTCACAGGACAAGCAGCTGTTTCCCACATTCCCTTGCTAAATGCATTTTTAAACCATGTTGGCAAAAATAATCTCTGAGGAAAATTTGCCTTCTGTGGCCCATTGGTCGTTGGCTTGGGTTTAGAGAAGCTACTAACGAGGCTGGTGATTAGTGACAATTCTGATGGCAGTACGTATGGTGGGAACATCTGGCTGGATGCTTTGAACTGGATGCAGACCCACCAGCCTGACCCACCATTTGCTACTGTGCAAATGGCTTTATATTACAGAGACTGCTGGGTCATTTATCTTCATTAAGCAACAGTCCCTAAACCCAATAATTAATGACAACTAGTCTGGGAATGGCTGTGCAGAAATGTGAATACTAACAGAATAAACAAATTCTAGTAAGAGGAAAAAGTGCAGGCTGGAGAAAAAAAAGACCTGAAAATGTTTTCCTCTCAGAAAGCTCTTGGGATCCTGAGAGGACATTTTAGTGTGGAATGAACCACTGGTATTTCTTGAGCAAAGTGATGAGCCCAGTGGCTGTGTAAAGCTGTCTGAATGTGTGAAAATGACACAGCTGGCAGAGGGCAAACCTGGCAGCTTTCCTGGCATCCCAGGCATGGGCTGCACTGGCCTCTTGCTGCTTGTCCCCTGTTATTGCCAATAAATAGGAAAGCCACAGCTGGGATTCATATCTACAAGAATAGGAGGAGGGTCTTCAAGTGAAGTGTAGGCAGGATTTATGTTTTTTCTTCCGAGTTTCTCTGTGCATCCAGTCCCAAATTTCATCCCATCCTAGCTGCCCACTTTCTTGAGCTACCTGCATTAAATTTTCTGTATTCCTGGAAGCAGGATACCACTTCCTAGGCACCTTGGTAATCAATCCTTATAAATAAAGTGCACAAGGCACAGTCATGGGATGGTTGACATGAGTTTCCCAGAAAGAAATCTTCAGTGAGAAAAAGTTAATATTTTCTATCTAAGAGGGACAAAATAGTGAAAGAAGACTTAAAAATACACTTTAAAAATCCAGTGGATTCAAGGAGCACAGCAGAAGGAAGTCTAGTATGCAGCTCTGCCCATTATCATGGGCCTCTATTACAATTTCCTCTAAAACCCTCAGTGACCATAGAAAGAAAGGTGATTTCTAAAAGCAGTGGTTTAAGGTAAGAGGGAAAGGGGTTTCTATTTACTCTTGTATTATGTTAATTCACATAAATACTTGAGAATTGAAATTTTAAAATATTGATGGGAATAGCTGATGGGTCTTATCCAGTCTGTACAGGGAGTATTTTTTATCATTTCTAATCAGCATTAAGACCCAGCACTAAAATTGCACTTTCACCCTCTGAGCCCACTGCTTGACTAATCACTTTTCACCACTTCCTAGTCCTTTTGTAAAAAAATGGAGAAAGCCTCTGATATTCTTCTTCAGCCTGTTCTGCAAAGAATAGCACATAAAATCCCTCTTCTCAGGGCTATGAAGAAATTTTAACTTTAAAATGAGAAGATTCCTTTTATCAGCAAATCCCAGCAATGTTCCAATTGGACTAGTGGGGGAGAAAGTTCTAACTCATTTAAAGTAGCCTTGACAAGTTTATAATGAGCTTGTATGAGGAAGCAACCTCAGGTCACAGAGGACTGGCCTTGATCCAATAAATATGTTTTGGTTCCAAGTTTTAAATGTGCTGAAGGCTGTTTTATATTTTAATGAAATTTAGTAATGTGTGAATACCTTTTCTTCTGGTGTTTTAGTGGTTTTAAAACATTGGTAGCATTCTGAGGAAAAGTACAAGTATGTAGCAGCAGGAAAAACAGATGTAAAAATGATAAGGAAGCAAAGAAATGAGATTTGGGCTTATTCAGAGGCCTCTAATTTTTATAGTAAGGATAACATGCATTGACCAATGATTCACGAGCTGCTCACCATTCTAAAAGGCTCACAACAAGAAAAGGTGTCACCTTCCTATAGGAAGTCAAGAAGGATTACTGTCAGCAGGAGCCAAGTCTGCTTCCTGGGGCAGAGTTACTCTCTCTGCTTCCTGGGGCAGCTCAGTCCTGCAGCACGCATTTCTGGGCACCCACAGGAAGGTCCCTGCACGGTGGTTCCCTGCACTGAGAGCTGATCACCCTGCAGTGCCAGAGCCGTGTGCTCATCCCCACAGGTGCAATCCAGAGATGCCATTACCTGGCAGGGAAGGAGAAGGTCCCTCCCTGTGTGCTGAGTGTGGCTGATCACCTCCTGCAGTGGCTGTGGTGCCTTGGCTTGCAGCAATACACGGGGACATGCTGGTGGGCAGCTCTGGTCTGGCCATGTCCCCACGCCAGTGAGGGATGGAATTCTGTTAACCCATTCGGCACCTGATGGACAGAAACCAGCAATCCTATTCAAAGGCATCCCCTCCCATGGGGAAAAGGAGCAGTGTGACCCTGCATGAGCCAATTCCCCAATTTATACCTGTGTGTTAAATACCAGCCATTGTGCAGGGCCAGTGAAAGGCCCCGGACACAACCACACTACTAATAATTCCTTTGCTATAAAAAGAGGTTGCTATGCATTCCTGCATGAAAATTCAGCACAATTTTGTGAACTTCAGCCTGTTCCTGTTTCTCCAGTGAGCACCAAATGCCAGAATCCAGTCACTGATCCTCTGCTTGTTAGAAGCAAAACACTCAAATAATAATAGGCAGGAAACCTGTAGGAATGCTCTCCATTTTAGAAGGCTATGAAACAGATGGCCTGGTTATAGCATCGTTTCCCTCTGCAATAAATGTTTTGCTTTAATTCTGTAAGTACAACTCATCTGACTCATCCAAGGGGATCCTAGAGGCTTTGTCAGTTTAGTGTGTCAGTTTGGGAGCAAGACAGAAAAGTTGCTTGCCATGAAAAATTAATGTCCTTCAATACAGCAAAAGAATGAGAGAAAAAAAGAGACACATTATAACCAAGAAAACGGATTTTTCATGCAGGGCAGGAAGCAAAGCGTAAAATAGGGTATATGGGGAAAGAGGGCCGGCAGAGCCCCATCTTGTGGCAGAAATTCCAATTCCTGCTCCTCCGGCTGTGGATGAGTCACCGTGTCCCAGGGACAATGCTGTGGGACATTGCTCTGTGCAGCTGGCCTTTAAATATTTAAATGTATTGGACTACGGGAAAGATGTCTGTTCTTTGCCAAGCAGCTGCCTATAAACAGCTCTCTAAATTGCAAGTCTAGACTGTACTAGTGTAATCCGGAAGAGAACAGGAGGAATTGTGTAATTAACTTTTCATTTTTTTCAGAAAATAACCCCTTTGTGCTGGGCAGGCAGGGATGAGTCTGAGTCTAGAAAGGAACTGAAGTGGTGCTGAGCTTTGTTGGTGTTTGTTCAATTTGGGAGTTTTCTGTGGTTGGGGGCAAGAATCCGCTGTGTGCTGACTGCTGGCTGCTCCCTTGTTAAAGATAATTTCTCCAGTTCTCCCTTGCACCCAATCCAGCCATCAAAACAGACATTTCTTCAGGTAATTTCATACTCCAGGACAGTCACCCCACTTAGCTAGCTGCAGGCAAACAGCAAACTATCAGTCAGTGACCAGGAGTTGCTATTTTGGGATTTCCATGGTCCCAGAGCTGCAGAGTGCAATGTAGAAGTCTCTTCAATCTGTGTCCTGGCCACCTCTCCTAGGATTTCCTTCTGTCAATATACCCAGACAATCTTCTGCATCTTGAGGAAGACAGCAGCAAATAACTTGCAGCTATGGATGTCTCAGTCATGTCCATGGGACTGTGTGAAAGACATCAGAGATGCATTCACCTTTTTTTAACAAAGATCCAGACCTTTAAGAGATTTTGGCACATTGCACTGATTGCACTGATTCCAACAGGAGCTGAACTTTTTCCTAACTTTTCCTAAGCACCATCAAATTCCAAAGTTTCATGACTGGGGACTTTCCTGACATAAAGATGGATTTTTAAGAATACAGCTTACCTCTCTTAAGAATCTGCCTTGAGTCTCCAAATAAGATTGGAAATTATTACAAAGTTCTCTCCTGAGCTTTCTCTTGATTTTTCTCTGTTAATGAGCATTTATACATGGAGAACATGTTCTCCCATGTCATTTTGTTACCTTTGCATCTAACAATGAAGTAAAATGAGTACAGAAAAGGGATTTACATACTCATAAGTTGATTAGAAACTTTTGTAAAGTCAGATGTTTTATTATGAACTTGGCCCAAAATTTGCAGATTACCTGGGTTCATCCAGGTGTCCTTACAAAGAACTTCCTAGAAAGCAGATTGATGAACCATTTTGTTCGTTTATTTTTCAGGCTCAGATAAGAGTCTGTGGTGGCTCATTTTTGCTTTCCTGTGAGTGAGAGTGCAGTAAAGAGCTGAACAGAGCCCTTCACCTCCCACAGACACCCAAAAGAACATGCCCACAGGTCACTTTTAGCAGCCTTTGCCACGTGGCTTCTTCACATTCTCAGTTCAATTCCTCAAGGGTAGGCATTTCTAGCAGGAAGTTGAATGGCAACTTATTAGAAAATAAGCAAATGAGATATGGACCTGTCATGGAAAAAGTGCTCCTACATTAGGACATCTGTTTCTATGAAAATAATCTTAACTTCTTTCTGAAGAAATATTTTATGGTGAATGCAGCAGCCATCACATCCTACACACACAAGCTTTTTTATTAACACTTTTTCCTGCTGGAGGCATTGTTATTGCCAGACTCTGCTACACTGTGTGCTGCAAACAGGACTTGAGAGAAAGTGCCTAAAGATCTTCAGGCTGAGCACAAGAACAAATGAAAACAAGAAAATTAAGTTCATAAACACAACAGGCAAAGGATCCATATGTTTTAGCTTACAAACATCCATTGGGCCACATTCCCATCCCTCTCCTTCAGCCTGAGTTTTTTCTGCCCTATTGGGTGTTCTTTCCCTGTCTGCAAAAGATGGTGGCTCTGTAAGAGAAAAGGCTGGACAAGAAACAAAATCATAAGGGAAAAGCTGTAATTTATGATGGAATGGTTGATAGAAAGCCTAGAAAGGCATACACTGAAAGATCAAATGGCATTGGGTAATCTTTGGATTTATGGGATGGCATGCTGGGGCACAGGGAAGTGATACTTGAGCATGCCAGAAGCTTATTTACCACAGAAAATATACTGATAGTTTTTTGATTCTAGAGAAGTGCCAACATCTCTCCTAGAAGCATCAAGGGACACAGAGGAATCTTCACTGTATAAAAGGAAACCACAAATGACAATAGCATGAGTCAACTGTGGATTATTCCCTGTTTCTGAAAGAATGCAGAAATACTATATTCAGTATTTTTCAAAGTTTTGTATTTTCTGTTAACAGACTTTAAAAAATATTTCACAAGGATTATTTTCAAAAGGTCAGGAAGTGGTATTAGTCAGGTTTGTTTTACTGAGCAGCCTTTGAAGGATGTTTTTCTACAGTAAACAAAAACTTGAGTAATTCTTAATTGGCAATTAAATGTGGAGATCCCTATTTTTTAAAAAGGGCATTTTAAAGAAATTCAAACTGATATGGGAATAAAGTTTCAGCTTGGCTTACTAGTGCTTTGTACAAATTTGTTCTTGGTGTATTTCAATGTGTTATTTGTAAATGTTTGCCCATAACTCAGTTCTGGCCCCAGCTAAATTTTCTTTACAAGTAATATTATATATTATGTTTCTTCCCAGCTACTGTTCACATGTCTTCTTTGCTAGTACTAATTTTTTGGTGTACACATTTTGTTGCATTATGCAATGAACTTTCTCAAGAGCTTTAACTGAGGGAAGATGCTGTGATTTGTGGGGGCCAGGTCCTTCCCAGGACACGTCCCTGTCAGAGTGCTCTGAACTCTGGCCCTCAAAGGCAGAGCTGGCAGTCGTTGCAGTAGAAGCCAATACCCCAGTCTAAAAGGAATATTTTTCACCTTTCACAGTAACTTTCAGTCAGACAGAAAACCCTACAGCAGCAGAACTCCCTTGCCTTTCCTGGTATCACTTTCCCATGAATCTCTCAGCCTTCTCTGCAATTCTGTAACCTAAAAGAAGTTTTCTTTCTCCTCTCTTTGTCTCTCCCCACTTCTCACCAAACACAGTTTCTTCTCTATTATCTGTGTATCCCTGCTCCTGCCTGTCTTCATTGCTGACCATGTATCTGAACACTTTTATTTTATTCTCCACGAACCAACTTAGCATCACTCCTGTAATTCACACCACATCCTGCCTGCTGCTGAGTGTTGTTTAATTCTGTAAAGCTTTCCAAGGTACAAGCTGCTATGCACTGTGTCATCTTGTATTGGCATCTTGAATCTTTAATAAAGTTGTTCTCAAATAATGTTTCAATAAATGAAATGTACCTGCTGAGTTGATATTTTGCACATCAACATTATGAGCAATTAATGAGAAAGGAGATACAGTCAAAGGGAGTGATAGAGTAGTTTAGAAAGAAAGAAAAAGAGCCTTCCCACTATTTTTCTTTTTGCATTCAGATATTTCAGTTCTTTTTGCTTGAGATTTCTCCCACATAATTGTCAAATTTAATTATTTAGAACATATACCTAATAAAGCACTAAGACTAATTCCCTGGAAAACTGTCAAACATGTAAAAAGGAGTGGTGAGAAAAGCCCTGGAGGGATTCTGTTTAACATTTCTGCAATTCAGAAAAAGATGTGTGCATCAATACTAAGGGCCTGGGTAATTGTATATGCCTGTAGATGTGCACACGTGTTTATACATGCATATGTACCCATTTGCATGCTAAAAAATTCCTAAAAAAAGAAAATAAAAATAGATGGCTGAAAACTGTTTCTTTTTAGATAGAAAAACACCTCCCAGAATTTCTCATTTCTGTCTCTGTGCATTGATACAAACAGTTGATGGAAAAATGAGTGCTGACTTATTTGTGATGATGAAAAGTTGGTTTTCTGTGAGGACTCATTATGCTGTGGAAACTCAGATCTTTACACGTGCAGAGGCACCCAGTTACACATGAAAATCAGTAAGAAAGAATTCTATTCACCTCCTTAAGAATCTGAGCCAGAGCACCTCATCTTAGGCACATTTTTTGTTTTCCAGGGACTTGGGAATAGGTGCTATCTCGAAGATGCTGCAAATAGAGATGAGGCCAAGGTCTGCTGCCCAGCCAAGGGAAGATGATGTGTTAAAGCATTGGTGCACTCAGCTCCCTGGCAGCTTCCCTGTGTCCCCAGGAGCAATAGGGATCAGGCAGAGTTAGCCAGCTAGAGAAGGACAATGTCAGGACTGGAAATAGCTGAGAAGCAGGAAAATGAGTGCCAGACAAGTGGTTTAAACTACAAACTCTAGTCTAGATATCCTCACTGCCCCTTGGCTCTTTGGGACAATACCCCAGAGCTGTGCTGAAAGGAACTGCAGATGTGTCCTGAGTGACAATGGGGGAGGCTCCTAGAAGCCAGCCAGGGTCAAGCACTCAGCTGAAGGGCCCCAGAAGAGCATGGACAGAGGAAGCAGAAAAGGATGTTCTTCACCTCTGTTCTACTTTCATGGGGCACAAAGACTGGTGAAGAGGAGCTTTCAAAGAGCAGAGCCCAATAAAGCAGCTTCAAGCCCCCCCTCTGGCCTATTCCCTCCCTTTAAAATGATGATATTTTCGTCCACACAGAGCTGTCAAGATGGACGGAGAAAGGAAGGACTATAGCAGACATTATTTTGTGTCTAACAGCACTCTGAGGTTTTAAAGCCACAAGACATGGTGGAGCCTCCTCATTAAGTGGCATGCTTGCTTTTCCCCTTTTGTCATTTACTTCAAGATGTCACAGACTGATCACATTATCTGTGCTATTCTGTTATCAGACACTTTTGTGTCTGCTCAGGTGTACTTTGTGCATATGCATGAATGAGCACGTGCATGAGATTGAGGTGTCTGGGTTCTGTACATGTGGTTTTACACAATATATTGATAAAGCCTCAGGCTTTAGGAAGAATAAAGCTGGGAGAATCAGCACAGATAGTAATAGCTTCTGCTAATGGTGGTAATTTAGAGAGCAACCAGAAACTAAATCAGGTACATTTAACTTTTTGCCAGTGTAAAATAGTGATCCTGGTTGCTTGCTTTACTCAAGAGTATCCTGAAAGTTAGAGTTGGGGAGAAGCAATTAATATTATACTTCTCAGATGCTGAGAAAGTGTCTCTTGGGAACAATTTCTATTATTCAGAATAAAATTAGAGCTGTAAGAGCTCTGCCACCCAGTATTAAAACTCTTCCACTCCCTAAATATTCCTTGATTTTACCGTTTCTGTGAGTACCTGAGAATGGATGGTAATTCCCCTGAAAAGAAACCTTAATAGCATAATTAAAACTGCAATGCATCCTTTATGCTCCAGTTTTGAACTTCAGGGGAGCTCAGTGCTGTATTCTCCCTTCTGAGATGATATATATGTTTCTCCCACTGAGTCACTGCTGATTCTGAAATGCATCATCTGCTGTCAATCCAGATCTGCTCCTTCTCTTCCCTCTGCTTGCAGTTTTACTGCAGCACCTCAGGACCTACTGTCCCAACACTATCCCATCCTAAATAAATGACTACAAACCAGAAAGAAAATCTCCTTGCTGTTGTAAATGTGAGCTAAGTCATGTTTAGCCACATGTTCTCAGCCTGGCCAGGCTACATGGTCTCAAACCAGCCATAGTTTGAGCCTTTCTGAGGTTTCAAAGGGGGAGAATTTCCTTTCTCTCCTCAGTCTTAAGACCTGAACTGAGATTTCCTGAGATATTGTAGCAAGGAAAAAAAGAAAAAGATAGTCCATCCTGATGTGAAACAATTCTTGAAGGGGTTGCTGTTGACAGGCCTATAGCTGACCTTGGCAATATGATGGATTGCTCCAAACCATCCGTAACATCCCAGGGAAGATGCACGGACATTTCCTCATACAATTCCTTCAAATCATTCATCAAAGTGTGAATTACACCATGGGGCAAGAGCTGAGGTCCTGTTGATCTTCCCAAGCCATTTTTGCTTAGGAAAAAGTGCAAGCAGATAAAGTTTATACCTGTATTGTTTGCTTGATATAAGCAAATTACATTGTGGGTGAGATGATGCACAGAAGCTGTCCTATAGTGACGATCTGGTGGTTTTGAAAAGGAAAACAAAGGCACAATATTTTTTGCTCAGCTAGAAAATTAGGGTTGTTTTATCATGAAGTATAGAGAACTATGAAGTCAGGCTGCAGTAACCAGCAGACCAAGCAGGGTAAGTGCTGAGCTAAGCATAGCAGAAGTCTTCTGGGTAGCCAGCAAGAGTTATATCCTAATGTGGGTAAGAGATGCTTAGGAAGTGAATATGCAAAAGAGTTGCAATAAAGTAGGAAAGGCAAGCCTGAGGGGGTGGCTGTTTTCCACAGGACAATATTTCTAGGTGTCAGAGTCCCCTACATCTGGCAGGTTGTATTCAGGTAAACAAGGCACAGAACTGCTTTGATGTTGGAAATATGCTAGAATTGTAACTCTGTTTCCTGATTTGTGCTTAAGCAAGCCTGTGACTTTCCCTAATAATCTTTTTGTGACTGATCAGAAGCAAACCAAGCAGAGATAAAGAGAGGCAATTGTGCTACTTAATTTCAGGGTTATCTGATACTTGTGATCCCGATCTCCCATAATGCTGGTTATTGATACAAAACTGATCAATTCTTCTTTGTCAAGGAAGCCAAAGTAAGCTTACATTCTGCCCAAATCTCCCTTTGAGTGTTATTGTTAGGAGACAGACATTTACCTCTGTCCTGGGGATACAGTCATTAGGAGAATAATTAACAAAATACTAATTAACAAAAGCAATCCCTGAGCAGTGCAAGGTGGCTTCACCTTGATAACTGAGGAGGGGGATGAGCATCACTGAACTAGTGATGTTCAGTGGCACAGGGTCCGCACCCAAAAGAGATTGATTGGGATTTGGGATGCACATTACCCAGAAAAAATGAATTCAAACATTTCTGAAATAGTTATTCAGGTGTCTTGAGTTTCACAGAGTCTGCAGGCAGCTGAACATGAGGTGTTGCAAGCTAAGAACAGCTGTTGCTCTAATTTATACCTCAGGGCCTTTTTGCTGCTCAGTCTCTGTTGAAATGGAGTGCGCCTTAGGGGAATGTAAACTCATTTTTGCCCTCGCTTTAGTCTGTTCTCCTGGAGTGTAGCATGATACACTCTGTATTTTCTTATGAATTTCTTTCTGATGATCTCCTCAAAATACATTTTTTATTATTGTTTTATCTCATGGTCTACAGTTGACTCTTACTTCTCAGTGTGTGAGAATGCAATGAAACTCATTTGCCTCCTAACACCTATGTAGAAGTAGGTAGTTTTCCAGAAAAAAAAAATATTCTTAGATTCCCCTGGAATGAAATTCTTGTTTTCTCTGAGTCTCACTGAAATGAAAGGGAACCAATTTATTTTATAAAGCTGTCTTTAGCTCCTTGTAGGAGCTAGTGACAGAGACTTGAGCTGAGCCTGAAGGATAACAAGGAACATGTTAAAAGGTCTAAAATCCTTTCTCTATGAAGTAGAGGCTCTTTCAATGAACATGTTTTCCACTCAAATACATTTGCCACTGACAAAATTAGACCATGCCACTGAATTACAAACTCTTTGGGGCAAATAGGCAGTCTTACCCTTAATATCTTCTCTTTTATTGAGATTGCATACTGCTTTCTCATTCTGTGTTGGCTATATTTTAACTTGTGATTTAAAGTTCTACCTGGGAATCAGTCACTGCAATACTCTGGGTTTATATCAAGGATGCTGTAATTCTCACTCACAGTGCAAAATTCAAAGGCTTTATTAATATTTTGCAGTATTCTTGCATATGTCTCATTATGAATATAGCTGGACTCCTGTTTAGCATATGTACAAGTGACATGGATATAAACTTAGTTACAGAAATAGAGCTGCACCCAGTACCTTCCAAAAATAGCTAAATATTCTTTATCTTCTTTATAGATAACACTTCTGAAAGCTGTCAATATATATGACAATTTCTGGATCTCATGTGCATTACTCATAAAGCTACTCATAGGAAATGTGATGGGGCCACAATGAGTCTGTGGGAATATTTTTTATACCACTGAAATTGAGGTACTTCGACTCATCTTATTTTCCACTCTAAAGAGGAAATAGCACAATTCTAAGAAGGTGACATCGTCTCTTCTTAAAATTCCTGAAGCTCTAGTTATTCATTTGGAAGTCACTGTTTGCTTACTTTGCTGATGTTTTTTTTCTATATATAAATATGTAATATTTCAAATAGCAATAAAGACATAAAGGATTTGTGGTTTTGTTGGAATTAAATGTTTCTGAAGACCCCCACACAATCCACTCTTGCTCTTCTTGGCCACTGGGTAGAGCTCTCCATGGAAGATTTCAAAATTTTCAGAGGTTTTTCTTACCTGACAAACCCAGTCTCTGTGCAGCTCCTATCAATAGCAGGGGTTCTTTTTCCTCTCTTTTATAGACCCATCTGGTTTTTAAACTCTTTATTCTTGGTAATATTATTGACCTTTCTTCACATTCCCCATTTCAGTAAGCACAGTTAAAATATCATTGCTTTACTCTCAGGGTTTCTGTAACTTCAAGACAACAATAATACTGAAAGGCATTTCTTAGCCTGATCTCACCAGCTGAAAATGCTTTGTAGAGGCAGAGCCAGGGGACTCAATTGACCATGAGATTTGACTTCTGTGGGTTAAATATAATGATTTTTGCTTAACTCCCCTCTGACCCTGGCCAAGATTCCATGTCTTACTTCGTCCTGCTCATTTGCTGCAAGCGGGGGTTTGAGTGTTTCTATTTAGCTAGTAGTTTTTTTCAGAATTCAAATCATATTTGGGTCTCAGAGACGATTTAGAGAGGTTTAAAAGGAAGAAGACTTCTAGCTTAGGGGAATGTGCTTCTTAACTCTGTGCTTTTGACTTTTCATTATTTCTTGTTTTTCAGACAATAATGCTATCGATACCAAGTCAAAGGGAATTCCCTGGTTGAACTTGTTTTTTCACAGGTTTCTTATCTGTCTGAACATTCATCTGCACAGAGCTTTGATCCTGCCCTAAAGTTTTACTACATTTATTTTTATCAGATAGAGATCTTCTTTTGAATATTCTTCCTTTTCTCTGTTAAAGAGTGATTTTTATGTATAGCACTTACTTTTATCAGATAGAAGGGGTTTTGAAAATTATTCTTTTTTTTTTTGTTGTTTAAAAAAGAGAGATTTCATGTAAACATCATATTGTAGAGTCTTATGGTAGCTGCAGAGTTAGCCTGGGATTCATGGCTGAAATCAAAAGTGGTAAAAGAAGAAAAGAACTCTAATGCAGAGGTAGAGCAGCTGAGTTAGTCCATGATGGATTTAATGCCAAGTTGCACCCCAGATTTTTTTCCGAGTTTTCCCTAAGGACATCAGTAACATTACAGTGTTTAGAGCATTTTCTTATGTGATTTTGGGTATAGGTACCATAGTAACTTACGTGCCCTGTGAGCTCATTCAGCTCTGGATTGATCTTTTTTGGATCTGTATGAAACGAAAATGAAACGGAGTCTACTTGATGACCAAGAGCATTGAACAGTTGTCTATTTTGTGCAGCAGGTGCATTTTCTAACCTTTTGGAATCCAATAACATATAACAAGGCCATTTATCTAAGCAAGTGCTCCTGACATTGTGGCAGGACTTTCCAGACCTTCAAAGACTGTAAATAATGCATTGTTTAACACAATATAAATTAATCAAGTGGGCTGCATCTTGTTGGTCCATTAGAGTCTAGCCACAACCCCCGAGACTTAAATTTCTGGATTTTTATAACATTGACTGCAAGCTGCTCCTTGTTACCTGTGCTTTATCTCCTGCATATGAAACAAACATTGCTTTTCTGCTGTATCATTTTTGCTTCAGAGGTTAAAACTCTAGAAAAGAAACATGACTAAGTCATCTTTGAATTTTAGTGAAATGCTTTAGCACATCACACCCTGCCAAGCCCTTCTAAACAGCAAGTAGGAGATGTGACAGAATTAAGTTTGTGCCTGCTGCCCTCTGTCACAGTTTGGCTGCTAAAACAAAAGCTTCTCCCATCACTACACTTAAGCCCTGCTAGTGATGTTTGTCACCTCAGGAGGCAAACACAGATTGTGTTGGGAGTGTGGCTGCCTGGCTCACAGTGTCAGATTGCTGTCTGCCCTATCTGATCAGAATATAACAAGAGTCTCTTAGACCTTCCATAAGTATTTTATTTAAGAGTCATGCTGAAACGGTATTCATAAGGAATTCATTCATTCATTTTCTTAAAATACAGCAAATAATTCAAGATAACAGTTATTTACCCAACTTGACTCTATATCTCACAGCTTCTATGCTGATATAAAATGATATGATTTTTATTCAGTGGAGGTATACTAATTCATATTTTTGGAGAATCTGGCCACACCTCCTTATTGTGCTAAGGGTATCTATGTTGTTGAATATCCTCTGCTGTAAAGATCATTTACTCTGTATGGAAATCAGCTCAGAAACAACATGCTAGCTCATATTATTCCCAACTATTGTGTTAAAATAAAATCAGAAATGCAGAAACCATCTCTCTTTCAGGAAGGTGAAAGAACAATGCAGAAGATCAGAGACATACAAAACCATCTAGAAGATGTCATCTTTCCTAAAATGCATGTTTTTCTGGAATTTGATTTTAAAATGAGCAATACACATTTGTATATTTTAGATATAAATTACATTTTCTTGAATTGTTTCCTTTTCCCTCAACATTTTAGCAGAAAAATTATTTTTAAAAAATTATTAAGAACCCTTACTAAAAAAGAGTCATAGTAAAATTTCACTAATATAGAAATTGTGGATATTTTCAGATTTATTCCTTAACCTAAAGCTTAGATTACTATGTTTGAGCATGTACAACAATAAAAATAATGATAATAATTGATTGTTGTAGCTGACTAGCTCAGTGAAAATTTGGAATATTTTAGTCACATGCACAAGCAGTCTGTTCTAGTACAGGTATTTTTGATAAATATGATTTACAGTTCAATTTTGGATGAAGTAAAATCAAGCTTTTCAAAATACTTTCATGGACAATTTTAGAAGCAGTACAAATAAAAAAAAAATATCAATTATGTGTACAATATAAAGAGGGTAGGAAAACTGACCTCCAGCTTGTCCTGTATTTGGGCAGCGTTTAAAGAGTGTATGAAGGAAAGTGGATTGAGGTCATCTGTAGAAGGGATACAGTGGAGTAGAAAAATCAAGATATCAGGTATAGGAATCTTCAGGTTTCATTTCTTCAACTCTATTATGATATTGATTTCTGGTCTTTCTTGGGTCTCTGTCACCCAGTTGAGAAGGGTCTTTCAAAGTTTCATGGACTCAATTTCCCTCGGGCAGCAGGAGAAGCAGCATGAATGCACAGAATGTGGAGTCGGGTCTTCAGAAATCAGTCAACAACAAGGAAAGGCAATGAGGGAGTTTTGTACAGGCTATCAAAACTCTATGAGAAACAGCAACGTCTAAACCTGAGCATTGCTCTGTGTCTGTCAGCTGGAGGGTTCCCTTGTCCTCTGTTATTTCTGTGATCAATACTGAGTTGCTATCAGAAACTCTGAGGCTGTCAGATAACCCTGATTCCAGGACCCAGCCCCACAGTTGTTATTGTTAGGTAGAGATTTCTTCATTTTGCTATAAGAAATCAGGCTTTTTCAAGTTATTTCTTTTCAGTTTGTTAGAAATGTCTTTCTTTTTTCCTCCTCTGCAGCTAAAAGACTTTTCCCCTGGCTCACAGCAAGGAGTGACTTCTCTTGGGAAGGCTCTAATTTCTCCTGTTCTCATCTGGCCATCCCAGCCACTCAGATGGATCCTCAGCTTCTTGCTTGGATGGTTCAGCTGCAACCCTACAGACTGAAGGAAGCTAAAACCTCTCTTAGCTCACTTTAAAATAATCATACATAAACAGCAATGTTCCCTCTGTGCTGGAGTCAGGGTAAGGGAATTTCAAAGGGGCCTTCAAAAGTGTTTATACATTTCACCACTCATGACCCAAACTCCCAAATGGTGGGGGCCCATCTAATAGGGATGTGCTGGTATCTCATTCAAAAAGGCATCCCTTT
This sequence comes from Sturnus vulgaris, assembly GCF_052056855.1. Lineage (NCBI taxonomy): Eukaryota > Metazoa > Chordata > Aves > Passeriformes > Sturnidae > Sturnus > Sturnus vulgaris. The sequence continues at coordinate 27,391,065 of NC_142250.1, forward strand.
ATCTGCAAGGAAAGCTTTTTCTTCTCCAACAAGCTCCCATTTTCTTGACAAATAAAAGGCTAAGCCTCAAAGGAACAGATGTTCCTCATTTAAGTGTCATTTTCTAAGGTAAGCCCTGCTTGGTTTGGTTGTTGTCCTTCCTAAAGAAATTTGAGCTCTTCTCAGCAGTGCCAATGTTCTGAGCCTAAAGACACATCTTCAGCAGTACTGAAGGAAGGCTGTGAAAAGCCTCACAAAAGCTATAAAACAGAAGATTTGGTGCTTGAAGAGAGAAACTCGCTAAGTCCCAAGGTTTGTTAGCAAGCAAGGATCCAATATTTTCTATTCATGCTTCTGCCTGAGGGAAAGATACAATCATCTGGCACAGGTTTACAGGGCATGAAATAACAACTTGGCTGTGACTTCTGAGGTCAGATACCTTCTGCTGCTGAGCCTTGAAGAGGTAGGGAAGGTTGGGAGCAACGTGCATGTGTCTGTATGTACAGATAATTTTCTCCCATGCTTAGGATTTGATATAACTGCATTAGCACCTGCTGAATGGAAAACTGAATTCTTTCTGCCACTTGAATGACAAGGCTGCCAAAACAGTGCTGAATATTTCTTTCAAGGCTGATAAAGTAATCTGTCAGTGCTGGTCACCACTAAGTCTCTGGGAAACCTTCAAATGCAGTCTTTCCTGTGTAGGGTTGTACTTATTTTGATTTTCAATGAATTGCATCAGCGTGAAACCACCCAAAGTGGACACACAAGGAAAGAAAAATACTTAACTGGTGTGTTTTTGATTGACTGTGTAGCTCAATACTGTGCTGTGAGCTGCATTATCAGTTAAGCTCATCCTTTTCCCAGGGAGTGGGATGCTCTGGAGGGAAAGCAAGTTATCTAAGCTATATAAGGGACAATGAAATTGTGAAGACTGGATGGGATGGGGTCTTCGGTGTGGGTGAGACAGAGTGAACCACCACCCATCATAAATCTAGATACTGGCAGATACTTAGCAAGAAGTCATATCAGAGCTTTTTAAATTAGTACTTATTTGGTTATTTCACACATACACTCATTGTCCCCCTGCACTGCATTCACCAGGTCTCAAATTCCCTCCCCACTGGGAGGTGGAATTACCAGCCCCAGCCACTGACTGTCCCTCAGCATTTATCTTCCTGATCTCCATGATGTTCCCCACATCTGACATATTTTCCCCAGCAGGATCTTCACCTTCTTCTTCCTTGTCTCACTCCTCCTTTGGAAACCATTTCTTATTGGGAACCCCTTTTTTGGAATCTCCTTTTTTCCAATCCCCTAAGCCCACTGTTTTCCTAACTTAAACAATCAATATGCAGAACAGTAGACAACAGTAGAGGAACAGCAAAATCATTCTGTCTTGGTCATCCACCCTCTCACACATGCACACCCTGTAACCTTCTGCCAGTTGGCATTCGCTGTATAAAGTGTTTTTTTCCTATAACAGTTTCAATTGGTAAAAATCAAACTCTCTCTCAGAACCAGGAGAACTCTTCTGATATCTGTGAGTTGCCTGGCCCTGAGACTCTTTGCCCCAATTCCACACACAGAAAAGGAGACATCAACATTTTCAGGGATCTTTGTTTATCAGAAACTAATCCTAGAGTGGGGAAAGAAATTTTCTTACTTGCTTGAATATTTGTGTGGCTGTTTTACGACAGGAACATGATTTTTCTCATTAAAATCTTGTGTACAACATTGTTTGAGCATCGTGTAAACCCTTCACATAAAGAAGATTTACTGCTTTTCCTCTTAATTTTCCTTGTTCAGTTCAAGTCCCTGTGTGATTACTTTAATGCAGGGGTTTGCCACTGAGGACAATTTGAAATGCAATGCTTGTTACTCCCCCAGCAATGAGGCTACCTAAATGAATCCCACGCTGGAACAAGTTTGAGTGCTCTGCCCCACTTCATATTGATGCAAAAACAACAGTACAGGGAGAGCAGGGACTGAATGAGAGGGACAACTTCCCAAGTAACCATGTATATATATCCAAAACCACACATACAGATATATGTATATATACACACAACATATATGTATACCTTGCTGCCTTCTGTATTAATTTCCAATAAACTCAGCTTCTGATATTTCTGATATCTCCCCCTTCATAGCATGTTTTTTCTGTGGTGAATTAAACCACTAAAATGCAGTGACAGAATGATGTTTACGTGTCTGATCTCAAACTTTGGCAAGTTTTATTTCCTATCTTTTGCTTCACACTTCTTCCTCAGGCAGTTTCACAGATTTGGTAGAAATAATTATGATGAGCCTTCATGGGTCCTTGCCTTATACTGCATATCACCAGTAAAATGAATCCTTTGGAAAACAATTTTAGAAAATTATGAGATAATAGTCTTTAAAATGCACCTCTGTATATGTGTGCAGACTGAGCTGAATTGCAGCACTGCTATTTTGGGCTAAATTCATGCTCTTTGGCCCAAGATATTCAGAACCACCTCAGCTGTATTTGTGCCTGGTCACCTACCTTTAAGTACATTGCCTGACCTTGGCAAGCTTCAGGTGAGAGCAGGCTCAGCTGAGTGGCATAGGCTAAACTCTGAGTGCCTCTGTCTGTTAACAGTCTACGAAAATCAATGATTTGCCATTTTTGAAAGATGTGAGCCAAAATTGTAAGTTTCTCTATGCTTATGTAAATCCAGTCTCCCCTTTCAGGGATGCATTTTCCCTGGGATAGCACTCAGGGTAACAGAGGCACAGACGGCATTTGATGGGATGCAGGATGGAGCTGCTGGCTTGCAGGTTGTGGATTTCCCTTTGCAGAAACCTGCAAGTGACAAGAAATAGGAATTTATTAGGAAACTCTCCTTCTTCTTGTGCAATATATCAATGGCACATACTGAGGCAGCTACCTAAATGTTCAGATTCACAGGTTTGGAGCTGTAGCTTTGAAAGCAATCCGGAAAAAGCTGGCTTTATATGAAGTAATTCTGCAGGAAAAGGTGATTTTTTTGCCTGAGCTGAGGCATGAGGTAGAACAGAGGGTTCCAGCCTCCCTCTGTGAACCACAGCCACATCACACAAGGTCTTTCCTCTTTCATAACATCATCTAGGAAAAGCAAGCTGGTGAATATGGGTGGGACATATAAACTGATAGAATCATTTAAGTAAGAACAAACCTCTGAGATCACTGAGTCCAATCACTAAAGCATCTCTCTAAGTGCCACACCTACACATCTTTTAAATACCTCCAGGGAAGGTGATTTAACCATTTCTTTGAGAATCTTGTTCCAGTGCTTGACAGTCCTTTCTGTGAAGACATGTTTCCTAATATCCAGTCTGAACCTCCCCTGATGCCATTTTGCCTTGACCTCTCACTTATTACCTGGGTGAAGGGACTGAACCCCACCTGTCTGAAACCTTCTTTCAGGGAATTGTAGGGAGTGATAAAGTCACTTCTGAACCTCCTTTCCTCCAGGCTAAGCATCCCCAGCTCTCTCAGCCACTCCTCATCAGACTCGTGCTCCAGATCCTTCACCACCTCCATAGCTCTTCTTTGGAAAGTAAGCATGTGGGGTTTGCAATACTTAGCAGCAAGGGGTGGCTTTTTGCTCTCATCAGAGACACATTGACAGTAGAGCTCCCCTCTGCATCCTGCTGAGGCACAGGGGCCATCCTGTAGCCTACTGGCTTGTCCCTGCTGACACTTGCAGCACCCCTGGGCTTTGGGAGGGTTTGCTGCTCTGCCTCCTGACCTCTGCGTGTGTGTGATCTGAGATGATCACAGCCTGCAGAAATACAGCCACAGGCAGAAACAGAGGATATCAGCAGCTCTGGCTGCTCTGAGCTGGAGATGGGCAGATGATGAATCGATGCAGGCAGAGAGGCAGCGTGGCAGCAGCAGAGCCCTGTGTGCAGCAAGGGGCTGGGTCTGTCTGATTTGTGTCAGCAGGCTGCAGCTGAGGTCAAAGTGCTGTTCCCACGGATGGGAAAACAATTATTATCAGAAGACATATCCAAAATATACCTTTTGGGGAAAAAGAGGTTGAAGGATAAGAAGCTTTACTAAGACATGGCCTCCAGCTTCTGACCTACCGTCCCTCCAAACCCCAAGTGGTGTCTGGACAGGGGAAGGGGAGAGGAGGAAAGGATCAGCTGCATCTCAGGGCCACAGCTCAGCTTGACCTCATGCCCTTAAATTCACAGTAAAGCCCTGGTACCAGCTCTGCTGCTGACTCTGTGCCAAAACAGACACAGGAGTAAATATCACCAATAACATGTGCCAGGCAAGAAGTGAAGGAAATGACATGCAGGGTGTGAGCAGAGATGAGAAGAGAGGCCACTGCTCATCAAGTCCAAACTTAGCACTGACACACACACCCAGGCCAGCAGAGAGCTAGAGAAGACAAGGATATGTGGGCCTTTAGAGATCACCCTAAAGTAATTGAACAACAACAAACCCCCCCCCCCCCAAAACCAAAAACAAACAAAAAAAAAAACCCCAAACCAAACCAACAAAACAAAACAAAACAAACAAACAAACAAAAAGTCATAATAGTCACCAGAACTTTGACCTGAAATGGATGATGGCTACAGGGGTGCAGGTATTCTTCTGTCTTTTAATCGGACTTAAGGACATAATAACTTCTGAGGTTCTTTATTTTTACACATATCTGTGTTAGTTTTCCTACCAGCACATTGGAACAGTAAGGAAAATCAATATTCTTTCACGTAGTTAACAATTCATCAGCAAATTACTTATTTCAGCAAACACTGCCTCTTTTTTTCCCATGTTTTTGAAATGACAAGAAAATAACCAAATTTTGTTATTTTAGCTACAAGATTTATTTGTGTGTCCTGTTACCTAAAGCTGTGTCTGACACTAAAAGATGGTTCAGGTGGATGAGCACCCTAAACTCTGCAATGGGCCTGCTGCTGGTATAACTGGGTATTTTCATTTTCTCCAGGCAGCAAGGCCCTGTCATCACACGAATATTTTAGAGCACAGTTTGATCTGTCAGTCGAAGTTCTTCTTTCCCTAAACCTCAAACATAAGGTAGAAGAGCCAGGATTAGCCCAGGACCATTTAAAAGGTGAAAGTAAGTGAGTCACTATTTCCTGCCTGGCTGTAGATGAAGGAGGCAGAGGTTGGTATTTAGTGTGACTGGAGCTGATCCCAGCACAAATGGGAAAAGCTGGGGGGGAGGAGGAGCAGGAGGAAGAAGAAGAAGAAGAAGAACAAGAACAAGGAGGAGGAAGAAGAAGAGCAGTCAGTGCTCAGCTCTGGGTACTACCAGGGAAATGCAAGTGCTGGACTGAGGATTCATGCCAGAGCAGATAATCGTGTAAGAGGGCTGAAAAAAGAAAACATGCAGCTTGGAGCTCTGCTGTATTTTTAGATGTGAGCAGTTAATTTTAATGAATCTGGATTCTGTTCCCTCATGTGCTCAATGTCAGGAGAATTTCCTCAGGTTCAGTGGGGAAAAGGGAACTTTTAATTCCAGTTCCTGCAGGAGTGTTGTGTGAGAGCTTGGTGTTCTTGCAAACTTTGGGTTAACCAGTTATAACTTAAACACTCCAGCATAAAAAGCAAATGGGATTTTAGTTGCCAGATCACTGAAATAGTTCTGTACATGCAGTACCATGTTCCAGGGCATGGTGAGAGCTGAGCACTTCCCAGATGCCAGGGAGTCTCCCAGGGCAGTTCTCCTGTTGTGAGCCAGAAATGGTGTGCTGGTATGTAGCCCCTTGAGGAAATATTCTCTTTTTATTACCAAGAGACATATCTTTGACTTGCTTAAAGGAACTCTTCATCCTCCATTTGGGGTTTCTCCAGAAATATGGTGTTATAGTAAATAGAGCTGATCCCATTTCACCCATCAGCTCACACACACCAGTGTCAATTCTGGGAGGTGTTTGTTGGTTAATAACCAACCAGTCAAAAGCTTCAGTCTCTCCCAGTGCTTGACAAAATTTCCTGCCAGGCAGTTTTTCCTCACGTCTGGTGAACACTCTCTGCAGCAGGCTCTTAGGCACATTTGAAGGATGAAATGCTGTCCTCAGTCTTCCCTACTGATCCCAGTTATTCCAGCCTTTCCTATATTTTAGATGTCTCATGAGCCTCTTTTTGTTTGTAGAATTTCTCCAGTTTTCCGTACTTTTTAAACTGTGGTGTTTAGCTGCATATATTCCAGTTGTATTTTTAACAACTACAGTGAAATGATACATACCTGTATCTCCACAGCTGAGCACCCTTCAAGCATATTGATATTTATAGTTTGCATAAATCAAGTTTCTTTTCTGCAGAAGGATACAAGTGTTCCTTATTTTGCAGCTTTTGCAGTTCATTATTCCTGTGCACGTCTTCCTCAATTTATTTTCCAAATCAGCTCATTTAAGATCACTTTCATATTCGTGTTCTGATATCCTGCTACAACTCCATCCCAGCTCTAACTCCATCATTCAGATTTTTAATGCAAGTACAGATTTTAAAATAATAAATTGAGGGAAGACACAGTGACTTATTTGCAGGTGTTATGAGATTTTCCCCCAGCACAAGGGGCATTGGAACAGAAAGTAAAAAGTGATATTTTTAAGATGTAATATCAAAAATCATTTCTCATTGATGAAAAGTGAGTGAGCTTTCAGTGCTGATAAGACCAGGTGGAGAGGAGCAGGCAGACTGAGCCCTAACACATGTATTTTGATGTGAGAAGGAATTGAAAAACACAGAGAAAAGATGAGGTGGAAACAACAACAAGCTATGGAAACATCCTGTATCTGTGTTTCTTGGGACTTAAACTGGAGGAAATGACCTGTACACAATGAGTGTGCCTTTGAAAGTGTAGCATGCTTACACTTGGGTGGTTTATTTGCTTTCTGACTGATCTTGGGGTTGAAATGGGATCAATGGGATCACTGAATTGTGCTGATTCTGCTGAGATTCATGGTTATATTGCTAAATTTGGGAAGTTTTCACACTCAAAGAGTAGAATCTAGTGTTAAGCAAGATTTGATGTGATGGTCAAGGATAGTGTATTGACGACCTTTTAAGACTAAAATCTGAACAATAAAAGATGTGCAGTGCAGACTGAGAGGACAGATAATGCTCTCAAATCAAAACTCACCTCCTGCACTATCATGCCTTGAATTTTAATTTTTGAAACGAAATTATTATATCAGTAATTTTCAAAATAGTGTTCTGTGGTAAGCCAAATTGGCCTTTGCAAGCAAAGAAATGATGAAAATTCTGAGAAACCTGATTGGAAAAGATGTGTCCAGCCTCCTGCTGTGGGCACGCTCTCATCTGAGGAGGGATTTGGTTGGACTCTTTTTACTAGCAGAATATGCCTCACTTCAAGTGATGGTACCTTTTTTCTCTATAAAGGGTATGTAGGGTGGGACGCCTGGTAAATTATCCAGATGAATGCCGTAAATAGAATTATTCTAGTTTCACTGGGTTTACAATGACTTTACAGCACCCTACCCTCATTTAGTGTCTCATGTGCTATTTTAGAATAAATATGAAGTGCACAAACAGGAGTAAATGACCAAAGGACAGAGTAAATTCCAACAGGATTGGACTTTGGAGTCAGCAAATTACAAACATCAGAGTGCTTCCTGCATTTTATTTGCATCTGAGTATTGGACTGATACCAGCTCTTTGCAAAAACTGCTTTATTTTCGCCAAGGTGTTTTCCTCCCCTAAAACATCCTGAAATACAGATTCTGAAGGCATGATAAATGTGCAGATGTTCTCTTCCAGCACCTGTAAAAAGTTGTGCTTAACTTCAGTACTTTTGTATTCTCTCATCTTCCCTTGGAAAACAAAACAAAACAAAACAAAACAAAACAAAACAAAACAAAACAAACCCCAAACAAAGCAAACAAAAAAAAACCCAAACAAAACCCCAAAAAACAACAAAAAAAAAAAAAAAAAAAAAAAACAAACCAAAAAACAAAAAACAAAAACGAACTTTTTCAAAAATCGTTATTCTGAATCAATTTTTTTAAATGATTGAAAAGGATTTTTGAAATGGATTCTCTGGGCAACCTGTGCCACCACTCTCACAGGGAGCAATTTCTTCCCAATATCCCATTTAACCCTCAGTGTGAAGCCATTTCTCCTTTCCCTGTCACTCCAGGCCCTTGTCCAAAGTCCCTCTCCAGGTCTCCTGGAGCCCCTTCAGGTACTGAAAGGGGTTCCAAGGTCTCCCCAGAGCCTTTTGTTCTCCAGGCTGAACACCCCCATTGTGTAAAAACCATCATACTTCAGAACTTAAAAGGAAACTCAGGAAATCTCTGGTATTGTGATGAGTATCTGGCCTGCTAAGAAGTTCTGCATATCATATCCCTTTTGGGTTCAGTTTCTTCCTTTGAAAAGCAAAGGTATTTTGTTACTGATCTCTTTTATAAAGAGCTCAAAAACTGAAAATTATTAATACATAAAAATACCCCTATCTTTGGCTAAAAAAAAAGTATGAAGAGTTGAGCCTGTAGGTATTGTTCCAACTAGCAATTTACATCTCATTATCTTCTAGAATATTAACTTTCATCACATTGTGGATTCTCCTTACACTGTTTCCTTTCATACTTAGGTTGACTGTAACATAAAATCACAGGAAAAATCTCTCTTGTTCAGTTCAAGTTAATTGCACTGTAGTTGAGGGATTTTGATAAATTGATACTTCACCTCTATCATCTTTGGACCCGAAGAGGATGGAAGAAAAAAAGATGAGATTTTATCCTAATATTTTGCTTTGAAAATGAGAGAGTATATTGAATTATTTTCTTCTGCTGTACATGATTCTATGAAGGCAAGCCATAAAAGGTTGTGCTGCTGATGGTTGGGCTCACTAGGTCTTTACCTGAGAATATGTCAATTCTCCTTCAAATGAATCATGATGGTATGTTTGGGGGAAAAGGATGCAGGTTCTCATACTGACCCACCTTGGCAGTTCTACAGAGGCACAGCTATCGTGTACAACAGCATTCTCCTTCCAGATATCCTCAGATTTAGCTGCATTTCCAGTCATGGAAAACACAATCATGGATTGTGTCTCTGTGTCTGGGTTATTTTCCAGGCACAGACCTGGCCTCCATCTCACATGGATCATGCTGATCACTGGATCAGCAAGTCAGGAGGTGCCTGCCTTGACCCCCTCCCCAAAACCAGCATTTTTAGCCCATGGTCAGTAGCAAAAAATGTTGATTTTTCAATTGGATCATCCTTGTGCCTTTGCAGGGAACTCTGCCAAGTCTGACACTGCCTAGGGGCTCAACCCAATAAGAACCAAGGCCCACCACTGCAGATGCTGAGGGCAGACTCACAGGAGCCAGCTTCAGGCTTATTGACATTGTGGGCTTTGGAAAAGGAAAAGACTGTCACAATCCCACTGATAGCATAGGGTTAAAATCTTTCTAAAAATCATGGGAATTGCATACAATAGATTTAGGGGCATGGAAAGGAGGATTGGGTCTGGTAGGCCTGGGAAAGGGAACTAGGCCCTGGGAAGGAATATTGAGCTTTGTTTTTCTAGGTCATGTGAAACCACACCTGCGTAATCAACATATGATAAATGATATGATTGTTAAATGTAACGATTGTTTGGTAATTGAATATGATTGTTGTTTAATTGTAATAAGAATCATGGGAAACAATGTAAGCGTAACAAGGATCATGAGAAAGAATATTTGGGGGGCCTAATGAAAATTACAAGAATACATGCTTGGATAAGATCAATGTATACAATAGAAGAATACGGGTTTAATAATTAATATACAGTTATATAACGAATAGGGTATAAAAACACGTTCATCTCAGATCCATGTCGGAGTCAGATTTGGGTCTGCAGCCCTGATTCCCAGAGCTCTTCAATAAACCACCTGCATATAATCATTCTGTGATTTTGTGTTTTCAATGCTATCACCACTTTCCTAATTTTAAGGGCCAAATACCTGTGCTGGAAATCAGAATAGTTCAGCTGATTCAGAATAATCTTAGCACATTGTCCTTATGCTTCTTTGAAAGTCTTTTTTTAAGGAACAAATCTCATCTCTCCTGTGTCTGTTTGCTTGTTTCATTTGGCTTGATGCAGTAAGATAATTTACAATGCTGCAAGCATCACAATTAGCATGATACCAACATATAAAGAGACTTCTGATATTAATTATCCTCCTGGCCACCTGAGCGATCTTTTTCAGATTCCTTTTCACCTTTTCTCTTTTACAAACGTGTGTACACATGTGCGTACACAGGTGTAGAAGATATTATTTATTGAAGAGTTGTTTCACAAAAACTTTTATTTTTCCCCTCAAAAATCCATTTTCTATGTTAAATAATAGTGCAGAAGCTTACTACTATTCCCCCCTTTTCACCTTGGATTATTAGAGATAGAGGAAGCTTTTAATCAGAATAGAGACCTAAAGGTTTCCTGTTTTCCCTGTTACATGATTTCTGAATCCTTAAAAAAAATATAAATTGATCAATAGATGAAGCTAAAAAGAGGTTTGAAGTGTTTGGGATTTTTCCCACAAAGCATGTGCAGTCTCTGCTCTTAGGTTTACTGATACATTATGTCAGAGGTGTGCAGCCTAGTCCTTTATTTCTGCAGTTTAATTTGACACCAAGAATTGTGTTCCTGTCATGCTTTCAGGAGATGCTGAAGAGTCTTCATGTGCAGCAGTGAACTAACCAGAGCCCCTCAGCGGCCTCTGATAAAAACAGAATTATCACAGGATGAGCTATGGCACAGGCAAACTGAGTTGTCACTGTCACCCCAGACAGCTGCAGCCCCCACCACGTGCTATTTTATCCAGTTTGTGTGTTACCCACAGCACCAGGCAATAGCCCCATCTACCACACTTCCATCGTTCCATCTTCAGACCCCTAAATGTTTTCCAGAACAGTCATTGTAGAAGATCAGATTTAACCTTAATGATTTGCTTGGTCAGTTTTGTTGGTTCCACTAAAGATGCAAAAACAAGCTTAGTGGCAAGACAAAATGAAGGATCCCTCTGCCACCTAAGTGACACAGATCCTCCTGTTCCAGAACAGGCTTCAGAGAAGAAATATTTATTTGTCTTTGAAATGGACCATGGTAATAAACTTCCAAAATACCTTATGTTTAGTTGCAATTTGCAGCAATATCACTGCGGGGATAGCTCATTCCTCCTCTCCAGACAGGAGTGGAGGGTTCTGCTTCCATGGCCTCTATGATAAATGAGTGTGTACAAATTCTCAGTTTCCATTCAGAATGGTATTTTCAAACGTAAAGTTTCCTCCTAAAAGGCTAGGCAGTTCATTTTGTCATCTCTGCTTCGACTTCAAGAGAAGCAGAAAACTCATTTCTCTCTTTGAAAAAATGTAATTTAAAACAAGAAAAAGAGCAAACTTCCTTACAAAGAGAGGCATTTTGTTAAATCGGAATGTTAAAATGAAACCCAAAGTTAATTCAAGAGTGACTATGATTTCTTTCTATTATTTTTTTTTCTGCATCATTTATATGCAGATTGGAGGCACTTTTCACCAAGTGTCAATGGGGAGAGGACTAATGACATCTCAGGGGCTTTAGGGAAAAATTCTCACCTGAGAAAGAACACAGACATCACTGAAATGAACTGCTGTGGATTTTCAGCTCATGCAAACTGTTTTCAACACCCCAGCTTCTCGTTGAGGTCTCAAAATGGCATGAATCAGAATAGCTCCAGTGAAGTTCATGATGGTGTCAATAAATTGGGGTGTGCCTTAGTCTTTGGCTTTTACCTTTTAACAACAAAGCCTCCAACCTGATGAGAAAGCACTGCAGTGGTCATTTCTGCAATGTCTTCAATAAGTACAAAGGTAGTTATTTCCTCCATTATTTGCATGCTTTTCCTATTTAGTTACTATTACTTTTATCTCTATCAAGTGTTTAATTTCCTACATAAAAACAGAGTGGTTGGGGTCGGAAGAGACCTTGAAGATCATCTAGTTCCAAACCTCCTGTCATTTTAATTTCTGTAACTTACGAAAAATAAGTTTCCCAGTTAAGCAAAGCTACAAATATTTACTTCAGGTGACTGTTTATCCAATACATTATTTTACTCAACATGAAAATGATGGTGGAAAACAACAGAATTTTGCTAAAATAATATTTAGGCATTCCTGATTCTGTACAATTGCTTTGCTGCTGCAACATGGATTTCTTTCTGCCTGCTTTCATATTTTATTATACTTTCAGAGTTGAAAGTCTTTTGCTTCTCTCCCTTTCCCAAGTGTCTCACTTTTGGGACACCTGAATTCTTTGATTTTACCTATTCGCCTCTCTCTCTCTCTCTCTCCATATATATATATATATATATATGTATATATATATATATACACTTTTTTTTTACTAGTGGAGAAAATTGAGGTGCTTTGCTTAGATTTCTAAAACAAGCAAACACCAGCATTCTATGTTAGACATTCAAAAAGAATGAGATGGAATAGTACTATTCAGAATGATATTCTCTATGTATTTATCATAGTGTTGGACTGTATTTTCAGATTGGCAGTATACTGGATAACAACACAAAAGACTTGAATATAAGATCTATTTTTCCAAGTGTCTCTCAAGTCAGTCCATGTGATAATCATTCTCTATCTTAATTTTATTTCTTATACACCTCATCACATGAATTTAGACTCAAAGCTTGTTGATGCAGAAATTGTCTCCTAATGCAACTATGGCACTGCAAACAAAGAGAGACTTTTTCTACATTGGAACGTCCTTTTATTTACTAATAAAACAAAATATCTGTTATGGTTCTTCCAAAACATCCCAGACATGCTGGATAGGGAAATGAGGAAAGGAGGCTTCCAGTCTTATCTGCCTTACAGCAAAGTGCACCTGAGATGTGATGAAAGACTTTCTCTAATGCTGATCACAGCTTGTTGTGCTTTCTGTTTGCATTCTGGTTCCAAGTCCTCAATCATCACCATACCTGTTCCATACAGCCATCTAGAAGAGTCAGTTGCAGATGGGAGCACGATTTAAAATAATGAGCCAATCACAGTTAATTTTCTTGGTATTTACTGTAATAACATTAATTTTGATGAACCCCTCCATTATTAATGTGAATGTCACAAGTGCTTCTATAGCATTTTCACTTGGATTCCATATTAATTACCTGGGTTGTTAATCTAAAGTGCCACTACAGGAATATAATAAAACATAACCATGAGGGGAAAAGATTTCTTAGTCAATGGGAAAGTATGAGCTAAAAAAAAAAAAAAATTACCTTTGCTCATTGGTTTCTCAGGCACAGTAAGGTGTCAGTACCTTGGACAGAGTCAGGCTCCCATAATGAATGCCATTTACTCTTCTGCAACGTGATGATACATGGCTGGATTGCCATTTGAACTCATCCCTCTTTACATGTAATGGACATAAATTGCATTTATGTTTTCTTTATAGCCCTCTTTAGTGCCATCATGGAAAAAGCTTTCGAATAAATGAGAACAGACTCATATTTCTTCTCCAGTTTTCAAAACATTGACCAGCTTGACTATTTCTCATGGAGTTTGAAGCTTAGCAGAGTATCCAAATAAAGGACAACATTTCCATCTGTGAGAAGCAGTATGTCAGGTTTCTATAGCATGAGGGCTGTAAAGCTAATCTCTCCTATGATTTCTGTCCAGTGCCCCTAATCACCCTCTCTATGAATTTTCTATATTGCAAAGGAGCACTATATAATGCACTAACTGAGCAATATCTGTTATACTTTCCTTTTATGAGCCATTCTATACCCCCTTAATACAGATTATCCCAGCTAGTTTAGATTCCAGGAAAAAGCACTCTTCACCTCTTCTATTTTATTTTTTCAAATAAAATGGGTTGAGTGGGATAGAGATGGATTAAAAGCATCATTGTTAATGTGAACAATAATGTGTGCTTTTTGTCATTACTCTGCTTGATACCACTCTCTCTCAGACTTTGTTGTTATCAAACATTTTCATTGACACAATCTAAAATTCCCTTTTATTCCATTTCTGCAGTCCTGGACATCCCTTTACCAGCCACTGCTTCAGACCCACAGTTCCTATTCTCTGGATTCTCCTCCTGATACCCAGATGAAGTGCTGGAGGCTCCAAAGAACCAGTATCCTTTGTGTGCTGCCACAGTATCACTATAAACTACTCATCTGGACCCCTTGTTTGCTCCTTACTTTCCCAGCACCAGAAAAGCCTTTCTAGCACTTCATGAATGGCCCTTCCATGTCTCACATCCCCAAGTAATTTCTTTTACAGTCTAACACACTCATTTCTTGTCTCCACTCATGTGCTTCCATCTTCTTTTCTTGCCTGTCTTCAAGCTTCCATCTGCTTTTTCTTTCTTCCTCTGTGTGCATAACTTACCATGGAAGAAAACAGAAACCCAGGTATGCACCTGGGTGTATTGCTCTGGATGATTATCCTGGTGTGGTGTTGGCACTCACAAACACCTCAGCACAACTGTCCCTGATGGTCAGCACAGATTTGTGCCTCATATAAAGCAAATCCTCCTCTGCTTCCAAAGGAGAATGATTCCAAAGGATTTCCATAGGAAATCCTATGCACACCTCCTTTGCTTCCACTTAGAGTATGAGTGTGATTTGAATGCAGATTTTGATGAGCTGCTGAATTATTCAAGGTGGTCCATGTGCCATCTTTGCTATGAGCCATGCTTGGTGAGCTGTCTGCCTGGAGAGGTTTGGGTCCTGCTTTCTCTTGAATGATTGAAAATTGACTACAAATTCATCATTTTAACTCCAGAAGAATCAATATCACCGATTTTCTGTGAGGTTTCTTCTCAGGTTTGGGAAATATCAGCTTTCATCTGCTTTCATCAGACAATGCCCCATTTTATATGGAAAAATCCGAGTGTGTTTATCGTCTGTCAACACCAACTTCATCACAGTCCTGGTGAAAAAGAGTGATGAATAAGTGAGAGAAAGATATGAAAGCATAATAAGTCTTATCTATCTCTCCTAACACATCAGCGTTGAGGAATTATGAAGAACCCTTTTCTCAGTCTCAGCCTCTAAGATCACAAACCTTGTCAGTCAAGCTCCAAAAACCCAGGGTTGCTAAACATGTTACAGCATTGTGATGATGTAACAGATGGCAGGGAGCAAGACACCAACAGAATGTGATTATATCCGAAGGAAACTATTTTAAAATATGGCAAACACCTCCTTTCACATATTCTTCCAGGCCTAACAGCAAAATACTCTTAACAGCTCAGCAAGAATATTAGTGGAGCTCAGAAAAACTAAATGTTAGAAACTGCTTTTCCCAACTATGATAGAAGCTACCACCTATGTGTAAAATAATAAGAGCTTTATATTACAGCTGGATTTCTAAAGAGAAGCAGGAGTTGCTAAGTACATTAATTATTAAGGAAAAGATTTAATGATGATTTTAAACTTGGGTGAGAGATTGATGACTGTATCAACTGAGCTGATGTGTCACTGCTTGAAAGAGGGTTTTATTTTAAAGGAGATGACCTTTCTAGTCACTGTGGGCTGTCCTCATCACTTCTTATGATCCTTACAGAGTTTCACATGCCAGCTGAAGATATGGCTTAACTTGTGTATTTTATGCAAAAGCAGAAAATTTACAACATCCAAAAATTTGCCTCTTTTGCCAGGTTATCTCTCACAATGAAGTACAGCAGGATTTTGAGCATTGCCAGCTCACAGTTTTATTATGAACCTTGTTTTCATTACTGTCTTCTGCATAGAATTTGATTGCTTGAATTCTTTTACTTTGTGAGATCAGCCTTTCAACAAATGATTCACCTTAACAGCAGGGAAAATTTGACTTGCAGGGCCCCCAAATTCATCCAAAAGTATAGAGTTCTTAATCTTTAAGATAACAAAATGGCAAATTTAAGCCTTTTTTGTGAATGCTTTTTATTTTCAGTCACCACTTGATATTTCTGCTTCCAATGAGGTCTCCTGGGCTGACTGGGAGGCTGAGTCAAAGAGCAATTAGCTAAAAGGTTTCAAGGGTGTCAGTCTACTCAGTGCTGACATGAGAAATCTGGGATTATCCAGCAACCAATAGTCCAATGGTAGCCCACTGCCTCAGTGTCTGACAGTCCCAAAGGCACCAACATATTCCTGGAGGGCAGGAACAAGATCTCCATGGAGAAATCCCCCCCCACAACTGAGTAGCTGAGAATTGCCACCCAGAATAAGAAGAGAAGTACATTTATTATACTCCTCCCTTTCAACTTTCTAATTTTGCTGCTCCTTTATCAGCTACCAGAAAATGCCCTTCCTATCAGCATATTACTGCACAGACATTGTGTAAAGTGCCAGGGAATAGACTGAGCATAGCTGAGAGCTTATTAGTGATGGACTTAGCCAATTAATAAGCATGCTTTCTCTGCTCTCTGAAAGCCAGAATGGAAATATTTTGGGCTCCAATTCCTCTTGCTCATGATGTATTTTTTCTTCACTTTTGCTTTGTGGGGTCTCTGATTCATGGCTGCTTTATACAATGTTAGCATATACACTAATTAAAAAGGATTTATCAGGTTGAGCTCATGATGACTGAAGGATCCTTTCTCCCTTGGCATGGTTTGAATATTTGACTAGCTCATTAATGCTTCTGCTTTTTCTCTTTGTAAGAGGAGACTGAAAAATGAAAGAAGGGATTTGCTGTGCAGCTTTAGATGAAAGGTTGGTTCATTTATTTTTAAAGCTGTCTAAAGGGGTTAAGCTCTACTCCGATTTACACCAAAGGGCAACTTATAACCCCTCAGCAAAATAATGACTCATTTACATTGGCAGGCACCATTTATTTGGCAGATTTCTTCAATGTAAACAAGAGAAAAATTTATATGAGATTTTTCCTTTAGAGGGCGTAAAATTGACAGAGCTCTTCTGAATCTGTGTGAATCAGGACTTCTCTTAGTTGACCTGGTTTTGATATTTCAGACCATCATAGCCTTCAAATTACAGGAAAATATCCTTATTTATGCCACCCGGGGATTTGACACTTGAGTTAAAAAAACAAGTCCAGTACTTGGCTCTTATTTTACCACTGTTCACACCCCCCTCCAAGCAGAGTTGATTTACCTCCAGATTTTACTCCAGATTTACCTTGCCACAGGTGAAATCCTTGTACTTTCAGAAATGGAGTGCCCACATAATAGTTACCAGTTTCAAAGTAATTTGATATATCCAAAAATATACACACATATTTTAAAAAT
This sequence comes from Sturnus vulgaris, assembly GCF_052056855.1. Lineage (NCBI taxonomy): Eukaryota > Metazoa > Chordata > Aves > Passeriformes > Sturnidae > Sturnus > Sturnus vulgaris. Next base: position 27,408,266 of record NC_142250.1, read on the forward strand.
GCCTCCTATCAGTGTTAATCTTTGATGTTTGGCTGGATTATTATCTCATGAAGATTGTAACCCTGAGAGTTTAAGTGCCCACTTTGTCTTCCTTTTTTATTCTTTCCAAAGTACTCGAAAGATCCCACTGAATCAATTACACACAGTATCTCTTAATAATGTCCTCTTCCTGGCACATCATTGTTTTCCTTTATGTTTATTTCAAAAGGTTAAATTAAACAGGAGAGTAGAGATAAATCCACATTATGAATTATAAAAGTTACCACATGCTCCTGAGAATGCCTGGAATTTTGATGTGGAGGATTTAGTGAGGCAGTGCCCTGGGGAAGCCAGTGCCAGAGAAAGCCAGGATTGTTTAAGACAGAGGAAAGCTGGGTGCATGAACTTTGCTGTGTACAAGTTTATTTTTTCCTGCACTAGGAGTCTGGTGCCAAACACCTTTTTGCCTGCTGACTCTGACAGTTCCGTTTGCCTGGAAATCCCTGCACAACATAGAAGGTTAAGTGGATGCCAAGGAAAGTGGAGCAAGTCCCAGTGGTTGGGAATCTTCAGGAAAAAATTATTTTGGCACCATCCAGGACTGATTTAGGTCCTGACCCTCCTTTCAGCAAGGTGATCCTTGGAAAAACCTCCAGATCTGTGATTATCTGAATTTTTGCTACAGGATGGAGCTACATTGTGTGGGGGAGAGAGTTGCTGCTTCATGGGAATAGCAACAGTGGGCATCTGAATCCTACAACTGAATCCCAAAAACTTTCCTGGTGCTGCACCTCTTTGGAATGAAAACTTAGAAAACTCTTGACTGTGTGATTTTGAGCTTTATCTTCACTGTGGACTATGAAACACTGGCCACATCTCTCACACCAGAATTGCATCTCATAACAAGTGAAATATTATTCATATTGCCTCTAGTGAGTACATAAAGCACCTTATGAGCCTTCCAAATATAAAAGGTGATATAAAAGGAAATAGTATTAAGCCCACATAAATATTAAAGGAAAAATGACACTTCCCTTTTATAAAAGCAATATCCATTCCTGACTTAATATTTTCTAGAATATTCTGAAAGATAAAATCTGCATGTCCACATTTTATGGCTATATTACAGAATTTCACTTGGAGTTTGCTCACCCTTCTCATTTCCTCCTCTAGTCCGCAGTAAATCATTAAAAGCAATATGGCTTGTATACCTGTTGAGTACAGGACTCCCTGAAATTCTTGTCAAAAAAGGTCAGGAAGGAGAGGTTTGTTCTGAGAAGCAAGTGATGAGAAACAAAAGGAAAACCTCAGTTTTTTATACTGCAAATAGAACACGGTGCTGAATCTTAGAAGCAGGCAGCAGCAATAAATGTCAAGCATAGTGGGTAATAAACTCTATCTGCAAGAGTATGAGGAGTAGCCAGTGTGTTACACAGGTCATCATTCCTTCATTGTCCTCTTTTCAGCTTTCCCATTGCACATGGACACCTGAAACCAATGAAATCTGTAGCATAAAAAAAAAAAAAAAATCGAAAGCAGGGCTTTCCCTGTGATAGTGATAAAGCCTATTTGCCATCTGCTCTAAACTGTTGTATTGCCTAACATAAATTGGTTTTGCCTGTCACTTCAGAAGTCTCTACTGAAATTGCAACAAAATGGTTCTCTGGCCTCACTTTCATCCTCAGTGACACTTCATTCGAATTACCACCACTTCCATTCCCAGCTTCCTTTTTTGTCAGTACTGTATCATGAGGAAGATATAGGGAATGGGATATGGGGTTATGGCACTTAATTATAAACATTTGCACCAAATGGTTTTGATTTCCACGTCTGAAACAAGGTTTAAATCAAATAATCTAGTTTGAAGACTTGTGGAGGATGAAGAGCCAGTCAAGGCAGTGATGGATTATCTGAATCAGCCATTATTCAAGATCATACCCTTCCCTAGTGACATATCCTCCACAGCAGAGGTGCACAGAATGAAGCTGTCCCCGCTGATTTTGGAAAGGGCAGGTGAGAAAAGCAGAGGGAGCAGAGTCCCAGCCATCTCCAGCTGAGCTGCTCGTGGCCACACTGTCACTGCTGTGCAAGCCACTGCCTGCAGCAGGGACAGTGCAGTTCAGGAGCTGAGCACTCAGTTATGCCATGGGGATGGAGTAGCTCACCCCCTTCAGCTTTGGGACTGCTCTGCCATCCTTGGCTGAGGACAGCTGGAGAGGCCCTGGGAGAGGGATGTCACACCCACCTCTGGAAGCAGAAAGGTGTGGGAAGTAGCCACTAAAATAAAACGTGCAGGAGATCCTGTCTCAGTGTTTCTCGAAAACAGAGCCAAAACCTCACTTGTGGGAATGAGCAATCCTGGGCTGCTTCTGCCACAAGGCAGGAGTGAGGAGCTGAAGATGCTGCTGCTGCATCCATAAGGATGGCCACTCGCATTTTGAAGGAAAAATGCCTGTTTTTTCTGTGCTTCCTTCCCACAAGGGAAGGATATCAGCACAACCCAACTTTTCCCTTGGCACCTCTAACCTGGGCTGTAGGGTTTTAATGTATGCAGAAGGGGGAACAGCCATTTTTTTAATCTCAGTTTTCTGCTACACCAGGCTCTGCTTGAGGCTGGAGCTGTCTCTGGAGCAGTCCCTCCAGTGATACCAATAAAGAAGAATGTCACAGTTCCTGTGGCTTTGCATATTAACAAGGCTATTATGGCTCCTAAATGACATACTATGACCCTCCTCATCCCCTGGGAACTCCTCCTTTGCAAAATTATTTTATTTATATGTGCAGTTTAAGTCGGGCCAGGTAGTCATTCCAGAGAATTTTGTGAATTTGTTGCATTTTTCAAAACCAGCCTGAATTTGGAAATCTTTCTCCTTTGCAGTCAATTATTTTTTAGGTTGGAGTTTTATTTTAATTTTTTTTAATAAATGGCATCCTGCTTCTTTAAATGAATCCTGAATCCTCCAGGTCTTTAATTCTAAGTTGTGTAGCCGTTGACTTCTGTAGAATAACTCATCAAAAGTATATATATTCAATCCATCTACTTTATATTACACTACTTCTTGCCCCACAGGTGATGTTCTCTCATTTGTTTTCTGTGTTGACTGATAATTATTTATGTCAGGCCAAGAATTTCCTGCAATGACTATTGCCCTTTAAAAATCCCCATTTTACAGTTTTCCCTAATTGCCCTTTAAAAAAAGCTATTATTAAGCAGCAAAATGGTCGTAAAAAGACTTGGCAATCCTAACAAAATCTGATCTATATAAACTCTAATAGAAAGTCATGATCATTTCATAGAAATCCATTCAGATATTTCTGGATTGGAACATTCTGATTTTAAAATTACTTAATTGATGGATTTAAATTTTATTGCCTGTTATAGATTTTTAAAGAAATCATTTGGAACATAAAATTTCATGTTTAGTTAGTTGGTTTTTTTTGCCAGACTTTTATTCAAAAGAAGCTAGTGCTTTTATCTTTCAGTATATGTGTGTGTGTGTGTGTATTTGTGTGTGTCTGTTTTTTTGGTCCTATTATACTCTCCTCCCATAAAAGACCCACCATAAAGGAATTATAGCAAAAATGTTATTTACATCTCTGACCAGTTACAAAGAAACTAGTAAAATGAGCAGATTCTGTAAATGGTTTGAATTTTATATGCAATTCCAATACTGCATGACTGCCCCACCTCTTCTTTCTTTCCAACAAAAAAAGCCACACTGGTCCATAATTAAAAAAAAAAAATGAAAGAAAAAAAATAGAAACATGCATTGCATAGTAAGTCATACCAAACACCCTCAAAGAGAGAATCTTTTCTGTAGCGCCCTGTAGTGATTCTTTTCCTCTTCTTATACTTCTATATTAATTTAGTGGCTTCTTGAGTTCCTAAACTTGTGTTAATCTTTTTAAACTTGGCCAGAGTCAGGAAGATATCCTGAGTGAGAGAAGACGACCCAGAGCAATCCTGATACACTTCTGCCATATGGTAATAAAATCCCTTTGACTTTTCTTAGGTTTGATGAAAACGAAGCAATTCCCAACTAAGGTCCAATATTTGGAGGATCGTGGAAAGATGTTGTCCACTCTTTTCTGCACTTTATTATTTATTATATGTCCACTCTTTTATGCACTACATTATTTTTCCCTGGTCTACCTGAAGCAATGGGTTCATCTGCAAAGTTCAAATGAAGCTGAAGTCAGACTTCTCAAATATTTCTACAGACAGGATGAAAGCCCAGTTAAGACAACTTCCCCCATCCTTAATTCAATTAAGATATTTTCATGGAGATTTTCCTCTGAGATTTGGAAGGAGAAACTCAAAGAGAATGAAGAGCTGATCGTTTCAGAATTTCTTGATATTCATGACTTACTGACAGTGAATTAATATTAACTGCGAGTAAAAGCTTGAAAATGAACTTTAAAAGCTGCAAATTGCCCCTGTTTATGCCTAACGATCATTTTCAAAGTAACAGGTGGCTGATTGAAATCTTCAGCTGTCTTAAAAGGTGATAAATTATGTTAGTTCTTCTCCAGGTGCTGCTGAATTCCCATATAATCCTCAAAAAACATGTCTTTTCCTGTTAGCTAATATTTCATGATGTGTTGGAACATTTATAAAACTGTCATATTGCTGAGTGGCAAATAGCTGGGAATGACAAAAACATTAACAGTGAAACATGATGTCCTCAAATGATTAAATTAAAAGATCAAGTAATCACAGGAATTATTGTTTACCAAAATTCCTGGTGAACAGAACCAGAGTGCTATTTTTCCTAATTCAATTTGTCTTTTTGCACACACTATTTATCAATGTCCATTTTTTTCTAAGTGATTCTCCCCAGTTCATCACTCTACAAATGAGGTCCTCTTCTTCTGAGTCATTTTGTCCTGCTGCTTTATAAAAATAAAGGCAAAACTCTAACCAAACCTTTACAAATCATTGAGTTTCCTCATTTAAAATTCTTCAAAATTCTTTTTTGAGGAGGCCTAAAAGTGAAAATCACATAGAGACTATTATATGAAATGATTAGGGAAGACATAAGATCAGTGAATGACTTAGAAAGATATTATATAGGGATTATTCAAGGGAAAAGGCATTCTCCAGGAAATAAAAAAGCCTGACAATTGGTGATGTGATGAGAGAAAAAGATGTCACTTTACAGTTCAGAAGAAATCTGAAGTCATTGATTCTACTCATTTTGCACTTCATAGAAGTATAACAGCTTGTTGAGATCAATAGCAACAACTGATATACTACCAGTCACAACTGTTATTCCAAGAAGTCATTCATCAAAGGCAATCATGTTTTTTCTTCAGAAGTCCATGCATTAAGTACAAAAACATCTGAAGTGAAAGGAAAACCTTGTGCCAAAGTCAGCATGGCTATTAGACCACCACAGACATAGCCATAAAAATGGAATTGTTCCTGTACTGAGCCCACTATCCAGCTCTCAGATGAGATAATTCTGCCTGGAAAGATATTTAAGTCTTCAGAGGATTTCCAGATTTGCAGAATTTATCCCCTCCACAATTTCTATAAATTTTTACTCAGTTTCAGTGTTCAAAATCTTTATCTTGCCTCTCATTTAGACATGCCCAGCTTTAGACTACCAGCTCTCAGTTCTGATTAGACTTTTTTGGTTGGACTAAAGAGACCTTTAGGACGTGGTATTTCCTCCCCACAAAAGTACTTACACGCATATTCAACACAATGACCTTCTTATTTGTGGTGGCATTTAAAAGTTTTACTGCTTAATTATTGGTGACAAGCAGCCAGGGATTTCATTGACTCAGGTGACCTTGTCATGGATCAGAGTTAGAGGTAGCCCAGCTGAAAATAGAAGCAATCCTTCTGGGCTCCGCTTATGTGCCCTGATCATAAGATACCTGCCAGATAATATTCACACTTTGCTGCAGTGCACAATCATGAGTGTATTGCTCCAGACATGTGTTGTGCCACTAATGGAAGGTAGTTCCAGTGGGATGGGGAATCCAACCAAGAGGAAACTCAAAAAGAAGTTTGGCAGTTCTTCACTGAATGCCTCTACTGCAGCAGACTTTTGCTCTGATCTCAAGAGCATCACTTAAATTTGCCACGTTCCACCTAAAAATACAGCCCTGACAACACGGTGTGGGGAGAAGAGTGTGAGACACCCCAGCTCTCCCTGCTGTAACAGGAATACAGGGCAACTTCAGTGCAAGTGACATGAAATAACCTTTATGATCCAAACTCATGTTACCTGGCTGCATCAAACACCACCAACTCTGAGCATTTGCACCACAAAATCTGGGTTTCTGATAGTGCAGAAACATAAAACTCCATCTTTAATTAAAAATAAGTATTTCAATCCTTGTATCAAGAACATGTGAACCATAACAGCTTAAAACACAAAGCAATATTAATAAACAAAGTTTTATAGTTTCATCTGCTTTTTTGCCTTTCAATCATTTTTTGGTGGACACAGCTGATTATAGCAAATCCCCAAGGCAAACACATAAGCCATTATTAGTTTCAGTCTCCTGTTCCTGTTGAGGGTTTGCTCGGAGTAAGGACATGTAATGGCACATCAAACTAGAGAGTTTCAAGTTTCTTTTTGGTGTAATGCTAATATTAAAATGTTTCTTCTTTACTCAAATTCCATAGATTTCTGGTCATTATTTTCAGACTGGGTTTCTTTCATTCATTATCTCTGAGCTTAGATAGCCTTTCTTTCATATTCATGCCTTCATGCAGAGGGCAGTTGGTTCTGAAAATGCAAATTAATAAACAAATAAAAAGAAAACCCTATATTTTAAAAGAAAATATATCCTTATTAATCTATTAATGGATTATTAATAGATTATTAATATATATTATAATATTATTAATAGAGAAGTATATATTTTGAGGAACTCAGTCTGAGATACTGAAAGAGGCAAGGATTTGTATGGCTTGTTTCCTTTTTTTAACAGTACCCAACAATGAAAAATAAACTTCTAAGGCACTAAAGCTTGGATAAAGAAAAAAATGTATTTTTCAAATACATAAGTGCTCCATTTAAAATTATATTTTTTTTCTATCCAGATAAGGCTTTTGAATATTGTATGCTTTTCTAGTTTAACAAACCCAGTGTTGCATTATGCAACTATTCAAACGTGTCTATTTAATGGACAAGATTTACTTCAAATAATGATTTCCCTGAGAAAAACAGCTTTAAACAAACTCCGGTGCAACAGCTGCCTCTAAATTCCAGCTGAATTGTGCCTCACCCTCCACAGCACTGTGTGGCCAGGCATGAAGGAGTGACGACCTTCTCTAGCCAGAGCTGGGCACTTTATCTACTGCCTTCACAGACATTTGTACATCCAAGGTGATATTAAAGAAAAACATACTGAGTAACAGCTTCTCTATCCCTTGCCTGGGTCATGGTTATGCCTTTCCCACCCCTAGGCAGAACAGTGACACATTTTTTAGGAGGATTTTATGACTCCCCTGGTATCATTTCTGGCCATGGCCACCCATTCACCGTGGCTCCAGCCCTCTGGACATGCTCCTCTTAGAGCTGTGCATGCACACAAGTGTGTGCACTTGGAAATCAGTCATGGTAGATAAGAATTAGGAAGCACACTAGGTACCAGATCAGCTAATTATCTTAAAATAACCAAGAAGAAATCTCACTGGAGCAGGGCATCCTGCCAGCTGCGTCTCAGCGTGGGCCAATAGCTCTCTGCTGGGGAGCATCAAGGCCTTTTCTTTGGAGGACTGGAAAGCACTTTAAAAATTATAATTAGATGCAGATCAAAAATATCCCTAGGAGCAGCTAGATATTAACATCCGTGTTCTGAGCTCCTGCTCTGAGTAAGATGATTCAAGTTCCTCTGTAAACTTGAAACTGGTCATATAGAAGGCAGAAGCAAGAATGGCCCCGTGGCAGGATACTCCAACTTGGGAAGGTGAAGGCTCAGCTATAACTGGTGGCTCTGAAGATGTTTGATGTTCTCTAAGTGAAATACACACACGCTGAAAACATTTAGGAACTGACCCCTCTTTGCAGAAGAAGGAAACTCAGCTGCACTGCCCAAGGAGCAGAGCCCGAGTGTCACAAGCCTGTGCAAAACTCTGAGGTACTACATTGTCATTTCCACCTGTGACAGGAGGGAAAAAGATTCTCCACCGGATATCTGGTAATTCAGAAAGCTGCAGGAGGGTAAACATATGTTTTGTGTACAAAGAAAGAGATTTTGTGCCGGGGGGCAAGTGGACAGCCATTCCCTTTGCCTGCAGTGACACAGCCAGCGGGCAGCACAGCTGGGAGGGGGAGCTGCTGTTTCCTGCACCAGTGCCCCAAAGAAAGGCATGTGCTGCTTGCAAGGATTTACAACAATAACTCTAGAGTTTGAAGTGGTCATCAAGTGAAACAGGTAACAGCAAACACCATTTTCCTCATAATGATTTGTCTCAGGGCACGCGTAGGTGTTTGCAACAAGATAGTTCATCCCACAGATTTTTGTACACACGTTATTTTCCTGGTTCAGAAATGGGAAATGTTTGACTTTTTGATTTAAAAGCACCTGCTCTCACACTGGTCCTGAAAGTCTTGTTAGCTGTACCTGAACTCTGAGATTTTCAGGGCTAGAGCAGGCCATGGGGTGAACCTGCCCCATGCTGCAAACACTGACATTCATTAGAGCTGAACAGCAGCTGGCCCGAAATGGAGCATTGCTGGTGGTGTATTTACCCTCTGATCTCATTTCCCTTCCTTCTCTGATCAAACAGACGAAGACACCTTGCTTGTTTTTAGAGAAACACATAAAAATAAAAGCAAAAAAAAAATAAATATTACTCTTTGCTATGGTCAGAAAATTGTAGTAAGTTGTAACTTAGTAACTCTAGTTGCCTCCATATCTTTCATAAGCACTTATATTTTTTCAAAGCACTACTAATAGGGGAGATTGAAAAACAGCAACATTTCTTACACGGAGTGCTTGTCATTTCAAATGGTGTTCCGGTATGGAAACTGGGAAATGTATTAGCCATCAATTCATTCAGCTATTCTCTTGATTACTCCCTTGTGAAAGTATCATTTTTTCTTCTTTTATAGGGAGAAGGGAGAGAGATATGGTATGCACTTTTCTTCCAAAATTCTTCCAATTTCTCTGTCATCTTTCATCTTCCTATTGAAAGCAGAAGAAAAGGGATAGAGAATATGTAGAGAATACACTCAGGAAAAGAAAGGAAGAGTTCTTTGAAAGTTTTCAGTCTAGGGAAAAAGGCTACTTTGTGGGGGCAAGAAGCTCTAAAAATGTTAAATGAGTACTTCAAAATTTGACATTTCAGACTTTGATGTCTATTGCTGTAGGGTAAACATTTGATAGATAATGCACTGGAAGCTTTTGTTAACCATAAATCTTAGATTGGTAAGATTAAAAGGTCACGTATAGATTTAAATAGAAGCATTAGAGACTATTGAAATGGTGATTATTTGAATTTTTGGTTTTAATAGTACCGTGACCTACACATGAGAAAGTAGGCCCAGAGATTTATTATCAGTTTTTAACCATAAAAACGTTATAACTTGCTCAGTGAAGGGGGGTGGGGGTCAGAGTTAAGGCAGATCATGAGATATTAAGTTAAGAAAATAATCACTGTGGGGTCAATGAGACAGAAAGATCTTTAAGGTCTTTTCTGACTGAAATTGTGTAAAAAGGGGCAGAATAAGAAACTAAGCAAATTAAAAATAAATGAAAAATAGTTTATGGAATACAGAGGGAAAATCCCGAGGGAAATAATTATGAGCAGAGACAGGGATGTGAACATTTCTGCTCCTGAGTTCAACCATCGCTTTGCTTGGTGACCACACTCTGCATGTTCTCAAAAAATTGAGTTTGCAGCTGGTTAGCCTCAGAAATGTGATTATCTGCAATGGGAAAGCATTAAGAAAGGACTACATGTAATGAATAGTAGGAAACACTTCCAGATGGTGAAATTAATTAGAAAGTGAAGTGTGCACGTGGGGAATTTCTAAGAGCCTCCCTGCAAAGGTCACTGAGCACAGGACTGATCCAAGCATGGCAGATCTCTGCTGAGGGATCTTCATGGCCAGCCGTGCTTTGCTCTGTCACTCGTGAAGAACCATTTTTATTTTGGGGAAGGGGGGGTGAAAATCTTTGCAGAGTTTATATCAATAATCTATTTCTACCAACATTAAGCAGGATCCCTGAAGGACCCATTTCCTTAAGTAACATGTAGGAAATTTAAATCTTTATTCACCACAGCTGGTACATAAACATAGGATAAATCCCAAACAGAAAAGGACTTGACTACTTCACACATATAGTATGATTTAATTGCCTGTCACAGGTTTCCTGAAACATGGGGAGACTTCAGATGTTAGTGTCCTGAAGATCAGCAAGACTCTTCTTTAGTCACCCTGTAGCAGAGTCTGTGACTTTACTGCAGCCTCACCTGGGGTGTGAGCACAGAACATGATTTATTTATAATTTTTGCCTACACACATATGTAGCATGTGAGAAGCACCTGAGCAAGGCAAGGTGCCATCATATGAATGCAATTCTTTTCTCATCCTGCAGTTAAGCTGACAATAAGCCCCAGGCCAACTCTGCCTCATGTCAGGATACACAAAGTCTTCTGATAGCAAATGATGCACTGCATAATTTACTTTCCAAGGGGTGGAATGGGGATTTGCAACAGCTAAAGATGTTCATGGATTAAGAAGATATCCATCCCTTTAAGTGTTCTGTGTTTACAAGGACTTCTGGGAATGCTTCTGAAGTACAGTGATTTCCTGCATTTTTTTCCTGCACAAGTAATGTCTTACTCTCCACAAAATAAATGAACTACACCGTGAACTTAAAGTGAAGAGTAAATATTTCTCCACAACCAGAAACAAAGGTTTTGGGGTAGAATCTAATGATCCTAGAAGAAAAAAATCAATCATTTCAATTTAGTTTCAACATGCACCACCTTTATTGTATATTGATTTTCTAGCTTCACAATCAGCTTCACACCAGAAAGTGAGATAGGATGGTGACCCACCTCCCTGCTTTACCACTATCAGCTTTTACAAAAATCCATGCTCTGCCACAACAATGGAACAAATAGTACATATTTGCTAGAGAAACCTTAAAAGTGAAAAAAAGAAAACTTCACAGTCGATATTTTAGGACCAGAGACCACGTGGAAAGGGAAGCCAGTAACAAACAGCCAGTAAAAATATAAGGCAGAAAAAAGACTTTTAAGCAAGGTGGTGGCCAGCAATGTGCTAGAAGGATGCTCCTAGAAAACCAGTCTAAAATTTGCTTCTAATGCCCATAGCAAAAGCTAAGGAATTACCTTCCTGGTTTTAATCAAGTTCTAGCAATAAAACGAACCAGTTTATGGAAGTTGGTTCTGTTACCAGCCATCAATAAGTTCTCTTCAGCTGCAGTGCATAGATATAAGACTGGATCAGATTTTCTTTACATTTTCATCTTTTATACTCTTTTTTTTTTTTTTTTTTTTTTTTTTTTTTTGTGAACTGACCTATGATTTTCACTGGTTGAGTAGAGTAAAAAATTGCAAGAATCAGCTGCTACAACTTGGCCTGAGGACATAGGCCCTGAATACATAATTCCTGAGGTGGTAATAAATCTGCATTCCTAACAGCTTGAGAGATTTTAAAGGTATTATTGAGGAGTAACTGCAGGACGAAAAAAATCCAACAAAAAAAAGCAGTGAATCTGGTGCATCCAAGTGCTGCATCCCTGCAAGACTTGGCTACAAGATTTCACACTGAAGATCAGATAACCCATTCAATATTTATTGCTATTTAATAGAGTGAAAGGTTTCCATCACCCATTCAATAAAACTGTCAAATTAATGGTTACATGCGAGACTTTGGCAAAGATTTACTTTATGCTCTTGGTAAACTTTCTCACAGTATTCCTAAGCTCAATGCTTTCTTCATATATGATCCTGACAGAAGTTACTCTTGTTTCTAAGAGATTTATGCCTTATGAATCACTTAACAAATCTGCTCAAAATCTCCAACAAAATTGTTCTTAGCCATAACAACAACACTGTCAGGTTAGAATTTCCTGCTATTATTTCTGTCCTAGTACAACACCCTTAGAGCAGTGAAAATCAGATGAAGAAGAAAAAGAAAACTTAACTAAATGTACTGATTTTCTGAGATATTAGTATTTAAGGCACCAACAGCATGATTGTTGAAAGTGGATGTTGGCAATATTATCTCCTCCACAGGTGGATGATTAAAGTAAATGTTGTTATAAATAATCTCTGTAGGAGAGCATTTCAGAATTAGGAAAATAATAAGAATAAGATGTGCAGATATGTAATGTAACTAATATCCCAATTCAAGCCAAACTTGATATTTCTCCACTCCTTCCTCAGGATATGAAAGTGAAAAATATTCAAGTATATTAAATTATTGTGAATTTTAAATATGATTTTTAAAAGTTGTCGTTGATATCTATGATGTGACCTTTACATGCTTGTACATGTATTTACACACACAGGTACATATGAACAGATATTTGGAGTAGTTGGGTGAAACACTAGACAGCAGGCAGACAGATTTCATGGCTCATGGGAAGACTTTTCCCTGTAGCTCTGAATCAGTTGGAGTTTGTTAGAGCATAAACACCCAATCTATTTTCAGGGTGAGAACAAAGACTGGAGGGTGGAAAGAAAACTTAACAAACATGAAAAAATGAAATGAAGTCGACCAAGAGAGAATAAAAGTCTGGGGTAAACTTCAAACTTTCTGTCCCATCAAGCATACAAGACACACTTGCCCCAGGCCTCTGGATCTGCTGCTGCAGATTTTGGAAGTGTTACAGCCTGGGGTAAAATTTTTCAGTAAGATGAACAGTCACTGAGCAATTCTCTTTCAGGTTTGCCAGCCAGACAGATTTGCTTTCAGCAATGTGTACAGGGATCTCTAACTTACCTGTGATTATTTCTAGCTCTTCAGCTTCATAGTTTTCCTTTTAGCAGCTGGACCTCTCTCATTTGAATTTCAGCCTAATTAGGCTACAAGAATTTGGCAAGCTCTGTCCATTCCTATTATTGCAAATGAGCCTCAGTGTATTGCAGAAGCCTGTCCAAGTCAAATAAAGGAGTATTTGCTGTATTTTCTTTACTGGAAATTTTACATGACCTTAAGCTTTGCTCAGCCAGTAGATCACCCCAAGTCTCATCCTGAAATCTGCTGGTCAGCTTCATAATTCTAGAAGCCTTGTTAAACATCTGGGCAGGAAATGAGCTTGATGATTTTAAAATATTCACTTTCCAGACACAAATCAAAATCTGAATGTTTTTAGAGACATTCAGGATAGCCGAAAATTAGAATCCAGGTGGTGATGGATGATCCATAATATTGACCTGGCTGTACCAGCAGCACCTCCTGCAGACTCTGGATCAAGTTTGGGCCAAAATTCTCTTTGGACACTGCACAATATTGATGGTGGATACATGCACAGTACAGCAACAAAATGACATCAGGAAGCCTGTTAAGATGTGGCTATTGTTACTTACTGGAGAAGGTCCTTTCTCAAGGAAAAGCCTGTTTCTCAAAACAAAGAAGTGTTAGTCAAACAAATGAACATCTAAACACTATTATGTGGCCTTTGATAAAGTATTTCATTACAATGTATTCAAAAAAAGATTCTGAGATTTACCCAAAGGAAAACCAGCCAAAAAAATAATGGCTTTGAGATTTACACTAATAGATTTGGATTTTATTCATAATTAAAGAATGAGATCCTTTTCAACATGACTGCAACTGTTAGCAAAAGAAATAAAACATCTTTCTCATAATTTATTACCTTCTATTATTAGTCTTTAATATTAGTCTGGTTTTTTTTTAAACAATCACCTTGTATTTGGCCAAGCAAGAGTATAATATAGCAAGTGTATAATATTACAGAATGTATGCCTTTCCTTAGTAAATATTTTTTTCCAGATCCTGTGAATTAACCGTAGTAATCTAATCAGTCTGTTGGTAACTTTATCCTATCCAAGATTCTAACACTCCTATCCCTTAAAACTCTGCCTCATTCACCTGCCATTTTTGCATATAAGGGAACCCATAAATTCATGCAGCCCAAAATAAGAATCACATTTTCATGACAGATCATTCAGAGAAACTATTTATGTAGAGTAAGTGGGAATACAGACTAACAACCTCAGAGTACCCAGGAGAGAGAGCTGTTTGGAACAGCTGTAACTTGATTATTAAAAAAATAAAATTTAATGGGTATAGAAACATAAAACCCACAAAGGCTGGAGTTTCTTTCTGCATAAACAAACACAGACAGCCTTGACGATAATGAATGGCCTTCCATGAATAATCTGTTCTGTTTAACAGGTGGTATTTTATACTCAGACTTCATCAATGGGATAATTTTCTTGTTAAAGAAAATAGATATTATCTTAACAAATAACTGCTGCTTCCATGCATAACTGCCTTAGTAGGCTAGGCAGCAGGGGGGAAATCCTGGCACTATCAGTGCAATGCACATTTACTTGTATGGTGTCTGAGAAAGGCCAATGGGCTGCATAAAGGAAAGTTTCTTAGTGGGCAGCTTTCTATATTTTGAGGTAGGTCTTCAGCAGCAGCCTAATCTTGTGATGCAGATGGCCAAGTCTTCATCTTTTAACTGGATGGGATTAGCAAAAAAACAGAACAAATTTCAAAGTCATTTGCAGTACCATCTATAAATCCAAACTTAAACCCAGAAATGTTTTGTTGACAAACATATTGGAAGAGTCTTTCCCAGAAAGTTTACTGTGTACATTAACAGGAAAAAAGGATAATAAAAAAATACTTAATGCACTTTGCAGGTATAAGAAATATTTGCAAAACTGAAGCCAGATCTACTGAATGCTCATGTTGCCTTAAAACAGCAGAACACTCTTTTATTCCCAACTATACTAGGTGCTGTATTTTGATGGAAATGATTGTATACTATGCAGATTTAGACTCAAAAGCTTCAAGAACTGTGCTTAGAGCTCAGATAGTAAGCACAAAAACTTGTTTCCAAGTTTCAGATGTCTCAAAACTATTTCCTGAGAAGCCCACTCTTGTGATTACTGATTTACATAAGTATTCACAACTTCTGGAAAAAAGTATCAGGAGGAAATATTTTTTTCATTTCATGTTTCTCTGCTGGCTGCTGTCTGACAAGCAATAACATCATGCTTGGAAAGCTCAGTGATCTCCCAAATACCCAGGTAATCCCATGAGCTGGTTGAAATTGGCCACATGATCCTCCCACACTGGTAGCTGACATTCCTAAAGGTCTTGGAAGTCCATCAGCCAGCACTCAGTGCCCCTTCCCTTTAACACTTCCCTGTCACAACCCAGCCACCCAGCTCTCCTTACAAGGTCTTTTGTGCAGAAACATTGGATTGGGATGACAATCCCAACAATTCTAATAAAGCCACGAGGAGGGACTTGCCAGGACAACCAGTTGCTTCTGTTATCCATCACTGAGCTCATTGGCTTTAGCTAATCTTCTGCATTAAAACTGCTGATGAAAACCCAGCAGTTGCCAGGGAATAAACATTAGGAAGAAAGCTGAGTAGTTTTATGCCATGTGTTTAAAAATAAGCAGAAACTTAGGCAGAACCATGCACTTGTAACAGAAGCCACCCAGCCTGCAGAGATGGCACGAGTGCATCATGTGTACATCACGCATGTGCCATAGCAGCAGTTTTGTCACTGACTGCACTAATTCTCAGAAGAGGAAGATGAAGAAACACCTTTTTCCAAGGGCATTAGGAGAAGTGGTGATTCAACTTGACATTAATAGGTAGAATAAAATCAGAGATTGTTCATTAGTAGAGTGACCATTAGCAGAAATCAATTGCTGCCCAGTCTGCATTTTCAGTGCAAAATTGTCTGATTCTAGTGATGGGAAGAGGGCTGAAAACATAAGTGCTCCTGCTGATTTGAAACACAGAGGTCTAAAGTAATTGAAAATAAACAAATACTGTCATTAGCTGATTGTTGGGGTTATTTTTCCTTGTTCAAACCTGAAAAATTGGTTTTCTAATTTGGCTGGAACTTCAGTGGGAAATTAAGAGTGAAAAGAAAAAGTAAAATCAGAAGATAACATAAGCCTCTTCTTAGTGGAAGTCATTAATGATTTAAGATGTCACTACTGCATCAGTTGTAGTCTTCTTCATAATGAAATTAGATCCAGTTTCCTTGTATTCTACCAAAGATAGAAGCTATACAGTATTTCAGGAGATATCTTTTAGCTTTCAGACTTGCCCAGAAAATGGCAGAGAAAAACAAATGCGGAGGCGATTTTTTAAATTCATAATGAAAAAGTGTTAATTTCTAAAAAGATATTACTTTTGCTTTCATTATTATTACTGGAATAAGTACTTTTTGCATTATCTTTTATGTTACCCTTACAGATAAAAAAATTATTGAGAGAAAAAAGGGTTCTATTAAGCAAACTCCCTCTTTCTTCTAAGAAATGCACAAAGCCTGTAAAAGGAAAGCTACACTTTTACTTTCTTTTCTCCTCTTCACATTGTCAGAAGTAAAATTTTGATTACTATGAAAATGACGAACTTTCATACCAGAAGAAGTATAATTGTGTGCTTTTATATTTTGGTAGGAGAAAAAACCCCAACATAATGAGGTTTTTAAGTGAGTTTTTCCACCCACTTAAAAATCACTTTCTTTCCGTACATTCACGCAAACATGCATGTGCACACATACAGATTTTTTTTCCTGCTTTTTTTTTCCCTTAGTCAGATAAAGGGATATGGCTTCTGCCTGTCACCCAGTTTTGCACATGATCCACTGTGACCTGCACTCTAAGGATGGAGAAAGCCACAATTTCATCACTTGCTTTAGCAGTGCTATGAAAGCAGCTGATGTACGATGGTCCCCAAGGCACAGAGGGCACTTCAGCACTCCCAACAGAGCAGTTCATAACAGCCAACACTCCCCCATCTCCCTTCACTCTCAGGAGACTGCAGATAATCTCCCTGAGCCATCAAATCAACATCTCCTGCTCCTCAGTGCCAGTTCCACGCCAAACAGAGTGTATGCCCAGCACGGGTCTAGGAGGTTATTGCCAATATCATGCTAGAAAAGTCTAATTAATTCATCTCTGAGGCCACAATGTAAATTAGGGACTGGCTCTGTTCGACTCTACAGGATGCTCTCACAGCTGTCTACCCCTTCCCAATCTGTTTCACCTCACAACAAGAGAAGTAAAAGGCTAGCCAGTGTGAATGCTGAATTATGCATTCAAATGCCTTGTGCATAAACCTCTAAAAAAAAAAATCTTAATGTCCCAATTAAACCAGAAACTGCACAATGCATCATCCTAAATCTCAGTTTCCAGATTGCTCTCTCTTTGAAGGAGCCAGAAGTGTGACAGAAAGCATAACTAAGATGGCAAGAAATTTGGTGAAATGATAACTTCGAACCCATTTAAATCATCTCATCAGGCAGGAAATGTCTTGGCATAGCAAACCATAGGAAGCATCCACTAAAATAAAAGAAATACCAGTGTGTATTGTCAAGGTGTGTCTGTGGTAGGAAAACAGACTTTAGCTAAATTCTATGGTGCCCCATATGTCTTACCTTATACAGACAAATACAGAGGTCATGCTCTTTAGAGAGGTAACAGCCATTTTCAAAAAAATAAATCTGAGATCTTTGTTTCAGAACGAAGTTGAAAGTTAGAAATCCAATACAGCAAAATTCCCTAGATTTTTCTCCCATTTTTTCACACAAAATTACTAAGATAATTTTTCAAAATAATGTTTTATTTATTATTTTGTCAATTTCTGCTAGACACAAGAATGAATGTCCTAAGTCAGAGTATGTTCTGAAACTGAAAATATCATTCCAAAAGGAGAAATATATTTCTGTTTTGTTAAAAAACTTATATGATATATTTATGTATAGATCTGCTCTCTACAACATCTCTTCTATATACTGTCTTATTTTGACTATTCAAATTTGGTGGAGTGCGGACAGAAGGCAAATTGTTCCAACAGAAATAAATAAAATTCTACTCAGAATTTTCATTTTATGGGTATCACTCTCTCTTTCCTAACACTTCTCTACACTAGGATAAAAAAAAATAACCCAAAATTCAGCAGTTTTCAGTCATTTATATCACGCATCACACACTTAAGTGTGTTTGCAACACATAACACGATTTGGAAAGTTTGTTGTGTGACGATGGCTTCTGCAATTAGGATGAGAGTGTGAGCTCCATCTCACTATGCTCAGCAGCTGTAATGAGCCAGTCCTAACAGATCCCTGTCTGTCCTTGCATCCCAGCTGAAGGTGGCCTCATTCCCAGCCATTCCCAAGGGAAGAAAGTGATTCCACGAGTTGCACCATGCAAGGCAACGCTTTGCACTTGCAGAAGGGGCGTTTGCACAGAGGTGCTTTGCCCAGATCCAGCTCCTCCTCCACACATCAGAGCTGTCCTGAGAACCACAGCCTCGAATGTGCCCTCAGATCACACCTTCACAGAGGCACTAATCTTTATCTGCTCCTGCATTGCTGCTGCCAGCCACCCAACCCTTTGGGAAGGTTTCCAGAAAAGAAGACTGATGTTTTGTTGTTGCAGGATGAACACACTGTTAGAGGGCACCTTCCCTAAACACAGCTCTCTCTGGAGATCTCTGCCATGAGATCTTTGGCACCTGGGTGCTTGGCTTGGCTGTCATGACACCCCCCCCATGACAGTGTAGCAGCCACCACATGACTGCACATTAAAGGTATTTCTTACATTTTCCTTCCTGATCATTCCTTAATAATATATATTATGTGGCATAATAATTGAGTTTCATGTGCCAAATTTCTGGGTATCTGATGAAATGAGACTGCTTCCAAAAAGGCAGCTTGCAGAGGAAAGAGATTTGAATCAGACCGAACTTCTTGGCTGAATCTAATCCTGAACTGCTTGCCCAACACATGCCTGAGATATGGAAGCCAATTTTTCACTCTTCTTTCTTTGCTTTTGTAATATCTTTCAAGGTTGTTTGCTCACAAGAGGACAAAAATCTGAGTTATACTAGAAAAAATAAAGGTGAGGTTGCTTTGTTATCTGTGGGAGCTGGCATAATGGGAGACAGGATGGGATATTAGCTGAGAATGCAAAAAGCAGAAGAAAAATAGACAGTCCATCATGAAGAGAAATCACCACAGTTAAGCACTGAAACTCAACATTTATGCAATGTCACTGCTGCTTTTGTTTTGTTTTTGTTTTAAAACTTGCATTTCTTTTAAACCATTGCTTCAAACTCAAAGTAGTTTATTAGAGAGCTGCAAACATGCTCTTGGGTTTCCAGCCTGTCTGTAGCAATTAACTTGGACAGCAGAGTCAGGGCCAGGACAGGAGTCCCTGGTGACCACCTGAACCCGTCTCTCTTATCCCATTCCGGTGTTAACGGGGTGCACAGGACGCTAATCTGCACTCCGATTTCATGTTAGCAAATCAAAATGCCTTGTGACAACAGCAATACCCCATGGTATCAGTGCCTTTCTGAAATGTCTCATTAGATCTTCGTAGCTGTGTAAATTAAACGGGGTCAGGTTGGGCAGAAGCAAACGAGGCTCCCCTGAATGCTGATTGCCTTCAGCTGCAGAAGCAAGGCTGGAATGGAGCATCTTTGCATTTTTCTGGTTCCAGTGCTGTCTTATCCAGCTCAGAGAGGTACCTGCATGCACTGAACATGTGTGTGAAGGGGCTGGAGCACAAGTCTGATGAGGAGCAGGTGGAGGAGGTGGAGTTGTTTAGCCTAGGGTTGTTTAGGGGTAAAGGAGGCTCAAGGGTGACCTTATCACTCTCCACAACCCTGTAAAAGGAGGGAGTAGCCAAGTCGAGGTCAGTCTCTTCTCCCAATTAACAAGTGATAGAACCAGATGAAACAGCCTAAAGTTGCACTAAGGAACATTTAGAATGGATATTCAGAAAAAAATGTTCACTAAATGGGTGGTCAGGCTATGGAGCAGGCTGCTCAGGGAAATGGTAAAATCACTGTCCCTGGAAGTGCTGAAAAGGCATGTGCCTGTGGCACCTGGGGACAGGGTATAGTGTGAACATGGTGGTGCTGCCTTAATGGTTGGATTTGATAGTTTTAGACTTTTTTCCGACCTTAATGATTCTATTTGATTCTATGATGGAAGAAACTTAGGGGAGAAGTGAAAGAGTAAGAAGGTCTGCTGGGTGAAAGGCTAGACCTCTAACACTTTCCCCCCATCCTTTGCAGAGATCTGCTATGACCCTTTAACCCAGTCTCCTCCTGTTTCCCTAATTTCCCCCAGTCATATTTTTCTTTCCAAAAGCCTTGACAACTCATTTTTTAATGTGCATTCCCCAGTATTTTATTTACCCATCTATTTAAGTGTCTGTTTTGACAGTTAAATATTCTCTCCTTGTCAGAGCAGTATTAATGGATTCTCAGAGAGACCAGGTTGATTTCAGTATTCTGAATTTATCCTGGAAGACTAACTTAATCCTGATATGCACCAAAAAGTGCTTCCAGATCCAGGATCATGGAAAGGCTCAGCTGGAATTTCAGTCACTAAGTCAGAACCATCCTGAGTAGATTTCAACCTGAATATCTTGCAGAATTGCAAAGCAAGAGAAATACATCAGATATGGGTCTACAGATAGGAAAAGGGTCTGAGTCAGCCTAGGGAATGGTTTGAAGAATGTATCAGAGAGGATCCAAAAGCGAAGGGAGGATGAACTCAGTCACAGGGTGGAGACTGGGAATCGAAAGAAAGGATAGGTAGAAAGGATGGTGCAAAGTCCTGTGTGATCCCTTCACCCTTTGCTCTTCTAGTGACTTAAAAATGAGCTGTGAACAACCATAAAAAGAAAGAGCTTACGAACAATAGTTCATTACTTCAACTTGTGTAAGCATGTCTCTTATCTTAAAGACACAAGCTCAGCCTCCTGATAATACTCTGTTATCGTGATAGGGGAAATGAAATGGTTTTACTTGCCTACATAGGCTTCTGCAGCAGGGAATGTATTTTAATAGGAGTGGCTACAGCAGTCCCAAAAACCATTTATTTCCCACTGTCACAGTGTTTCCACTTCTGTGATCTCATAGCTTCTCCCTCTCTTTGCCATGGAAAGGGCCTGGCATGAGGAGCATGGTGAATTACATGGTGTCAGTAGGCAGACATTTTTCATAACTCTCCATTTAGTAACCAAGGACTCAGCAAGGTGGGAGATAAAAATTTCCAGGGTTGGTCGATTACTGATGTCCTCCTACCAAGAAGGAAAGCAGCTCAGAGAGGTAAATGGTCCTGGGCCTTGGCTGCTCTGCTAAACGTAGAAAAGAAATGCCTCAAGAAAAATGGGAGTGTCCTGCTGAAAATGGCTACCACAGCAGCAAGTCAGCATGAAAGATGAGCCTTTCCTCTTGTCAACGAAATGAATGGTGCAGATGGCTCTGTTTAAAAGGGAGTTTGCACCATAGGATGAAAGATTTTCCAGCCGAAGGACTCAATTAACAGAGGTGACCAAATCATTTAATATACTTTAAACATGGATCCTCTGTTTCCCTTTCAAAAGAGTTGACAGGTAATTAACTAAAAAACCACTCATCATTTTCTATCAGTGTAGACTGTGACATGGTAAAGTTCGTGTTTTAAATTAGGGAATAGATTTAGACAATGAGTCATGAATTGCAGATCTACAGACCTACACATTCAGATCACCAGCTCAGGCAGGAATTCGACTTAAAGGCTTGTCCTAGGGTGAATCTGAATTTTGGCACCTTCTTTTAAATGTAAAGTAAAGCTGTGAAATTCAAGTCAGTAGCAGAACTTTTACAGAACCCTGTAGGTGCTTGGATCCATATGCCGGAGGAGGACCAGCTTTATTTCAAGCTCAGAATAAAGGTAGGCATATTAAAATATGAAAACTGCAACTGCTCTGAAGTTTGCTTTAATAAACACATTGCCACAGTTTTACATGCTCAAATCTAATTTGTTTAACACTGGATATTTTTATTAAAATCAATTGAACTTGTGTTTAAAAATGTCCCTCATAACTTCCCATGCCTGAATTGCCTTGTCTGGCAATTCCAGCAAGATTTTCACATCTCCATGCATTAAGACAGAAAAGTCATGGAAAGACCAGCATAGCAGTCTCCTGGCCAGACCTGTGAAGCTCGTGTGGAAGCTAGGAGATGTTTGAGACAAGCCTGGAAAACATTTTCTTAAATAAAAGGTAGTTTCAGAATGTGCAAAGAGTCCATACCGGTTTTTTTAATTTTTTTTAAGGTTTTGGAGTGGGTTTTTTTTTTTTTTTTTTTTTTTTTTTTTTTTTTTTTTTTTGGTTGGTTGGGTTTTTTGTTGTTTTTTTGTTTTGTTTTGTTCTTTCTTTGTTTTTTGGGTTTTTTGGTAAAGTTAGAGTTGAATAGCTCATATGTCTGTCAAGACTGAACAATGAGGGGAAAGCCCCAAATGTCTGCTAGAACTGAACACTACATATTATGTATCTGTCAGAAGCTTTGATTCTTTGAAACAAGTGAGCTCTCTCAGTGTTTTGATTTGCCAGATTTAGCTGTCTTTTTCTGACAGAGACTTGGGACTCTCAGCAACTTCAGTTGACTCAGAAAAGTGCATTTAATATATTAAAGCAATGGGTTTCTTGGCAGTTGTTTTTTTGTTGTTTTTTTGTAATCAGAGCACTGCTTCAGGAAAGAACTTAGATGTAAAAGCAAGTACACCCATTGCAACAAATGAAAAAATCCTACTCATCTGCTGGACATGGCACTTGCAAAATGCCACCTAAGAAACTTGATACAGCATCAGTTCAATGAAAATGTCCCTGCTCCTGGCACTCTAAACCTTCTGAGCACGACTGTGACAGGAGATATGGTCTTTCACGTGTGCAGGGATGAGAAGTTTCAGTACTCAAAGAATCTAGAACAGACTCATCTGTGCAGAAATGCACAATGAAATCCATTTGGTAGACCCAGTTTGCAGAAGTCTATACTAGGACTAAATTACTCATTTTTACAGTGAGGGTGGTTAATAGGTAGATCAATTGTCAGAGGAAATACAGCAGATTTTCCAATGCTGAGAGTCTCTAAATCAAAACTAAGTACCGAGAAAATTATACAATCATAAGAACTAGAATCAGCAAAATGTTTTCCACATAAAATTAAAATGCCTGGTTTACATATAGTAGCTATAGCAGTCCTTTATGGTTTTAAAACACACAAATATTTAAGAGGAACACAACTGCAGGCCCTTATTTAGCGGAGGGGATATTGGAACTACACATTTCAACATTTGAATGGTCTATGCAGAGCTTTAATTTGCCTCAGCTAATGTGCTGCTCTTGCTTAATCAAAACCAGCCATTCTGCTGGCTCTGGCCCAGACAAACTGCAAGGTATTTAGAAAACCAGCTCCCCAGATGTTCAGTCGGGTTTCAGTGTCCAGTTTCCTAAAGCCTATTAAAAACTTGATGGCTAAATTAACTCGCTGCCTAAAATGGAGGAAAATAATGGAATAACTACTTCCAAATAAACATTCCACATTACCAGCTTCTGATCTCTCACACACTTTTTTCCTTTGCCATTCAAAACAAAATTAGAATCTGGCCTGATAGGTCTGCAGCAACAAACCCTGGAGTAGATATTTCCTGAAAACAAGAAAGGACATCCCTGCTTGGTAATATTATTTCTCATCTCTATCAATGTACTTTTAAAGGCAGCTTGATCTTTTTCACTCACCCCATGGCCATTTAACTGCTATGAATTGTTACAAGTTGCTTCAGCAAGCCAAGTCTTCTAGATGACTGTGTTGCCAAACATGTTTAAAGAAACTGCAGCATATTCTGGAAGGCACTAGGCACGAATAAAGGCAGTGGGAGGTCTGTGCTCAACTCCCCAGTCTGGAAATCTGTTGGCACACAGCAATCAGCTCCCTCTAAGTTTTCATTCAGACTGAAATCTGTCCAAAATCAATCATGCAGAAGAATATTTGGCATAAGCAAAGGGGCTCCTGTCTACCTGTGAGGATTTCATTGTGCACAGAAATGAATTAAAAAGCAGCTACCAGTTTATTAACTGGCAATATAAATAAAACTGTGGATAGAAAAAGAAGCCAGGATATCTAATTTTGTCAATGCTTCCTGATGGTCAGGTCCTGAAATGAAAATTATTCCTGAATTACATGCCTCTGCCTTGCTGCACCAAAAAAAAAAATTTGGATCTGAATGATCCTGAACTTAGTATCTCCCCAAAATTTCAGATAGTTTAGCAGTCATTAGGCAGTAGATTAATAAAACCTTTCTGTGGTAGGGGAAAATCCATGAATGCAGTCACAACTTCCTGACACAGCAGGTAAAAGGACTCTTCCAGTAAAACATTTTTCATCTTCATCTGGCTACTTATTCTGGTCCCAGCTGTGCTATTGAAGTTGCTGTAATAAAAAGTGAATAGATTGGGGGAAGATTTTTATTCCATAATATTGTATTCCAGCTCTAGCCTTGAACATCAGTATTTAAAGTGGAACCTAACTGCAGCCCTGATGTTCATTTTATGACAGCACAGCAAGTTCCCACCCCTCAGCTGCCTGCAGATACCTTAAAATACCCCTAGGGCCTTATAAAAGGCAGTTCTTTCATCAAGGTTGCTTATACTTTTAAGAATATAACTGTAATAAGTGAAAATGTTTATTTGATATTGATCAACTGATGATAACATGAAAGTAAGACATTGTGTTGCAACAACTAAACTTAGTCACAATAAACTTTCCTTCAGGTTCCACTTTAGACCATTGTCAGGAGCAGGATACTGAGCTGGAGGTGTCTTTGGTTTGAATAGTTTGGATATGGAATGGGTAAATCAAGGGCACATACAACAAAGAAAGGAACTAAGGCCACTTGTGAAAGGGAATATTAACTAGGGAAAGGGAGAAAATAAACATAAATTTTTGTAAAGTTGCTAACTATGCATCTGCTGATCCATCTTTTCATTTGCAGTTCTCTCTGCTGCAGGTCAGCTCTCGGCTAGAGATCTCATTTAGTGCTTCACACTTGAGATGCTTCTGCAGACAGACTGCACTGCTCCCTTCATCCTGCTGGCCAGGGCAGGGGTTTGCTCTGTGCAAACAGATGGGTTAGAGATTTGTTGGGCTTCAGTGAGACTGCTATTGCTGTTCTCTGACAGCATCTGTTAAAGAAGCATTAAGGCAAATGGTTTGTGTTCCACGGAGAAAAATGGGGAAGGTAGTCATTTAACACTTATTAAGAAAAATTCTTTCCCCTCCATGCTGCACATCTCTCTATATTCTAACTGCTAAACCTAGCACAAAAATCCTAACAAAGTGTTTTGGCCTCAGTGGGAACTTCAATGCCCTACATACAAAGTGGGTCTATGATTTGAAGGTCAAATATGGAAGGTGCCAAATCTACTGTCTCCAGCTCTCTCTCCTCTCATCTCTCTGAGGTCTCACCACTTCAAATATTTGGCTTAAATGGTCAAGGCACTCATTACACAAATAGATTTATCCTACACAGGATCAGCTATACAAAGTAGTGGTCCAGGTCAGGTGCTTCAATTTTTGCATTTCCAGATGCTCTAGGACTCACAGGTTGATAAGTATCTGGCTGAGATACTCAACCTGGCTCCATCTCTTTATGTTTAAATTCATTCCTCATCATTCTAAAAATCACTAACATTCATCCAAAGAGGACAAAAAATAAAATCACCTTCTATCGGCTCAGGGGAGAGAAAATCCTTTCTATCAGCTAAAAAAAACATGGTATCTGGGCATTTGTAACCATCACAGCACACTTTGGGGATTCAGAAAATAGTGTTTCCCTCTTCATTTCTTTTTAGATAAGCTTTCAAAGGATTTGTATTAAACAACCAAGAGGAATTGTTGGTGCTAGGGGTTGTGTACATGTAAACTGTCATCATGGAGAATGTACAAGTGAAGTATACCACAAAAAACAGCTGCAGACAGTTTCAGATCTTTCATAATCTGGACGTTGAGGTGGAATAAATTCACCCTTCTTCTGTCACTGAAATGGCAGCTCCCATGGATTTAGAGCAATTTCAGTTTGAAAATTGCTTTTTAACTCATTTGTATTCTCAGGCTAAGTAGGCGTGGTTTTTAAAACCAGGTAGAATAGCTCATTTTTAGAGGAAGTTACTAGCATGTATTCTAGAGGTACAAGCTTGCTTTAGGCAGGGGAAGAAAATGAGGAGAAGCAGGCAGATGATGTCGAGAGTCCTGGTTACTCATGGAGTGGTCCAGCAGACACCTCCAAGGGGGTGTCAGGGACAGGATTTGCCATGCTCTCTGCTTACCAGGGAGGTGTATGGAGGCCCAGTGGGCAGTTTTGGCAAGAAACATCATGTTTACCTTTAATGCTTTTTTGTATTTAAAAATGAGAGAGGGAAATAAGGAATTATATATTGTATGTTAAGTATTAGATTTGGAAATTTTATAATTAGAATAAGCAATTATCAAAATTGGCTGAAGACAGCCCAGAAAACCTGCTTTTCTTAGTCAGAAATTCACTCAGTACAAAAATCCCTTTATGTACCTGTCTGCCATAAAAACTGTTGATATTTCTTATATACCAACAAGCAGAATGTCAACCTAATTCTTACTCTAGCTTTAAAAAGTCTTGTCTTTTAATAAAAACCTTTGCTGACAGCTCTCTGGCTGAACTTGGCTCCTTTTTTGGTACACCAAAGTCTCTTACAGATACTGGCATTTCAGAGGAAATGTAGCTTGCTGGGGGTACATTTCATCTTTCTATTATTTCATTTCACAGTCTCCTTACTGATTCTGTCTGCCATACTCTCCTCACTCTGGACATATTTTATTCCATTTTTCATCCACACCCTGATCATTATACGATTATGATTTTATTTTGCTTAGCCAAAAAACCCAATTGCAATGACCCCGACATCCCAGAAGTCAAGACATCAATATAAGTTTGGAATGAAAGCAATATTGACTGCCAGCACTTCTATAATTCCTAGCAATCAACTCCAATCTCTTCTCTCTTAACGATAGATAGATAAAACATTTGACTTCACTTTTCCAATCTATACAGAGGCCTTCACCATCCTTTATAACCCTCAAATTCAAGACAATTAGGGCTTGATTAAATCCTATCATCTCTCAGGTCTCTTAAACCAACTAATGGCTTCTTGGAGAAGCCAAGTAATTTTGCAACTTCTCCCATTACTTTCCTCTTTTCTGGTTCATGTGCATTTCTGGCTCTAAGCATGAGTTTAATTAAATGTACTTGACATCCAAAATAATTGAGGAGATGATTCCAGGCCTTTAAAGTTGAAGCCTCAAGTTTTTATTAGCAATTTGATTCGGAAAAAAAAAACCAACATACTTATACATATTTTATAAATACATTCATATGTGCATTTATATTTGTATATGTATATTTGTATATTTGTGCATTATATTTGTATATGTATGTAAATATTTATATTTGTTTAATATATTTTACTTATATACTGTGTACATGTGGACATATATATATGTAATACGAATTCAAAAGTCTCCACTTTGTCTTAATTCACATCTCTACACTGGCTCCATGCATACAAACTAATTTCCCCAAGAAAAGAGCTAAATAGAAAGTCTGGCCCAGATATGTTCCATACCTACTAGCATATGCCCCAAATGATGCAGAGTCACACTACAAATACCTGCCATACATTCACCTTCAAAAGTGTTGATTTCCCACACTCTTAGGACATATGCTTCATGAAAGAATAAGAGTTCCTAAACAGCCAGCTCCCTACAGACTTTTCACTCTGCTTCTGTGACAATCCAGACTTTTATCATCAGCCTTCCTCACTTTCCAGTTTTAATTAACTTTTACTTTTCAGTCATCCTACATTATTTTGGCAACATCTTTAATTGACAATTTTAATCTTTTCTCTCTTTACACTATTATTTCTATAATGTTTTTACCCTTGTATTCCATGTTAACACTTACACTTTATATTCAACACCAATAGAAGAGTGATATGAGCTGAGGCCCTCAGGTGTGAGGTGCCTTATGTGATGGTTACACTGAGATACAAAGGATCTCTTTCTCCACCACAACTGATTTTCACATCATAGAGGAAGAGCAATATTTGCTCATGATCTTCAAAACCTTTGACAATGGCTATCAATGGCTATTGATGATCCTGCCCAGGCTGAGGCAAAATCTCTTAGATAAGAGACTCTGAGCTCTGATCAGCTCAGAACTGTGCTGAAAGTATTTGCATAGGAGGGGAAAATTGGACACAGGTGGTCTCTGAGGTCTCACATAGATGGTGCACATGAGGGCCCTGATCCTTTTGGCTCCAATGGCATGAGGACAATTTTGAAGAGACAGAAAGGAGCTTCACAGAAATGTGATCTTATATATGTTGCATGCAAATGAAGAGAGAAAGACTGGATTTTGTCTGTCAGGTTGTGCCCACGCAAGAAGTGAACTTCCTCCCTGTTAATCCCAGAACATGTTTTGGTAAGAAAAGCTCAAAGAGCTCAGCTGTGTCTTGTGTTTTTCTCGTAAAATATCAGTGGGCTTCTCTTCCCAGCTCTGCTCCTGAGAGCTCCCTGTTGCCCAAATGTGGTCATTTAGGGCTAGGCCTGCGGAAAGAAGATTTGGGAGGGGGCTATTTTTAGTGATTAAATCATTGGCTGTCAGTCTACAAGGCAGAGGAATCCACCTAGAAGTCAGAGGAGCAATATTATTGGACATGAGAGAGGTCAGTTTGCAGTCAGGTTCCAATTACAAATCGTTCATAGAGCTGACAAATGACTGAGCACGATTTTAGTAAGTGGTTGTACTTCAGTAATAAGGTTAAGCAATTATGACATGGAAGCATTAGTAACAAATACTAATTGAATTTCTAATATGCTCATAAACAATACGTATTATAAATGGCACAGACTTACAGAAAATCAGCATTAAATAACAATTGTTATGTGCATGTGGCTCTTCACTCTTCCAGTAGCTTCACTGATGTTACTTTTATCCTATCAGGAAGACACGGCACGGTAATAGAAAGGCTGAAGAGACTCCTTTGTCTGTCCTGTACTGTAAAGGATAAAAGGTTTCTGGCTGATGTGCACCTTGAGGCACACTGCTTTTCCAACAGCAATCATCTCACAAGCAAAGCGTGGTCCAACAGCCAAACCTGCCCTCTTGGTCATTGGAAACGCAGCTTCAATTTTCTGCTCCACTGCAGAACACTTGTAAGATCTTAAGAAGGTTGTGCTCTTTCTGTATCACCTAAGATAGCATTTCTCCAAGGGGGGTCTGCACCAACATTTTGAACTGGGGACCAAAGCAAGGATCTTGCTTGAATACAGCAAAGATAGCAACCCTAGAAAAAACAAAAAATTAAAATCTTAATTTCAGAGGAAACTGTGTTGCTGTTCTTCTTTCAATAATAATCAGCATGACAGATTGAAACCAACATTATATTTATTTTATCTTTGTTAAGAAATTACAGAAATATAGGAATACAAGGTGAAAGAAAATTGAAGCTCAGTTTCCAGCATGTCAGAGGACTGCTTGATGATTCTTTAAATAAAAGGTCAGTGGAAACCAACCTGGGTAAGAACTGTAGGCAAGCCTGTTGTCAAAAACAATTATGCATTGCCTCTAGCTGTGTGCTGGGTCTGGATTATGTATTTGTTCTTTTCCATCTCGGGTTACTGTGATGTTATAGAGAGTTCTGGGACAAAACTGTGATGAGCTTGATGCAAAGCCAAAATGCTCTGGGGTAAAAAATCACCTTTCCCTTTGACACAAAATAGATGTCTCTGAGAAGACAGGAAAGGATGAAAACAACATCAGTAATTGTGACTTTTCAAAGGAAAGCTCCAAGGCCAGCTGACTTAATTATGTTAATCACCCTATCAATCTTAATGGAAGAGAGGTTGTAATCCTAAAAATACAAGGAAAGAGGCACCAAGAAAATCCCAGTTTTCTCGCCTTTACTAAGGCCACTGATCAGATGGCATCATTATAAAGGTATCACCTTGCTCAGATCCATTCAAATGCCCAGGTGGAGATGGCTGGCACTGACTGCCACAGGAGATAATGAGGCAGCTCCTAAATCTTGTTATGCAAAAATCTCACAGAGGAGAACAGAGCCATAGACAAACTTTTGTTAAACTTTAAAAAGGCTGTGAAAAAAACATCTCTCTTCTCTTATATTCTGCCCCTTTCTGGCTCCCTTGTTGAGTTCTTCCCACTTTTGTGTGTTATCAGGCAGTAATATAATTCAGGCCATGAAAAGAATATGAAGCTGAGCCTCTTGAGGGATGGTGCTTTGACTCAAATTTCCAGCCCAGAGCTGTTATTATAATGGAGGCGAATTTTTCTGAAGAGCCATACATAGTTCTCTGTAAGTTCTAAATGAGGGAAATACCTGTGAGCATGGAGGGGTTAAAGACTGCTATTCCTACCTGGTAATGAAGGAGGAATGGGAATTTGATTTGACACATGATCACGCTTGTTCTTGTTATTTCAGAGAGATATACTGTGGCTGACATATATTAATTCTCCAAAAGGATCACCCAAGTTTACTAAAAATGCTTACCTAGGACAATATCTGCCCATATATACAAGAGGAGAATCTCCTCCACTCTTTGAAAAGTGTATTTCCATCTCAGTTCTCTTCTTCAGCTGATGAATGCAGATGGTGCATGAAGTTTTGGCTTCCACCTAATTTGTTCCTTTATCTCTCACCTTTCAGAAAAAACTCTACCACTTCTTGTCAGCTCCAATTTGGTCATGTTACAGACTACAGCACAAATGCAGCAAAAATTGAGTTGTGTTTATAGCTTTATATCTGTTTTACAGAGCCACAGAATATGCTGAGTTGGAAGGGACTCACAAGGACAAGTCCAAGTCCTTTGTGAAAAAATACAAACCAGTTAAAATGGAAGGTCACCAGAGACTATGGGGATAAAGGGATAAATGATAGAATATGCTTCTTCTTCAGCTTGTTTCAGATTGGATGTTGAGCAGAAGCTCCCTAGATATTTTTTCCCAGGAAATCATTCTCCCAGATGTTTTTGATGATGTCCATCTTTCTCAAAACAAAATCATCCAAAGATTTAATTTGAAACTTGAGCATCTCCAAAATTCCACTCACACCTGGGTGGGTGATATTTCAGCTAAAGAGCTGGAGTATGTATAAGAAGACTCCATGTTTAGAAAGTGTATCTCCATTTCCTACCACAATGGTGATAATATCGTGTGAACTGCTCACAAATAAAAAGAATAAAAACTTAATATAAACTCTTCTGATCACTTGGCAGTCTTGTCTTTTGTTCCACCTAGATTAGTTCTGTGCTAATTTAAAACTAAGATAAAAACCTTGGGGTTTTTAACAACTATGTTCATTATTTATGCCTAATGAACTCTACTGGTCACATTCTAATTTTAATAGGGAATGACAATGCTTTCAAAAACGCATGGAAATTTCTAAACAAAGATAAATTTCAAAGTGATTTGAATTTTTATTTTAGAAACAGTGAAAATATGAATGATAAACATACTAACATGGGCTGAAATGGTTCTAAATTCTTCACATAATAATGAATCGTTTTGGTTGTCTTGAAATGGATCATGTTGAACATTCAATTCTAAAAAGAAATAAAATATGATGGATGGTATTTCAGAAAAGCATATTTTCTGTGTCTTAAATCCAGGGATTAAATAAATATTTTATTTTAAATTGTGCATTATTGCATGGATCTCAGGAGAAGATGTAAATCATAAACACATACTTGGTTTTACTTTCAGTGGTTTATACTGCTTTTTAACTTTTTTCAAGTAGACATTACATTTCTGAGTTTGAACCACTTGACACAGTCCAACCAGATCATCCTACCCTGTTATGCAGGACGTGTCAGGGCAGCAATCTCCATCACAGGAAAATCTTTCCTCACTGCTAATGCTGATGCAACATCCTGAAGGCTGATATCAGGTTACTTGATCTAAGGTACAGAGAAAGCACAAGGATTTCATGAAATTGTTCAGTCCTTCAATAAATCCAGCTATACCTTTCAGATTAGATGGTAATCTAACATCCTGAGAGCTACAGACACTTCTATATTGTTTTAATTTATATATAAATCTTCTCTTTATTCTTAGCTAGTTTGCTTTTTTTTGTAGTAGATCAATTGCTATTATTGCAATATGTGACACCTTACATATGTCACAAGACAGTGTAGCAAATAGACAGCACCCAAATTCTATGTTTGTGAAGTAGAGTACTTAAATCTCCACTTCCAAATATCCTCTTTTACTGACACACTGAAGATTGGATGGAGAAACCAAAGTAGTTACTGGAGTTTATTATACATAAATGATGAATATTTTTGTTTTAAAAATATTCTTTAAAAAAAAATTATTTAAGGTACTTAGAGCCCACTGTATTATTGCTCTAGATTTAACAATTTTATGAAATTCAGTGCTCATCAAGCACAGAAACACTTGCTGGGCAAAGGAGGGGATTGTGCTGCTCTGCTCTGCTCTGTTCTGGGGCAGCCTCAGGTGCTGGGGACAGGTTTGGGTGGCATAATATGGAAAAGACATTAAACTATTAGAGCGTGGCCAGCAGTGCAGGGGCTTTGCGCCACTTAATTAGTGCTTTGTCATCAGTCTCGTGTGTTTTCCCTCAGCCAGGATTAACAGAAACACGATTGAAACAGTTTTTCTTGTGCTCGGGCTTGGATGTTTATTATATCTTATCAGAAAGTACAGAGAGTACGACAGCACTTCCAGCTCCTTGCTAGAAGTAAGGAAAAATGGCCACAGAGGCAACTGCTACAAGGTCTTTTAAGGCTAAACAGTCCAATAGAGAATGAACACCTATATTATTTATACTTTTGACCCAATAACTAGGTTCCCATGACCCTTAGAGTGACACTGACTGACCAACCAGAAACTGCTACCTGAAACCCATGAAGAAGGAAGAAGAAAGATGAACAAAGAAAGAGACAACACTCAAAAATCTCCATCTTGTCCTATACCTATTATTATACTATAAAAACCTCATAACCCATCACCCTGTGAAAGCACACACTTCCAATTCACTACACACTCTTGATTTCTACTTCACCACTCATATTTAGAAGCTGTCTCCAAGGCCTCAGGTCAAAAGCAGTGTTTTCCAGGAGGTCTGTGCCTGAAAGCACAGAAAGCTCAAAAACCCCCAGGTTTCTGGGGTCCAACATTAGAGAACATCTGAAGGAGGGCCACAGGGATGGTGAAGGCTCTGGAGGGGAAGCCATGTGAGGTCACCTGGACTGCTCAGCCTGGAGAAAAGGAGACTGAGGGGAGAACTCACTGCACCCCACAGCTTCCTTGGGAGGGGAAGAGCAGGGGCAGGCACTGAGCTCTGCTCTGTGGTGACAGTGACAGGACCCAAGGAATGGCCTTTATCAGGGGAGGTTTAGGTCGGACATTAGAAAAAGATTTTTCACCAGAGGGTGGCTGGGCATTGGAAGAGGCTCTCCAGGAAGTGCTCAGAGCACCAAGGCTGGCAGAGTTCAAGAAGTGTTTGGACAAGACTCTCAGGGACAGGGTGTGATTCCTGGGGAGGTGCTGTGCAGGGCCAGGAGCTGGACTCGATGATCCTTGTGGGGCCCTTCCAACACAGCACATTCCATGGTTCTCTATGATTGTGTGAGTAGAGCTGGATAGGCAGGGAGAGGAGACATTTGGTGAACAGAGCTGCTGTAATTCCCAGGAATTGAGGCCCTGGTGCTGCCCAGGAGCTTCTGGGCTCAGCCTGTCAAACACCTTAGGTAGGGCTCAAGTGCAATTACATCAAACCTGGCTTGGAGGACCACGAGTACTGAGCTGTGCAGTGACCTGTGCAAGGACTGGGAGGGCAGGGAAGTTCTGGCACCTCAGGATCCAGGGGCTGGGTGCAGGTGGAGTTTGCCAGGTGGGGTCTCTCTCTGCACAGTACAAGAAACACTAGTAGAGAAACTGAAGTCAGTAATGCTGAGGGTGCAGAGACCTTTTGGAATAGTTTTAACAATATCACCTGAATAAAGAGACTGTATGCGCTTTTGAAAGAGCTGTGGAAACTCTTCAACTTTCATATGTGCCAGTAAGTAAAATAGATATTAAAGCAACGTTTATTAAATCTTGGCTTTCGAGTCTTAAGAATGGCATGTCCTGATCATGCCTGTTCTTTTTAGATCCTTTTCATCTGGCCACCTACACATAAAGCAGGCTAAAGGAAAACTTTGCTGTGATTCACCACAACTTTTGGGCAACAAAGAAATACACTGTATTCTCATCCATTCCGTACTCTGAGCCTAGTTAAGTTATATCTGCAGCACACATAGTCCTATACAGGATATATAGAGAGCAGAAACATCTTTGTTTCCTGTGGTGCAATTGCAGTGAGTTCAAGGAATGTTTTACTTAAAAAGGGAGAATATTTTCAGAAGGCAGCACCTCTAAGAGAGCACTCAGCAGAATCCACTTTTCATGTATAGCTGTAAGCTGTGCTGACCCAAACACCCTCATAAATTTAGACTATATGGAAGGCACTGAATGTAATTATCTGAAGCAGCTAGAACATTTATTATGATAATTAAAGTCAATTACTTTTATGACAGGATCAAAAAATAAACACCACCTTTAACACTTCCCTAGTTTTCCTATCTCTTGCACAATATAATATTGCCACAGTAATTACTGTATCTTACCATCCTCTTAGCAAATTCCAAAGGCATGGACATCTTAATTCACTGGGCTAGTTCCCCTTCCACATGACTGCTTCACTTAGCAGCAGTAGATGGATATCTTCCTTAAAATACTGATAGCAATCCTGACTAGGTTTGCTTTAAAAATGAGTAGTTTATTGTTGTCAGAACACCTCTGGATAATGAAGGATGTGGTTTGAATTATTGCTAGGAAATTATTAGTTCATAAGCAATGCTAGACACATCCTAATGAAATGGGATGTCATTATTTCTATGGGAACAATATGAGACTAAGAATATCCTGTACCATCCATTTCTGCTTAAATGTCTGCTGTTTGGAGATGGAGCTGAATAACAGTCTACTAAAATAATCACAAACTACTTTTCCTCTTGGGATTATATTCAGGGCCTAATTAACATATTAACCAACTTACTGACAGTGTTTAGAAAGTTTGATTTTCAAACTCCTACTGAAATGTACTTCAGTTTTAAAGCCGAGGATGCTCCATTTAAGTCAAACAAGGTCCCTTAGGGAAATAGAATGATGCTATTTGTTACCAGCTATCCT
Source organism: Sturnus vulgaris (assembly GCF_052056855.1). Classification (NCBI taxonomy): domain Eukaryota; kingdom Metazoa; phylum Chordata; class Aves; order Passeriformes; family Sturnidae; genus Sturnus; species Sturnus vulgaris. The sequence goes on from NC_142250.1 coordinate 27,443,566, forward strand.
GTTCAATATCAGCTGTCTGATTCTCTGTTCTTTTCTTGGTTTTGCTTTGCAGTAGAAACAGTATTTAACTGTATCACAACAAAGCCTCATCCAGGCCTCATGTCCAAGGTCACAAATCTTTGGTGCTGTGGGCTGAACCTACACTTTCTGAGAACAATTCCCTTTCCAATAATTCATGTGGTTTGAATAAAGACATATGCAAAAAACCAATCAACCAACCAAAAAAAAAAAAAAAAAACAAACAAAAAACCCAAACAAGATAAAAAAACCCAAAACAATCCCCCCAAAAAACCCAAACAACAACAAATCCCCAAACCAACAGACAAACCTCAGTACAATGAAAGTTTATCAGCGTCGGCTGGTGGCTGTTTCTCACAAGTAGTGGAGTCTTGCAATGTGAGGGGTATCTCCCAAAAAGCCTTATAAAAACCCTTGATGGACTCAAAGATTCAGCAGCACCTGAAGAAACAGAGAGAGAAGGATTCACTGTACTGATATATCAGTCTTATTTTAAAAGATAAATGGACATAAAAGGCTGCATTGTCATTATAGGATGATCCATCCTTTAGGGGTGTAAATCACATTGTGACAGTGATGTTGTGGACAGAGAATGACCAGAAGCTGGAGATATCTGTGGGGAGCTGAGTTCTGTCATGTTCTCACTGGAGACCCACACTGGGACAGTCAACAGGCCCACCAAGAATCTGGGATGTGAGAGACTGTCTACTGTATGTAGGGTTTGATTACCAGCAATTTAATACCAGCCCTGGGAGTGCTGGGCACTGGTGCAGAGAAAGGTGTGGGTTTCTATAAGCTCAGCACAGGAAGGAGAGGATGCACATCAGGCCTTGTTATAGATTTACTTTATTGGGGCATAGGGATGTGAGTCTTGCATTGGGCTGTGGGGATGGGAGGCTGGAGAAGGAAGCCTCAGCCTTCCATCCCAGCAATGCCACAGGCCATGAGCAAGACCTGGAATTGAGATGGATTTATTGAGCGTGTGGGTAATGTGAACTTGTGGAAATTTTTTTCCCTCAGGCCGTGCTTCAAAAATACGTGTGTAAAATACTATTGAGGAAACCTGGGATCCAGAAATATGCAATTGCTGTAAGGCCCCACGATTTGCCTGCCTGTTACAAAATAAAACTTGGAGTCTAGGGGTCTTCATGCTCCTGAGCTCATATCCAAAGTTAACTAGCAGGTCCTGCTACAGGTTAGTCCATAGCATTGCAGATGTCTTCATTTTCTCCACCCTGTGGGCCTTTCAAAGACAGGAATGAACACATTGTGATGAATAGTGACCCTTAAAATTCTCTCTGATCCAGGCCATGTGCCATTCTATGAGTATCCATGCATGCTAAGCTGAAGATAAAAATAATTGGGTAAAAGTCAGTGTGAAGTGCAGTAATTGACATTAGATGATGTAAGTTTCTTTTCTTGACCAGTTTTTCTCTTGCTCATACCCTACTAGTCTTTTGGGCCCATTATATTCCATACTGGGGTGTCTTAATTTGAATCTGTTCTTCTCTGAAACTACCCAGCATTCCTTAGCAAGAACTTCTTGGTGAATTAAGCTATTCTCTTCTTACAACTCAATCATTTAAAAAAATTAATAGGACATTAACTGAATGTATCTATGCCTCTATTAGTAATGTGTGTTGAAAAAAAGTGTTCAAACTCGATTAACTAATTTAATAATTTCCATAGAAAATGTCAGAAACAATGAAAATAGCTCATTAGAAAAGAGTGTGTGAAAGTAAATATTTAGCCTGGTAAAGTTTCCTGGGGTAACTCAAGATCTCAAAGACCAAAAAAGTCATAAAATAGATTTACCCTCAATTACAGCATTGGTTTTGTTGCTTTTGCTTTTTACTACTGTGAAGCTGTGTTATCAAAATGAACTCGTACAGGGAAAAATACAGTTAGAAATTGTTACTTATTTCATAATTGTAAACTTATAAAATATTAAGAACAAACCCAGGTTCGGCTCCTAGCTTTCAAATAGTTTCAGATACAGCAAAACAGTGAAAACCTCTCCCTGTACTGTCACATTTCCTATATTTTATGCTGCTCATGGGAACCACGAACTCAGGTTCAATACTTCCAGCAGTCAGCTATGACTACAAGGCAACCACTCTAAGACATATACTTATCTTTGTGGGGAATTCTCGTTCATATTTGTATGTTTTATTCCAAGGGAAGTGAAAAATTAAGCAAATTAATGGTGATAAACAATCAAAACAAAACACAAACAACTAACCTTCGTATATCAAGTTGTTGCTTGCTGCACAGCAATAGGATAAAAATTGTACCCCAGGGAGATAGAAAATCTGAGTTTTTCATCCTCAGCTACAGAGTAACCTGGACTTATTTCCTTATTGTAGTGAGCTGAGCCAACTGGCCAGTACCTGCATTTTAAAAAACCTTCTAGTTGACAAGATTATGAAGAGATAAGTAAGGGAAGTATTTTAAGCTACTGTGGTAGTTTAACACCAGCAGGAAATTAAACTCATTAGTACCTGGTCAAAATGCAGTTATTAGAAAAATTAGATCCTTCCGAAAGAAGTTCCCAGAGCACATCAAAGCCACAATTTACAGCAGCAGCTTGATGGAAAGTGTATCATGAGCTCAGGCATTTGGCCAACAGCCTTGCTGTCACTGTACCCCAAAATGCCCTAAAATGGCATCTGGCACATCCCAGTTCTTACTGCCTATGGATTCTCTGTTCCAAGATATTTGCAGGCCTGTATCAGGAGTTTTAAACTAAGCCTGTCCCTGATTTTATTGTGAAGACCTGTAATGAGATCATAGGGCAACTGTAGAATCCTAATGGATTTTAAAGATACTTTAGCCCCTCTCCATTTGCAGGGTCAATACTTGAACTGAGAAAGGTTACTTTTGGCAAAAAGAAATGAGATTTAGTGAGTAGAGGGCTGGCAGTAAGAGACCTTTGAATTGCATGAAAGGTTTACCTAGATTCCTAGTGAGCTTAATCCTTGGACTTTGGGACTGTCTTGTTCCTCAGAATAGTAGTGATTAGAGTGGTTCAATAAAACAAAAAAGGAAAAGCCCACTGAAGGCTGATCACTCAGCAATAGACATCAAAAATGGGAAGAAGAGACTGCAGATGGTACTTGGTAACTTGCTGTGATTCTGGTCCTGTAAAAACAGGCTGTAATCACATCAGGAACCTACTTCTCTACTTTACTGGTTTTTGTCTTCACTTTATTATTCTCTCCAGTGGAAGATAAACACTATGAAGGAAATCTAATTCTTTATGTCTAAAGATAAGGGTGGGAAGACATTTTCGGGTAGTGGGGAAAATAATGTTTAGGGGACTTGTAATTAGGGGAACTGACATGTTCTGAAGGCTTTTATCCCTCTTCACACAGAGTGCTCATCCTCAGTGCAAAGAAAAACATTTCCCCTCAAACATTCATTTTGTCTGGATGGAGGGTCAAGCTGCTCTTTCACTGAAGAGCAAGACTTGTGGAGCAACCTAAAATCTGATTAGTGAATTATCTGAACTTCCAAAAGATTTTTCTCTGGTCAGAAACTGAATGAATCAAGTCAGACTGAAAAGAAAGAACAGTTGAAAGGGAGGTAAAACTTCACCCAAAACTTGAGGGGGGCGGGGAAAAATCCAACTGCAGGGAAGCCAGGCAGGGAACATTCAATTAACTGGCTGGCATTTATGCAGGATCCTGGGAAAAATGTCCTTTGTAGGCTCTCTGCCAGCGGTGTACAGGCTATTTCTCTTTGAAGGGCTTCAGGTTCACAGGGGCTGAGGGTTTAGTGGAGTTTTTTACCATTTTCATGCAGTCAAATAATGATGACAGAAATGTCAAGGAACGAGATCAAATGTATTGAGGGTCACTACTGCTCTTTTACCAAAGTGCTTCTGGTATTTGGCACCCAGACCAGCTCAACAACACATATCAGAGGTTAAAGAAAATAATAGCCTGGGCACTGTAGAAAATGATAAGAAACAAGTAGCAGGGCGGCAGATAGTACTGTCTGAACCCAATGTTATTTCCAAAGGTTAGGAGAGAATGAGTATTTCTCCTTTTTTTAAATGTCAATTTAATCTGAAAGACACTGAACCTCAAATAACATTTCAAACTAATGTAGAACTTCTGGAAACAAGGTAATTGCTGATCAAGCAGACAGGGATTTCATCTTGAACTGACTGTAAGTTTCAATACCCTTGTGTTATAATGTAAATATCAGTAAAAAGGATGTAGGAAGGGAAAGGGGGAAAAGATTCAAGGACAGCTGCTGAGTCCTTAGCACTGGTGAGCTACAGGAACCAATGTGCTGAGATTTAAGGAAGGATGAACTACTTTCTGTCTGAATATTTTGGGATCTTCCCTCACTAAACAGGAAGGCTGCTACAGTACAAGCTTTGTGCCTTTTTGAAAAGAGACTGATTTATTTTTTAAACTGATTTCACTTTAAATGTGAAGACCCTTGCCCAAGGCTACTCAGGAAATCAACAATGAATCTGAGGATTCCAAATGCAGGGCTTTAGTGCTGGATGCTTCTTCTAAATGTTCTTCTTATATCATAATCAACAATCACATAACTTGTTAAACATCTTTAATCATATTCTGCAGCTGAGTTGAAACCCGGTAATTTGCTTCAGTTTTTCTATATGAAAGAGAAGATGAGGAATTACAGGAATTTTTACTATCAGTTGATGCAGCCAGAGATGTTCAGCTTAAACATTTACAAAAAACTTGGCTAAAGTAGTGCTGTAATTCAGGGACAGGCCACACAGAGGGACTGTGGTGACTCTCTGGAATATTTTTAATACAGACGAACAAGTATCTCTGCAAATATACCCAATTATTCCTGCCCTGGGAATGGAGATATGGATGGGTACAGCAGTGGATCAACTGGTAGTTCTTTCAAGTAATAGTAAGAACAGCAGCTGGGAGCAGAGTTCAAAGTGCTCACTCTCACTTCGTATTCTAGATGCCTTTCAAGACTCTGGCTGAAAAGCTTTCTTTGCAGAATCACCATCTGATTAAGCCATTTTTTTTTTTTTTAAGCTCAAAATCATTACAGTCAGGCTAACATTTAATAATTAACTCTGACTGTAACTTAATTGCTGAAAATGCTTTGTTATCTCATCACAAATTTAGTATCAAATCAACTCCTGAAAAAATAAATTGGCTGACACATATTGTGCTACTGCTATTGAAGGTTCATGCTTATTTTGGATATGATCTACAAATTAATGGCTTGCAGCATAAAATCCAGGATTCAGAACAGTCTATGTGTGGTGACCTTTTCCACAAACCAAAATGGCCTTTATACAGAAATTAATATAACAGTTTCACCAATATTAGTCCTGCTCCTATTTATGCCAATAGCATGATGAAAAGAGATATTTTCGTTTAGGAGTATGGGGGAAGGCGTGTAAGAAAGTTTCAAAAGACTAGAGAGATGCATAATGCATTGGTAGAACTTTGATGTGTAACTGTGCTGGAAACTCATCTGAATTTTTTTTATTATTATTTTTCTGTATTAATTTTTCTGGAAGTGTTGATTATCATCTTTAATAGAAAAATAAATTAAAAAAAATAAAAGGCCCCTGCCTTCATCCCCTATATCAATGCTGTAAAGAGAGTAGCAGTGCAAGGTCCTGCACAAACCATTATCATTCAACATGGCCTAAGTCCTGCACATCCCATGAGGCAGAAATCATCTACTGCCATATTTCAAGAGAATGATCTGCATAATAAAAGTGGTAAGTGGTGATGGCATTTTGTGATGTATGCAGTTCCTCAACAGGAAATATGCTAGGATTCCAGATCCAAAACTTCACATGAATTTTTAAATAGCACTCACTCCTTCAGGGACCCTGCACTGGATTTGGAATGAAAATTTAAAATGTAAATGCACCTTCTCTTGCATCTCCTTTAGGTCTTTAAAGGTGAATTTTATTCTGTGTTCACATGCTTGTATTGGTTTAGAACTGTGCATTCACTGATAAGAAATCTTAATAATCCCCTTTGATCAGGGATGGATATGATGCACTAAAACCCTTTGAGAAGTAGAATAAGATCATCCAAACACTCACCCTTCTTTCTTTTCTCCCTCCTACAAGGTAAATAGTATGAGAAAAGGAAGCTGTCTTTCTGTTAGTTGGTAAGATTAAGAACACTCCTGAGTGCTGTGCTGCTTTTTTTTTTTTTTTACGAAGGTATTTTCTAATAAAGACTACATGTACCTTTTAAAAGTAACTGGTGGTACTCCAGGAAACATTTTGGGGGCTGTTTGCAAGAACAAATTCATATTTGTCACATCTGAAAGCCAGGACTACCTGATCAAAGTTCCATAGTACCAGGATGAATCTTCCTATTCTGCTGAAGTTTAGAAGTTGTCCTAAGCCCATTTTCAATGCATGACAGGCTACCTATTAAAGTTTAAGAGAGCATATATAAGTTCATTCAGAGTTAATGGCTTTTTTTTTTAATTAAATGAGGGCTGACTGATTCTTTTACACTTGGAACAATCTTTACTCTCAACTGTGTGAGAAGGAAAACTGGTGCTCCTATTTTGGTCACAGGTAGCCAGTTCTGAAATGGACCTTCAATGAACCACAAAACATAGATTGCACAAACAAAATAGGAAAAGTCTAAGGTGAAAAAAAATCAGATTTCCTATGTCTTCTAAACACAATATGAATTTTCTGAACTAGAATTCAGCAATGTAAAATAGAGCTTGTGATAAAAGTAAGTCTACCAGTGATCCACGAACCAGGTGCCTTCAGACAGACCATGCAGAACTACACAATCAGACAGAATTAACTCTCAGCAAGTGGATCCCATGATGAGATTTTAACCAAAAAAGGCACCTATAGAGTCAGTGGATGATGAAATACATCATGTAACACATACTGCAGTTCTCTGTACAAGTCAGGGAGGCATTTCTGAAGGGGTAGGAAGTGTCTCCTCTGCATCCTGCAGTTTGAAGAGCTGACATCTGATCGTACATGAGTAACTCAGTCTTTGATCAGATCTTTAACTCTCTTTGTATTTTGTCTTCTATGAGAGGCATATTTGCTAAGTGCTTTATTTACACTGTGCAGCAGGAGATAATGCAGAATAAGAATTGGATATACTTGGCACACAGATTTGACTGATTTGTGAACATGCTGTCTGTTCAGAATATAGCTACAAAGTCTGCACTGTTGTATTTATATCAAAGAAAAAGCCAGCTTCTATTTATTACTTAGGCTGAATACTGAGAGCTTCCCATATTAGATCCACTCAGCTGTAAATCTGGAAGGTACAATGGGAATGAGTTAAAGCATTATGTCACCATTGCAAAAACCTTATTGAGAGTGACTTATCAATATGTCACAGTTTATTAGATATGTACCAATGACAGATGTGTACTTCTCATAGACTGATAAATTAATCCACCATGCAAATTCTTTCTTATCTCTTTTGAGATTAGCAACTCATCAATACTTTATCCATGTATATGTACATACTCATTAATAACTGCCAGAAAAAGAATAAGATTACAGTGTCTTTTTGTACAGAGACAATATTCCTGGAATTTATCAGGTTTGTGTCAAGCATTGGTCAAACATTTTCTGCTCCTCACATGTAGAACAAATTCAGTGGCTGAAGGAACATTGGACATTCAGAAAGGTTGTTGATAGCTTCCTTCCTACGTGAGGATGCTTGGTGAAGGGAGCCCCTCTTTTTCTTTTTTATGAACACACCCCTTTAATATCACAGGTGTTATTTTTAAAATCAATTATTTCTCAAAATACTGGTTTTCTGATGAAAAAATGCACACCTCCCTTTAAAAAGCAGGCCAAGAAGCTGGGATTCCAAAGCACTCACATTTCAATCATTTAAATGGGCTAGGTTTTCAAGGGATCACAGGGGGGAAGTTCTGGTCAGTCCAGAAAAAAGTGTTACCTCTGTTTATGTTTTTTGGATGCATTTCCAACAGAGGCTCAGAAGTTGCTCTTGGTAATTGCCTTGTCTAAGACCTGAACTGAGAAGCAAGAAAAGTCAGCCAGCTCTTGTCTTTAAATCCTACATGTAATGGGCAAACGAATCAGAAAGAAATGCTTAACCCACAGGCAAAAGTCTAGTCCTCCTTAAAAGTTAATTAGAAGTATTTCATGGAATCGGGAAATTACTATTTCTCCCCTTTGGAGTTTTCCTTACCAGTAAGAAGTCTTTGGAGTAATGTTCTGGTTTCATCAATGCCCCAAAGCTTAAACCTTCAGCCAAGGTGACTGGATATAAAGCTTTTGGAAAAAGCCTCTTTTTTTTGGTTTTCATCAGGAAAAGCATTGAAAGCATCCTTTGTTTCCTGGTGACTTATACCTACAAATCTACGTGGGGGTTTTTTTCTTTATTTTAGGGTTTATGGTTTTTTAATTTTTTTCTCCTTCTTGGGACAGCTTTACCTCCATCTTAGCACTATTTCTGACACCTAATTTTTATTTATATTTTCCTCAAAATCTTGATAAAAATAGTATATGCTATGCCAGAAGGAAGAAATGTTTCTTGAATGCTACATCTTAGTGGAACTCTTGAATGTGATACCAGTTCCCTCGTCCAAAGTCTCCTCATAATATTATTCCAAATCCCAGTTATCTCCTAAAACACAGGGATGAGCACAAGCTATGCCTTCATTCTACAATTATTTTGATGAATATATGATAAATAAGAACATTTTATAGGGACTGTTCATATTTCAACTTCAAAACTATTTTATCCAGACGGAAAGCAGGAGACTTTTGAGCCACGTGTGAGAAAATTTCATTTCTGTTTAGTACTAGGAAGCATAAATATTTATGCAAGAAAAAAAAAAATACCTAGAGGTGGTGACATCCATAAGTCCCCAGGCCGTGCTGTGTTCCTACATGTGAAATGGAAGTTTGGCTAGAGGATTCCTAAAGAGGAGCAGTGAGGTGATTTACAGAAGTAATTTTTTGCATTTATTGTTGGTATTGCTGTGACAGTTTTATGGTCATTCTAGAATAATGTGCCTGATTTGTCTCCTAGATGCAAATATATTCCCAGTCTTCTGCAATACTTGGGTGGTAGATTTTGTGGGTAGATTTTTTTCCTGTACTCTGCATAAAGCTGAGAAGTCTCAGCTGAATGCAAGAAAATACTGCATCTTAATGCTAAATTAACTGAAAAAATCAGAGTTTTACATACTGTCACATGGTAGGAAGGTGAGCACATTTCAGCCTCTTATTTTAAGCATTGTTGCATTTCTGTTGAAAAGAGAGAAAATCTGTGCTCCAGCTGAGTTACAAAGGTCAGGGACTGACAAATGAAATAGTGAAACAGAGGAGCAAATTCTTTAACTTCTTTAAGTGACAAAGACGGCACTTGCTGAGAAAAGACAAACTCATGTTTACATACTTTGTCGAAATATAGACAGTGTTATTTGAAGCTCCAGAGAATGACTTTAGGAATTGAAATTCTGCACACAGCACACTTCCTTAAGAAACTCACAATACCAATTCTAATACCACAGTTAGAAACCCATACAAAAATCCTAGAAGTGGCAACCTGTTTTTCTGTGAAAAAATATCTGACTTTGGATCTCAACACTTACACATTTTCATCTATTTATAGCACTGCCAAAAGATTTCCCTGGTATCTCATTAGTCCTTTCATCATTATCACAGCATACATTCTCTGCTACACTCTTTAGATCAGAAGACCAAATCAGCTACTTAGAACTTGAAGAAAGAAAGGATTTGGTAAAACAGGTGCTTAAAGTTGCCCTCTGCTACAACATAAAGATCACACAAGCATATTTTCACTGCTGTTGTACAAAACACTATCCAAGTGATCCACCCTGCATCCAACTACCAAAAAAATGAGATGCAAATAACAATAATGTAAATAAAGCCTGAAGGCTGACCAATGGTCTCACTGTAGGAAGCTATATGATTTGCAGAAAGAAACATTTGAAATAAAAATAAAGTGGTTATCCTCAAGCTCAAGGATGCTCAGACATTCAGAACTTTCCTATCTGCCACAAAAAACCATAACCAGTTCAGAGGGATAGATCCCACAATGACAATTAGGAGAATGGAAAGTTCCCAAATTTGCTGAAATTGTGTTAGAGTTGTGACCAACATCCCCATGAATTTCACAGAGCTATATAATACACAGAGGATGATCCTTTTTGGCAATTTGTATGGTGCATTTTCATCATGTTGGCTCTCCACTACTCTCTCCCTTAAGCAAGGAAAGCTGTGGCATTCAATCCATTTCCAGCTTTAAGTCTGGTTTCTTGAAAGGGTTTTGATTTTACCCTGTTCATCAAACACTGCCAGCACCTTAATTTCCCTGGAGTATGACACAAGTAGCAGTAGGCAGGCAATGAAAGTTTTGATTCATTAAACTCATTAGCATTTTTTTGAGTTTCTGTTGAGCTTGAGCAATTACTAATAAAAGCAGAAAGACTGTCCTTGACAAAAATTCAGCTGAAATACTGATGCAGCCAACAAACCAATTGCATGGATTCTACAATGGTAATAGTCTGTTCTGCCCACATATTGAAATTCTTCCCATAATGATCATTGTGGAAATAGTCTTGTGTAATACATATTTTTGGAGGCTGGCTAAATCCTACAGATCTAGATTAAAAAAGCTCACAGTAAAGAATCAAATTCAGCCAACCAAAGATGTTCCATTTGAATATAAATTTAAGAAAGTCAGACTTCTTTGGGATTTAAACATGTAAATCAATGCTTAACATTCATATAGAAAATGGAAGATATGATATTGAATCTTTTTTTTTTATGGACAAGAGACAAATAGTTTTGGATTTTGGTAGGGAAAAATCCACAATTCACATGCTTTTCAACTTGTCTAAACAATTACTCCCAGTGAATTGCTTCTTTGGAAAGGGGCTGGTACATCACAGAACCATTAAAGTTCATTATGGTATATGACAACTCTTAATCAAGCAAAAACTTCAGGCTTTATGAGGATTGGTCTCCTACATGTAGGTTTGCAGGACCAAGGCCTTTTGCTTCTGGTAGGCTTTAAGGTACAGCAAGATCCATTACATCAACCTTATGTCTAGCCTTACACTTGAACAGGTTCAGTGACAGAAATCCAAACCAACTCCACTCGACATTGTCCTGATTGTTCTTCTACTCAAAGTATTTCCTAATGTATAACTGACATTTTCCCAGCAACATCCTAAATCTATTAGCCTTGTTCTGTCCTTGATGACTCGAGAGAATAATTAGTTTCTCTTCTCTGTAATATCCCTTTATGTATGTATAGACAGTTATATCTCCTAAGTGCTATATGTTCCATCCTCTTTATCACCCTTGCAATTTCCATTTTCCAAGTCCTTTATCATTTTACTGCTATTGCCCTCTGGACTACACTCCATTTGTCTGCAAGGTCCTCAGTAATCCAACATGTAGAAAAGAACAGCTCTGACACCTTGTTCTCTTACCAAGTAATGGCTACAGAACATGCCATCTTTCACTTGCAAGATGGAAACACCCTCAAGTGGCTACTTTAGCCAAATTCTTTTTAGAAGTCATAAAGATATTTCTGGGCAAAAGAGAAGAAACACCTCTTCCCAAAACAAAGAAACTCCTTAAGCAGATTTCTTGAGTTTTTCACTTGCCAAACAGAGGTAATATGTTGGAGTCCAGGCAAGGCAGTGCAGACTGTCAGCCCTCCTGCTGCAAAGTATCTAAAATGAAGCTTTACAGAAATGACACTCCCACTGAAAGCAGAAACACTGAAAACAAATATGCTGTATTAAGGAATCAATTTTCTTCTGTTCGTGGGTGGTTAACTATGAGTTTTAGTGCCATTCTTTTCCAAGTCTGAAGGTAAAATCTTTGGCTGACGTTGTCACAGCTGAGAAGTGCAAGCAAATGCATTAACCCGCATAAAGGAGTTAAATTTCTCACATCATATTTCATGACCATACCATAAGACAGAGCAGTAGATTTTCAATTTTTACATATTCCTCTTGCATTACTCCCACCATTATCTCTAAAATAGCTCTAACCCTGGGAAGTCATTAACACCTAATTCTTCCCCAGTGTGAAACATAAGTATTTATCTGCCACACAATTAACAAAAGGCTTCTTTTCTCAAATGACAGTGGTTTAACTTTTGAACAAAATATGGAGAATTATGCATGCTTACAAGCTATTCTTTAATTTCAGTGGACCATGCACTAACAAACCATTCAAAGGATTAGTAACAACTACCTATTTGTGGCAAAGTTATTCCAGCATGAAAATATACAGTTTTATTCCTTGCATTCTTATTCCAGACCTCAGAATATGTTCTTCATATTTTCCAAGTCATGTTTCAATTCAAACGTCAAGGTATCCATGCTACTGCAATATTACTTTGGTTATGTTAGACAGACAACAACTTTGAGCAAGCCTCTTTTGAAGAATCAGTTTATCAGTTGAAGCATATGGAGCATCCAAGATACGTAATGAACTATCAGCCATGACAAAGAAATCTCTTTAAAATTATCAAAATGTTTTGGTCATGGGGTTTATGGGTTTCCAGAGACTCTGAAAAGTGGTGTTTCATCACATGAGAGAAAGGACTGTTTGTCTCAGCCTCCTGTTCAGCTACAGGACCATTGCTACTGTAGTACATAGCCAAACATCACAGGGGGACTGAAATACAAAAGATGAACAGCACTTGCCAAAACAAACGGTTTCTCTGGTCCCTCTTAGACAGTGAATTCAACAACCACAAAAAGAATGATCTGCAAAACTATTTTTTAAATAGAATATAATGTTGATGGATTTCAAGTGAGATATTTACCTTGCAGACATAAGGAAATAATGGAAGTTATCTGCAGGATTTACCTTGTGTTTTGTAAAAGACATTTGATGACATAAATAATACATTTGCAGTATTTTGAAATTGGCCAGTATTCACAGATATTGCAATAGGCTTGAGCAGGACATTAAACATGGCAAATTACAGGACACAGCAAACTACAGTAGTGCAAGGGGATGTAGCATGAAGAAACTTGGTCTCTGGCCAGTTCTACTCATAATATTTCTATTAACATCAGTGGAAGTACTGTTTTTTAAGTTGTTTTGTCAGAAAGAAAAACTAATTCTTAAAGTAACAGCAGAACTTAAGAACCTTGTTCCTTGAGGGAAAGTTTGTTTCTTTGGAAACATGACCATAAATCATTTTCCATGGAATTAATTTAGACATTTGTGAAATAGCTCATTAACAAGACACTTTATCAGAGGCAATGAAATTAATACTTTTAGCATGTTAGATTGATAATAGCACTCCACATTTTTAATAGCCCCTTTCCTGCCAGAATCTTCAATCATCTTGCAACTATTTAATAAGCCTTACACCACATGTGGGAGGCAGGTACAGTCTTTCATATTCACAAGAATCACAGAGCTGGAAGAGACCTTCAAGATCATCGAGTCCAACCTGTTTCCTGACACCTCCATTAAACCATGGCACCCAATGCCACATCCAGTCTTTTTTTAAACACATCCAGGGATGGTGATTCCATCACCTCCCCGGGCAGACCATTCCAGTACTTGATCACTCTTTCCGTGAAAATTTTTTTCCTAATATCTAACCTATATTTCCCTTGACACAGCTTAAGACTGTGACCTCTTCTTCCTTCAGGCCAATCTTCCACGGACCACAGAAAATTCCTGTCCCCAAAGAGTGTTTGATAAGGATGTTTAGACTTATTGTTTAGCAAAATACAAGTATAGTTCATCCTTCTGTCTGTATAGAGTCACTTCAGTTACATTAGGCTGTGTGCTGTAGGTTTCTGTTTGTTGTTCCACCCTCCTATTCCTCCAAATAACCTGGTCGTAAGTGATCCATCCCTACCCAGTGGCACATATATGACAAAAATTGTGGTTGCTTGGCTCATTATTCTCTCCCACATTGTTTTTTGCTGTGAAGAAGTCATGAAAATGGAGAATAATGTAGAGATCTACCAAAACTAAACATACAAGATAAGCTGCAGAACTCTTGGGTTCAAACCCAGAGAAAATGGGTATTATCCAGTCTCTCTCTTCCAGCATATGCCCTCACATCCTTGAAGGGAAATAATTCAGGAAATACCATGAAGGTTCCCAGGGCTCTGCCAGGTGCAAACAGACACTGTCAAGAGTAAAAGGGCTCTGCAAAGCATTTTGCCTCATGTACAAGAAATGTACCTGCTAGTCTTGAAAACCAGTCCTCAGCCCCTCCACAGGGAGCAATATTCCCAACAAAGACCCCTGGGACTCCTCTTGCAAACAGGACCTGCAAGAGAATAAACCTAATAGGAAGCACCAGTAGAAATAAGCCATGCTGAACATTTCAGTTCCCTAAACATAGAGACTTTTCTCATCTATAAATACCAATTCTTAAACAATCATACACTCACTACAAATATTGACACTCTCCTTATAGGAAACTGAGAAGCCCAGCCCATCCTCTTTCTTTCAGCAATATATTAAGACTTTAGAGGAGAGTAGGCATCACAGGGAGTCTCTAAAGATAAGAATGAAAATTACTCTGCTGCTAGGAAAGACCTCCCAGTAGTAACCAGTATATAGGTAGGTTCTATAAACCAGAAGATTCTGAAAATAATAAATAATAAATAAATAAAATAATAAACAATTATTAAATAAATTAATTAAATAAGATTCTCAAAATTATAAATAATTTATAAAAACACTGTCATCCTAAAATCAAGATTGATCTTTTCATCTTTTAACTTCCTACAGCTGAGCTAGAGATCTACTCATCCTTTTGCTTTCCACCATCCCTTAGCTCTCTCCCTTCTCACTAGTCTGGTGTTGAATTTTAAAAGAATCTACAAGACTTACTGTAATCTTAACTCCAAACTAGCGTATACCCTTCACTCACAAAATAACTTTGTCACTAAAAATGAAAAAGCACTTAAGAAAGCAGAATTATATAGGTTCTGTGCTTGGTGTTCTAGTGTATTATGGGAATTGGGAGGCTATAAGTTTCAGATAGTTAAGGCTTTTTTTTGTGCTTGGTTACAGCTGTGGGAAGAAAGGAAGAAAGGAGCAAGTGAGTAAGTAAGCATGATAGGTACCAAGACAACTGCTTGTAAATTTATATTGCAAGGAAGATTTATGTGTGTTAGAAAGCTGAGGTTCTAAAGAAGATAGGTAAAGGTAAGAAAGTGGATTTGATAGGTAAGAAATATTCCTGAAAAGGAACATTTGTGTTTTTGTGCAGTGTCAAGGGACTGTCTGATCACTTATTGTTGTTTGTAAGCTTGTGCTTCAATTTATTCTGAGATTCATAAACAGTCTTACCAATACTATTGAGTACCACTAAATCTTTAAAAAAAGATAAATTATCTTGAGAATCAGGACTGTGAAAGAAATGCACAGAGATGCCACTTACACATTCCAGTCATAGCTCAAAGAAGCCAGAATAATTTCCCACAAAAAAGAGATTTTGTTATAATGAATGGTGGGGAAGCAATCTTAAGGAGTATTATTTCTACTTGCCTTGCTCTCTACTATAGGTAGAGGTTGAGTTTGGTTCTTCACTTTCTCATCTGTACATTTTTTATCTTAACCTCCCTGAATATACAATGTAGGAAATCATACATTTCTCTCTGAGGATCAGCTCCCAGTTGCCTGGTGATTGCTGCACCCAAAGCAAGTGTTTTGGGGTGCTATATTTTAAGCAGTAAGAAGAGTGTGTTGCCTGGACTATTTGCTTTCTGTGGATTAGTGGCTGTGCACAGCTGCTGAAGGCATGAGTATGCTTTCCACAGCTCTCCTTGAAAGGGGAGCCTTTCTTTCCTGTGTGGAAATAGTCACTGCTACTGGAGTGAGACATTTTTCATGTGAGGTGTATCTGGAAAACTGGTTTGATCAGGCTCTCTGTAAATTCACCTTCAACAACCTTTACATCAGGTAAGCATATAAAATATTTGGGAAGATGATTTAAAAGGAAAAAGGCAAATTCTGCACTTGAGGGCTCAGAGAAACAAAGTTCACTCTATTCCTGGCATAGCAGTGGATGCTGTGGACAAGTTAAAAGGCAGAAAAAAAAAATGCTTCAAGAAAACGGCTTTAATATACAATGCTCCATATTTTGTCCAAGATAATCACACTTGATATTACATCCATTGCACTTAAAGCATGATTTCCTGTTCGACAGCCCTTGATCAATACCTTTTCCACTGCAAGAATCAACACACCATAAAATCTTCCTTTATGCTGTCATGCAAGTTCCTGTAATTTCTGCCCTGACTTAATGAGCCATCCTGAACCTAAACTTGCCTTGCCCATGACATGCTTAGCTTTGTGACAGGAACTGGGCTTGGAGGGAGCAGCAGGATGGTGGGGGGTAAGATCAGAAGGGGGAGCCTGATGTGATGGTAAGAACCTGCCAATTTATAAGTGGTGATGGGCATTTCTAGCCCTGAAGTGTGGGCATTTCTGCCTTTCTGCAGCAGTTTATTACTACCTGTAGGTACACAACCTTTCCATTATCACTGTCCCAGGTGGTTATCCTCAGGGAAGGTGAACACTGGTGCTTTGCAGGAAAGAGCCACCTCCTAGTGTCTAGAGAAGGAGTGATCTAATTTTGTTCCAAGAAGCTACATGCTGCTCAGAAAATGATTAGCAGACATGTTTTCTGTGCCTTAAAGAAGCCTTTCTGTAGTGCACATGTACTTTATTTAAACCACTGTATTTCCCACCTGCTGTCTCCTGTCTGACATTTAGTTTGCAAACCCTTGGGGACAAGAACACACTCTGGTTTTGCACCAGATAGTGCAAGGGAGGGGTCTAGTCTTTGATTCAAAGAGTCACAGGTGCTGCAGAAATATGGGTACATAAATACTGACCTGTTTTCTTTTTGAGTATGTGACTGGATTCTGAGTTAGCAGTTCTAACTGGTTATTTTGATTGGAAAAATAATTGTCTGTAAATATATCAAATTTCAGAGAGGAGAAAAGGTGAATGAGCTATAGTGTAAATGGAATAATGGAGCTGCTCTTCCTGGAAGCACAATGAAAGGGAAGGATGGATGTGTCCCAAACTCCCTCTCTTAAGTAAGCCAAAAGGAACACCAGAGCTTTCTTCAATCAGATTTTTCAGATTTCTCTCTCTTTTTGTTTTTTTTCTTGGTGAAAGATCTAGTTCCTCTTTTTTCATCCATTCCTGCTAAAACAAGGACATGTGATTTGGCTATTCTTTAGACTGTTTTTAGAATAAAAACATTATTATAGAAGCTTTAAACTTAGGAGTTGCTTCTTTAAAAGTTTAACATGTTATATATTCCCCTTTCTTTGAAAATCAACCTTCAGTTGTTGAGTTAGGATGTGTAGAGTTTACTGTGTGTGGGGAAGTGAAATGTTAAGGTGTTTAGGCCATAGAAAAGAATAAGTTTGTCTTTGGAAATCTGATTTGGCTTTAGA
The DNA here is from genome assembly GCF_052056855.1 of Sturnus vulgaris. Classification (NCBI taxonomy): domain Eukaryota; kingdom Metazoa; phylum Chordata; class Aves; order Passeriformes; family Sturnidae; genus Sturnus; species Sturnus vulgaris. The sequence goes on from NC_142250.1 coordinate 27,461,029, forward strand.
CCAGAGAGTGTGGGGAAAAAGTGAAAATAGCCCCCCCCCGCCCAAAAAAAATCTGGCTTTATTCTGAGGATAAAAAAAGATTATCAAAGAGACTGACTTGAAGAGATGCATTTTATTACTCCATCTGACCTAATCTGAAGCAAAATCATGAATTCCTCTAGAAGCTCTTGCATTTAGACATTTGGCTCTAAGATCTGGACATCAGTTCCAGAATGCTTCCTGGGGTCACTTGGTGGAAGAACATGGTTGGTTTGTAGTTTGTAGATTTCCACATCTAAAGTTAAAATGCATTTTTGAAATCCTAGAATGCTAATCTTTACTCTCTAGCTTGATGGAAAAAGTCAAATGCTCTTACCCAGAAACGTAAGTTCAATATTAAAAGGCTTAACAGAAATGTCAGTGCAGGAAATCAGAATAGCAGGACAATACTGGAGGGATGTGCTGGAGACACAGGTCTGAGAGTAGCCCTCAGGAGTAATTTCTACAGCATCAAATAATTGTTATGAAGTATTTTCCTGTAGCATCCCCAGGGTGTATCTGCAATAGCAATCCATTTAGCACAAGAGCTGCTGTAGAGCAGAGCAGTACAGTTCAAGGACCTGTCCATCCCTAGTGATCATTTGTGCCACCTAGGGCTAGGCTGGTAATCTTATTTCAAAGTCTGATTTTGCAGACTGGGATATGGGATATTTCAGGCATGGTCTTTGCCTGACTGTTAGGTTTGCTGGTCTGTAGTTTCCACAGGGAAGATCCAGCTGAGGTCAGGCAAAGCACAAACTAAAGCACTTCAAAAGTAGACAGGGAGGAGGTTTGTGTCAGAAGAGTATTGACACTACAAAATAAATTGCTAAGGAAGGTGCACCCTCATTCTGATAGTTTTTTAGTTCTTTTCCTGGCACACTGTAAGAAAAGTATTTTATTTCATGTGTTTTAGGGCTGTGTAGGGGGCTATTTAGTTGATGTGGTAGCTGAAACTGCAGCTATTTTCTCAAAAGCCTTTTAAATGTTACTTGCTGCATGCAGTATGCTGGCTCCTCTGACTGAGCCTCTGGAGCTGTCTCAGCTTCTTTTATGCTGCTGCTGGTTCTCCCACTCAGGCTTTCCTCAGTTTCAGGAAAAGCCTGTCCCTTGCTTCCATGTGTGTGAAAGGGCAAAAGCCTTGCCAGGTCATGTCACACGGATTGAACAGCCTGTGAAGGCTTACAGGTACAATTCTGCACTGGAGGCTGAGGTGCAATTACAGCATGAGTGGAAGTCATAACCCAAAGACTGTGGTCATAAATTGCTCTGTAAGCATAGCCATAGCACTCTGATGGAAAAAGCTTCTTTGGAAAAAGCCCACAATATTTATTAATACTTCTTTCAGGAACTGCATACTCAGTAGTGATGCAGTTGGCTATAGCATGCTGCTGAATTTGGACATTTTTTAGCATTATCAGTGGATATTTCATTACTTTGATGCTTAATTCACTCAGTGTTGTTTAGAAAATAGGATGGACTGAGCAGAAAGACTGATTTTTGTTTCCAGACGGTGATCTATGCAGTGATAAGCTGAGTCTCTTTAATTATTCAGATGTTTGCTGGGTGAGACTGACATGCCAACCCCCTGCTCTGCTTAGGGGTGCAGATCTGAAGTGCCATGTTATGCTCAAATGAGCAAATGCTGCCATCATATCACAGGATTAGTCGCAGGAAATATTCACAACTACTTTATAGATTTGCAAGCTGCTTTTTTATGCAGATATGGGTTCCCTGTTACAGCCAGGACAGGGACATGGCTGCCCTTAGAAGCTTTTCCTAATTGCCTGCTTGGTCTGATTCCTGATTGGACTTGTTAACTCTCAAACAAGACGTTCACTGGTCTGTTATTTTGTCATAGTGTTTGTAAAAGCTGTAGCTGTACAGCTGACTGCAGTACAAGGAGACCAAAAGAAATTGCCCATGCCTCAAACAATTTAGAGACTGCATGTAAAACAGAATGTCCCTGGAGTCTCTATATAGTATGAAAATGTAATTGCAAGTTTAGAGGTTGAATATTAAAAAGAATAGATTGTCTTGTGCAACAATTCCATGTGTAACATTTCCACAAAAAGAACTGATGGAATTTGAAAGTGCACTTTATTCTAGCAATGCAAGTTTTTGACTAGGTGTCCTTTTATAAGCACCAATTACTTTCATATCCTGTGCTTGGCACTGGAAAATCTTAATCTATAAAGCTAATAATTGTTCCACAAGGCTTAACCGAATTCTGGTTGTAGAAGCTGAGGAATAGGAGGGAAGAGAAGAGTCGAATACAGAGAATTTCACAAGGAATTACCTCTTAGATTTATTCACTTGTTCCCTCTCTGGTCCTTCCTTCTCTCCCTCTACCCCACATCTCCACTGAGCTCACCTGGAAAATGCATGTGATCAAAAAGCAGATTTTGCTGAGGGACAGGGAGATGATCAGAGGGACTTCTTGCTGAATAGGCTTGAAAACATTCAGAAAACACTTGCTTTGGTCTCACTGTGCTTCACCTTAGCTTGGCTGCTGCAAAATCCCCGAGCTGCACTGAGTGCAGTGACCCTGCTGCTCTGGACTAAAACCATTGCACAGATGAAGTCGGTGAGGCTCTGATGGGCTGTCCTCACTCTGCAGTTCCCTCGTGTCTGCCTGTATGAAAGGATGCAGCAGTTACTTTCTGGTATTTTTAGGGAAGAAGGATCAGTCTGTATTTAGCATTGCCTGCTGTGATGCATTTGCATTTCACAAGTGGTTTGAAACTTATTTAAATGAAACTATCCCACAGATTTTTCTTCCATAGCTGCATGCTTTGTTAAGAACCCAGACTTTATCTCTGGAGTTTGACAGTGCTGGTTCTTGTCTGATTGGGCAAGGAAGTAAAGGAGGGAGATTGTGGTCACTTAAAAAAAAAAAAAAGTTTGAAATTCCAAACCAGAAAGTTTTTAATGGCATTACTTGCCAGTGCTAAGCACACTCCAAGATTAGTTATCTACCCACCCACATCTTTTTAATAAACTATAACCATTTTAATTCCTGCCTGAGCATTGATTAGATGTGGTATAAAGTGAAGTGACAGCCTCCTGCCTCCTAAACACTAGCAGAATGTGCAGTCACAACATTCATTTAGCATTTGTCTCTAGACCCCTTCAATATGCAAATGCTGACTTTGCAAGCCGACACAGCTGTTTTATAGCAGAAATACAGAACAAACTTCTAAAACATTTTAATATCCACATCTCAGTATCCCAAGTGACTCCCAATTAGGCCTGGAAATAGGTGACCAGATGTGGCATTTGCAAATGCTGCAAGCTGATGTTTGCTGGGCACTTTGAAAATCTGCTCTGATACAATCTGCGAACTTTTCTTCACTCATTTCTACCTGCCAAGGATTGTGGATTGTTTTGCTTTTCACAGGCTCTGTTTATCACTTACCTCAATGACAGTTGAGTCTTAAAAGTAATGCAGAAAACTTAGAAATAAATATAACTGAGAAAATAATGGAAACTAGTTGCTTATTGTACATATCAGCTTGAGGACTGGGATCCAGTTTATAAGGTTTAGATTTTAGTATTTTTAAATAGATTAGCCATTTAAATTAATGAGGATTCTGTCTAAATTCTTCAGCTTTGGAAATCATTGTTCGAATTCTCTCAGCTTTTAACATTCTGTGATAATGACATCTGGAAAACTGGTTCCTCAGGTGGGATGCAGAAATGCAAAAGAAGTTAATATATCCTCTTTGGCAATAATGAAATCTGTCAGCAGTGGGGATGCTCTAGTAACCATGTTTTCAAGGAGTGGAGGGAGAAATTTGTCCTTGTTACTGTTATGTTCTTGTTTCTTCTGTCCTGCTACTAAGATCATTTCCTTGCCCACATTTGCAGAGTACACATAAGGTCAGGCAGATTGCTATTCACTAAGCAGAATAAAATGTGCAGTTAAATAAATAAAATCTGTAAGTGAATTTTTATACTGACTAGATAAACATGAAGTTGATTTATGCAATAAAGAATTCGTGCTTAGCCAGATCAGCATTTGTCATATGCACTTTCCTTCTCAGTTGCCTGCATCAGGAGAAAAGCCATCCATGGTGATTCCTCTTTATCCAAGGGTTCAGCAGTGTACTCTGAAAGCTCTTACACCGAAGACCTAAGGAGAGAGAGCAGAGGTAATTGCAGTGCATTGCCAATAAAATACCCAGCTAAGTATTCCTGACATTTGAGATCACAGCTTTTCCTGGCCCCTGAGATTGGGAGGGGTGCTGAGGAGCAGGGAGGCAGAGGATCATTCCCCAGTTCCAGCACTGCAGGTGCAGCCCCGTGCCCAGGTGATGGGGTTGGTGATGCTCTGCTGATGTGAGCTCTGAGGTGGCTCCTTCCTGTACAGCCACTGTGTCCCTGGCAAAATGGGCACAGAAACAAGGGAAGGCAAGACTAAACCCCAACCTCAGCCTTTTTGTTTCTCCTTTAGATTCCTCTTGTGTTTGATAGCTAGCTTGTAATCTTTTAAACACTGTACTTTAAGTAAAAGCCAATTTTATTGAAGAGGGAAGAAATACAGATTTTTTTAAAAAGTATTCTCTTGTGATCCCAAATCTCCTAGAAGATCAATTTCTGAAGGCAGGAGTTTGCTTGCAATTATTGTGCTACTCGGAAATTTCACATAAACGCATTTATTTGGACTTTTCCTTCAAATACAAAGAAATAAATTATGTAAGTAAATTGCTTGGATCACCAAAACATGCCAGTTAAGATGATTCACAAAGATTAATCTATTGCTCTAAAACACCAAGCAGCCAATTACATTTTGCATCCAGCTATAAGCTGCTGAGAAATTAAAATTTAGCAATCTTAATTCTGTGGCTAGTTCAACCAGAAAATAATCAAACAATAAAGAGTTTGTCACAACAATCATTATGTTAAAATAAATAAACAAGAACTTTTCTTTAGGTTTTTTTTTCCTCAAAGTAGGGGGAAAAATACAGGACTGTAAGCTTAAGCAGTAATTAGCTTAACAGATGCCTGAAGGAAATACACTGGGCCAATTTTCAGCAGTTTCCTTCCAGTGGAAAGAATATTCCTTTAATATTAAAGCAAAATGGACCATATCTATTTGCTGGAAGGATAACAATGCTCCATTTTTTAGCTGAATAGAATTGAGTATGTTGTCTACTGATGTAAATAACTTTCACTTCTCTGGTCCGGAAAGGGTGAAGAAAATAAATTATTATGTTATGTTAGATGTAAATGAAATTCAGAATTAGATTAGAAGTGGACTGAAAATACAGACTGACTTAATGGAAAATACAGGGATATTCCTGTTGCATGTGGAGTGAAAATGAATGACAGTCTTCTTAAAGAAATAATTTAAAAGTAAGCTCTGCCTCAGTCTGAAAGGTTGCTGGATGATTAGGTCACTCATCATACAGATTTTAGAGTCTAGACATGAAGAAGTTCTTTAAAATCCACTAAAGTTGCATGTACCTAAAATCTGAAAGAACAACTCCCTCAGCCAGTTTGGTGATCAGCAATAGGATCAAGGGCCTGAAGCTGTGTATGGGGAGGTTTGGGTGGGATGTTAGAAAAAAGATTCTTCACCAGAGGGTGGCTGGGCTCTGGAACAGCTCCCCAGAGCAGTGATTACAGCACCAAGCCTGACAGAATTCAAGAAGCATTTGGACGAAACTCTCACTTTATGATTCTTGGGGATGGTGCTGAGCAGGGCTCTGAGCTGGACTGGACTATCCTTGCAACTCAGGATATTCCATGATTCTATGGTTTGGAATAGACTGTATAAATGTGCAACTTCCTACACTGTTTGTTAAGCATAAACCCCCATCAAGTTCTGGGAACAAAAGCTCTTTTATGGGATCAGTGCTTTTTGCTTTGAACATAAAGGCTTCTGCACTTCAAGTAACAGCAGGAGTCCATTATTTTGCAGCAGTATTTTTATCCTGCTTATCAGTACATGTTTCTGATTATGCTTGAAATGTCAGTTTAGCTGCCTTTGGTGGTGTGTCTGGCGTGTGATCTGCAGTGACAGGGCTGTGGCTGTGATTCAGTTCCCTGTGTCAGGCACACGGGGCGTTCAGGCTCTGCAGGTTCAGGAGGGGTGGGGAGGAAAGGCAGTGCCTGTGCTGGCTGGCCCAAGGTGCTCAGGAGCTCCCTGCACTTGGCCAGGGCTTCACACTCCATGCCATGGAGGTCTCGGAAGGTTTCCTTCATGGAGCAAGCTGCAGCATTAACCCATTTCCCCAGTACTCTCATTATTTTCTGATGCTTGAATGCACTCTAGAGCTTAGGTGCATCAGTGGGGACTTCTCTTGTCACCTCAAGCTCTCAGATATGACCAGGTGGTAGTTTACACTCATGATTACAGTTGCAATGTTTTGCAAATTAATGTTGTGTTTGGGGCTGCTTTTTTTATTTTTTTTTAATTCCCATTTTATAGCAACTAAATGTTTTCCTTTTATTCGGCCTATCTTTATAACAAATGGCTTTTTTATTCTTTCCTTATATGATAGTCTCTTAAATCTCAATTTTGCTCCCCTCTGCACACAAAAAACTTAATACAAAATTTTCTGTTTAGATCCCCAACAGATAAAAAAATTATGCGAATTGCATCCATCTACAAATTTGTCTTATGCACTGGTGCAATGTCAATTGTTATATACAGATTAGATATTTTCTACAGGTTAAAGAGAAGGTATCTGAATCTATTCTACTAGTGGGTGGGTCTGAAGGAGAAGATTGTCTCCTTGAACTGAGACTTTGCAATAAAATCTTTTTTTCCTAACATTTAGTTGTCAAACTAAGCTACAATAGATTTTCCTATAGCAATTATTTCCAGTCACATTTAATTGGGAGAAGAACTTTTTGTTGGGTCACTGATTCAGTTGAGTTTCTGCTCTTACTTGTATCTTTTGTGTGTGTGTGTAATGTTCTGAAATTTGTATTCATCTGAAAACCTTTACCAAAGGTCATTCCTATGTTTATCGAAATCCACTGTGTATTTTTTATTTCACTGAGATGTCAGTGATTTATCTCCTTCATTGAAAAAACATATTTTAATTCTGGCTTGGAAAACTCACTGCACAAATCAAAATCAATTCCAGCTTCTGTAACAGTTGGCCAGTGTAGGCATAAAATGGCATATGAAGTGGGAGAATACTGACTAAAGGAAACTAATGATGTTATCCCCTTGTAAAATACTCTGATGCGTTTTTCAAAGTGGGATGATATTGGCTGGGGTGAAAACACATTTTCAAAATATTTTTTCTCTCACTTTTCCTTATTTCCTGCTTAAAAAGAAAAACACTAAGGAAGCTGAGAAAAAAAAAGGATGGTTTTCTAGGAAAATACTGTCTTTTTATTTCAAAACAGTATTTTTTTTTTCCAAAGCCTGAGAATTGCACATGCTTTAGAAGCCTACTACACTTACCAGAATTTTTGACCAATGCTGCCAATATGTTTGCATTGCCTTGTTTTGCAGAGGAACCGAAAATGTCGTCCTCAAAGTACTTTGATGCAAAGAACAGTGTGAGGAACCATACCAGGAATCACTTGCTTTGCTTTTCCAATAACTAGTGGGGTTTGTTGTTTTTTTCCTTCTTTTTTTCCTTCGTTTTTTCTCCAGAGAGGGTTAAAGTAGGCTAACCTCACTTCTGTTGTTAGTAAAAGTTTCTACATTATTTCTCTGCATTGTCATCCTGCTAAGTATGACCTTACTGATCTTCAGTAAGGTATTCATATTAATCTGAACCATTGTATAGGATTCGATGTTGACTGTGGAAAAATGCTGTGTGAACAGGTGAATATATTTTTTATTTTGGCCAAAGGTTTTTGTTTTTCTTCTGTACAGAGGACTCTTTCAAATACAGTACATCCCTCCATGCAGATGCATTTTTATCTGACAGTTCCACCCTCACCTGTTCATAGTAGACTTCACCCTCTGGTTCATATTTATTTGGGTTGCAGAGATGAAGAAAAGGAAGGGGCTGTGTCATCCTATGTAAGGCTGAGTGATGGATTAAGAAGGGTTATTCTTTTTACTTTGACTCGTTTGGATATAAAGAAGATGATTCACTTTGAATTGGCTTCCCCTTGATACGATGTAGAGAAAGAGCAAGAGCTGTAACATCTCTCTGCAGCCCCAGGAGCTGGTGAGGTATGCAAGAGTGAAAAAGTCTGTTTCAGAACCAGGTAATAAATTCAGTATTACGAGACTGGATGCATTTAGGGAATCAGTTTGACAATTCATTCCTTGCTCTTTTCCTGGGGTGATGCAGAAACTTGTATTCTCCTTAGTCATGGTGGATTTCAGCTCAGTTCATCACCAAGTCAAATAATAAAATAGCGACAGTTTGCAGAACTCTTTAGCATCCAAATCACTTTTTTGAGAATAAATCCTGTTGATGTCTCCTCAAGAAAAAAAGATGTGAAGGAGAAGAAGTGTCCTGGGAAATTTTTGCAAAATATTGTTTGATCTTCCAACCAATTCTCCAAAGACCTCTGAGTTAGACAGGGGCTGTTAGAAAACTTGTTATTTGTGCCAAGGACTGTTTTTCCTTCCTCAGAACTGTTGCCATCATTTCACAGTGAGTAGGAAACTTGCAAGTTGTATGATTTAGATATCACTTATTATCAGGTAAAAGGATTTTGTTTTGTCTTTTTGCTGCTTCTTGGATTCATGCTGCTACAGGAGCTCATATATTCTTACCAAAGGTACTGACGTGATCAGAGCTCTTTTTTGGCTTTCAAATGTAGCAGGAAGATGTTATCCAGGCATTAAAAAGAAAAAAAAAAATCAAAGTGTATAGATATAATTAATATACAATATAGTATATAATATATACTATATAGTATATAATATAGTATATAGTATATATAATATACTATAAGATATATGGTATATGCATAAGTATATGTATATTAATATTATTAGATTTGCTCTGAAGGAAAGTATGATGGATTGGCAGTATATATTTATTGTTCTGTTCTTCCACTTAGTGTCCATACACATAATCCACATTATCATCAATTGATATATGCTTATATTCAATAAAGAGGAGATTCCCAAGGAAAGTAATATAATTTCTCTGGTTTTCATTGAACTTCAAGTGGGTTTTTTTATTAAGATAGATACATTTGCTTAGCATGTGTTCCCTAACAGGTCTGAGTAATTGAGACATTCCTCACTGCTGTAGTCTCAGATCACTGTTTCTGAAACTGCTGAAAATGGGACTTTCTATCTTGAATGTCTGAGAAGGAATAAGCTGTGAGAGTACTGAAGTCATTATCAGCCCAGAGGAGGTCCACAGCTCTGCTCAGAAAAGGGCAGCAGGTATTAAAAGCAACCTTTTCATGTTCAGCAAACAGTGAAAGGACACATTCCACAAGAGGAGCTATTGTTTCTGCTGTACACTTTTCCCCACTGCCTGGGGTACCTGGAGGGCTCTATGCACTCACTGTACCTATGCCTTTTATATGCCTGAAGTGAAAAATCACTCAAAGAGAACCCATTGGAGAGGCACAGATCAAAGCTGGCAGTCATAGTGGCCTTTTCCAACAGCATTTTTTTTCTTTCACCAGTAAAATTTTCCGTGCTGGTGTAATGAAGACCTAAATGCATGGATGGTTTATAAAAGCCATACCTAATTCTGACCTGACTGATCAAATATTGGATAAAGAGTTTGTGAGAATCTGGATCAGCCTTTTTCTGTTTCACTTACAGATCCATGGCACTTACAGCTGGGCAATATTAATATTGTGATATCAGTGAGTGTGCCTTAAATCAATAGGATTTTCGAAAGTCTTTTTAGGTCTGATATATGACTGTTGGATATAATTTAGACAGTAAGCTGTGTTGCTTGGTTTTTGTTTTTTTTTTTTGAAAATGCTATTCAAAGAAACAAAAATATGTTGTATGTATGTAGCATTCATATCTTTGTGTATTTTGAGGGAAGAACTCATAAAATGAGATGATCTGCACGACACATTTGATAGGCCTTTGTGAATGTCACTCTTGTTTTGGTCTTCTAGTGCAGGAAAGACATTTTTCCCATACTTGGAAAATGTTGGTGATTATGTTCTTTGTAGTGGAAAGAGACAACAGGCATGGTATTGGAACGTGCTCTGGGACAGTTTGTAGAACTGCCTGAAGATATCTTCGAGTGGATCTGGAAAAGAGGTGTTAATTCCTCCTCTGCCCCACTCTTTACCTCTGTGACCAGGAAAGAGAGAATAATAGCAGGCACAGGACAAGTGCTGTCCCCTCTCTGTACTGTCTAGTGTGTTTATTTGCCTTGGCTCTGTGTCCCTCTATTTTAAGGCAAATACTGAGAGGCAGTCACCATGGCTCTCAGCATCCTTTTTCAGCTCCTGTTCTGCTTAAAGGTGAAAGCAACCCTCCACAAGCTTAAAGAAGGTGATGAGCAGGGCACACCACCACTGAACACTTCCCACCTCCCCCGGAAATGCCTGTATCCAGCTTTCTTCAGAAAATATGGCAACGATCGTCCTCATTCCAATATCTTGTTCCTGTCCAAGTTCTGATTTTGTTCCCAGTCTAATCTTTTGTAATGAAGTGTTTTTCAGGAGCTTAGTATTCAAGCTTAGCAAGTTCCAATTTATCAATTAATATAAAATGAGTTAACTGTGTGAAAATACTGCTTTCTAAAAAATTAGTGTCCACCTCCACCCAGGATTCTGCCTGTAAAACTAAAATCATATTGCAGCTTTGCTTCTGTCTGCTCAGGTGAGGTAAGGCTTAGATATGCCCTTCAGTCCTTGCTTAATCACTTTGCCATTTCAAATAACTTCTGCATATTGGGGAGGTGCAGTATCCCTTGGCAGACCAGTGTTCCTGCCTCAGAGAGCAAGAGAGCTGCCAAGCATCATGTTCAAGTGATGCAGTGCTTTGCTGTCCTGCTTCTCCCTCTGCATCTCCAGCAATTCCTTGTTGGGTAGAAGGAGAGCTGCATACATTTCTTCTCTTGTAATGTTTTAGATCTTCCAACAGAAATAACTCTCATGAAAATATTTGAAGGAGTGTTTGAAAGACAAATGTTCCAGTGTGGGACAAGAGCAAACTGACATCTCTAAACTGCCATAATTTGGGCTACCTGGAGATTTTTATTAACTTCTTCTAAACACTTTGGCTTTTCTGATTACAGTTTTATACTATTTTTCACAGACCTACTCTTGGTAAGTTGATGAAGTCTCAAAGTAGTAATGAAAGGCAATAAAGCTGAGTGAAAAACAGGCTGGCTTAAATGCAGTAGATTTTGTTTATTAATTAATGAGCACCACAAAAAGAACTACAAAACAGCCTATGAAAGGTAAATGGATTTATGCTTGAATCAGAAATATTTGAAAGACAGTTTACCCCAGTAGAAAAAGTCTCTCTTTTAATATATAACTAATCCTTCAAAAAATGCTGGAAGGACTTTTCATAAAAAGAGATTAAAATTGCTGAGATTTGAATTGCAAATATTTGCGGCAACCACTGTTTTCCCAAAATATATGTTAAGGTGGTTTCAAATTTTGACTGTTCCTATTTATTTCCACATATGACAGATCAGCCTACCCCCTCTCCCTACTAAGTCTAAACCATGCAAGAGGTGTTTTTTCACAAAACCTGCAAATTTGACTGTCCTAAACCACTGAGATTAGAATCCCCAAGGGGTGTGGTTGCCAAAATTCAGACAATTAGAAATTAGTTCATGGTAGCCAGGGAGAAAAGACATCTGTAAAACATTTTGCAGAACTAATGATACTTTATTTGTTCTTCCATAATCCCCTTTTTTTTTCACAATTCACATTTATTATACCTGTTCCATTTATCTACAAATAAAACTCGACAGGCTGCTGTTCTGCTGCTGGATTTTTTTTCTTTTTGCCAGTGGGCTAGAGATGTCTGATTTTACTTCTACCTGAATCCAGCAATTTCAGTCATGTTATATTCAAGGGATCACATCTTTATTTTTGTGATAAATGAATAAGATAGTCTGGTTGCCTTGATTAAATTAGCTACGTGACAGGGGAGCTGAAGTGAGCTTGATACATCCACTTTTATTTTGCCAAAGTGAATGGGCAGTACTGAAACAAGCGGGAGATATTAATTTAATTAATACCTTACTGAGGGACAGGTAATAGATTATCTGTGTTATTTTGGTTACTGCTATTCTCAGTGCAGTGGTATTAAATAATCAGGAATTCAGATTAAAAGGGCTGTAACCCAAGAACAAGGGTCACCAGGGTAGGAACTGGTATTCCAGAGGGGGAGCAGGAGAGTGGACAGACAGCCCAGGGTGAAGTGTCTTTATGAGCCTGTTGGTTTAGAGCAGAAAGGTGTTTTGGGGAAGGGACTGCTGCAGCTTGGAGGCAATACTGAACCAGGGAGCCAGCAGGGACCAACAGCAGCTTCTAGTCTACCTCTAGGCCAGTAGCCACTAAATTTTACCAAACTTGAATCCCTAAGAAGAAGGGGAGGTATCCAAGGATACATGAGTGTGGTGAAGAAAAATGTTAGAATAGTGATCTGCAAGGTGGAGAGCAGATGTTGTCTCAGTGCAGGCTGGTTTTATTTCCTAGGCTGGGTTTATGTGCCGAGCCTGCTGCTAATGGCTTCCCATTACCTGGCCATTTACAGCTCTTGGGACATGAAATCTTCATTTTCCATACTGAGCAAAATGTCCACAAGCCATTCACATAATGACCAAAGGAACAAGTAAAAATTTGTCAGCAATTTAAGTGTTTGTTCAGTGCTAATATCAGGAGCAGTAAAGTCTCTTTTATTTATGTTGCAATGCTAATCCAGCTTCCCAGTCTATTTAGTAATTATATGTTTCTTATAACTAAGTCTATTACATGATTGCATTTAAATCATAAAGTTAAATCCAAAGCAACTGTATTTAACCTATAACAAGATGCAATTAACAATATAAATAGTCCTGCAATTAAATGGGCAACAATTCCTTCTCTGAATGAACAGATTTTTTGGGTACTGAGAAAATGTAATTTTAAATGCATTATTTTATTGTTATGCACTTAATTTTTATGAAATTTGAAAAGTCTGGCAGAAATGGATGTGAATATTAAATAAAGTCCTGTTCTCAGTGACAGTGCAGCAGCTTTTGGACTCCTGCTCCAGATTTTCTCTGCTCCTTTCAGCTTACCAATACTGTGCTTGAAGCAGCTGAACCCTCATCTAGAGAAAAGAGAAAATGTCCTCAGCTCCTTCACAGATCTAGCCCGCTGCTAATTTTCCATTAAAGGTAGCAATACAGCTACTCCTCAGCATGAAGTGATTTTCAGACCTACTTGACTTAAATTGGTATTTATTTAAGGAAGATGAAACCTACTGGTAATTCATCTTCTGAATGTAATTGGTAATCTGCTGCTGTATCCTAGCTATGGAGTAGAAATAGCTTTAGTTGTTATTTTTTATCTACTACCCTCAGGAACCAAATTAGATGGCTAATAGACTGGTCAAAATAACAGAAAATGTGTTTGTAATTGCTTAATCAGATTTAAGTCAGCATGTTTGAATCCAAATAAGCAATTGAGAAGTTATTTAAATGTTATATTATTATCTAATTATATCAAAAAGCATAGCCTCCTCATCTTTTAGGGAGAGGAGGTATATAATAGATTCATTGTACAAATACTTGTTTATGAAACTATCTGACTGCACAATTGTAATTTCTCTGGTACAAGACCACTGATATTTAGGGATACATTCACTGCCATTAGAAACATATTAGAGGAATTAAAGTCTGGTGGGTTTTTTTTTAATTGTTGCTTGGCAAATGCAAGAATGTTGTTAATGTGTGAAGTGGTATAGACTTAATTCTGTTAAACTTGTGTCATAAAAAAAATTAGTTTCTCTCTAATTGCCTTTTTTTCAACTCAATATCTGTTTGCCAGGGTTAACACTTTTCCTTATTCAAATCAGCTACCAAGAATATTTTCTCCCTAAGCTTTTTTAATCCTTTAGCTCTCAAATATAAATGCAGTCACTGATAATGGGAAATGTAGATTTCTACTACACATAATGGCCAGACTGAAGCTGCTTGCTTGGCAAAGGAACATTGAGTTAAGGGAATTGGTGTTAACAGTCAAATATCAACAGTTAAAAGCATTCTCATTAGGGGCTAAAAATGATTGACAGAGAGATGGAGCTACCAAGTGTTTACTGGAATGTGTGAAGGTTTATTAATATTGGCACGGGGATGGTCCTATTTGTCTAGACAGTTAGAAAATCTAGTGTGTCTGGACTGTGATTTGTGGGAGCCTTTCCCCTTTGTAAACCATATTTTGTTCTCGGGGATAGACATGGCCCTGAGTACAGTGCAATATTGGCCTGGAGCTTCAACTGTCTTTGATTGAAACCTGCTAGTCACAAATAATGGTGTAAAACCATTGCCTTTTTTAATTCCCCTTGAGCTGGGGATCGGGAGTGGGGTTTCAGAAATTTGCTGAAAAAAAAAGTACTTTTCTGATAGTATCATTTCAGAGCCTTTAAATTTATTTTTTTTTACAAAGGATGTCTGAGATTGCAGTGTCTGGAAGAAAGGGACATAATACCTGAGGGAAGAGCATTTCCTAAATTACTGTGTAACTCTTTGTGTCCTGGGTACAGTTATTTCTTTTCTACAATGTCATAAAATGGTTAACAAATACAGAATGCACAGAAAGGCCATAGCCCCTGGTTCCTTGCCATTCATCTTCTTGCTTTCTTTAAATTCTGCACACATCCTCTTGATAGTCTTTACCAGCAAATTACTGCTTTCAAAACTTCTCTACACTAAAAGACTACAAACAAATACTATCACTTGCTATGTAAGTATTTAATGTTTTTTTCTCTTTTCTAAGCCTCACAAGTGCTTTCCAACTTAAATATAGTATCCATGATTGATGATTGTATTGCCAGTGCCTATTAAAGCCATAATGTCATAGCAATTTTATCACGAACTGGTACAGCTCATTTGACAGCAAACCTTTGGCTGTGGAAAACTGTAGTGTAGGTTTAAGCCTGGCTTGCAGACAGCTCAAGGGGGATGGCTCAGCTATGAAGCAGTGCAGCCATCACTCTGGGATGTGTGCTTCAAAACAAGTCACAGCCTGAAATGATGGGGCTGTGCCTGTTGCTGTCCCCTTTGGAATCCACACAGAGATATGTAGCAACACTAGCATTGCTGTATTAAATATACCTAGACCAGAAAAACAAGAGGCGATTTTCATGTGATGACTGGGACATTTTCAGAGCTGTGGAATATCCATTGCCTGCCTTACCTTTGCTGTACTCAGGTCAACAAAGAGGATTTTACCAGGTACCCTATTGCATTGATTTGAAACCAACCACAAAACCCTGACGGCATACACAAAAACAACTCAACCTTTAGATGATTTAACACGTGCATTTCTTTAAATAGTAAAAAGAGCTCACCTTCAGGGGTTTTTTGGTTGGCTTTTAATTCCCAGAAACAGTTCTGGGGTCTCCACCATGGGACAGACATGGACCTGTTGGAGCAAATTCAGGGCAAAGCCACAAAGATGATTAGAGAATGGAACACCTCTCCTGTGAGGAAAGGCTGAGAGAGTTGGGGGTGCTCACCCTGGAGAAGAGAAGGCTCAAGGGAAATCATATTATGGCCTTTCAGCCCCTGAAGGAAGTTTACAATAACGCTGGAGAGGCACTTTTGGCAAGGGTGTGTAATTGATAGCACAAGGGGCAATGGCTTTAAGCTGAAGGAGAGTAAGCTTAGACTGGATATAAGGGAGGAATTCTTTACTGTGGGGATGGTGAGGAACTGATAAAAGTGGCCTAGGGAAGCTGTGGATGTCCAAACCCTGGAAATGTTCAAAACCAGGTTGGCTGGGTCTACAAGTACCTATGGCAGGTATTTGGAACAAGACAAACTTTAAGGTCCCTTCCAAACCAAATTGTTCTATGACTCTATAAAACATATGTGAAAAACAGTGATGACTTGGGCTGGTTTTGTTGGTTTCCTTTTGTTTCCAGAATGCTTTTTAGTGCAAAAAAATAGAATTTTCTCTTAAAAACAAAATCAGGTTTCAGGAAAATGGCTGTTTTCTGGAAGATTCTCTGTCCCCACAGATCTGCTGGACCCCTTCACTCACTGGAAACATTTTCAGTTGCTATATTTTAGTCAGCCCTACTCACCAGTTTTCCCAGCATGCATGGACAGGAGACGGAGGGCTCTTGTTCCCTTGAGAGGCTTCAGCTTTGCTGAGGTCTTGCACCACGATGAGTTTCCTTTGCTGTAACAAAAGCTGCAGGTGTTAAGGATCAGGGAGATTTTACAAATGGCCCCCTCATTACAGCCTCCATTCTTTGAATGACACCTGGTAACACATTGTGCTTTTGCAATTTTGCTGTCAAAATGGATGGTGTTTTATGGCTGGTACATCTCATAGAAATAGATTGCACAGCTCGCTGAAGAAGCAGTTAGTCAACAAAATGCACTCTGGCACTTGGTGTAGTGACTGCAATTATTTGACTGGTGGCCAGCCTAGGTAGCTCTTGGGAGCCATAAATAGTATTTAGAGGTTGCTGTAAAAGCTTTTTAATTTGTTACACCAGAGTTCATTTACATTGTACACCATATGTCATGGCAAAAGTACCCTCTCTTTGTAGAACATTATGCACCAAACAATATGTTATAAACACAACTTTTTAATGGCCTCCAGAGTAGCTGTAGATAGCTCATGCAGGAGGCTGCCTAAAGATGGATCTGTTACATGGCTGGAAATCTGAGCTCACTTCATTTTAGCTAATGAAATGAGGCAAGAATCACTCTGCATTTCAGACGAGAACATGGCCTACTAGCAGTTTAATCTCTATAATGTGAAGTTATTCATTACAGACTAATGCAGGAGTTGTTATTGTAGTTGGGGGATGCCTCCTCTGGAAGCAGAGAAGGACCTTGGTTTTGAAGGAAGTCTCTGGATGCACCTGAACCCACTGCTGTGCAGCTGATGTGGAACAAGACATGCAGCCCCAGCAGAGTACTGGGGGCAGCTTATAGCACATGCAGGGTAATGAGCTGCTGTCCAAGGATATGGGAATATTTTCTGTGGTTTTGTCACTTCAGTTCATGAAACTGAAATGACAAAAAGAGACTACCAAAGAACGGGGCATGTGGGAGAAGATGAAAAAAGCTTAGCTGGCTTAGCAGTTGAAGGCTGCAAGTTGAGGGCTGAGAGGAGATAGGATTATTCTAAATAAATGCATTGGAGAGGATTAAGCTTGAGGGAGGAAGAACTTTATAAACTGAAGGACAACGATGGTAGGGAAAAGAAAGGGTTAGGCACTGTACATTAGCAAACTTAGTCCAACAATTGAATGATGATTAAGCTTTAAAGGAATAATTTCCACCCACTCCTCCAAGATGCTGATTATGTCATTATGTTATCTCATTATGAATGAGATGGTAAATGGAAAATATGCACTAACCTGATAAACACAGGTAGCATAGTAATGTTCAGCATCTAAAACAACCAGGAATCAGAAACAGCCCTTTTCTTTATAGTCTAAACACAGATTTTTTTCTTTTTTTTTTTGGTTCTCTGGCAAAGGAAATATCAGTTCACCAAGAAATTCTGGACTGCTTAGGGTCTATTT
This sequence comes from Sturnus vulgaris, assembly GCF_052056855.1. Classification (NCBI taxonomy): domain Eukaryota; kingdom Metazoa; phylum Chordata; class Aves; order Passeriformes; family Sturnidae; genus Sturnus; species Sturnus vulgaris. The sequence goes on from NC_142250.1 coordinate 27,478,682, forward strand.
CACCTGTCTGCATCATCTCAAGCCAACGGAGGAAACTGTTAGAGATGTCACTCTGAAAATTTGATATCAATCGATTTTCTCTTTTAGGATGTCACATTGCTTTGAGGGTTTTTTTTCTCTCTCTCTTCTAGCTATTTCTAGCTTTTACTGGCTGAAAAGAATCTATTTTTATGTGTTAGTGCAGGGCCTATGCTTGGTTGGGGGTTACTGTAATGTTAATAAACATACTTCTTATATTAATAAGCATTTCTCAGTATGTTTCTGTATACTTGTATTTGGCCCCATCTCTGTTAAAAACCTCTTATTCTCAAGTCAACTTGATTTTCAGAAGATTGGTAACTTTCTGAAGCACTTATGATAGAAAGAAATATTTTTCTTTTAAGTCAATCTTTTTTTCTTGGTGTAATTCTGCTCTGGCCTTTGTTGCTGGCAGCATTATCCTGTTTGGTCCTGCCAAATAAGATGTCAGAGGGTTAAAAAAAGAAAATTATATTCGGTTTACATGGAATCACATCCTTCCATGAGCTTCAGTAGTTTTGAGGCTATTGTAAACTAATTGTAATCAGACTCACAAAACTTGCAAACACAGTATGTGTCTCAGAAAAACCAAACAACTGCTCCTGAAGTCAGCTCACTGTGCCAGGATGGGTATTTTGGTCATACTGACTTTCTTTGTGGATTAGCCTTCCTGTTACCTGCCTTCTTGCAAGAAATTATGAGAATATCATTCTTATTTGCCATCTGTGGCACTGAGCAGTATCTCCATGGGAATGGAACTGGATAACATCACTGGAGAAGCTGTTTCCTTGTCACCAGTCTTACACAGTTTCATGCTTGTATGTCTTGCCACCAAAACTCTTGCTGCCTCCTGAGGTGAGAAGATGTCCCAAGGACTTCCTCCTACCAGGGCAGTGAAACAGGGGTCAGAGAAGAGTGGTATCTGCAGGCACAGAGGCACTGCTCCACGAAATGGAGGAGGAATGTGCAGACCTGAGAGAGTAAACATCCTAAATGGTGCATGTTTGCTACAGTACAGTCTCCTACATCCTCGAAATCTTCCTGTTAGAGGGGCAGCTTTTCTGCCTTCCCAGAGGTGAGCAGAAGGCAGCAAAGCAAAGGTTGCTTCTCTCAGCCTCAGTGTCTTCCTATGGCTTGAGGTGGCCCTGCACCTGACCTATCCTTTATCAAAGACTGCATTTTACATCTGTTATAGCTTTGTGTTTGGATATTTCTAAAAAACCTTTTACCAGAATGGGGATTTGTACCATAATGCCTTGCAAGAACTGATTGTACCTTCAAAGGCAGCAGCAGCTCTGATCATCCTGGTACGCAAACCAACTTCTGCTTGTAAAGCTTCCTTCCCTGGAGAAAAGGCTTTTGTTGAAATGCAAGGATTCCCTCCAGGGATGTGTGGCTCTCTTCTTCCAAGGCAGGGAAATAATTAACTGCCATGATCTCTCAACCATGCTGTGCTTCTCACAACTCTTGGAAGGAGCTCATTAGATGCACATAACTTACCGTGCTCATTCCATGTTAAACCCTTCAATTGCTAAATCCACTTTTAAAGCTGGAGACAGAGCCATAGAAGTGAGTCAGTCACATGGAATAGGTGTGGCTTCCTGATTTCATTAATTTCATTAATTGCAGCACTTCTTCAAAAGCATCAATCTTTTCTCTGTCTTATGAAGTAAGTCCCTCTTTTATAAATTCGATTGCTAAGGCTGCTTGATGATCAGTTTTTAAAAATTCTATTCTTTCTCTCATGAATGTTGACTCTGTCTTAATGCCCATTCAGCCAATCAAGTCCAATTTCCATTATAATGAACTGGAGATGTGATGAAGTTTGAATGCCAAGGGCTGGAAAAGAATTATGGTATTTCCCAACTTTACTTCTCCAAAGCCCTCATTACTGCAGCCCTAAACAATTTTGATTGTATGAGGAGGGAAGATGCAATTAGTAAAAGTAAATAAATAATTAGTGAGGGAACTGGATGTTAGACTGATTAACAGTGGTAAAAAGAGAATGTTGTGGTCTGATTTGGAAGAAGGAGATTTGGTATATCCAAAGACTCAGTGCATTTAGATCAGGTTTATGGATTATCAATAACTACCTCTGCTTTCATACAGGGCTCGGGAACACCTTTGCACCTTGGTTCCTTTAACAACTTTATCAGTTCTCAGAGTTCACTGGCATGCAGAGTCTTGATAGATTTTTTTTTCTTTTTTTTCCCCAATATTGATGAAGTCCTGAAATATTACACTTAACCAAAGTTTTCAGATGTGTAAATTAGAATTCTGAAAGGTAAATCACATAGAACCAACAGTTAAAATGTAGCTGTTGAAGTCAAAGGATTTGTGCATGTACAACTTAAATGTGTTTGTGTTTGTGCAAGTAACATCAATTTAAAAGGAAAGTATGATCTTATATGAAGCTTCTTTAATTTGTGCCTTGAAACTCCAGATCTCTGCACAAACATGTTCATCCTAACAAATTTATATTTTTTCTCTGCCAGTGTTAATTTTGAATTCTTTTTCTGAGTCTTTTTGTATAGCTTGCAAATCTCCTTTTTGTCTTCTAGCACATTTTCAGAGATATGCCTATATTATCTGTATGTTGTAATCAGGCAAATCTATTACATAAATATAATTCCTAAACTTATTCTGAGAGACTTTTAAATAGTGCTACTGCTGTTACTACTACTACTGCTAATAGATATATGGAGCATTGGAGCTTAGTGAAATATATCTTCCAGTCATGTCATTTTACCTTTTTTAGGGTTATTATGTCATACTGTATCAGCGACACAGCCATTCTAGAACTCAACCTTTATTTTTGTTCTATTTAAAGGTGAATCTTGCAACATCTTTGAAAACACACAAATGTAATCAGAGGAGCTTTAGTCTGGTAAACCGAGGAATAAAACTAGGAATAATTGCTCAATATGATTAGCTCTTCCCAGAATAAAAGAATGACAAGGATTTGGCTGTCAGCTGTCTGCTGAGTGTCTAATTTCCAAGCAGGTAGTTGTAGAGGTAAACACAATGTCCAGAGCTCTGCAGACCTGCTTCCCAGGAGAAGCACTCCTTCTCCACTGCCATGGATCATATTCTGCATGCCCTGGAGAATTGCAGAAGTGTGGATTGTGCCTTATGAGGCCATGGGAGAACTCTGGTGTCTGTGGTGGCCGTGGTGGCCGTGGTGGCTCGGTGTGTGCCAGGGCTGGCATCTGATGCTTTGGGTTTTAGCTTTTTTTTTCAGAATCTCTGCTGCTCAGTGTGTAACTGTGAAACTTCATGTTAGTTGTTAGTAAGGTCTCTTCACAGGGTAGTTAGACAAAATAATTCCTTTCTAGATAGAGAATCAAGGATAGCTGGTACCCAAAAAGCAGAAACAACAGCAAGGGATAGGGGGTCTGAGACTTCATAGCCTGGGGCTGTGGTTGGACAATTGACCCCAATGTGTAGATGAACCAAAACTTACAAAAGTGTAAAGACTTGTGACTGAGATCCATCTCGGATTTGATTTGGGTGCAGCCCTGGCTGGGCTCTTGCACTGCCCAAGCTGTATCCTTTCAATAAATACCTATTTTATCCCTTTTGCCCTGTCTAGTCTCTGTTCCAGATCAGCCTTTCCAGGCATCACATCAGGTAATGCTCAGGACAGGGGTGACTTCACAGATGGAGGCCAAGGCCCATTGCAGGCAGTGTGATGGGAAAGCAGGATAATGGAATGTGGCAGATGCTGCATGCAGGGGGATTGGGGTCACTTTGCATGCCCATGTATAATGCAATGTTATGCCATAATTAAGACACTGGATAGAAGCAGTTGAGAAGGATTAGCTACTGATCCATACATTTTATGTTTCTGTTTATTTAAGATAAAGCCTCATGCTAGAGTGATTTTTTTTTTATATTAAGCCTCTTTAAAGCTTTAATTTCCTTTATTTTCTTTGTAGATGTATATATTTTAAATATGTTTATCTCTGGTTTAGTAAAAAGATGGATTTCTAGAACATGGCCTGGCTTTAGAAGTTGGCCTATAAAGCAGGACAGAGATCTACAGAATTGAGCCATAAGCCCCATGATTCATGACAGCACTATACCCAAGGGGAAGTACATTTCCCATTTTCAGGGAAGGGTGGAATAGTCTCACTTTTCAAGTATAGCAAGGTGATTTTGTGTGCTTTCTTTTTAAATAATGAAGTTCCCTGTGAAAACTTGGCACTCCTCCTAAAATATTCTTTCCTCAAAAAACCACAACTTCCTATCAGTAGACAGCTATGACTGGAAAATATCACCTGCTCAAATTCTGGAGAGAGAAATGGGGAGATGTGAAACTTTTCTGTAGAAGGAAGTTGTGTACTGAAGGCCAGAGTGCATGTGAACTTTCTGAACCTCTGTAAGAAGTCAGCTTTGATAGAGGAGAGAGGGGACAGGCAGAACCAGGTTGCTTTCAATTATTCAAATAATTTCTATCACTGGTTATTTCAAATCTTCAAGATGATGCTCAGGAGCAAAAGGTTGGGGCAACCATCTGTTTGAAAAGTGTGCCAGTAAAAATGAAATGATCAATTAGTATCAAAGGCAGACATGGTAAATGGAAAAAATGCAAAATTATGAAACCCTGTGAGCAGATCCCTTAGAGTTTAAGGTATGTTTGAACCTGGAGTAATTTTTTCTAGCTAAGGAAAAATAATCCTGTTTCTCTCTCTTTGCACTTCTCCTTCTCTCTCTGCTTTTCTGTGCTATTTTCTTGCTTTCAGCAAATCTCCCAGTGTGTTTCCAAGTCAGATAGCACAGCTTTATCAATTTTGTACTTGTTTGGTCCTTTGCAATTCCCGTGGTACTTCAGTGGAGCTGAAGGTCTTTGAAGACCATCTCTGTAGAGTTCTGAAGAGAGTTTTTTCAGCACACTTAGTCTGGAGATTATCTTCTTCCCTTTTTTGGAAAAAGGGAAAGAAAAAAAAAAACAAACCACCAGAAACTGAGTTAGTTCTTGAGAGCTACATCATATCAGTGCCAAGTTCCCAGAGGATCTGCCAATTTCTGCTTCCCTGTGGTGGGTAGGACCAGAGGCCATTCTGCTGAAAGCAAGACATAGTAGCCCCTTGTTCATGGGCCATTTGCCTGTGAGGGAGTTAAAGGTTTGTCTATTATTGAATCTGTTTTCTTTCAGAGGTTGCATAGCTATGGGTAGGCAAATTCACCATCTGGGAAAGAATGCTTCTTGTTACTCAGGTGAAACAAGGCTTAGAAATACAAATACACAAGGCTTTTCCACTGGGAAACCACTCTCAGAACTAAAGATCTGACATGCCATATAAATTTCACCAAGAGCAAGCAACATTCAGTTGAGGCACATTTCTAAACACAAAATGTGAGACTTCTTAATTTAAAAAAATAAATTTAAACCCCATGTCTTTCTAATGCCTTTGTATCTTTCACTGCCTCCAGTTCAGAAAACAGATCATAATTCATATTCATGAGGAGTAATTTGTATCAATTCATAATTATCTTGTGTAAAATTAATTCTCTCAGTACATAAGTAAAATATTCAAAAGGCAAAATGGAAGGGCCATAATAAAAGCATTTGTTCCTCATCCCACACTGCAGGAACTTGTCTAACCTGGAGTCTTGAGCTATAAAACCAGTGACAGATTTTCCTGGAGGTAAAAGTTCAAGGTTAATTTGCTTCCAATGCAAGCAGTTTCTCCAGTCATGAATCCTTTCAAAATTAATTAGGAATACAAATATTTTGTATTGTTCTAGGGATTGCCTTTGCTGGGGTATGTGGACTGTGAGCTTCGGTGACCCGTGGAAAGCTTTAGGAATAGGCAAGCACCAGGTTCACTTCAACTTTTGCAGCTGCTCTTCCCCTCTTCCCCTTGCCTACCTATGTGCTGCCATAATCTCTATTTCCAAGCACTCCTGCTATTAATAGTGTTTTCCAACAGACTGACTCATTTCCCTAGCCTGGTCATTATGGGCAGTCAGTGACCTTTAGCAGATGAAAGCTTGAGGCAGTGCTGAATGAACCTGTTCCCTGCAATCAAAGCAAACTCAGATTATTAATTGCATTAAGTTTTTACCATTGCTTTTAATTGCAAATTTACTTTTCTGTTTGGTTGGTTGGTCTAGTTTGTGTTTTGTTTTTTTTATGATTTCACCCAATGGCACCAATGAGAGGAATGTGCCATTTTGAGCTCTTTTTTTCTCTTTAACTCCTCATCTGAATCCTAATGAATGCAGGAAAAGGTTTACTAAATTTGTTGGATTTTTTATGAGTTTTATCTCATCTCCAGCCCTGAGGAGAGAGGTAATCACATCAGACTCTCTATAGCTTGGTAATTTGGGGGTCTGCATGACATGGAAATGGATGTGTCCAGGTATGGGTGACTGGACAATGAGGTGTGCAAGTATGGGAATTTATTAACACAATTCAGCTGGGAAAAATGGTAATCAAAAACAAAGTGTGAAAAGGCATCTTGCTCTGGAGACTGTCTCTGGAGGTGTGAATTTACCACGTTCTTTAGATGCAGAAATACAATTCTGTCCCACCATTCTTGGTATTTTTTGTTTGAATGACTAATTACCTCCATTTTTAGATGTCTTTCTACATACACCTTAAAACATCTAAGGATGTGAAAGCACACTTTCAGACAGCTGAAGGCAGACAGCCCCAGAAGGAAAGTCCTTAAAAACCAATATGGACCAGGGGAAAGCTCAGGCCACTTGATTGCTTCTAGTTGAGTTAGTGGTGGCTAAGTGAGAATGGAAGTGGACATTCCTAATTTTCAGTAAAATTGGAACTAATTGGAAGTCTATCTGGCAATGTGGTTCTACAGCCAGAACAGGAGAAACATTTGCAGAGGCCTCTGTATTTTTTGAAAATCAGTGTGCTGCACTGAGGTGGCCATAGCCAGAGTCCTTCAAGGTTTTTCCCAACATTTAAAACTTCTTTATTTTAAAACTGTCCCAGCTATAAACTTAAGCCTATATTTCAGGCACTCTCCTTCTATCTCATTGCATGCCAAGATAACCTGCTTAGTATATTTTTATTTCTCTGAGTTCTGCCTTTTCTCTCAGATGACCAAAGTGTCTATCCTCTGTCAGGACAGTGAGTGTCCTGAGAGTCTGACTGTCTGTTTGGGGATTTGACCCTCGTTTGGAGAGCTTCATGTTTACTTATTCCTCCTTTGATGGACTAAGGTTTAGCAATGTGACATCTGAAAATCAACTTTAGCATCAGGCAATTTAAGGAAAAAAAAAAAAAAACATTCATTTCCTCTTAATGCAATGACTATTTAAACAGTTACTAAATTTAGTAGTGCAAAATAAGGGACAAATATTTTATAAGTACCTAAATAGTAATTTACCTCCGAAAGGTTCACTTTTTTTTGTGGCTCAGCCATTCAAAAAGATAACAGAATATTTATATCACTGTCTGTTTTCCCCTGCAAAGAACAGGCTCTTGATATGGAGACAAACCTATTTTCCATATATACCTATCTTTTCTGAGATTCCATTCAAATCACAGTTCCCCTTCTATGCTCAGGGAGATGCATAATAGTGATCATTATTTACTGGATTAAAAATATCAATTGTCTCACTTTGCTAACAGGATAATGGTTACCAGTTTGTATATGCTACTGCTGTCCCTTGTGTGTTGACAGAGAGTAAAGAAAAGCCTTTACTGAATGCAAATGAAAGCCTGAGGACTGATATTGTAGTTAAGTGGACTATAAATGGATAACTATCCTCAGTAAATGGAGTGCTGTATATATACTCCCTCGGTGGGGCTTAGAGCTCCTGTAGCTGGGCAGGAAGTTTTCAGATGAAAATGCAGTAAGAAAATGTTGATTAATTAAATCTATCAGCGAATCTGGGTATGTTTTGACAACCTTTGTCTGGAAATGTTTCTCTCAGCTCCAGGATGGGAAGAGTATTTTGAAAAGGAATACAGCTCAGTAGTAAAAATCACATCATTGATTTTTCTCGCAGCTTTGTACAAGCATCAGGTTTTACTTCCTACTATGCCACCATGCCACATTTCTCACACTTTTGGCCATTCCAGGCCTATTCTACTGCAAATGTTCTCATTCTCTGAATAAATAGATAGTCAATGGAGGAGAGAAAAGAGCTGCAATGACTGGGCATGCCCTCTATGTCTTCATATGAAAGACAAAACCAATAAAATCTCTTTGAAAGAGAAGGCATTCAGAAACTCCAGCTTTGGTCATGTGATGAAAATGCATTTTTCCTGCAGATTGAGAGGTACCTCCAGAACCATATTCAGAGTAGAAGCCTGATTTTGCTATATCCCCTGGCTGCTGTGATGCCTCTATCCCCAGGGACTAAAGGCAGCTTTGGTTAACCTGCTCATTTAAGTTCCTAAGGTCATATGGATTCCATCTTCTTTTTACAGAGCAGCTACTCTGGCAGAGCACCAGGCTCAGAGCTACAGTGAGAATTCAGTACTTACATTATTGTTTAAAAAGATAAACACATTGATGTCAGTGGGAGCAGGGCACACAGATATCACTGCATCTTCAAATTTGTTGGGTAGCACTAACATCTAAGCAAATTACAATCTCCTTAGAGTTTTGTTGATCTGTGAACTGTCTTTATCACGTGAACATTAATCCATTGTGGAGATATATGTTCCTCATTATTTATTTTTCTCATTTTTTTCTGCCAGGTATCTGTTAGGTGCTGCTGTAGTCTGCTAACCTTTGTCTTTATCAGCATTCTATTTGTGTTTGGTTCTCTTTATGGCTCTTCTCCTTGTCTAATGACAACTGGGGAATCCACAAGCCAGCAGGACTCCTGCCTCACAGAGTCTTGTGCATGTCTGTCTGCTGCCAGTGCACCTGCAATACCCATTGCTGATGCACAAGCAGAGAAAAGATGTTTGGGATTATTAGCCCAGCCATTGCCCCCCATCCCTTTACATTAATCTAAATGTAGGTGTTGTGTTGAAGGCCCTGAAGCTGTGCTGAGAGTCCTCATTTGGTGAAATAATTAATTTGAATGCTTGGTGTTGCTGTTTTTCAGGGATGGTGGTGATGTCAGTTATCAAGTTAGGTAAGTAAATTCCTGCCATCTCTCCAGAAATACTGAATTCTGAAGTGAACTGGGCCACTCAGAAAGAAAAGTGTGGAGACTCCAACTTTTTTACATTAGTCAGCAATGAGCATCTCAGTGAAGAAAGAGTTTTCCTTATCGAATACATCTGTTGCTAATGGAAGGTGAGGAATGGATTTTGTAACACAAGAGAAGACTTCTACTTTAACAATAATATTTTGGCCTTGAGTGAATAGAGATTTGAAGAAAAATTATCCTGTGAAATAAAACTTTCACCCAAGAAAACTTGAAAAGTTTTTATTTTGTTAAAAAGGAGATAATAGGATTTTTGTGTCAGCTTTATGTTGCAAATGCATAGAAATATGAACTTAATTTTTTAAGCATTTTACACTGTGAAGTTGTTTTATATAATATGAAAAAACATTCTGGAAATTGAAAAATAAAATGTTATTACTTTTTTTAAAGTGTTGCTATAAAAATAATTCTTAAATATTTTTTTTAAGAGGAAAGTTGAATGGTTTTTATTATTGAAAAAGTAATGGAACTTTGTCTTATACTGTAAGTTGTAGCAACTTATTTAAGCAGGATGAATAATATGTCCAAGGTAAGACTAGAAACTATTGGTTATTGTAAAATGTGTGTTAAGATAAGTTGAATTTTAGTTTGTAACCTCTCTAATCAGAAAGCTATTTCAAAGAGTTTGTACTAGGATATTTATCTGCCTGGCAAAAAGGTGCCTTATATTTTACTCTTCTGGTTTAGACTGGCTCAACCCAAAGTTATGTAGGTACAAACATAGGAGATGTGAGGCAGCCCAAATCCCAGGTTCAAACTGTGCAGACAGCTTAGAAACTACAGACTTTGGACTAAGAGCCCAGAATGCTGGAAGTGTGGCTATTTCAGAAAAACTCATTCCTAATTCTTTGATATCCTCTTTACTCAGAATTCTGTCTCTTCTCTTAATCCTTTTGGTGCTCAGAGTTGAGAATCTCAGAGCCAAATTGCTAATTTGGTTAAAACTTCCTGTTGAGGTGGCTGTTAATTTTAACTGCTAGGTGCAACCATAAATCACTGGAACAAAATCAGACTGCATCAGCATCTATCATTAGTTCTACTACATTAGAGAATTAGCAAACTCCCCTCCCTCAGGCAGATCAATCACACTGTTAGCAGGTTCCCACGGTACCATCCCACAGCAACGAGTCTCTACCCATTAAATCCTGCACAAAATATCACCAACCCTTCCCTGATCATACCACTGCCCAAATGTTTAGCACAGCCAGATCTCTGGAACAATCTGTGCAGAACACAGAGGGGCACCACCAGCACCTGGAGTTTTACAATTGTCCAGGCAATCAGCACTCGTTTCGAATGGGCTTGGGAAAAGAGGGAGCTTGTCTTTCCTCCTGGGCAATCAGCACTGCTACAGCCATCATGGGCAGAGTGCAAGTGAATCTGAGACTGTCCTAACCAATCCCATTCTCAAAACATTTATGACATTGTGGCCGTATCACAGCTGGCCATTTAGGGAATAGGCAATAAGCTAAAACGTTTCCCATGTAGGTGACAGATGGGATCGGGAGATAGCGACTGATGAATATCACTGAGGCCTCCCCATGAATATCTACACATCTTATTGATGCTAGAGCTAAAGCTGATACACTTTGAAGCAGAGGAAAGGCCGTTTCTGATAACATTAGGGGAGCAATGTGGAAGGAGCAAGGTATTTTCTCATTCAACAAAAAACCAAGAATGAATAAATTTTCTAAGCTTCAAAAATAGTGAGAGTTGATCAGTCTCTTGACGAAGTTCAAGGATGATAGAAAATGCTCAGATACCCGTGGGTAGCCATCAAGATGGAGAGACACAGAAGGGAGGATGTAATGGATGGCACATCCATTTGATCAACAAGAAGAGAGGCTTTCCAAAGTCCTGCATCCTCAGCCTGTATGGACTGGTGTTGATGGGAGAAAGAGAAAAATTGAAAGCAATTACCTTGTGTAGCATCAAGGTGTCAATGCATGTTTACATGGTATGAAAGTACATTTATATCAGCTGGGGCTTGGACTCTGTGGCTGTCACTCCAATGCTCACAGAATTTACCCCGAGGAGGTGGTGCCTTTGGACCTTCTGTTTCGACATGTCTGCACCACCAAACTGATTCACAGCTCAAGGTGGCAAAGCATCGCAGCTGTCCTTCCATCTTGTTGGTTTTTGCTCCCTTTAATCTTTTGTCTGACCATCTGATATGCAATGTCTCTCCAAGAACTGAGTCCTACTGCACAACTGGGCTGCAGCTGCCACCTCTGCAGCCACAAGAACCTCTGCAACCTGCTTGATTTGTGATCAAATTGGCAAAGTAAGTTATTAAGTTGATCACTCCTCTATTTTCACTGGAAGCCAAAGTACAACACTTCACCCCACTGGAAGGTGGAAAACCATTGCAGACTCAGTCAAATAAACATTCATGTCCATGAGCTGAATATCACCCGGGGTTCCTCAAGCCTGCTGGTGGGGGGTTTGCTTGGCTTTTGCAGGAAAGGATGAAAGGCATCAACTCTGCTCCTCCAGAGACAGAAAAGATGATTTTTTCATAGGCCTGGGGGCAATTTTTGTGTTACTTTCAGACTGAATCCAGCTGAGTTCTGCAGAAGAAATTCCTCCTTGCCTACCATCCAAAGGCTGGAGCTCAGAGCTGATGGCTGCTTTAGCTGCAACTTGCAGCTTTGCCTTCAGCAAATATAGTTCAAGTTCAAAACGTATTTGCTCCTCTGTAGTCTGCTGGAATGGCAATACTCCAACCCAGAAAGTTGCCTGCCCCTTTAGAGAAAGTATAATGTGGAATGAAATGAGTTTTAAATGGGAGAAAGGTGGTGCTGGAGTATCTCCTATTGTACACCCACTATGGGATTGGCTTCTTGGTGATTAAGAGCATCAGGACATGCTATGCTGGGGTTATATAAAACTAGATCTGAAATTGAAGAGATTCTGTGCATGTATGTATTTTCTCCTAGCAGCTGAATGTTGTTTGCAGGACAAATAGTATGAAGTTTGGAGGGAAGTCTGACATGGAAGGAAGTGGATACATCTCTTACATTCACAGTCCAGATGTCTTGTCAATTAATTTTGCTGCAATTAAATTCACAGCAGATGGACCTTGGGTCTCAGAAAATGCAACAGTTCTTGAAGTTTTGACACTTCAGTTTTATCTGAGCAAATGGAGGCTCAAACCATGTGAACCATCTCTGAGTTTTTAAAAAGTAGCTTTATTTTAAAAAATGAAAGGTAAATTACTTCAGATAGCAAACTGCATTAGGAGAGTTAAATAAGGAAAAAATATTGTTACAGTGACAGTAATATTAGCTGCCACTAACAAAAATCAGTCAATAAAAGCACTTTGGAAAGTTAAAAAGCCAAATGAATGAAAAAGCCTCTTCCCAAATTCAATATTTTGTTGTATAAAATATTAGCACTCGGACTGAAATCACCACCTGAGTATAGTATTTTTTCTGTTTTATCAGCAATCTCTCTCTTCCCCCTAGTAAATTTGTTTATTTTCCAAAACTGTAGTGTGTTGCCAGCCAGCACTTTCCAGCATACGTACGTAAGATAATACACTTTTCATCCACCCTAAGCCTCTCATTCCACAGACTATTGATTTAACAATGTTGCTGTAAAGACAAACTGTCATATTCTCTTTCTGTGGCTAAAGTGACCAAAACTTCTCTTGCTTGATGAAATCTACCTCATTATAAGAGGTCATTGGGAACTGTGTTTGCACATGGCCAAGAGAGTCACTTGCCCACCATCCTGCTGGCTCACTGTTAAGTCTGTGCTCTGACACAGGCTCAGCCTGATCTGTGGAGTCTGTCTCAAGTAGGAAATGCCAATCTTCATCTGTAGACTCAGGAAGTTCATTGCTGAGAACAAGGAGACAAGTAGAACCAGGGAAGGGCTCTTCACCAGCACATTTATCCCAACTTTCGTCTCTCTAAGCAGCTGAAGTAGTGAACAAAAGTGTCTTGGCTGAAAGTCAGCAATTTGGGTGATGAAAACCACCTCAGGGACTGGAATGCTTCCATTTGGTTTGGGTCCTGTGTTTCTCCTAGGAACAGAGAAATCCCCCACTCCCTGCCGTCCATCAGCACTGTGTGGAGTTAATGCTGTCTACATGCAGATGCAGATTTTGTCCTCTAACAATGTGGAGTGATGTGTGGGGCCCTTATGTGCCAGTGACACTGCCAGCCAGCTCATCTGCTTTCCTGACGGCTCTTATGTTCCATTACCCTTAACTCCAGGTCTGCAGGAGATTCTGAGGTCTGTATTTTCATACACTGTATTTTCATTTCTGCACTTTTGGATGTGCTTGGATCAACAAGGCTTAACCTACACATTCTGTATGCAAAAAACACTTGGATTTTGAGATAAGTTTGACCTAAACAGGTGGGAAATGTTGACCCTGCCTTCTAGGTAAGAAGCCAGGTCAGTTATCCAGGCTTCTTTCACCTCCATAGAGAGTTTCTGTGGCTCTGTCTCAGGTAAATTCAAAAAGGATACCCAAATATCAGTAACAGATACTCTGGCATCTTCCCTTTTGTGAGCCCAAACCCCTGCCTGTGTCATCCAGCTGATCTCTGCTCTTATATACAGATTTCTGTGTTAAACCTGTGATTTACAAACTCTTTGATAGTCACCTAAAATTAACACAAATGAGCAGACAGAAGTGAGAGCAGAACAGTTCCTAGCTGGCATTAATGGCTGGAGTTTTCCTCTTCCAGAGGCAAATATGTAGCCTAAATGTTTAAGAAAATACCTGCAAATGTCATGGAATCAGGAGGGAAGGCTGGGAAGGGGCCATGGAATTTTGGACATACCAAATGCCTTGCTGCTCAGGTCCTTCCCAGGCAAGGAGTCAGCACAGAATCACACAGGACACAGAATGTGCTGAGCTGGAAGGGACGCACAAGGATCACTGAGTCTGTCCCTGTATTTATGGCTGTGTCTCACTCCTGTATCCAGTGCCACATCAGCCCATTTCTGTAGCAACCCAGCAAAGAACAACAGTTTGCAGTTTACTTCCAGCTATCAGACAGTACCAAATGTGATGGTTTTTAGTTTGTTTATTTTCCCTGACAAGGACATCTGTTTACTAGAACTCATCTCCAGCGTTAGTGAACATCAAAAGGGATGTCTGTGAGACTGCAGCTGGATTTAGACGGTACAAAGCCCTTCAAGTGACTGTTTAAATCTCTTTTCTTTTCTGCATCTCCAATCTCCGAATAGAAATAGGCTAATTTTAAATGCATCTCCAGCTTTTTCCATTGTATTTAATGTGTCTGTCCTAACTTGTGCTTCAGGATCACCTTTGGGGTGAAGTGTAGCATTTATTGATTTAAAAAACAAAATAGAAACAGAAAATAATAGCTATCCTAAAATACATATATCTTTTTCTTCAATAAAAGTAGGTAACTGGGGAGGTGGGGAAAAGTGAGAAAACTGAGGAGGAATCTTCTTTGTTATTCTTCTCCTGATATCAACCAGCATACACTTAATCTCAGGGAGATCTGATTTAGGAGTGCTGTGAATTCATGTTGTATGCCTATGTGACTGTTTATTTAGTTGTGAATTGATTGATTAGGAAATAAGTGCTTTTCAAGTTGACAGTATAAATAATGAAACTTTATTAGTGATATATGTGACACATTTAACAATGCTAATTTTCTGTACTGCTCTGTATAATTCACTTGCCTTTTTCAGTAGGCTGTAAACAATAGAAGGTTTGAGGGAAATCACTAATTTGTTGGCTTTCTAAAAGGCAATGGAAAGGAATCCAGAATTTAGGAATACTTCTAGAGTGCCATCTAGTGTGAAAAGAAATGAAGCCACAAGAAAATGGAACTCGAAACAGCTTTGGAAAGTATGTCTTAATACACAGAACTATCTTTTCACTTTCCTCTACAGCTAAACACAGGCAGCCACTAATGGATTTTATGTAATTTCATTATAGCTGGAAAACTTTATTTGTTCCATTTTTATTAAGTATATATATATATATATATATATGCACACACAATATGCATATATATGGTAGAAATAAATAAAATTAATGTCGTCTCTGCTTTTAACTTTTGAAAAAATAACAAATGTCTGGCCTAAGCCCAGACTTAAGATTCGGTTTAATCACCTCATGTTTTCATGCTTCAAAGGCTTTGTCATTAAATCTTGATTTTGTTTTCACTCTTTTAATTAAATTACAGACCTTTACATTTGAAATGGTGATATATAGAAACTGAAGAACACTGTTAGGAAACAAGCTTTAAAAGAAAAGATATTCAAAAAATTGTGTACTTGCCTCATTGCAACCTTTTATTGCTTCCAGGTGTGGTTTTATTAGAGGTGGTGCTTGATCCCCCTTAGCAAAAGCACACCTCCTGTGGTTATAGCAGACTCATTGCTATCTTTAAAGCAGGTTTCTATAACCACTTATCTGAAATTACATAGGTAATTCAGGGTGTCCAAAAATCCCCAATTTGTTTGTCTTTGCAGATGCCAATTCTGCGTGTCCCCAGATTTAATGAGGAAAATACCACGTAGTCACCAAGTTTTTCTTGTTTACAGGGCTTGATATGGGCAGTTATGGCAGAGCCAGAGGACAGGGCAGAGGGCAGAGCAGTCTGTGCAGGTGAGTACTTTTGCATTTGTCTACTTGTCCACTGGGGATACTCTGAGTGTAGCATTTTGTGATCCAGATGCCTTTCTGAGGAGGGATCCCATCTGGGCAGGTGTTCTGTTACAGTCCCCTGGAAAGGGACCTTGGTGATTTTAAAATAACAACTTATGCTCCTACAGTTTTATTTATGTGCAACACCTGTCAAAGGATGCTGGTGCTGTTTTGGGAGTGTCCCATAGGTTCATGAGTTTGGTCAAGACTCACAGCAATATCAGCTCTGAGAAATGTACCAAGCAGGCATCTCTGTGGTGGATGTGTTTGTCTTTTCAATTAAGAGCAAGAAAATTAGGTCTCTTCACTTTCTTTATACCTGTGTCTTAATTAATGCTTTTTGAATTTATCTTCAACCTATGGCCTATTGCAGGGAACTATTTATGTCAGAGAGGAGAGCCGTGGTTATATTCACAATGACTGGCTTTGGGATTTAGAAATTATTTCAGTAGGCATGTCATGTGTCTGGGCTGTGGGTCTTTGAAAGGCAGAGATTTTTATCTATGGTGAAAGAAATATTTGCATTATGGAGGCTGAATATAGTGCATTCTTATGTCCATTTGGTACACAACACTGGTAAGTTTATTGATCTCAAGATGAGATAAAAGAGGGGAATGACAAGAAAATTGATGAGAAAAGAAATGTGGAACTGAGGCAGGAAGATTTTTTTATTCCTGATGAATATTGCATAAGCTGTGAAGGAGGAGACTTACAACAGTATCAGCGAGCAATTAGCAAAGACAAGGAATAGGGAGGATGTGGTGTGCAAAGTACTGCTTCCTGCTGAGTTTAACCCAAGCTCTGTTTTTGCCTTTCTTCAGTAAAAAAAAAAAGAAAAAAAAAATGTAGACATCACCCTTGCAGCCTGTGTGTTTGAAAAGCCATAAGGAGAAGAATTTCTCAAAGAAAAATTTTAATGGAAGCATGGAGAGTCCTCTTTCCAAATATGCTGCTAAGTTCCTGACAGCAATAGTGAGGAAGAAACAGGGGTGGGAAGGGAAGGAGCAGAGAGGAGGTACTTTGGTACTAGGGAAGGTGTTTTTTAATGAGGTCAAAAAGTAAATTGAGTGCTTGCTGTAGCAATATCTCCCCATATCTAAGAAGAATAATGTGTGGAAGAACACATTATTTCTCCCTTTGGATGTGCCATGTAGGAAACCTCTGGTGGTATTCTGTTCTGCTCTAGTATAATTACTCTGCATTTTTATGGTGCTGTGTAGAGTGGATTGAGATGTGCACATCTGAAATCGGGAACAAAAGAAAGGGATTGGAATGGCAGCTGGGAACCGTGCAGACCTTGAGATACAGCAGAGGGGTTCACACAGGCAATAAAGAACACTCTCCTGGGAGTCCCAGGGTGGATCCTGCTCCTGTGATGGATGTGCCTGTGAGCAGGCAGCTGCAGATGGGCACCACAAATAACTCCCATGTCACAGGAACAGCTCCTGGAGGCAGCGATAGCAGGAAAGTTGCACTTTTCCTGCATTTCTATTTCACTTCTGCTTTCCCCACTGAGGTTGATTCATTCTGCTGCAGTTTCAAACAGATGCATTAGATCCTTTTAGGTTGTTAGAGAAGTGTTTCCAGTTTTCACCCTTATTGTCAAATCACTCCTACTTGGATCTTGGTGTGTTCCTGAAGGAGTTGTGGAGACTGACAGTCAGTAGACTTGTAGAATTAGGAACTCAAACTTTGTGCCCCTGGAGAAAAAATAAATTTGTAGTTTTAGCTTAGGGTTAAACTCAAATTCTTGAAGCTTCTCTGCTGTTTGACTCAAGGTATTTGATGGTTTTTTTCCCCTATGGAAAGAAAATATCCTAATTCATGTTTGGAGATGTCTCCAGTTGATTAGTTGTGGGTATTTTTAATCCCTCTGAGCCTAGTTGTATTTCACTCATGGGAACCTTTTTGCAAGTGGAAAAGCATGCATGCTCTTGAATTATTTTTGTTTAGCTAATATCTCTAAAATATTTGTGGAACTGTTTAAAATATGTGACTTGCACAAATAAGTGTGTGAATAGAGCATGAAAAAAGATATTTTTGTGCCACAATCTTAAACCAAATAAGGAGGACAGAAGGCACTTTTTACTGTATCAGGTATCATTTCTGTTTGCCTTCAACTTGTTAGTCACTGTCAGTGCAATGTGTGTTGAGACTGGAAGTTTACTTGCATCTCTCAACAGGTTGCTTGCGCTGTTTTCTAACATTCAATTCTCACCAATCTTTAACAGCTTCTTCTTTTTCATACTGAGATGGTCAACATTGCATTTAGGAGTCTGTTCCTGATGTCAATTCTTCATAGCTGGCATTAAAGAGTGATGAGTTCAGGCCAAAATACCGTGAAGTTAATGAAAGTCTTTGCATTGATTTTCATACTCTCCTGTGTTTGTGCTACACATTCATTTCAATGGATGTTGGATCAATCCCCTCAGAATGCTCTGTAAGATTAGCCAGAAGTGGAAGTTAGGTACCATGGAAACAAAAGGCTCGAGTGTAATCCATAGATGAGAATCTTGTTGTCACAGATGAATTTACCTAGTTGGCTTTCATATAAACACAAATATGAGAAAAAGCATGTCAGCTTAGGTGTTAGTGTAAGGACTGTATCATTTTAATTAGTCTGGTAAATATTTCATTAGCAACTGTGATAAAATATTGATTTCAGTGTCTCCATTAATCCATATTACTTTGGTTCTGTACTTTTTTCACTTTTAATAATTTAGCAAAGTCTTTTATACTGGACACTTTCTCATCTAACTACCCCAGGATGGGAAACAAAATTACTGTGGAAATATAATTATTTTTTCCCCTGTGCCATCTCCCCTAATTCAATTAATTACATATCATGTCATAGCATTTGGTTTTATTTTATATTTTATATATTAATATAAACTAAACAGTTAATATTTTTTTAAGAAAATATTCTCCTCACACTCCTAAGACTCTAAAACGACTGTTCATAACATTAGCACACAGCAATATTTTGGAATGGATGGTACACAAAAGAATCCAATCCCTTTCCATGGGCAAGAGCAAAGCATTCTTATTTTAGAGAGTCTAGCCTATTTTGGAGAAGCTAGAAGCCTGAAAAGAAAAAAAAGCAAAGCAATAGCTAAATAGAAAGGAGGAAACAGAAGAAGTAAAATATCAAAAGTCTTACTGCTTTGCCTGTTTACCTGGCACACATGCAGAGGCATTAAGGTTAATAGTCAGGTCACCTAATTGTCCTCATACAAATCCTTCCAATAATAGATGACTACTGTTTTCTTTAGAGCAGTTGAAGTCAAAGCAGTGCTTTGACTAAATATGCTGACCACTTACCACTATTTGTAATTGTAAAGTATGTGTTTAATCTCCTAATATTTTCAGCAGTATATTAGCACAGAATGGCTTCCTATTTCTTCTCTTCTAGGAAGTCAAAGTACAGGGTGGCTCTATCAGATTCTGTGTCAACTGTGTAGTTGCATGTTAACATATAATGGTTAAATACATGTTAAATACTGAGTAAATGCCTGGAAAACACATATTCAGCTTGATCTTCTAAAATCTGGTGTAAATGGCAAATGGTATTTCCTTTGCATTTAATTTCTGTGGAAGTACTGAGCTTGCTCTTTAATTCCTCTTACTGCTGAAGAAATCTGCTGGTATTGGAGCTATTCACAGTGGCAGCATAATAAATATCTAAACAAAGACATTAACTGCACCAAAGCTTAACAGGCAGACTTTTGGCATAGTGTTTATGGTATGCTCTTGGTCATCAGACCAGTGCAAGCAGTGGTTAATGCCCAATGTAGCAGCTAATTTCTGTCACATGGATATTTGTCTGGGAAATTAGCCTGGGTCTGAGCCAGATGGAATTGCACAGTTTCACTAACTTTGCAGCTCTATTAGTTTGAAGTCAGGAGAGCAGACATGGCCTTGACAAGCATATGATTCTGTGCTGCATTGCCTGTCCTGGGAAGCTGTTCAGCTTTTCTATATTTAACAGATGAAAATGTCTCCAGAGTTCATCAAACACATACTCAAGATATCACAAGCTGCAGCTGGCAGCTGGGAGCTCTGCAGTTCAAGGTTAATGGGACACTAATTAGTAAGTATATAGGGATATCAGCACGTAACACCCACTTTTTGAGCAAGTAGGAAAATGAATTAATAGTCAAGAGAAGGAGGGCCCTTCTCCAGCTGCCTCCAGCTCCCTGCAGCTCTCATTCCATCTTCCCACAAGCTTCCAGGACAAGTGCTGCAGGGAGCTCCTGCAGGCACAGCTGGGAGCACCAGGGAGCCTTGCAGGGCTGGCAGAAAGGCAGGTTACCCCTGGAGAAGGTCAGAGGCAGCCTCTGCACTGCTTTGCCCCTCCAACAACTTCAGACACACAAAGCCTGGTAATGTGGCAAGAAAACCCCGCAGCCCCGGTTATGGGAATCATCTTAACCCAGAGAAAACCAGCAGGGAGCAACACCCAGCTGCCAAGCAGCCTCTCTTCTGGTATCAGCAGAAATCGACGGTAGGAGAGGAGATAGGATAGAAAATTGCTGGAACACCGAGTTGAATAATAACCAGGGAATGATCCTTCTTAAAATGGAAAAGAGCAAGATTAATGTGCATTTTACCAAGAGATAACACTTTCACAATTACTATTAAGTATCTAGAAGTCCCTAATTCAAAATATGGATAATTTACTGTAAATCTTGCCACTAACTGCCATATTTTCAGGCTGTAAATTTAATAGCTGCAGGAAAAAATTTGGTTCACTGTATGTAGCATCACACCCTCCTCAAATCTTTTCTTCTTTATAACAGCCATTCTTTCAGGACTCAAAAGCACATTTCATTGGTTAGAAATCCCATCTGTATAATTTTGAATTATCCAAGATAAGCCTGGGGGATAAAATTAAAAGCCAAGTTTGATGAGGTTGGTTCTTAACTTCCTTGTCATTTGGCTATCTGGGACATTGATTCTTTAGATGGCTTTATGTCTGACAGCCCATATTCCTAGTAAATTCAAAATTAGTGACTTTGTGTTCACAGAGATCTCAAACTAATTTTTGTCAGAGACTTTTGAAAATGTAGGTTACACAAACTCATCTGTGGTTCAATAGCTCTGCTGTCTCCTCCTGTAACTCAGCTTTTCATTTTTACCCAGATCATTCTCCATTGCATTCCTCCTATTACAATATATTCTCCTTAGTTTGCAGTCAGGCGTTGGCAATGAATGGGAGGGAAGGTGAAAGCTTCATGCATCACAGAAGTAGCATAAGAAGGAATAAGTTGCTCAGACGGCAAAGCAGTATTAAGCCTAACCAAAAGGATAGTACAATTACCTGGGAACATTCAAGAAAATGCATTGAAAATGACAGGCTGAAGTTCTGTGCACACGAAGAAAAGTGAAGCTGCCTTGCAGTGGGGAAAAAGGCAGTAATGAGTGAAGAATGCATTATTATATTGCTTTAGGAATTATTTCATGTTGCACTATTAATTAAGGAGACAGCTCTAAGTTTGTAGGCTTCTTTCTTAAGTCAGGAGTAGAATTTCTACTTCTCACAGGATTGTTCCAGAGATGAGACTAAAAAGTCTCACTGGTACCAGCTGAGATTCCTACATGTGAGTTTGACTCTTTGGACCTTGGAGAAGGACTCTGTAGTTCTCTTCAGGGCATTCTTACTTCCAAAAAGGTGTCTCTGGGAAGGTCTGCACTGACATTGTCGTGGTGCTACAGAACATACACACACCTGAGTTGTGTGTATGGAGGAGCAGCTGGCCCCAGACAGAGCCACACCACTCTCTGTGGGGTCAATGTGGCTTTGAGTTTGAGGTGAAGATGACTTTTAGTCCAGTTGCTGCAGATCCAGTTTTGTCCTACTGAGATTTAATTAGCTCACAGAAATGCAAGCAGTGAAACTGCAAGCCTGAGATGGTTGCATGATAAACCTTTGGGATGCTGGGATTTGATAACTGGAATGACCCAGTGACACTACAGCAATTTTCTTTGTTAGAAAAACACAGCCATGGTATTCTCAACTTATAACACTGGGTTGCTCCTCAGAATGTCTCTCTAGTTAATAGTAAAGTACAAAAGTGATGCTAACCAAGATAATAAGACAGTAAATACTGATGGAAATTTGATTGCAAATGAGCAATTTACGTAGCAAATAAGAATTAGATACCCTAATGTGTTAACCAAATAAGAATCAGGAAACACTTGGGAAATTAATGTGTAAAGTAGACAAAATAAAGCATTCAAGCCATGCTGCTCCCAGGATGTTTGTTTTTTTCTTTCCCAATCGTCAAGCCATAGGATGAAGGTTACAAATAAAGGAAGAGATAGCCCACTTCTTTTGCATCAACTTTGTTCACAGGAAACCTAAGTTTTAGAAATAAGCAGGGCCTGAATTTCCAGAGTCCATAGTTCTTGTAACCATCTCAGAGTGTTCATTCAGGCATTAGCAAACATCAACCCCACAGCTGAAGCTGCTTCTGTCATGTTTGCAGCTGTGTTGCCCAATCTAGTTTAGAATACATCATTTCATCTGAACACCTGAGACACTCTCCACAAACAGAGTGCTCTTGGTTACAGATGTCATTGCCTGAATATTTTTTTTTTATAACCATCTTTTTCACCAACTTGGTCCCGTTTGTGCTTTGGCTATTTTGAACCTTTTGAAGTATTTTTTCTCATGTTGCTATTTGTGTCTTTGAACAGCAGAATCATGTCACCTTGGTAGCTAAGCAAAACCAGTGTCCTACTGCTGTAAGCACTGAATAGATGCTCAGAATGAGATTCTGACCTCCCTAAACAGACTGCAATTTGAAGGGACCAGGCAGAAGGAAAATTCCACCTGTGTTGAGCTGACTACAGGATAAATTGTATGGATGCATAGACTACCTGCCCTACTGCACATGGGAGCCTCTGTCGAGATGGACCCTGCATGTGAAGCTCCTGAGTCCCTGTCCAACACTTCATTAACCCTTTCATTGTGCACCTCCTGTTACCCTGTCAGGTGTCTTTGCTCCTTGACAAAGACTGGGAGGACTTGACTTGGCAGAGAAAGCAAGTCATAACGTTTATAGTTTTCCATACTTTATTCTTTTCCCTTTTATTTAATAGTATATGAAAATTGTTTTAGAGCCTCTTAATGAATCCAATACTTTATATAGTGCTATAATTACTTTGATGCAAGTGTCTAAAACCACTGCCAATCTGTCTTTTACACTGTTTAAATGCAAGTGAGGCACTTATTTCCCTAGTAAATCTTCTGCTTTTCTAACAGAAACTGATTTTAAAATAGGGAAGGAAAGGGAAAAATAAGGTCATTGATATTCTTACAAGCTGTCTGCAAAGCATTAGTATAAAAATAATTGCATTTTCAGCTAATCAAAATGTGTTTAGGAGTACTTGTTCTGCAGGAATTATACATTCAGAACTTAGATGGAGCTTTCAATATCTGCATGCCTGAATCTTCCAAAGAGACCACAATATGCTATTCAGTAAAATAGATTCTTATTTTCCAAGCATGCTTAGACTGAGGGTTGTTTTCTAATGTAACCCAGTCTCTTCTCTTCCACACCTCTCAGTGCCAGTGCTCAGTGTGCCAGGGGAAGTCAGTGATGGAGAAATGTAATTTCATTAATTGGATAAAATTAATTGAATCCCATGTGATACCTGGCAGATGTTGATCAGCAGTTGACAACTCAAATTTCATACTGAGTGACTCCTTCATTGTTTTTTGTTGTTGGTATGTTTTTTGTTGTTTTTTAATGTTTCTGTTTAGCTCCCTTAACACTTGCACATCAATATCAGGGCAGTCCAACAAGAGAAACTCTGTTATTTCCTGGGTCCACCAGGAAATGCTGTCATACGATTTTTCATGGCAGTAGCTCTGCAGTTACCTGTTCATTAATATTAATCAGCAGAGATAAAACAGTAATATATGCTGATCAGAAGTTCATTTCCCTGTTGTTTGCTCTCTGACAGTCTAACAGCAATGATAATCCGAGCTTAACAGGCATTACAATGGAAATCCTCCAAATGAAACACAGAGATTAGTGACTTCTCAACAGTACAGCCATTTCCTGTGCTTGTTAAAGTGACACTTCCTACAGAAAGGGGAATATAAATTGAAGTTCAGGGCTGCCACTTGCTTCCCTCAAGAGTGGGCTTTGCTGAGAGTCCACTCAGTCTGAAACGTTAAACTGTAAATCTGTTTGGACAATAAGTTTAATTTTATCTTTGTCATCATAAACATCATCTTCAAATTAGCTTCTTTAAACAGGCTCCCAAGATTTGAGTTTTGCTTGTCTAAAGGGCCAGGGCAGTAGTGTCCATTGCCATGCTACTTGAGATTTCTTGCTATGCTGAGCAACTCCCAGTGTTTCAAAGAGCCAGGAATATCTAATAACTGAATTGGAAAATCCCTTTCATGTGATGTTAGAGTATGAAGCAGATTATTTTTCAGAGACAAGGTAGTTTAGCAGAATTACTGCTCTCTGGGCTTTTACCTCCTAGTACAAGAGGATAACAGCCACATTTTGTCTACTTTAATATGAGGAGAGCACTGAAAAATGGTGAGCATTCCCTAGTGCTGTGCTCACAGTATTGTGAGAACTGTAGAAACCCTCCTGCTGGTTTAAAAAAAAAAAAACATTGAGCCCTTGGAGTAACTCAGATGAGATTTTTGCCTTGTGGAGCCACATTTTTCCACGACCAAACAAGCCTGAAAGGATGATTCTTTCTTATCTTCTTCAGAAATAAGGGGAAAGTTCTCTCTGGAATCAGAGAGCTGGAAAGCAAAGCCATCAGAAGTGTTAAGTCAGTGCCTGTGCAGTGTCTGCAGTGCAGGCTGTGTGAGCAGGCAGGGAGGGACAGGCAGGGCTCTGCTCTGCTCCATGTGAGCCTCTGCACAAACCCAGGCTGCAGCACATCCACAGCCCCGGATGGTTACTGCATGTGTTGGTCCACTGCAATGTGAAGCCATGGAGCCAGAAAAGGAAACAGGAACAAGCAGAAATTCAGGTAGTCATAGGAGAAATCTGCTGCAAAACTCTTTAGTGTATAAGATCTTCCAGGTCTGGTTCTAAGGGGTTTTGTTCTTTTTTGGTTGGTTGGGTTTTTGGTTTTGTTTTTGGTTTTTATCATACAGTTCCTCTTGTTGCAGAGGGATATCAGAGCTCAACAACCTGCTTCATGTCTCTAAGCTTAGGAAAGTACCTCCACAAGGGTAGATCTGTCTCCTCACTGGTTTTCAAGAGTTTTCAAAGTTCAGCTCTCAGACTGGTTTTCAAAGTAGGTGGCAAGAAATCAGAAGATTGCCTGTCCCAGCTTTAATCTTCCAGCTCATCTCCCATGGAATGATGAAATGAAGTATTTACAATAAATGTTCGTGACTCATTTTATTTACATTTTACTTGCACTTCCTTATAAAAATACAGGACATATTTATTTCTAATTAATTAACAATGACTTTATTATATAGATTTAATTTTAAATTGCTAGCAGCCCCAAAAATGTATCTTGCAGATAATTATTTAATAACTATTTTCTTTAGTAAAACTTACCTGGAAATCAATTTCAAGTGCCTTTACTGAGGGCAGTGGGGGGCAGAACTGGAAAGACACAGTATTTGAGTATTTGAGTATTCTGCTCTCCAGATTGTTTTTGCCATGCTGGGGAATAGTAAAAAAATTAAACATATTAAAAAGCCATATTCGCTTTTACTGTATGAATTGACCCACAGAGGCTTTATAAGGTTATAGCAAGAATGATGAATGATCTTTCTTTTTATTTTATATAATTATTTTTCTAAAAACAAATAGATTATTTCCCTTCGTTACAAGTTGTCCAATAATTAGGGCTTGCAAGGCTATTTCTCTTAAGTGGTTTGAATCAAACAGCCCTGAGAGATTTCTTTTTTAAATTTATATGAGTGCAGTATATGTGGAAAAAAACCAGTGGTAAGCAATTTCTTTGAGCAGAGATCCCCACCTGTGTGACTCAAGAGCTCAGTGCTAGATGAAGCATCATTCCTTCCTTCTTCCTGTAAGGTTCTTCCTCTTTCTCCATCATCCAACCTATTGCTACCTCCAAGAAGTTACCTGAACTGCATATTTTTATCCCCCCACATAATTAACATAATTAATTAATGTCTTGAGCAAAGATCTCCTCTTTGTCTGTAGATTTTTCTGTAGACTTTGAGCCTTAAAAGCACAGCTCACTCAAATGTTTAATGAGGTTAATAGGAACTTTGACTCTCCAAATGCTATTTTTTTGCATAGAGGTAAAGGGCTTTTATTACTGGAGAAAGAAAAGTTGCATGCAGCAACTTCTACCACAGCAAGCTTTTTTTATGTATTGGCTATGCCACCTACTAGGTAAGGCAGAATTATAGATCTGAAAATATTATAAAGATAGTTTGCAGGGTTCCAGGGTATGACAAATATTAAGTATTTTTAAATACTTGTGCTGACAAATACAGCTGAATGAATAAATGAAACAGCAGTCCTTTTTGCAATGTTTGTCTAGGATCTGAACCTCTTTGACCAAAGACTGATGGCAAACATGAAGGGATATGAGTGTGCTGGATGCAGGGCTGGTTTCCTACGGCTAAAGAATGTCTTTACTTATTTCTCCTTAGAAATCTTTTTGTTGGTGGTGCTGCTGCTTTTTTGTTCTTGTATACTGCAGTTACCGTATCTCTAAATTTGCTGATTTTGTATATAGTTTTGGAATAAAGCTGCAAATTTACAGTTCTCACAAAAAGCAATGTATTTCCTGGTGGGGAAAAAAAAATAGCACAGCAGCTCTTATGACAAACACAAAAATTTCAAACCCAAGAAGAGCTGTCTTTGACCTGTATGTTCTTAGTGTTCTTAAGAGCTTTGGAAGCAAGATAAGAGGCCTTTTCAGAAAACTAAGTCCCTGATTTAGCTGAAATACCTTGAGTTCTGACATTCTGAAGTAAGGTTCACTGCAATGCTTTTCTCAAGCCTCAGTCAAAGGAACATCACAGCACACCACTTCTCTGTTATCCAGTAAAAAAAGAATCTGTGTCTTTTTATGTGTGGGAAGGATATTTTTAGATTTAAATTATCTGTCCCTCATATCCCCTTCCTAGTATATTAATCAATAAGTAATTTGAAAACTAAAACACCAGATCAGATAGAATGGTTTGTATACAACAGCTGTGACAAAAGACAGAGAGAATATGGCTTGGAAACAATCAGCTGAGAAAATTGTAACAGCAGTTGCATCTAATTGATTTGATTGGGTCTCTGTTTGATACAGGTTAGCGCTGGGATGATCCCAGGAAATTTTTCACCTTTCATAGCGTGTATTTAACCTCACACACATGAGTAGGTTGCTAGAAGACAGGCTGATGTGCAGGGACTGAAGAGCAGGACAAGGAGGAGTTCCCTTCCACAGGCACAGTTTCATCCATCACCCACTGGGGACAATGCACACTGCATTTGCTACTGGCAACCTGAGGGCCACCAGCCTCCCAAAAGGGGCAAGGATATGGAATAGCTCTGGGACTGCAGCTGGAACACTCAGGAATTGCAAATCACACACCTTCCAGATGATGGAGGAGCTTCCACCATAAAGTGGCTTAAAGTTTTAAAATGCAACAATGAATTCAAAGTCTCTTTTAATTTGTCTCTGCCTGGTACAAAGTGGATCAGCGTTCTGCTGACACTGTACTTTTTAAAGTTTTCCTGCAGGTCAGACAAACTGAGAACAGTTCAGTGGTGTGTTTTTTTTTTTGTTGTTGTTTTTTTTTTTTTTTTTTTTTTGTTTTTTTTTTTTTTTTTTTTTGTTTGTTTTTTGTAAAGAGGACAAGGTTAATGTATTTAACCACATATGGCTTTTATGGCTTTGGAAAACAAACAAACAAAAAAAAAAAAACCAAAAAAACAAACTGAAAACAAAAATCTCTGTTCCACACAGGCAGCAAAAGGAGCTGATTACATTGTGGTCACCTCAGGCCAATTTTGCTCAGCCATATAATGCAAATATTTTTTGCAAATTACAAAGTAGGAAACTACCTTGCAAAGATTTCCCTAACACAGAGGAGGAAAAAAATAAATTCAACAGAAAAGATTGCAGTGGTATGTCTGTGTTTAACCTGACAATTTTTCAGGATATTGCTGAAGTCTCCTGTACCAAAATTGATTTGAATTAGCATAATCCCATTTTATCCATGAATTTGCTATTCTTATTACTGTCTCTCAGCCTGTCATTCATTAGCTCTGCTTGCGAAGAACTAAGTTTGGGACTCCTTATTCTGGATGGTATTGGATTATGCCTCTTTTACTTATTTTGGTCTGTCCATCTTTTATGAAACAGCATGGGGATAGCTAGAAAATAGCTGTGATCCCTGCATGGCCCCAAAGCTCTGCCAGAGAGTGTTGGTGGTCAGCCTTGCTTCAAAGCAGGGTGTAGGTGCTCATGTTCATGGATTCCCTTGAGAGGTTTGAGATAAAAAGCTGAACAGGGGAAACAACATCTCACTTGTACCCTTTGTACTGGTCCTACAAGATCCTATTATGGGAATACACAATCTTGAGTGGAAGCTGCTGGCAGTTTATCTGTAAATGGAGTACTCCAGATGGATCCCCCACATGCAGAGCACATCTGTGCCCTGGAGCAGCAGTGAGAACTTTTTTTTCCTAACCTTCTCTGGAATTCTTTGAGAGGCTTGTAGCTGGTTTTGAGTTTGCTTTTTAAAATCAAAATACAGCCTGAGCTGCATTAAAACGTTGCCCAGAAGAGAATGGCTGTAGAGTGCAGATTGAGGGGAGTCCACAGGGTAATCTGTAGCATTTAGTCCTGGAACTTTATTCATGCTTTGACCAAGATGGGGACAGTACACATGAGGCTGAAGAGCAGAGGAGAGAATGCACCAGCTTGATGCTGTTGACCTTGAAAGAGGCTATATATAATGAGAAATGCAACCTTGGTGTTTATGAAATCCATGCTGAATTTATGCTATAGGAAAGCACTGTTAGAGTCTGCAGATGGATGTGTTGGTCCACAGGATCACCTTTCTTAGTTTTTCTATCTTCTTGAGAGCCTCTCCAGTTTTTTTTCTTTCACACAGGAACATATTCAGTTCTGAGGTTGACTTGTGGGAAAAGATGTTGGAGGTTACATTACAATGGCAATAAGCACACACCTAATTTTGAGATGCTCATCCCAAGCCAAATCCCATCTGTGGACCACAGGAAGAACAACTATATTAGTATAGGATGAACAGAATTGACATATGGGAGAAATTTAGTTAGTGACATTTGTCATCAGTAGCCTGTAGGACTGTGGGGTGAGCATGGCATTGTTATATTCTCTGAAGAAAGCAGTAGATGTATTTTGTTAGTGTGATGGATTCAAAGGGCAAGAATAATTCTGATATTTAATTTTATTTCTGCTGTAAGAGTTTTTAAAGACCGTTGATGAAGTCTGGCATAATTTTTGGTCTACATTATTCCAGGGAGAGATGCTTGATCTGGTATTCTTTATCATAGGAAATATAGTGACTTTAATTTCAAAATGAGTGAAAAGTGGATTTAGTGGTGGTAAAAATAAATAATGTGGGTGGGCTAGTGTTACTGCTTTTGTCAGTCTCGTTCATTTTCAACAGGTTCACATTGTGTTTGTGTTTTGTTTTGCCTCTTCTGTACACTTTAACACATATTTGTCTTGGAGTCTGATTCTGTAAATATCTAGGGAATGATCATGGATGTGGAATTTCCCTTTCCATGGTTCAAATATTACAATCCATACAATACATTTGCAAAAGATAACACACAGCTGGGACACAATGAACGCATTTAAAATAAATATGGGGTAAAACTCCTTTGTATTGGGAAGGGAAATAAATCAAGTAATGACAGATTTTAGGTGTTACTAGTGCTTCCACTGACTGAATCAAAATTATTCTGTAAGCCCAGGAGGCTCTTAGAAGACAGACTTGCTGCAGCTAGATATCACCTTCTGTTAAGTGTACAGGTGGCTACTCTTTGCTAACAGGGATGCTAATAAACAGTTTTACTTCTTCACAGAGCATTTAATTCCTCTATTTATTTATTTTGTAAGCAACCTGTATTTTAGTGGCTTGGCTATAAATCCAGGCCTGTTTGAACAATCCATGCTGATTAAATAAAACACTGGGCAAACTATTAGCATAGCTGGCATATATTAGTTCTGAGACTGCTTTGGCTTTAGGAACTTGGACAAGTCTTGTTTGAGGTGATCTGCTGTTCTAGTTTAAATCTTTTCCCCTGTAAAGCTGCTGTCAGAAAAGATCAAACTTGTGCACAGAATAATGAGATGGAAGGATTACAGTGTTAATGCTAGGTCAGAAATTAACCTCTGACCCCCTTTAAACATTCTCCTTACAGAGCAGTTGTAGAAGTGTGAAAATGTTCTTTGTTACCTCCTATGTTGGATTTTGCTACCTATCACTACCTTTTATTTTCCAATTATGATTCCCCTACCATACTTATCCATTACTAAGAAAGCTTAGTGACTGGCATATATTCTCTATTTCCTCTCTTTCCTGCTTTGCACATCCTCCTGCATTCACCATTCTGTTGAATTCAGCACAACTATGAGTGAAAAAACAATTGTCTTGGGAAAGGAGCGCTAATGCATCCCTCAGATCATCACTTGGATAGCTCTTTTTCCACCATCTTCTTCAAAGCCACAAAAATATGGGATTGTTAGGACTTTTGAAAGCCAAGCTGTCCTCCTGGGTAGGCTCTTGGAGAATGACTTGGCAACTATCAGTTTCTGGAGCTCACTGAATCCAACATGGCAAGGGTTCCTGGGGTGAAGGAGGACAGACTCAGTCTCTGCAGACTCTTACTTGAGGATGAGTGTTAATATTTTGTTTGCTGTTAAATCCAGTGTTAACAAGAGGATGGAGTTGCACTCCGGAAAGCACAAACCTCTGCCTCAGATTTGTTCACAAGCTTGCAGCCTGGCAAAACAAATTTGTTTGGTGAGGAATCCAAAGGCATTTCTCCTAGCACATAGCACAATCTATTTTTAAAAGCACTTCTTTCTCCCTAATGTCCATAACCCTTAACATATGTGGGCAGCTCATCTTCAGTTAGATGAAAATCATTGTTTAACTGAGGCCATTTTTTCTTGTCCTCCTTTCTTTTTTCTTTCTTCTTTTTTTTTTTTTTTTTTCTTTCTTCCTTTCAGTGAATTACTAGCTGGCAGCCTGCCTCTGCTCCCTTGTGCTCTGGGTTGAAGTTCAAGAGTGCCCTAGAGCTGCTTAGCTGAATTGCTGAATTAATGACATCCAATACGACCTGTTAGTTTGAGGGTGAAAGAGGGAAATCTCCCAGATGATGTATACCAAGCAAGCTCTGTTCTTATGTAAGTGCCCCATTATTATCTAAATTAAATGGCTATAACATCCTGGCTTTAAAAAAAGTACCCCATTACTGTAAGTTAAAGATTATTCCTTCTTTATATCTCTATTACTGGGAAATGCTCAAGAACTTCCCTATTGCTGACCTCGTAGGCTCATAAAGTGCAACTTTTCATGACTCAAGGGAAAAGGTGCAAGGAGCGAGCCAAAGAAAAAATTATTCTCTTCATTTTAACATATTATTTTCCTCTCTGTGAGGTGATGGCTTTGTACATTTTCAATATGATATAGGTTATGCACTGGAGAAGGGGTGCCAGGTGTCAATCTTAGTGTCATTCACGAAAGACATACCTTTTAAATTTTAGGGACAAAGTCAGTAAGAGAGAGAGAGAGGGATAACTGATAGTTTTAAAATACATGACATTCCATGCAACGACAGTGAATTATTAGGAAGTCAAGATTTCAATAGCAGTCAAGGTCCCAGGTTTATAAGAAATATAAATCTGTCTTGGGAATGCTGATCTGGAGTATTTGCATAGACATTAGTGAAGTATGATGGTCTTGCTGGATGGCAAGTTATTCCACCTCTATTGGTAGTAGAGAATTGCAACACCTATAACATGTACTGCTTTCTTAAACAAATTCATGTGTGAATCACTCCATATCAACCTCAAATGAAGGATTTATAAGATTGCTGACTTTGGGGTTTTGAAAGATGGGGATCAGGGAGATGTTCTCAAATGTTAGGACTGTTAATTTTTTTTTAAATTTTGAGGCACTTACCAGCATCCAAATTCTGTCCCAATAAGATTCTCCATCTTATCCCATCTGTGAATGAGAAATGTCTTTCTCCTCTGAAGTACAGATATCACTTCCCTGTGGTTTGAGATTGACCACAGAGTATCTTTGCAACGTGAAAAATTAATTCTACAAGGTGTGTTGTCACAGTGTGCTATAAATAGTCTGCGTGTATTTCCTGAAGACTTTTTTTGGAAAGCCAACTGCAACTTAGAGCTGGTTTCAATTCAAATCTGAGGAGATTCTGAGATCTCCCATTTTTCCATTTGGGAGAATGTTAATCTGATTTTATCAGGTATGCATGGAACACAAGACACATAAAACATGCTCTGGGTTTAGGCAGGCAGATGGCACTTTTACTCAATTCAGCAGAGAGGGACTAGAATTTGCAGCTGTGGAAGAGAAGTTCTATGCATTTGCTGGCTTTTTCTATACAGTCAAGTGACACAAACTCCATTGATCAAAGACAATCCCTGCTGCTCAGAAATCCCTGCCCTGCATTTTCATGTCCTGAGGAGGATGAGCTGGTGGCAAATCAGAGGAGTGGAGGAGGTACCAGAGTGCTGCATATTAGAATCAAGCAAATTTAATGTCACTGTGGCTTCTATTTATTTTTTAAAATTGTGTGTGTATATGTGCATGAGTAAATGATAACAAGATACAGTAAAATAAACTAATGAAAGTTTAGTGGTCACAGTTTTCCACCAGGCCTTGCAGATACTCAGTCTTCTACCATGACTCTCATTAACAAGTCTTTGTTATTTTAAGTGACAAAGCTTTGATTAGGTACAGAAGAACTTCACATTATCTGCTCAATGTGAAAATAACATAGCTGAAGAGCAGCCACATGATTGAACACATTATCTCTCAGAACGGATGCAAATTTGATTCTTTCCTTTTGTAATATATGTGTTCTGTATCCCTTTGCTTTAGTTATTTCAAAAAGATATTGAAGTTGTTCTTTTCATCTGCCTATCTACATTTTCCGACTCTCATCACAGTAGTATTTGATGATAGGATCTGACTTAAAACTCCCTGATTGAAGACATCTTTCTCTTGGCTCAGAGGCTTCCTGAATAGTTCCTTCAGCCAGCTGCAAGGACTGAAAACACCCAATTCCTGTAAACAGAGCAGAGCCAGGGAACTACATCCACCCAGAATCTCACCAAAGCTCAGTGTCTATCACGCTGTCAAATTCCAGCTCGAGAAAAATTGTTACAAATCATGAAGCTCTACATCTCTCAGGTGAGCTCATTGTTTGTTGAGGTTTGAGAAAACTCAACAATGCTGAGGTTTCTGTATTTGCTGCTTTCCTATCCTTAGTGGATAAAAAAGAATTAAAAAAAATCTTTTATGAAATAAAATTGGAAAAAACCTCCATCAGAAACGCCACATTGTATATCCAAACAAGTTTCACTGACCTGCCTCTACCCTCCCTTCTCCTTTTTAATCATACAGAGTAAAATGTTATGGTGAAAATTAAATTCAGCAGAATGCTTTTTTGATAGAGCAATCGAATTATTTAATGTCAAAACTGCTGAAGCAGGATGCCTTGAGATTGTTACACTTTCCTCCCCAACCCACAAAGATACACACACACATATTTATCCAAATACAGTTCCAGAAAAATCTAGCTGATTTTGCAACAGGAGAAAATTCCTTTAAGGAAAATGGTTTTGTTTGTGGATATTTCTTCTCCTGTTCTAAGTAGCTCTACTCAAACTGTGAAGGGAAAAAAAAATGTCTTAACTTCCTCTTGAGTATTTGAGCTTGTTCCATGAGATCAAGCCCAACGTTTATGAAGAGCTAACATTTATCACCAGTTTTAGACTCTACATGGATCTGTGTGTCATTTCCTTAGCGAAACAAAGCAAAGGGAGGCCTGAGGGAACTCATGAGAAGTAGGGGCCAAAGGCATTAACATCCAATGCATGAAAATCCTGATCCCAGAGGGGCATCTCCTTGCCAGGCAGCCCAGTGACATTTCTGCTTGGCTTCTGGGGCACGGTCTCCAAAATGAGCAGTGACACATGAACTCCTCCATCTCCCATCCCACACTGCAGTGAGGGTTCACTCCCTACAAATTTTCCTGGAAAACCTCCAACGTGCATGTTCTCCTCAGCTCCAGCAGGACAGACTTATTTCCACTGGGAGTAATGAGCAGCATTTCCCAGCACCACTCACATACATCTAGCTAGGGTCTGTATCATCTTCTCAGATACATCCAGGAACGATTTTGTGCCATGGCTTTCTTGCCAGATCCATGGGTTGAGAGTAACAACAATAAAACCATGACTAATAGGAATTCCATTTTACAGCTTTTTGGTCTCAATTGCATAATTGGGGTGACTATCTTTTTCTTCCTTTTGAAAATAAATCTGTAGCTTGCCCTGGACTTAAACATTTTTATGTCTGAGGCACTGTGCATTTAATGTATGCTGCTCAATGCAGAGGAGTGGCAGTGTGAGTCACTGGAAGGTTATGGTGTCATCTGTGTGCCTGCTCCTTTTGCTCTCTCTTTGTGTCTTGCAATTATTTATAAAGTGTACAGAAAAGCTTGGGGAGCAATTAAGCTACTTCATTAAAGTAAATAACATAGATTGTGTTTGTGTATCTTATTTAAATCTTTAAAATGTAAAATAAAGAGACAGTTTAATGGCTACAATGTACTTTGAACACAAAGCTCAACTAATAAGGCACCCCCTAATCACTGATTTTAAAGAGAATTAAACCCGGCTATTAATAAACTAAAATAGACTTAACCTGACTTGATGTGGTAGAAATCTCATTTTGCTGGTAATCCAATACACACAAGTAATTTTTTCTTCTTTTCTTTGATTCATTTTGAGGGCAGCTGAATGAATTTTTCTTTCTTCTGATCAGAGCAGTCACATTAAACAAAGCAACTTCCCGAAGTCCAGAATTTTGAATCTGCTTCCAAAAGAATTGATTTTTTCCAAACCAATGCATTCAGTGTGCCTGTGAAATCGAAAGATCATTTTATTCTCACAGATCTAATTTGGGCTGCTGGTTGCTATTACAAAGGTATCTTATCACTAATCTTTTCTAAACTGCAGCTGATATGGTTAGCAGCTGTTACAAATGTCAAGAGCCTCCATACAAACATACAGAATGAGGGGTCCTGAAAGAAATCTTAGAAGAAAGCTCTTACTTTGCCTCATTCACTTTCATTTCACCTTGGAGAAGTTTCTAAATACATCTCTGAAAATCAAGGGAGTCATAAGCACTTTTTTGATTAAGGATGAATTTATATACATGCAGTTGCTTTCCAATAGCATGACATTTTTGGGGTTAAAAAATTCCATTATCATTTCTGTTCTTACAGAGGCCTTTGAATCTGCAAACAACAGTACGTCCTAGTAATGAAATAAATACGACTTAATTCACATATGCCTGAAATTTGATGCATATTAAAAGATACTGTGAGCCCCCCAAAATTATGGGTTAGCACTTTTGAAATCTGCAAAGGGTCAGAATATTAAAAAGTCTACCAGGACTACTAAATTCTTTGGCAACTTTGATTTCTCTTGTCTGCATGCATTAATCCCGAGGACAGGCAGAGTCTTGGCCTTTTAAAGACCTGAAGTGGCTGGTCAAGAATAATAAAATCAGAAATTAGGAGATTAGCCAATCTTCATTAGCACTGTGCTGAGTCATGCAGATCTCTTACACTAACAACCTTTTCCATCCTTTTCCATCCAGGTCTCTGTGGGTCAGCTCCACCCTTCCTTCCATAGCCAACCTGATGTAAAATCTTGAAAGAAAATCTGTTCTAGAGAAAGGCTCAATAAATACCCTTTTGCCTTTTGTGGATCTCAGTTTATGTCCAGTGGAAGGAGAATAAGTTTAGCCATTTCTAATATATTACATGTTGGTTTTAAGTGCCTTTGTGATTACTCACATTGCAAATAAAATCTAGGCATTATTCCAGGCTGGTATAAATCCTGAAGTGTGTCCTGTTTAGCTAAGGCTTCTGTCCCCAGATTCATCCTTGTCACTTTTTTTCAGAGAGAAAACTCCTCTGACAATCCTTCTGCAAGTCTGGTGGGAGCAGGGCTGGGACAGGGATCAGGCACCACGGCAGCAGCCACCAGTCTGAGCGTCCTCTCTGCAGAGAAGGGAACACCATCTAATGAGAACATAAGGGAGCCTCAGCTTTACATCTGAGAGCTGCTGCATCCCTAGAGAGCCGGAGCCAGTGGTCCCAGAGCACTGGCAATAGCAGTGGCCAAGTGTTGTCTGTGCCTAAGCCCAAAAGGGCTCAGCAGGCTGGTCCTGATGGGGAAGGGGTAAAGCAGAGAGGGCATGCAGACAGACACAAAAAAATCCCACCACTGCTTCAGACACTGTCTTGGGAGGAAGTTTGAGGCTATGTTTTCCCCCTCACGTTGAAATTCTCTGCATCTTCTCACACAGTAGCATTTTCTCCGCTTGGCTGCAATTGCTTCTTGTCTGCTTGGGCGTTGGTGTGTTTAAAGGTTAATGGGATATTGGGTTGGAAAGAGAGAAGAGGGAAGAAAAAGGGGAAAAAAGGGAAAAAGAAATCCAGGGACCGATTTTGAAATCCAAATCCTATTCTCAGACTGATTTTTCTCTTTGTTTGCTCAGCTGCTTTTCACAGCCGCCTTACTGGCACAGACAAATCTGAACAGCTTGCAGAACAAAATGACAGGAAGATGGAAGGATAATGTGTGTTTAAATATCATTGACCAGCCTCTTTCTTGGCACTCTCAGCATGGGGAAAGCTTGTTATATACTGCCTCCTTTAATCATTTGAGACAGGGCTTTTCCTCTTGCCTATCTATCAAGAGGAGAGAGGATCTTCCTTCAATTGTGAGCTGCAGTGACGGACAGGTGAATTATTAAAATTGTTTGCCACTGACTTTGCTTGTTATTCTTATTTGTTAAGTTCCCAGATGATGGGACCCATGATTTTTTCAGTCTGCTGAAACCTGACCCACTCAATCACATGTAAACTGCATGTGATGACTGAACGGATTTGAATTTGAGAGGTTTTTAAAAAGCACAGTGAAAGGGAGCAATTTTGGTACCTGGAGCCCAGAGAAGCAGATCAGAGAGGAGCTAGTGGAAGGCTGATAATACACAGCCTCCAGTTAATGAAATTGCTGCCAAGAAATTCATCATCTACTGTCTCCCTGGGACAGTGATGTGTGTCAAAACAAAAATCATACACCTTTGGTGCAAGCAGACCTTTGTTACAGCTAGCATCTGAAATGATTAAAATTTAAGCAGATCACGGATGGAAATACAGAGAAAAATGGCTCTTCCTCTTAATTGGACATTGTTTTCTTGCTTCCTGATGAAGGAGGTTGTTTATTTCCTCAGGCAGATTTTGCTCTGTGTGTTTCTCCTGTGTGTGTGAGTGTGAGTGTGTATAAACCCTATATGAAAAGCTGGAGTGCCTGGCTATAAATCAGGAATCGCTGTTTGAAGGCTGCACAAAGATGTATCATTTCTCTCCTTTCAGACCAACCTGAAGGTAGGGGTTTTCTTCTTATTTAGTCATGGAGCCAGTTAAAATTATAAAGTGCTTCTTTCCATGTCACATTTCTGGAGTAAGAAACATTGTAACCTCGAGTTTATTGAAAAGAAATTGAGGCATGGGGAAATTGTTCACAATTTCATTTTTAAAATAAATGAGGCTACCGATTTTGAGTGCTCATATATTCAGAGCTGGATGGAGCCTGCCTACCTGGAATTTGCATCTGAAGCCCTGGGCTGAGCTCAGAGGCTTTCTATTCATCAGGAAAGCATTCCAAGAGGATGACTGGATTAGCCATAAAAAAACCCCTCATCCTCCATCTATCCCAAGGAAATCCCCAGATCCTCTGGACAGGAAATAGGATAGGAAATAGGGTAAATGTGCAAAAAATCCAAGTGGCTGTTCCAGAAATTAGGGTCACCTCAATTTCCTACTTAAATGGTCATCAGAATTACTGTATTATATTTTTTAAATTGAAGGAGTGACCGATTGTGTGTAAGGGCATGAGTCTGTGAAGGCAGAGGCATTCTTTCATCATCTTTTTTCATCAAA
This sequence comes from Sturnus vulgaris, assembly GCF_052056855.1. Taxonomy (NCBI): domain Eukaryota; kingdom Metazoa; phylum Chordata; class Aves; order Passeriformes; family Sturnidae; genus Sturnus; species Sturnus vulgaris. Next base: position 27,516,731 of record NC_142250.1, read on the forward strand.
TATTCCCTCAAAAAATCAGTTTTAGGTAGATTACCAGCCTCAAATTTCAACCTAAATCATTAAACCAGCTGAACACAGGAGGTCTTATCCCTGTCTGCACTAAAGCAAACATTTTAGGTAAAAGTATCAGCCCACTTCAACAGCTATCTCTGCTTAGATAAAGCACTTACGAAGCCTAATGTTAAGCATATGCTTATGTAACTTGCTGAATGGGGGACCAGATGCTGTAAAAAGCATGTGGTATAGGGATGTAAAGTGGGTAATAACAATAATGAACATTTACATAGCCTTCTGCACTCTCAAAAGGATGTAGGAGCTGTAAGTATAGAGCATCAGTGACAGCAGGAGATATGAAAATGCAGGGTAGGTTTGCCTGGTTAAATCCTGTCTCCAGTTACAACCTCGCTAAATACAATCAAGCTGGATTTACTAACTAGGCAGGAAGAATAATTCAGCCCAGGGCCTTTTATGTAGGTAAAGGGCTGTTTCAAAAATAAAGACCTCCTCTCTCTTATTATTATGTGATTTCCATTTTCCTATTAACTTACTGCAGAATATATTGCTTTACCGTGATGGTGTCCTGAGCTCCAAAACAGATCGATCAAATCAAGCCAGCCAAAGATGGTATTCCTGGCCCTGGAGACTGATTTACACAAATCCACAGAGGAAAAAATCTGGAAGTAAAGGAGGGGGAATAAAAAAGAACAGAGATTTTAAAGGATATAGATACATAAATTCGCTTGCTTCTGGACAAGTGACTGTATGCACCTAACTTTAGAATCAGCCTGTAATTAACCTCTTTAATAAAACAAATGAAACCAAACAAAAACAACATTAATCCCACTGATGTGTGACAAACAGGCAAAGGAATGAGTGTTTGGCAGGATGCCAGGCAGCATCAGAGAAGCTTTAGGAAAATGAGATTGAAATTAAAGGAGAAGTTTGCATTAGAAAAGTGCCTCATTCTCAGGCCCAATTTCTCCAGCATCCTAAAGAGGGTTCTGGGAGTGGTTTCAGGGAGCCAAGCCCTGGGAGCTTCATAAACAGCTTCTCAGTCTAGCTGATGCTGTAACTGACTCTCTTCATGGAAATTAAATTAGAAGCTCTCAACAGCTGCTGTTGGCCACGGCTGCAGGTAGGATACTACTTGGCCAGACCACTCAAGTTTCTATGAAACCAAGAGCTTGTGAAATCCTGAAAAGGAGGGACCAATCCATATAGCCCCTGTTACAAGGAGAGGCTCCTCCTTGAGCCAATATCAAACTTGCCACACTCCCTGATGGTTAAATGTTTAAAGTTTAAGTTCCTTGTATGACTTTCTGGAACAGTTTCGGCCCCTCTCTCCCTTTTCACTTGAGTCTCATTTCCTAATCCACCTTCCAAGACACATGCTTGAAGTTCAGCAGTACCAAAATGGGGCAATATTTGAGTTTGAGGCATTAAAGGGTCAGTTTCACAGTGTAGCAATACCGAGTGAAAACATTGCTGACAGCCCTTCTATCTGCCCAGCATCTTTAAGGACCATGAGGGTTTGGGAAGTGTTCCCCCATTCCTGGTTGAAGGACACTATAGAAGACAAAGGACTGCACAGTGCTATGCTGTGCTGGGCAAATTAATGAAAAATATATACACTGATTGTTATTAAATACATAGAGATTGTGTCTGGCTCAAAAAGGCTCCAGCCTTCAAATGGTTTGGAGACTGGAGATTATTTTGGGAAATCACTCTGTATACTTGCTCTTTTACTCTTCTCCAGGTTTCTGGCCAGGGTCAGAGTCTTAAGAGCAGTCTGCATGGATCCTTTCCTTCTTCTAGCCTTAGGGTCTATCTCAAAATACTGCACTGAATTTATCAGACTAAATCTGTTTTGTTTTGTAAAGAATAGGCTGTATCTGTTCTGAACATTAGCATGAGGAAATGTTCTCTTCCAAAGTAAAAGGTCTTTTAGTAGAGATATCAGGTTCAGCAAAAGCGTGAGCTAAACCTACACGTCTGGACATGCCCTGGGAGGGAGGGGGAGTGAAGAAAGAGAGGAAAAATCTGCTGCAGACCTTTAGCTCCCCAGCATTGCTCTCAGTGAAGCTGTGAAATTCACAGCAGCTCAGCAATGCCAGGGAGCCAATATCCCCAGAGCAGCCACTGATCCAGCCTCTGCCATGGCTTAGATGGAACCACCAGCAGCTGAATTTGACACACTGACAATGCACTTGTTCCTGGCAAGCAGAGACCCTTTCTGCTGTGATTTGATCTTTTGTCAGCATGGAGGAAAATTTTCCAGAGGAGATAAATTAATTAATCAGGTTAACCCTGAGACGTCTAATGACAAGCATTATTGTATTTAACCAGCAAGTCTGGAAAATACTAAATAGCACTTGAGTTCTATTTCTTTAATGGCTGATTTTAAAAAGAAAACAAAGCAAAAAAAATTAAGGGGAGTTAATTATGTCAGGTTAATAGCATTTAATTAAAATAGAGGGAAGGGGTAACTGCAATTTGCAACCACTACAGAGAGGAACCAGATCGGAGACTACTGTGCAAACCTGTGATGGGCTGCAGCTTTTAATTAAAATTACAGTTCTTTAAGATAGCCCTGTGTCAGATGGATTCTGGTTAATTGCTGTCACTCCTGCAATATTGCCAGCAGGATTCTGCAGTGGCTTCATGTCTTTAATAGAAATCGGAGTGTCAAGGGACATCTTCATGTCAGGTTACATGCTGGATCTGTCATGTGAGATCCCCATCCCTCTCGGAGTGTGATACTGCACGTGAATAATGGTGCTGTAGCTGTCTAGCTCTTGGGAATGTACAAGCTCTAGATGGGATGAAAGAGATGCTGCTAGACAAGCAAGTTCCATGTCATGTCATTTAAGGACTGATATTTCAGTTATGAAGGCAAAAGACAGTTTGCCTTTGTTGTGATACTGATGCTCCTAGACCTGGTGGAAAGACTTTGGCAGTGATGGGTTTGACCCATTAATTCATTGCCAGTTCTTGATCATTTCTCCTAACTTATCCACATCCCTGTATCATCTGCTGGGAAATAGCAATCCATACAACCTTATAATGGTGTTTGAGATCTGCACATAAAACTATATTTGTGGTAAAACCAATGTCCTACTGGCATATATGCACACAAAATGTGAGGGAATCAGGTAAATTCACTGCAGAAACAAATACTTCATGAACAGGTTACAGTGTCTGGAAAAGTCAGAGATGTCAAAAAATGGTGTTCAGAAATATATTCACAAAGCAGTAATAAAGCACAACAAGGCAAGAAAGAGATGGCATCTGCTTAGTGCTGAGAAACAGAGAAATGACACTTGTTAAATTCACTCTCTGCACATATGCATGTACCTACTTGTGCTAATACATTGTTTTTGTTTCCTAAACTACAAACGTACACAAGCACACACAAACATATTTGGAAAAAGTTAATTCGGGATTCAGAAAATATATCCTCGATTTGTTAATATGGTTGTGCTAATTCAAAACACATCCGGCAAAATCTGAATTTTGGCTCGTGGTATCTTCTATTAGAGGTGGCAGGAGTCCATGCTGAGTTGTCACTAGTAGTTTGGTGGGTTTTGAAATAAATACCCTAGACGTTTTAACTTCAATGGCCCTAAAACCTACTTCTCTGTCTCCCGTTTCTGTGTTCTCATACTTTTACCTCCTTGGTTTCCCATTATCCACAAAGAAAATAAGGTGGGGTTTTACAGAGTTTCATATTCTTCAAACTATGATGGAATAAAGGAATTTTCTTGTTGCCAGATGATGCATGAGAAGTATATTCCATTGTTGCTCTACCACACTTACTTAATTATTTTTCTGTGAATCAGGCCACATCTGTGAAACTATACTATTAGAGTTACCCTCATGTTTTCTCTTTTGTCATTCTAGCCAATAAGTTTTATTAGATACAAGACACTTACTGCTGTGGCCTTTATCTCAGTTCACTGCTGCAAAGAAAAAGAGTGTTTCCTACTGGTTAACTAACACTTTTTGTTTAACAAACAAAACAACAACAGCAAGTCTAATGACTATTACCTGTCAATTAAATTATGAGAGCACAAAGTGTGAAAAACTCTTCAGCTGCAGGAAATTATTTTCAGGTATATTGTTTCACACATTTTAAAACCTTTTTTTGTTTGTTTTTTTTTAAAGCAAATTTCTTTGAGGTAAAACTAGGCCTTTGTTGTTTATCATAAAGAAGCCAAAAAAAGCAAAAGTAGAGCTAAATCTATCTAAATTTAATTTGCTTATCCCTTTCTAGCCAAAGATTTTATATATTTATTTAAATAATACATTTTCTAAGGAGCTAAAAATTCACACACTGCTCTGGGATAATTTCATTAGACTCAACTTTGAAATCCCTTGGTCAGATTCTGCTCCCACACACATGGCTGTAAACATACTGTAAATCCACTGAAGTGCCTGTTCATTTAACTCAATCTCAGAAAGCTGGAACTGGCCACCAGATTATTTATTTATGGATATCACAACCCCATCGTCACTTAAAAGTAGATGTTTGTATTTCATGTTCTTGATTTTCTTGATTTTTAATAATTCATAGGATGACATCAAATATTGATGTTCCATCTATTAAAAATGCCATAAATAAATAAGCTACATACACAGGCCTGGCCAGAAACAGCATGGTCCAGGATATTCCAGTTGTGTGCACCAGAAACTGTCTTCTGTTTGATGATGTATTCAGCCCAGTCTGGAAGAAGGCTGTGGGTAGACTGCAGACCTCTACCTTCTTGACTACTGTACCATAAACAGAAGATGACATTTATCTTGCTTCTTGGTTAAAATAAACCAGGCAATCTCTGAAAGGGAATATGAATAACCATACCTGGGTTTCATCTCAAAAACAAAAAAAAATAACTAGTGACCTTTTTTTACTGCTTTGGGTCTAAATGCTGTATTTTGACTAATATCTTTGGGAAAAGGAAATCAAAGACCTATTAGATCACTGAGGCTACTTGGATGACCAATTCTTATCTGTTATTACTCTTTGAAATTACAAACAGAAAGAAAAAACCCAAAAACTTAGTTAAAAGCAAGCTTTTTGCCTGCAGACTTTTTACACCAAATGATCCTCTTTTAAGAAGAAAGTTTATTTCAGTTTTCAGTTCAGAAGTCACCTATTTTAAAAAAGCAAGGACTAATTATACACTCAGCACAAACATTTAGGCTAATAAGTGCTTTATTCCTCGAAGGGGTGTTAAGAAAATGGATCCACTCACAGTCCTGGTGTTTTATTGTTTAGTTGTTCTACCTCCTGCAAGCTGCCATAATCCAAAGGACCTGCCAGCCCCTACATGAGCCTCTCCCTAAAACATGTTTTTAAGCAGAGCTGGTCTCACACTTGTTAGAAGAGCATTCAGATAAGGGAGATGCTGTTGTGTCAGGCACGGAGTCCTGGCCTAGGAAAGCTCTGCCACAGCAGAGGAGGTCTGGCATGGGCAGCAGCTGTCACCTGAATGACTGTGACAGCTCTCTGTGCCTGCCTCCAAGAGATGGGGATTGAGGTGAGAAAAGCCCATCCCTGAGGGTTCCCAGCTAACTCGGACATGGAGCCTGTCACACCCCACCACTGAGATCACCTGGGAGCCTAACCTGCTGGCTCTTCTGCTGCTTTGGTTTGGGTAAAACACAGGCTGCTGGGGAAACTTTGAGACTGCTGGGTCTCATTTGACCAAAAAAGGTCAAAGGAGTCTCTGCTTTTGCAGTGATTAATTTGACTTTTAGGACTTTGCTCATGAAGTGGACTTGTCTGCCTTCAGTGGTGTGCCCAGGCTGTTTGTGACAGTGCCTGTGGGAAGAGGGCACTTGGGGACAGGGGATGGGCACAGCTGAAGAGAGAGCAGGCTGGGAGCCCCATTTCCTAAAGCAGGATCAGGCAGGCACTCCGTGCTTGTGGCCGTGCTTGTTTTGATCTCTCTCTTGACTCTTCTTCCCTCCTGCCCTTCCTCTTTCATTAATGGAGCTGCTGGGCAGTTACAACCATGCTTGACAAGTCTCAAAGAATCAATTTCTTGTAAGCTTAATGCAAATAGGCAGCTGGTCAAAGCAGGGAGCCCACAATGTGTCTTTCCATCCCTATCCCCAAGGTGATCACAAACTGGGTCACCCCTGGAGCAGCACATCTGCCCATACACAGACACATGAAAGAGCAGTGCCACAGGCTTGGAGGTGCCCTCAGTTTCCCCCTCCATGGGCTGCCTCAACTCAAACGGTGGTGAGAGACTGAGGACACTGGGATTTTCTCTTTGGCAAGTTCTCTGCCTTCATGAGATAAGTTAATAAATCCATGAAAATCTAGGCAGCTGGCTGTGTGGATGTCCTTTGTGCCCTTTGATCTCTGCACCCATGGCTCTGTGGTGATGCTTACAGCTGCTGACAGGAGATTTGCTGGGGTCTCTGTTCTTTGGTGTGCTTGGTCTTGGCATGAAAATTTCACAGCAGTTAATGAGATCCATTGGCCACAGCAATCCATCCCCTGTGCATTGAGTGCTAATTAGTGTCAGGCTGTCACAATAGCAAGATGAGTTGCAAAATAAAACCATCAAGTGCACTCTGATTCTGATTTATTACTTATTTTTCTGTCACTGTGACTGAACAATAATGAAAAAAAAAGTCAGTCTGGCCTTTTTTTGGCTTCGTGTGCGGTGGCGATGATTTCCCTGTAATTAATGAGGTGCATTATCTAACTCCCTCACCTTGCTGTAGGAAGAAAAGTCCCTTTTTCACTCTTTCATTGTTTCCAAAGAGAAAGTCTCTGAAAGCCTTGAGAACACACAATGATTCAGAGTGAATGGCCTAAAAGGCAGGCTCCATTCATGGTTCTGCACACTCCAGAGTCCCTTTGTTCCTCAATTTAATTAGATTTACTGTGGACTGCCTACCCACATCAGTAAACAGTGCCTCCATGCTTCAGGTCAGTGCAAAGAGAAGTTCTTGGGACCTGATCCTTGTCCATCTGAGCCCCTTCCCACAGCTCTGTCCTTACAGCACTGAATTAACTGCTGCAGTTTTCTAAGGTGGCACAAACTTTGCCATATTAAAATTAACTTCTAAATAAACCATGCATATGGAAAAATCCTAGAGAATGAGTAATTATCACAGTTCTACCTAGAAAAAACTTGGTGGCAGCAATCTTGCTCTCTCAGATTTGAGATGCTAAGGCTGGGATCAGTCTCACGTGGTCTATGCATTACAGTGCCAGACAGTTTTTCTCCTGCAATATTCATCCTTCTCCAGCAGTAAATTTTTGCAAATAGCTTGATTCATATTTATTGTATTTTGTAGACTCTGTCTGGAGAGTAGCAATTGTGATTAGAGTGAGTATCCTACTATTAATAATGAAGAAGCAAAATAAGAGTTGGCATAAAACTCATGTATGTCCATTTGTCTGAGTGTGACTTGAATTATCCAGTAGCAGGGGGGGAAATGCTTTCTTTAGTGCCACCTCTTTATTTTTTCCTTTTTTTTCCCTCTTTTCTTAGCAATATTTATGAGGTGATAAAGTTTTACAAATGTTGTAGGAGGGAAAATAAGAATTATCTAGGTCAGGAGAAAATGGTGAATTACCTTTTAATGTCATTCTCGACTCTCTCAGGTTCTTTCCAGTGGTTTTATGCTTAACATCATTGAATGATCCATGATCTGACTAACAATTATTCTTATAATTAAAAACTGATTCTTATACAGGTCTGTCCATTTTACACCACTAGCTTTTGTGCTCAACTCAGTAGGACAAGTCAGCAGGGTCCTTTTCCACACAACTACTTAAAATGATCCTGTGTAACAGTGTTTCAGCTGTAATACATTTAAAATAAAATAATAATAAATATTCTATATGATGCTCTGTTTCAAAGCAGACCTATTAGCCTGTTTAGACCTATTTCAAAAGGAAACTTTTGGCTTCCCTGTGGCATTTGAAAATCAAAACTAATGCTACAATTGTAAATTTGGTTTTTATTTGTAATGATTTAATTTGGTGTGGAGCCTTTTCACATGGGTCTAACTGGACATTTTGTTGGAGAGTTTGCCTTTTTCTGTTATCTGCATTGGGTCATTGGCTATGATTTAGACCAGTAACAGAGAGACCATGACAGCTTCCCCAACTGTTGCTTTTTTTCGGTTTACTGGTCTCTTCTTGCTTTGCAAATAGGTCAGTTCTGTCATGCACCAGCAGGCTGTCAGCAGTAGCAAAGGGCTCTCTTGAGCTTCTCAGCTGTGAATACAGCTGAGAAAACCTCCCTGAAACGAATGAGAACAGCAGAATGGAAGACCCTCTAACTCATCAAACTGTTCCACCTTGCTCCCATTCCCTGCTTGGTCCCATGCAAATCCTTTATGGTTGCTTTGTGGACTTTTTTCTCTTCAGATCTGATCAAACATTGGATGCACTGGGGTTTTTTATTACTAATTATTTGGGGGTGCTGTTTGCTTGTTTGTTTGCTATTTATTTTTCCCCCACAGAGGGCAGATTCTGTCTGTCTCATGTAACAAGTCCATAACTGGAAGTGTCAGTGTGTCCACAAGCTTTCCTTAATATATTGTTTTTCTTCTGCTTGCTGCTATGGTAGCAACTAAAGCAAAGAAACGTTTGGGAAGCTCTGTTGCTCACCATTTTCTGTCTCTGCTCTAAGAGAGTTTTATTTATTTAAGGACCTAAATGCCTTGTCCTGTTCCATGAGTTTTCTTGGTGTAGAAAAAGTTCTTCAGGAAAGTTTCCTGAAACTTATTGTCTCCTGTAAGAGTTGTCTCGTGATGTGATGTCTTTTGTTTTCTTTTATAAAGCATTTTGTACATAAATAAATAGGAGAAATGGGAATAAAGGTGAACTATTAAGAAACAGTAGAGTAATTGTATTAATTAGAGTAATTGTAGAAGAAGCAGTTTGGAAGTTGAATGTAATCAGAGAGATCAGATAGTTTTTATACACCTGATGCAAATAAGGTTTCAATGGGGTTATAATTTTCTTTTTTGTCTGTTTCCTATTAGCCTTAGAAAACTGACACAAACAAGGTCATTCAGGATCCTGTAGCTTGGTTAGGTCATGAAATAGGAGCTTTTGGGTCCCTCTCTATTATTTTATCTACAGATTAATGTACCTTCAACTGCGTTTTGCTTTTGTGCAGCTTCTCGTGATCCTGATTCTTAAGATCTCACTGGATAGCTAGCTGTTAACTTAGGGTGATTTTGCTCCTTCAAGTGTTCTTTGAATCACAGAATTGCTTAGGTTGGAAAAAATCTTCACGATATCAAGCCCAACCACCAACCCAGCAGGGCTAAGTTTATTTACAAACCATGTCTCTAAGTTGCACATCTGCATGACCTCCAAGGACTTCCAGGTGTGGAGACCCAGCCTTTCCCTAGGCAGCCTCTCCCAACACCTGACAACCCTCTAGTGAAGAACTCATGATGACAAAACAGGAAGTGAATGACTAAAAGCCCATGCCTTTCTTTTTGTCTGAATTGAAATACATTTTAAATGAAAGCCTGGTCACCCTGCAGGCTGCAAGTGCTAGTTATTTTGTATAATATTTAATATTCAGAGCTTCGGGGTATATGACAGCTGTAGAATAAGCAATCTTATACAAGATATCTGTGCAAAAGCATGGCTTTGCTGAAGTGGTACTACTCTTTTTCATAAGTAGGTCATAGGAAAGAGCAAGCCAATATAAGAATCTTTGTTCATTCAAATGTCTAAAAACCATTCTAACTAATTAAAAGAATGAGAGCATACAAGAAAAATCCCACATGACAGAATAAACAGCATTTGAAAGAAGGCAGTTTGTTTTCTAATATGTGATTTACTTTTTATCAGTTAGAGTCCCCAAAACTGTATCCCTTTGAGTTAATTTAGTTTTTTAAGAACGTAACTTGCTTTGTTAATCTGGCATGGACTTAGTCTGTTTACATAAAACACCCTAGCAAAAGAGATTGCCAGAGTTTTCCTTGTAAAGACAGAGTTCTTTACAGTTAATTATATGCAAATCAGCTTTGTTAACAAACACCTAAATAACTCTGCCTTGTCTTCATTAGCCTGGGAGATACAGTACATTTCTCAAGGAACTAGACAAGGAATATTAATCAAAGCAGCTTGTAAGTTTTAATGAGCTTATTAATTGTTGACCTCTGTATTTCCAAGAAGTGGTATTAAAACTGAAAGATAACTGAGATATTTTTGTGCAGAAATATTATGCAGATATATATGGGAAAAGCATTCATGGCCAAATTTGGGTCATGCAAAATAAAACCTTAATCTAGCTGCTAGCATATTGATAACTCATGTTATTCTAAAAAATACATGCCAGCTGATGGGAGTTTAGGGATAAACATTCTTCTTGCACTAAAAGAGCATTTAATGTTGTAGAGGAAGATGAGAAAAAGTGGAATAAAGTTCAGTTTCGTTTTTTCCTAGAATGGATTTTTTAACTTTCCAAACCAGTAGTGATGCATTCTGGATTTGCTTCCTAAATGGACCTCTAGAACGTCAGGTGATTCTAACTCTTACTTTAGTGTTTGAGCAATTTATAAGATAAAAATAAAGTAAAATGCAAACACAAATGAACTTGGAGGCAAGGCTGGGAAAGGTCTCTGTCCTCCATGGGCAGCTGACCTGGTCACACCCTGCACATCAGCCCCATTAATGATAATTGGGAGGTGAAAGCCAGCCTGAGCAGTGTGCTGGTGAAGTTCATCCGTGCTTGCCCTCAGGTCTGACCCTGGGCAGAGATCAACCCTCACTGCTATCCCTGCTAAGCAGAGGAATGTCCTGCTTCACATGGCTAATCTGTGCTGAGACCTGAGCCCAGCTCTGGCAATAGCCTCAAATGCTGTGTGCAGGAGCAGGCTCTGGTGTAATTAATCCTCTAATTAATTTCTAATAGCTGCCTAGCCATGTGCCAATAAACAAGGAGGATACATGACAATAAAAACATCTGTCAGAGTCAGTGACATGAAATGTTGCTTCAGAGAGAGACAGACAAGAAGGGAGGGAAAACGTGTAGAACAAGAAATTAAACAAGGCAAACCATGGACAGGGATTAAGTGGAGTCTAAACAGGAAATACAGATTCTGAGTTGCCATCTGATCTTTCCTAATTTGATTTGGCCATTTCCAATTCTGAAGGATAAAAGAATTACCTGGGTGGGAGGACAAATAGCTGATGATTGGCTTCTGGTACCTGAGTCACATTCATCTCCAGCTCTGACCCTTCCATGGCAATAACAGACAATGGTGATTATTTAATTGGTGCCACTGCTGTCCATATGAAGCCGTTGTAAATCCCTGTAGATTTACACATCCAAGAGACTGTACCTGTGTAGTGAGGGGAAAAACGGGCAAACAAAATACTGGAAACTAGACTGTACCTCATTTGGTGCTGCAGAAAAAAAAATTGAGAAAAACTTGAGAAACTTGAGAAAAGATTCTATCATCCTGTAATCTGTACCAGAACTTTTTCACCAACGTTTTTCGGAGCTTGGGAAGAAATTAAGATTATGCAGTTCTTATGACTGCTTTTCATTTTTGATGAGAGGTAGCTGAGTAAGAAATATTTTTATGAGTCTGCTCGGTTCATTACAGATTGCAAAACAAAAAAAAAACCAAACAATAAAAAGCAAACCATTGTAAAGAGTTTTTTTGGAGATATTTCTAATTCCTGGAACACTAGAGACCCAGGAAACATCAAATGGCCATCTGTCCAGAGATCACATGGTTTAGGAAGAACAGAGCTGCAACACAGCCCAATTCTTTAATTAGTCTTTGTTTCCAGTTCTCTCGGGCTTTAGATATCTCCTTGAATTTTTGAACCAAATAGTCATAAAAACTGCAACCCATCCCAATATTCCAATTTCAAATCTTCAAAATGCTCATGACAATAATTCTGAGTGACATAAAGCAGAGCAGTTGCATGTGGTGGTGGCAGCTTAGGGGAGAGTTTTGTTTTGTTTTGTTTTGTTTTGTTTTGTTTTGTTTTGTTTTGTTTTGCTTTGCTTTGTTTTGGGTTTTTCCCCTGTGAAAAAACATTCTGCTCTGAACCAGTCACAGACTCTGGAAACTGCAAAAGGGTAATTCAGTCTCCTCTTTTCCATTTTAAATCTCTTCAATCAGTCCTTTCTTCTTACCATCATTGCTGACATTGATTTATTTCAATTAAGATTCTTGTGTTCAAGCACTATAATTAGCCCCTGTCGCTACTGATTCTCATCCCCTTGGATTGTAGATAGAACTAAAATCCATGTGGCCTAGTTCAGGGGCATTTGCTCACCTGCAAACTGGAAGAGAATGAGTTCCACATTGTCTAGTGAGGCATACTTGGGACCAGGAAAATGTTTCAATGCCTGTCTCACTGAATCTCTGGATCTCTGTGTTTTGAATGGGTTCATGTACTTTTTTTCTGATGTTATTTTCTACAAATCTTCCTTTGACCTCCTTTAAAGGATGGAAATTAACCAGAAAACAGCTCTTCCCATAAGGCCCCGAAGGGCTCTAATATAGATCCATTACTCAGAAGTGGCTGTAAGTTTCCAAAAATGTGCTTTTAAACTGAGTTGCTAAACATGCTGTTATCCTTGGACGTGAAGAATATAAATAATACAAGTTACCTTGGGCAGTTGTTTGCTACTCTAGGTCAGTTTGACCATTCTTCACTCCAGATCTTCAGAGGGGCTGTGAGATACCCATCACAGATTTCCCTGCTTCCAACCCTTGCATCCAGGAATTGTTTAGTTTATCCATGCAGCTACCCCTGAGAAGGGTGGCCCCTACACTCCCATGTGTTTTGCTGGAGCATCAGTCAAATCCAAACCAGAATGCACACTGTTATGCTGTGCATAAGAAACAAAATTTGATGGAAAAGGATAATATAGGGATATATCTGCATGTCTACTTTTGTTTCTTCTCTGGGATATTTTTACAGCTTGATGTACTGGCTCTACCAAAAGCTTTTTGTCTTTTTTTTTTCGTTGTTGTTTACAAAAGCCAAGAGATAACACTTAGAATGACACATTCAAATAAAAAGCCTGGAGATCAATGCCTTGCCTGGTGTGAAAGTCCAGTGTTTGAGATGAGACCTTTGCAAAATAGATATGAATACAGTGCCTCACCTGCTCTGTAAGAAAAAGCCATTAGAAGGCAGCATGGGAAAATATGTACCTCAAATTCCTCATACTCATACACAGAGTTTATTGTAAAATCTGAAGTAAATTGTTGTCAAGCTTTGTAAACATGGCATTCAGCACTGTTACATCTGAGTCTTGCATAAAATGCTTGCAAAAGGCTCCAGTAGCCTTCAGGGAGAAGGCTGTATACATTATAAATGGTTAATTCTTCGTGGGATAGAAATTCAGTGAAGCAGGAAAGTGCTTGTTCAATTACTTTTTTGTAGGTTTTTTGTTTGGGATCCTTTTCTGCTTTTTTTTTCCTCTTTCTCTCTGCCTGTGAGGCTCTGGATGCCCACTCTTGCTGGGAACTAAGGAAACTGGAGTTAGCTGGACCAGAACCTGTTTCAGACCTTAAACATTTATGTTCAGGGCTGCCAGCATTTGGGATACTTATTACTTTAGTTGAGCAGGTAGGATGAGTCTTGCACCTTAAGATCTTTTTTCCAGACCAGTGACTCTACTTAAAGAGATAAGAAGTCCTGTAATATTGATCGTGTTAAGAAAGCATCAAATAACCTTTCACCTCTATCTGATCAGCTTTCTGTATCAAAAATATGAACATGAAAATAAGAGCATTAAACTCTGAGCCTTTCCCTCTATGCTCAGGAAAGCTTATATACACTAAAGAACATTCTGTATCACAGAAAGCAGCTGTGTTTGGGGCCTGGGATTAAACATCATTTGGGAATATTTGAATTCAGGACAGATATTTTTTGCTTTTTTCAGTGTATAGAGATCTGATTTTTTGATGCAGCTGAAGAGAAAGACTCCAGTTTTTCTTTAAACACATTAATGTTTAACGAAAAGTAGTAGAGAAAGCTTCTCCGATTTACATGTTTCAGTGTCTTTTTTCAAGGTATGTGGTAAACTGAAATTAATTGGAAAATTTAGTCAAGCAAGACTAAAGTGCCTATACTGCTCATATACTGGCTTCATACTGAATTAAATATACTTCATACTTGTATTAAAGTGAATAAATCCAAAGTATACATATTGCACATATAGATAAAATATCTCACATTTTAAATTGAGAAGCTGTCCATCCCAGTGAGTCAGCAGGGATAGGGTAGCCTGGGCTCTAATTCAGCTGGAGTCCTTTTGGTGTGAGAGCAGTTCAGCACTTGGCAGGGAAGAGCAAAGCATGTCCTTAGCCAAGAGAGGAAAAAAGAAGGGATTGAGATTTTTTTCTTTGTGAATGGTCAAATCTGCAAGGACCATGGATTTAAAAGGTATTAGAAAAGCCACAGGTGAGAAACCAGGAGACCTTTTATTGGGAAAGATGGGAGGGCTGAAAATCACCATCATTACAAATATTAAACTGCTTCTGTTGATAATTATAAAAAACACAATACATAGAGGTGATTCTTGCTTCCTGAAGCTGGTTGGGTAAGGTAGTAATAATGCTGAGGTCTCTTTTGACTCTATTTTCTATATTTTTCAAAATTATGATACAGAAAATGACTAATTTGTCATTTAATGAGCCCATATTCACATGCAAACAGACATGAAAAGTGTGAACACAATGCCTGCAGTGCTAATTTTTAGAAGTTTAGAATGGAAGAAAAAGTAAAGCATACTTCAGGATAATGGTCAAGTTAGCCTGTCTCATCCAAAAAAGCAGCTCAGTGTCCTGCACTAACAAACTATTGATGGGAGAGAGTACTAATAAAGGAATGGGAATCCTGGGGCTATTCAAAAGGACTAAAAAGCTTTGGACACTCCTATTTGCACTCTGTCTATCTTGAAAATTAACACAGTGAAGGAAAGTATAGAAAAAACTTTATCTGTCACATCTGCACGCATTTCTTTTTGAGTGAATACCCAGAGCTGCAGTTGTTGCTGACCTCTGGGGCTGGGGCTGTGTATCAGAGGACACAGCACATCTGTATGCCCCTGGTCTCTTCCTTAGTTTTTCTCCATCAAATCTGGTGTAGCTATGAAACCACCCATCTCATCATCCCCATCTCATCACCCCCATCTCATCACCCACATCTCATCACCCCCATCTCATCACCCCCATCTCATCACCCCCATCTCATCATCCCCCCATCTCATCACCCACATCTCATCACCCACCCACAGCATCACCCATCTCTCAGCATCACCCATCTCTCAGCATCACCCATCCCTCTCCTCACCTGCCTGTCCAGGGTTCAGCACCTGCTGCTGTAGCTGTGTCTGCAGAGACCCCTCGTGGAGATGCAGCAGATACCAGGAGAGGGAACTGCTTTTTTTTGTTTAAGTGTTTATGTTTAGCTGTATTAATTCCTTCATGACCTTAGTGAAATGGCCTTTGTCTCTAGGAAGAGAGCAGTCCCCAGGAATTATGCAATGGGACCCTGTAGGTGAGACATTGCTGAAATGTCTAGATGCATCATAAAAAACACCCTTGCAGAAATATGATGTGAAGGGAATCTTGATTCTACTCTTTCTCACAAATAAATTTATTTTATTGGTTTGGGGGACTTTTGGGTGGGGTTTTGGGGGGTTTTTTTCGTCTCTGGTGACAATGAAGCCCCAAGGGGAGCATGACAAGGCACGTGGTTCTGCATTCTATAATACAGACATAATTTCCAGCATTTCCCATCCCTGCACCTTCCTCAGTATGGTAGCTTTAATCTTGCTGGTTTGGAAGCAGGACACAAGGAGCAGAGTTCTGCAATTCATGGAAGGTTTGATGCCTTCTTTAATCTTTTACCTGTTTGGAATCAGAAGGAGCTGCAGAAAGCTCAGCACTGACTCCATAGAGTAATAAAGTATCCAAACCAAGGATTTAGGATCTCTCTCCAAACTCTTGCCCAAAGTATCTTAAGTTCTCCGTTTTTCTCCCTCAATAATATCCTTTCCTGCTAAATTTTTTCTACTTAATCACCCTTGAAAGGAATATTTTTCTGAATCTAAGGGAGAGGCAGGGAAGCCCTCTCTTTCCCACCTCAAACATGGGGTCTGAAGGTGATATAAACCCAGAAGTTGTCAGCTCAATGATGCCTTCTGCCAGCTATGTCCCACTGCTCTTTATGTGCTTTTTCTTCACTATCAGTTTTTCCCTATGCCCTCTCTGCATGAGTGTTTGGACCCTGAGTTTTGTGAAATCTGCCTTTGCTGTAGTTGTTGAATCCATTGACTTAAAAAAAATAAATAAAAAATAATTAAAAAAAAAAATCAGTTCAGTGCAGCAGTTCCAAGCCTAATGTATGCAGGGCCAAGGTTCTCATGTGAGAACTCCAGAGCCTATCAGTACCCTTTTTACAGCCTTTGGTATAACATCAGCTCCTTCCCAGCTAAAAGAACTAGACTTGTTAATACAGCATGTTTGTGCCCCTGCTTACCTTCCTGCTTGGGCCAGTTTTGACCAGATGATGAGAAATGATGATAATATCTTAAATACATTAATTTCTTTTAAACCTGTTAAATATTACAAGCAGCCACAAAGGATACAGAAAATTCCTCTCAAGGTATGAGTACACAGACAATCCAACTACAACAGTTCTATCAAGTCATAGGAACTCATCTGTAAAACCTTTGGTGCTAGATTTGCTCTCTATTCCTTTGCATAAAGAAATAGACTTTACCATAACTACAGAGTCTTAATGATAAGTCCAAATAAACTCTTATTGTAACCTCTGTAAACATCATATTCTTTGCTCCTCTGTCTTGGCACTTGAAATGTGTGCATACAGAGTTTCCAGAGGAAATTTTCAGAAAGCTGATGCAGATGGACACCTGTACAGATATTCAGATCTTCTTGTAATATGAGTAACTGTCATCATCACACAGTGACATCATAAAGCCTCTCAGAGTGCTGCGAGAGAAAGCAGAAATAGCTCTTTTAAATTTTTTTCTCCCTAATGTTATTCTGAATGCCATATCTGGTTGCAGTGCAGTTAAATGCAATGGGAGTTGTGAAAGACAGGCAAATCTGAATTTCAGCCTTTAAACTTCTAAAAATAATAATCAAATAAAAAGTTAGTGTGAGTGTGACATCCACATATCCAAAATGGAAAGATAAATACCTCCCCCGAAACACTGCTAGGCTGAAATTAATGTCAGATTCCCACTGTGGTCCTCAGTAAAAGGTAACATGAAAATCTGTGCTTCTGCCTCTTGTCAGGAGTTGCAATACTTGCATATTTTCATTTCCTTCTTTTCTCTTCCCTCTTGGCTTGGAGCTCAGGAAGAGGGTTCTGTATGGAATTTATTGGCAATTATAAGAGGTGAAAATTTTTTAATTAGCTATTAAAATGCATACTAATGTCAGAGCTTTAGAGAATGTGCTCATGTGATGTGTTAATTCAATTTTAATGTGGAAAATTAAGGAGAGGGGGGTTTTATTTAAAAAAAAGGCCTATGGAGCATTGCCTAATGAGTTGGATGGATCTGCTTGGTCCCTTTTATGTTCCCAGACCCTTTTCACAGGATTTAATGTAAGTGAGAGAAGTTGCCCTCGTCATGGCAAGGTCCTCATTCCCTGACTCCAGCCCTGTATATTGCAGGCCAGGTTACATGAGCTTCTGACCTAGGGCTGGTTCTAATACTAAGTTGTATGTGGTGAGGAAGAAGTGAAAAGATCAACCCAGATCTTGTCAGAGGTGTCAGTAACAGCCAGGGAAAGATGAAGATTGCTGCAAACATTATCCCTTGCTTGGATGCTTCAGCCTTAGTGTGGATCCCTTCCCTCTGAGCTTTCTCTGTGATTGTGATAATGATTTTAGTAACAGCAGAACATGCTTTGCATTTTCTTAACATCATCTAGCTCCACTACCAAGACAGGTTACTTCAGCTATTTTTCTTTTTTCTTTGTTTCTGGGCTTTAGAAATGATCCCTATAGAACAACCAAGAAACTTTGGTTGTCTTCACACTCCAGTGAAGTTGAGATTCCCATACAGACCAGTGAGAACCATAGGCCACACTCCAGTGGAGTCTGTCCTTAGGTGAACCCACGCTGGTTGGTGCTACAAGCAGTTCTTTCCATGTGAAAAGAGCTCTTTGGAAGAGAGAACATTCCTTCAAGAGCTGGATCCAGCAAGTCACAAACAATTAATAAAACTGTGATTGTTCCCTAATGTTATCCAATGAGAATGATTGGGTGGATTTACAGCACAGGCTCTGCATGATTAGGTTGGTACCCTTTAATGACATTTAAAATTCCTTTACACATCAGTGTTGCGAGAAAAACACTCTGAAATATTTTGGTAGCACGGAAAACAAAGCAGTATGTACAGACCTTACAACAGAATGAATCCTAGTGCTACAGAATTAGTGGTTTGATTATTAGATTTCCTTCATTCTAACTCATGTCCCACTCCCCTCCCAGCAATGCATCCACTGTCAATTGTCAATATTAATATTGTTTCAGCTGAAGTGATACAATTGTGCAAGAGAATTATGGCCTTGTCAATAGACCTGGACTTTGCACTCTCATTCACATGCACGAAAACCTCAGGGATTTAATTTTCAGATCTCATGATTCTATCAATTGAAGTCTACAGAGGTCAGAGAGTAATCTCCAATCTGTGTCTCCTGTGCTTGTATTAGGTGCCTGTGCATTGTAGAGAGGATAGTGGGGGGTGAATAAATACAGCACTTGGTGGAAAATGGATGAGATTCTTCTCAGAGTTCCTTGATTTGTTGGTTTTTGTGCTGTTTCTTGTAACTGGGAGATACTGATCATGTCCACATTAGAAAGCTAAGCTTTCTGTTTCCTTCAGAACCATAATTGGTAGAGTAATAAACTATACATTTAGATTGGCCTTGTGTGAAGAATTATGTCAAGCAAGAAAATTGTTTTGTTCCTGAACAAAAAGGTTAAGTTACCCTCCGTAACTTTAAACCTTTAAACCTTTTTTTGCTATAGCAAAGATGCAGACCATAAAAGTTCAGGTTCTGCAGCTCTAATTGCTCATGCTGTGTTCTCACCCTTTCTCACATGTTTGAGTCACAGAGTCTGCTCCTTCTAATGGAGGAACCGAAGGGAAAATCCAGGGATTCAGAGATGGTTCCTCTTCTCACAAGCTGGCTGCTGAACTAAGATATCAGCCTGCAGAACTGGAGGGTGTGCAGGGAATGGTGTTGGTGTGACAGAAGGATGTTACTGCACCCCTGCCTACCTCCAGCTATGATAATGTCCCTCCACCGCCTCCGAGACGTTCCCATTTGTGGTAATGGCAGAACCTAATTTCTCTTTCACCTTGAGTTTCAGTGATATGTCTTCATTCCTGCTGCTCTTTGCATGTACTTTGCTGCTCAGTTCCACTCCAGCAATAGCTTCATTTCTGCCTTGATTAGGGCTTTGCATTATGCTTTTGCCAGTAATAGCTGTGTATCTATCAGCATCCCGGTGAACAATGTGACTCATTGCTTCTGTGTTGATTTTTTTCAGCCTCCTACTTGGTTTATGCATTATTGTCTTATTTTGATAGTGATTTGAAGAAAAAGGAAAACTGCTTTTTTTTTAAGTGAAAAATGTCCATGTGACTCTTAATTTGTGTTAGAGAATGATGAGACAGAGACTGTGAAACTGGAAAAGATGGGATTTTTTCCAGCAGTCCTCAGTTTCTAGTATAGCTCAGTAATGCAGTCTTGGTGCAGGACCTAAAAAGAAAAAAAAAAATCTGTGCAATAACAACCTTTGCGCTTTTAAAAGAACCATTGCAGTAGAGAAATGTTACTGTAACTGTGAATATGAGACACCTGTTAGCTGTGTCTCTCTCTTGGAGTTAAAACAATGGACTGAATTGTGACTTCAAAGGGTCAAAATGCAAGAATAGCCACATGATTTTCCAGATGCTGAGAGAAAGCCAAATAAGAGAGAGATTTATTTGGAATTGTGGTCACTGTGTCCCTAGTATGAGTTAAACTTGGAACATGGCAGAATAAACTAGGACATAGCAGCAAAGCTTCAATAAATAAAAATATTTGCCTTTTCAGATTTCTTCTCTGGAAACAAGTTAGTGATACAGGTGTATTCCATTGCTCTTGTGCTGGGAAAGGAGGAGGAGGAAGGAATTCTTGTCTTCTGTGGGCTGGAGAAGACTGGAGCTGTAGGTCCTGTCAGATATAGACAAGGATGTAGATGAGATAGAAGGTTTTATGGCAGCTTCCTTTCTGCTAAAATAGAGCCACAGCCTCATTTCACCTTTGAGAAAATGCATCTCATTCGCTTTTAGATTTTAAAGTCGTAGAGCTCTTGGAGTCAATGGAGATCCTGGCCCTTCTGTTCAACTTTGTTATTTCTTCAATGGAGTAAGAGTGGGGGAAAAAAGCCTGGGATATTTGTTCTTTGCTTCTGCTGCCCTGCTCTTGGGACAGAGTGGTCTGAGATGGCATTCTTGACTATTTTGTCTCCCCAATATCAGAGAGACCTGGGGCTAAGAAGATGCTTGAGCTCTTTAGAAAAAGATTCCCATAGCTCACTGAACTGATACAAAGAGAATGCACACCTGAAGAATATTTAACAAACTACATTCCAAGACTGGAAAATTAAAAAGATCTCTCCATATCTTTTCCTCCATCCTTAGCCTTAACTTGGAAATAAATAACCCCAGACCATATTTTTAGAATAAGTTTTAGTGTGTTTTTTGCTTTTTTATATTCTGAGTCACATCTTCACCCAAAAAAGTGCTGTCATGTCATTCTAAGCTACTCTAGTAGCTTATCTTATTTAATGCTGCTCCATCAAGGTTGCCACATGAGCATAATCTTGTAAATGAAGGAACCAATGCAAACACGATCAGTGTCAGATTTTGACATACATTATATGCTTTTCTGATCATCCTTACTTCATGGAGATCAAAGGCTGGAATATACTATCAGATTAGCAAGGACCATTAACCTTTCATTCGTTTATTTATTTACAGGGATCAGGAGAAAATGAAAGGTTGCTTTAAAAATGGCTGTAAAGGTAATTTGACTTTTTTGGTTGGTATTTAGAGTTTGGGTACCCCATTATGAAATGCTAATGCAGGAATCCTAAGGCATGGGAAATGTCTAACACAAAGGTTTCTTTCCTCTTTATCAAAATATTTTTCCTTATGTGTAAGAGAGAACTGATCAGTTCACCCATCCCCCTGTACCCTGATGTTACAGCTCCTGGCTTGCTGCAGGTTATAGAAGTTTGGGGCACTCCTCCACATACTGGAAATGCATATATTTGAAATATTTGGGTATATTCACACTGGTAATTATAACAAATTTATTGCAATTATGTATGAAAGAAAAATTCATAGATATTGTGCAAGTCATGGCAAGAAAATCTTTTTATCAGTATGGCTCAGAGAGGTACTGTGAGCTGTTTCTGTAAAGAAACAGAACTGCTGACTTGTGTTGGCTTTCTCTTCTTCCTTCTTTTCTAGGAGAAATATCATCCATACTAAGAGAGTTTGTAAAGATCATTTTCTTTGGGAAACTTTTAAATTCAGATAAATCCTTAGAGATGCGTCAAAACTAGATACTGTGAAATGTACAGCTTTTCATGAAATCAAATGAATTCATTATAATACACACAATTTATACAATATCTGAGATGCTCAAAACTCTGTACAGACATTAACTCATTAAATGTGACAATAGTTGCAAGCTGCCACAGTTTTGGTTTGTAGAACTTGAAGCCACACTCAGTTTAATTCTAAATAGACTAGAATTTCAATTTCCTTCCTTCATGGAGAAGATTGTGTATGTGTGTGTCTCTGTGTGTGTGGTATGCGAATGATACAAACAACACATGACTGTGTGTGAGAAATATGATCAAAAGTTGGTGGATTATGAGAGGGAAAGCTCTAAAAATAAAATCCATAGCTGTTTATTTCCACATTAGTACACAACTGTTGGACAGTTGGACAGTTGGACATAAAAAAGCACAGAAGTCTCTCTTGGCTCAGTTTCGTGACTGTACCAGAGGAATAAGTCAAAGCACCACATTCCTGAACCATCCACAGCTGGTTTTGTGGGAAGGAGTTGACTTATAGTTTGCTTTTTAAATTCAAGTGGTTGAAAAATCTAAAAATTGAAAGTCCAAGATATGACCCCAGGACCTGCTCTCAAAAAATGCATAGTTTGGGAAAAAGCCTTGGACGAGCTGTCTGATGTGTGATCACAGTGCAGGTATCTCCATCTGAACTAGTCTCCTCAGACACACTGGTAGGCAATGAAATTAAATAGTGGCTCCACTGGAACCTTACACAGCTTCATCTGCCCCTTGTAAAAAATTGCAGTTTGTTTGTTTGTTAGGTTTTTTTGGTTTTTTTTTTTTTTGTCATATGCAATAATCATCACATATGGACCATTTTGTGAAGCACATCCCCAAAAATTTTCACTTACTGCTAAATGAGTGTTAATTTAATTTTTCAACCTTTGATTCTTTCTTCTCTTTCTTCTCTTGATGTCTGTAAACCCTCTGTGCATGGGCACATGGTTCCTGTGACAGTCTGAAGAAAAAAACATGCAATCATCCTCATGTCTGACAGGCTGATGGCTGTTCAGGAACTGAGCTGAGAGAAACTTTAAATAAGCCTCTAATACAAATAAAGGGCAGACACTGACCTTTGAGGACAATGATGACACAGTTGGACCCCAAATGCAGGAAGACATGGCAAATGGTCTTTGTCCTATCAGGACTTCTTTTCCTTTGTCCTTTCCAGTCTTATAGCTTCAATTGAGAAATCTCATTAAAATCTGATTTTTAAAGAGACTTGAATGTTCATGTGGGGAGTAGCCACTGGCTTCAGCTTCCTTCAGCAGGTCAGGCAACCTGAAGAGCATAAAAAAGTAAACCAGTCCTAGGATAGCAGCACACTGTCTCACCAGAAACTCTCCACTGTATTTTGTTTAACAGGCAAAGCATTTATTGGCAAAGTCAAGCACTGTTCCTTTCTAGCACCATATGCTTTAGAAACAAAGCTTTCTCACCTAGCTGAATATGATAATTTCTCCACTGGAAAGCAGTTTGTTTCGTTTCTCTAGTTTATTAGTTTTGGTCACTGTGGATGCAGCCATAAACTGTGAGATCTCCACTATGCCTGTTGAACAGTCAGTGTGAGTGCTGTTTGAAGGAGGGAGGAAAAAACAGTTTCTTTGTGTCTGTCCAAGGTTTACCACTAAAAACATCTTTTTCTCTGTGTTTGCATCCTGAAAACTATCAGGATCCCTGGTGATTATGCCATGAGAAACAGGAAAATTGCAAAAAAACCCAAACAGTTACTGCTATTAATAGTTCCTATTGAAGAGGGCAGATGTGTATTTCAGCAACATCTGAGAAAATAGATATGTCTGATACAAATAAAATGGCTTTTTTCTTCCTGTGCTTAGCTCAGTCAGGAAGGACAGAACACATCTACATGCTCATCTTCTCTGGAAGCTGCTTTTGATTTTGCTTCTGCCTGCTTAGAGGGTAAACTCCTTTAACTACCTTTGTTTCCTGAGTTGCTTTCAGCAGCTGATAAGCAGTTCCCTAATCTTGTGTAATAAAAGCACTCTACACTACCCATGAGCAATCTGATTCCTCTGAAGTTCTCTCTGCTCATGTATGCCTCATATCTCAGCATCAGTGAAGGGGAAAGAGTTCCCTGCACTATTTTCATACAGATGCCTTTAACTGAAATTTCTGGCTATAGGACACATCAGCTCAGGCACCACAAGATGCATCCATTTTCTCTGGGCTTGTTTTGCTTTGAAAGAATAGAGATTCGTGATCATTGGAATTCTCAGAATTATTTGCTCCTCCCAGCTGCAGGAGAATGTGGCAGTGGGGAGCACAAAGCAAGGTTCCCCTTTCTGCAATAAATTGTTCAAGATCACTGCAACAGAAGGAAGGATTTTTCCCTCACATTTACAGCAGATCTGGGAAGGATGGTAAAGGAAAGTGATTTATTGTCTTCCCACTTGTGCTGGTGTTAGTTTGGTGTGGTCCCATGCAGACTTTGTTCTGCAGCTCACTCCTGGCATTGCAGAGCTGCTGCCTTCAGCTCTCCTGACATCCTTTCAGCCTGCCAGAAATGACCCAAATGGAGCAGAAGGAAAGGTATGGTGGTACTTATGGTCTGACTCTTGCTAGAAATGGGGAAAAATTGGTGAAGATGAGGAAAGGAAGTCTCAGATATATGGACAGGACTAGAGTCTTCCCCAAGTATCCAAAACTATAAGTCTTTAAGTTCAGTGAAGTGAAGCAAAACTAGGGTGTTTTGATGCCTATCCTAGTCCATTTTTCTTGCCTGTGGGGTACAATGCACTGTAAAGTTTATTTACAGCTATTCTTTTTCTCTCTCTTTTGGATGATGATCACTCTTGAAAATTTGCTGTGTAGTGAGTTGCTTCAATGAGTAATGTGTTTTGAATATCTGACCTCAACAGTGGGATTTCATAACATGTAAAATTGAGCCTTGTGTTTTCAGAGAGTCCAGCCTTCTGTGCATGTGTCCATTAATACTTCATTTGATCTCTCTGTGTTCCTTCATTAGGTGTTTAACCACTGGCTATTGATCAGTGGACATTCTTAGATGAAAATGAAATTTTTAAAAGAAAGCAAAAGGAGGGTGAGTGGGGGAGAAGGGAGGATGTGCTTATATTGCTTTTGCTTAACATGCTGCAAACTTGTTCTCCTGCAGAGCTTCCACACCATTTGACCCAGCAATAGGGAACTGAGTTGACTCTCTGGCCTAAAAATATTCATAAAAGGCTCCCCTTGCATTTCAGGCTCCTTTACAATAATATCAAATATTAAAACATCAAAGCCAGAATACAGCAAAAAAGAGTTCTCCCTCTCCCCATTACACATTGTGTAATGACCCATTAATGGCCTCTCCCCTAAGCTCCCCTGACATCATCAGGTGGCTTTCTGCAGCCTCTGTGAGCTTGCAGAATAAAACAAAGCACATTGCTGCTTCGATGTGGCTTAATATTTGAATATGGATGTGTGGATGTGGATGTGCCTCTCGGGGGGTCTGGCAGCAAAACAAAACCTTGAGTGTTTGCCAGCATTGCCTGCGTTGTGAGAACTGAATGTTCCCCCCACGTTCATTGAAATGCACGTTCTGGGCTGCGGGCATCATTACCAGCCCGGTGCTCGGTGCCGGCGGGGACAGCGCGGATTTCGGGAATGGCAGGGCAGGCTGGGCACTGCCAGGCATCCCAACATCCCCGCTGGGCCTTTGGGGAGCACTTGCTTGAGATGGAAACACCACTGCAGCAGGACTCCTTGGATTTTCATAAAAGTGTGTGTGTGCTTCAGGAACCTGTTTTGTTGGTATTTGCCGTCTTTGTGATAGGCAATATTGTGATTCCTATCCATGAAATGCATGCTTTTCTCAGGGCACCAATTGTGTGAGAGCTTCTTACCTCAAAGTCCAACATTTTCTCAACTGTGATGGAAAATGTGTCACAGTGTTCATTTACATAAGTTTTATATGAACCTGGTTTCTTTGCTTCCAATAGCCATGGGTAAGTGATGGATAAATAAGTGCAGATTTCCCTGTGGCTTCTGTGAGGAGACCCAAAGATCAAAGCTAATATTTCCCTATGTCTTCAGATGTGTAGAATTCTAAAGTTGGTTGATATGTTAAAATATACATCACTTTCTGAAGGAAAATTTCAAATGCATGCACATGAGCACACACATACACTAACAAACACATCCACAAAAATGCACATTTCTGGAGTTTAGCTTTTAATTTATTTCTTTATCAATCAGTTTTTAAAGATAATCTTGATTCTCTTCAGCAAATAGCTGGAAATTTCTGACAAGTTCTGTATAACTGAAAAATTCATCTAATTCATGCCTCTCCATTGGAAAATGGACAGTGAATTGCATGTGAGGCAGAGCTTCCCTGCTCTAGCCTTTTGGTCAGGCCAAAAAAAGATAAACTCCCTATTTTCCTCTCCTGTTCTCTCCATAATGTGAAAAGGTGAACAGGGAAATAACAAAACAAATGCCAATTTCCTGTAAGCTGTATCAGCCTGATTTGAATCTGAAGACAAAATTTATACCAGAGCTTGCTTCTGAGGTAATGCAAATCCAAATAGCTTTAATGAGTTCTGTTTACAATCTGGCCTTCAGTTATTATTTAATCTGGAGGAGCCAGCTTGTCTTTACTAATTACACATTGCAAATACCTTGCCATGTTTTGTTCATTAAAGCAAAGTAAGAAATTCGATACATTTGGGTTAATGACTTTTGGATCTGTGCACAGGCTTGTCCTACAAATGCTTTGAGGTCAATGGGAAGTTTCTCCAGGCAATCAAATTTCTTCAGCTTGGACTCTGTGAAGTAATAAACAGGAAGAGTAATTAACAGATTATTTAAACTAGCGAGAAGGGGGCAGGTTCTGAATCTGTCCTTCTCTATCAGAGCAGGAATGATTTGGCAGAGGTTGGAGTCATCAGGAAATGGCTCCACTTTGTCATCCTCTGCTGATGCTTTGCCACGTCAGACCTGCCGAGCAGCAGCCTTGTAAACAAACGTGTTTACACTGACACCCTGCAAAACAAAATGCTGCTGCCTTCAATTTAGATGCCATTAAATCTTCAGTTGGACACTGCTGTGTGACATTTTTGATTCTGCATGCATAACGTACTGTAACTCAATGACAGTGTTGGCTCTCCCCATCATTCCTAAGCAAAATAGCTCTCTTAGCCAGGAGAATGCAAATGACAGATGTTTCAGATCAATCACTGCAAAGAGATAACAGGACTGCCTTGGATCATTACAGGACATGAATCTTTGAAAGCAATTATAGGTGGTAACAACTGGTGTGACATCTGAGTCCCTCCAGCCTGTTTCACCTTAGAAAACAACTACATGGGATATTTCCCCATAGGAATGTGCTGCTGCCTGCCAGATCCTACTGTTTTGATGTGAAGTCACATTGTGCATGCTAAAAAGGAGAAATGTTCTTAGCACAAGTTTCTTGTAAGCATAGCAGATCTAATTGGAATCTAAGGAACATGGCAAGGCACATGGATGTCGATTTTCTCCCTTTTGATAGTTAAAAAAAAAAGTTCTTCTCTTTGTGTGCTATGCTCTCAAACAGTGATATTTAGCACACCACATTCCCATGATATATTTTATATAATCTCTTAATAGGGATATAATTTATATTTATCCATTGAAGAGCAAAATTCTTGTTGACTGAAGCTGAATTGAAACATACTAAACAAAAAGGGAAATATTTAGTATCTGGTCTTTTAATTGAAAATACAAAAATATAATACTGGATTAAAATAGCTCTTCAGGTTTTAAACTCAGAAATTGTTCTATTCACTCTGCTTCAATTTGATTTAAATACTGTAGCATTTCATGTGGTTGTGCACCTTACTAGAAATCATTTCTAAATTCTGGTTTGAAAATGGAGATATCCTAAGTTACTGTCTGATACTGTTAATAGTTAATATTATTAATTAATATTTAGTTAATAAATATCCTCTTTCTCTTTTCCTCTAGTTAAAGAGTACTTTAGCTTAAGAAAATCTTATTTTCCTTTCCAGCAGTCTGCATGTTACCACAGCCCTTTTCTTTTGCAGCATGCTGGAGCAGCTTTTCTTCTATCTCTGCTTCTGCTCTTCTTCCTGTTTGTCTTCCTTTTATCTTTTCTTTTTCTGGAAAGATTCTTTTTTGTTTCTCTCATTACTCTTTGCTATATTTCTCTCTGCCTTTTATGATGGTGCTTTCAAACACTCTTATTTAACATTAGAAAACAATTGATTTCTTTTCTTCGTGGCAAGTAACGAGATAAAACTGTACTGCTCAGTGAAGAGTCAGTGGGGATCTGGTGGTGTCTCTCCCTTCAGCTCATATAAAACTTACACATGGAATATATCAGATTTTACTGAAGGAGCCACCTTAGCTGAATTAGTAAAGCTACCAGTCATCTCATATGAGGCAACCAGAATGGGGGAGAGACAGAACAGTCTGGGGAGCCCTGTGCCTCAGACAGAGGCAGAGAAAGGGGGGCAACAGCAAAAGAAACATTCCTGGAAGAAGAGACAGGCAGAAAACAAATACTTGAGTTTCAGGGAAAGGTATGCAGGACATGCTGTGAATCTGGAGAAATCATATACAGCAATAAAATCTCTAAGGCCAGGCATAGCTGAACCTGCATCATAAGGATGCTGAGGTGATTTCAATACCTGTAAGACAGGGATAAGCTGGAACTAGTGATTTGTTTACAATACAGCATAGGCTGGCACAGGCTGTCTGAGGAAGGAAAATCCTGAATAGAATAGAAAGGGGAGGTGTTCACATGATGCAAATCAGCCTTGCTGTTTAAAGAGAGTGGGATCTACGGAAAGAGACCAGTTTCCTGAAAATTTCCCCTGTGTACATTTACAAGGGTGGTTTTTCCAATTTCAGTGTTTCCTGCTTCCCTCCAGACTTGGATTCATGTCTGGGAAGGAATATATTTTAAGTCATCTGCCTCATTTAAATTGGTTATACTTCAGTTATCAATGCCAAACTTTTAAAGTAAAATAGAAAAAGGGAATAAAAGTTATTTAGAAGAAGTTCTTTATGCAGTTTAGCAGGTTGCATATTAGCAAATTTGCTAAAAGACAGCTAGAAGGCTTTAAGAAATGTCTCTGAGCGTAAATGACTCAATTCTGCTCATTCACAGTGCATTCACATCATCAAGAGTGTGATAAGGGGTAGAATTTTAGGTGGCTTAATAATTAAGTGTTTCAGCAAGTGGCTAATAAGGAAATCCACGTGTGCTGCCTTAGCTTACACCAGCTGACATTTGGTGATGACACCTGCAGGAAGGTGCACTGGTTTCAGGTCGGGGAGAAGAGTCTCAGTGTTTCTGGAATGATCTCTCTGCACTGACCTGGTTAAATGCTGTTTTTAACATTAACATGTAGGAGGAGTAGAAGTGTCTGTGGTACACTCAGCATGCTGAGAAAGACAAAGACCCTTCTCTTAATAAATAAGGGAATACTGTAAAATATGTTTTTTACCAAAAAAAATGCGTGTGGACAAACTCACTGTGGGGCTGGATTTAGTACCAAACTTCCTTGTCAGAAAGGGCACTGTGTGTCAAGATAATACCAAGTCTCTGGTTATTGTAGAGATGAATATAAATTTTTAATGAATAATGTGTAACACCATCCCCTCTCCCTTCTTTCTGGTTTACTGGACAATCTCATAGCATGACAAATATCTCAATCAGGTACTATTATTTTAATCTTCTAATCAGCCAATAACATCATCCAATAACTTTTGTTCTGAATCTAACACCTCTCCTGGTAAAATGGTCCTATATTTTCTCTCTCTGGCTAGGCTAAGGGTATTGTCAAAGTCCATATGAATCTTGCGTTTTTCAGACTAATTTTTTTTCCAGGAGATATTACTGCAACTTCTGCAAATACTTTTTTTGCTGTAAACCCTTTACAAAACAGCAAAAAAATTCAGCCAGTCAACAGAAAAATCCCATAACCTTTTAATAACAGTAAAATACGGTTGAGAAAAATCAATGTCAATCATGTAGATATGGCCTACAAAACATAGGATTCCTTCAATGTTACACATAAATAACTTAATGAAGTGTGAATCAAACAGGTTTGGCAAGTCATACATATATTCTACAAAATGGATTGTCTATATCTCTGCCAATTATAGAGATTACAGAGGTTTGGAAAGAGAAGAAAAAACTGGTTTCAGAAGCCAGCCTCCAAACATATCATACTGTTTGTACTCTTGTTTAAGTCCATTTCTTTTTTACCAGGTAGGCTGTCCTTGGAAATAAGGAAAGATGAAGGTGGACATGTCCTTACACACAATTGTGTTGGTGGTTATCCAGTGGCTGGCCAAATTGAAATAGATCTCTCAAAGGTGGCCATTCTCCACTGGCCAAAAAGATTAAATAAAAAAAATGTTCTAAACCCAATCTGATTCTGCACCTGAAATGCACGCAATTTATCCCAAAACTCAATTTCTTATGCTTCACCAAAACTCTGTACCAAATCTCTTCAGTGACAATATCCTTTCCTTATTGTTACCCAAACAGACATGTGTCACCTCAGGGCATATTGTAAAATAATGAGCCAGCCTAAAGGAAAGTTTCCAAGAAAATACAGCAAGCTGGTGATGGACAGCAAATCAAGCCTCTATTGGCAGCAGCCCCCTGAGGTGCTCTGAGATGTAATCGTCCTAAGGGCTGAGCTCTAAAGAAAACTTTCTAAGCTGTAAGAGAAGTTTCCCTCTTAGGTGATGCCTTCAAAAACACTTTTTGGAGTGTTATGGCAAAGCTTGTAGGGCCACACTGACCAGAGATCCTCAACTTCAAGCCTGTTTATGGCTGTCCTTGTGAGAGAGGTTTCCTGCACTTCACTAAGTTAGGAATTGCCTTTCTTTGCTGATTTCCCATGACACACTAGGTACAGAATACATTAAAATAATTAGTTCCTTGCAGCTGGGCTCTAAAGCTCAGTGGGTATTTTATTTTATTTTACCATCCAACCAACATCAACTGAAGATCATTAGTGAGCTTATACAAAATGCAGGAGGAGGCAGTAGGCAATGGAAGAGCAGCTCTCATCAGCTTTCCAAAACTTTGGCTCAGCCCACAGTGCTCACCCTTTAATTTGTTTCCTTGCTATCAGAGTGAATCTTCCCACTGCCATGCTCCTGGGTGAGCTTCTGTAGAATCATGTTGCTTAAAAATGTCCCTCCCTCGTCTAACCCCCCAAAAATATCACTCAAGAGAACAAGGGCAGCTGGCAGCACAGCTGGATCGATGTCAGAGAAATGCTCACTGTCCATTTCATTTCCCAGGAATTTGCAAACATTGGACCAGGAGTGGAAGCAGTAGAGAAAGGTTGTCATTGGAGATGAAATTAGTCAGAAGCTCTGAAAGAAGACAAAAAAAAGTTTTACTTGAAGTCGAGAGAATGTTTCTGGTTCAGTTGTTGAGGGAGTTTAATTTGATCAACAATTTCCAAAGATTCCTATTATGGTGTCTTTGGAAAGGAAAGAAGGATGGGAGGAAAAATAGTGATTTTTAGAAAGTAAATTAATCCTAATGCAGTCAGTTACTAACATAACTGATTTCATAAACATTGACAGTTTCTTGCCCATCCAATGCCCTGAGAGCAGTTGAGTGTATTATTTTGGGATTAGCATCAGGTAAGTGTAGGTTTGTTAAAGACTTGCAAAACAGGCAGGGCAAACACAGGATTAGAAATAACTGGTCACTGTAAGAAAAAGGAGCTCCACAAAATAATTTTCAGTGCATTCTTGAACAATTCTGCAAAATTAATCTGAAAGCCCTGGGAGACTGATAGTGAAAGGCAGTCTCAGCTTAAGTCTTTAGAATTGTTTGAATATATTTTGTTTCTTTTGTTGTCTTTATTTGAATGCCTATTTTCTGACAATAGAGTTAGAAATAAGTCAGTATGAAACAAAAAACAATCCCTTTTGTTCCAAACTTTTTAGTAAATAGAATTTCAGCTGTGTAGTCACATCTAAGAAAATTCTGATGCTGATGGTCAATTCTTTAAAAAAACAAGCAAACAAAAAACTAAACAAAACCCACATTGAATTTAAACAAAGGCAATTTCTAATACCTTAAAATTGAAATTTGTGTTGTAAATGCCATGCTTAATAGCTGTTTGGATGGAATGTTTGGCTCTTGGGCTTAACTTCTTTTTCTTTTTGCTGAGCAGTTGCAATATCCTCCTAGTTTTATTAACATCTACTGTAATCTTCAAATGTGAAGATCAGTGGCAATAGGAATGTCAACTGGCTTCAGTTTAAGAAGTTCTACTGGATTTTAAAAGAACTGCTATGCATCTGTTTAGTGTTTTTAATTAATTGTGCTCCTGTTTGTGCAGTTCTTTACGGAATTGTTTTAGAATATCCTCATGCTGTGCTTGGTTTCAGAGCACTGTAGCTCATTGTGACATCATGTATTTCTGATGGCTCCGTGGATATGCCCTGTTTTGTTCTACTTAATTGAGAGATGGGTAATTTACAGCCTCTGGGTCATCTGTGGCCTGCAGTGTTATCTCACAGAGCCTGTGGCAGAGCATAATTTTATTCTGGATAACGTTGCATATTAATAGAAGGCCTATCAAAGACATTTGAGAGGCCTGTCTGGATGAGGAAAAATGTCCTCATCTTAATCCAAAGTAGCGTTCAAAGGGGTGATAATGACAGGAAAATAAAAATCTTGTTTTGTGCATCACTGTGTTTAGATGTGGACCAGAAACTTCC
Organism: Sturnus vulgaris; assembly: GCF_052056855.1. Taxonomy (NCBI): domain Eukaryota; kingdom Metazoa; phylum Chordata; class Aves; order Passeriformes; family Sturnidae; genus Sturnus; species Sturnus vulgaris. Next base: position 27,549,111 of record NC_142250.1, read on the forward strand.
AAGTATTATCTTCATGCTAATTTAGATCTTTTTTCTTTCTGCTATGGCACTAGAAATCTGCCATTAAAGGGACTTTTGAGATGTCCTTGAAGCTACTGGCTGGTACCACAACAATAAATGATAATGACTCTGATGGCTGTCAGGTTGTGTTGCTGTCACTGTGTCTCAGAATGTTCCTCCCATGGACTGAATCTGCTCTCACTGCTTCCTGGTTTAGCATAAAGGCCCCCCTGTCTTCCAATTGACATGGCACATGAACATCCTGCAGATAGAGAAGGTGCCCAAAAAGTCTGCTAAGATTTGTCCCTGATGGGGTTGAAGGATAAAGAAAAGCCAGGTAGGTCCTGAAGTCAATGCTGGCAGAGCAGGACCACATTTTCCCTACAGTGACTGCACGAGGGGGGTATTTTTGGAGGAAATCTTGTGATAAGACTGGAAGCCTTTGGTTCAGTCCTCACTGATCTGAGAAGGAAGGGTTATTATTTTTTCCCCCCAACAATTTCTAGTAGTAGTAGCAGTTACAACTTCAACAGATGGTTTGGCTCATTGGAAATCTCTGAAGAAAATAAAACAAACATCACAGGTGGTTGAAGGAGGCAACTGCCACCAAAAATTGAACATTAGGGTAGGTTTAATCATTTCTTCTCCTAGCACCCATCAAAGCACTTGTTTTGTCTGTTGCAGCAGTTCTACAAGTTTCTTAAATTCCTGCTTTAGCCATTTTCTTTTTCTGAAACTCTTGGAAAGACAGTGACTTCCCTACCCTCCACTGATTTTTTTCTTCCACAGTGGTGCTGCACTCTCCATTTGTGGGTTGCAAAGCAGAGTGCTGTAACTATCTGTGCTCAGAGCCTGAAAACAGACAATTTAGTGCATTGCAAATCAGCTTCAAACCCCATTTCACTAGCAGCACCCTTGGACTGCAAGTTATAAATAATTCCAACAATTCTAAACATTGAGAATGTTATGAATTATGAGCTTTTCATCAGAATAACATGTAGGATCAATAGCAACAGAAGGTGTCTAGATAAGCACATTTCATAATTACTGCTTAGAACTGCATAAATCAATTTACCAGCACACATCAGGAAAAAAAGTTCATTTTTTTAAAGATGTATTAAAATAATGGTAGCTTGATGGAAGGTTACATTCCATCTCCCTTTTAATAATACCTCTTAAGAAATTTAATTTCAACTTCAAAGGGAGCTAAATTAAATATCAATCCTGTATAAATGGATCTGACACATTTACGTTTCATTATTTTACTTTATACCCTCCCCTCCCCCAAAGGAAATGAATCAATCATTTTGTTCCTCTTCAGTTCATCTTACTCTTTCTTGTGCAGAACTATATCCTGGAAATAATCAGGTTTCTTTGACAATCAGTTAATAAACAGACACTTAAATATTCTTTTCTTGCAGCCTAATAGGCAGGCAATGAGGTTGAAAGACATTGCATAGTGCACATCATACTTGCTCCTTTTCTCAGACTAATTTAATAAATCCTCAAGCTCTCTAGTACTTTTAAGAAGATTTATTTCAACTGTCTAATCCATCAGTTAAAAACAAAATATGAAAATTTGGTAATTTTGACGCAAAGTTTCTTGTGTTAGTAGGTCTGATCATTCTTTCATGGGATAAGTGCCATATAATTGGCTTCAAAATGGGGGAAAATCACTGTATAATTTCTCATGGAAGTGGCCATGAATGGAAATAATTTTTCCAAAAAATTTTAGCTTTTAGAAAACTGTTTTCATTAGACTGTTGTGTTAGGAAATGGCAGTGCAAGACAGAAGAAGAACAAATAGCACATAGTTTTTTTAGAAGTGATGATGCAGGCCCATTTTTTAGTTCTTTGCAGTCTTCAAATGTTTAAAACACCCTGATAGAAAGAGTAATTCATGTCAAAGTAGCTGAAAAATGGGATCAGTAAAATATGGCCTTTCCAAAATAGATCACACAATAACTGCATTTGTAAGGGAATTGCCCTTACAGCAAAGGTAGGTTTTCTTGCCTTTAAAAAAGTGTTTTGTAAGTTACAAACTGGAAAAAAAAATAGAGAAAGAAAAGAAAATTGGAGGATCAGAAAATTAGTATAATGGAGGAATAATAAATTATAAAACAACGAATAAAAAGAAATAAAATTATAGCAAGCAGTGTTGAAAGGAGATTTATGAAGCTTGAAAAACATAACTAATACAGTTCATAAAGGTCACATTTTGGAATTGATTGCACCTAGTATTTTCAATAATAAGCTTGTATTAACACACTCCTGCTTCTTAGGCCAATAAGCTGATGAAATGAAGATGGAAATCATTGTTAACACAGATGGTCAGGTTATCCTACAAAAAATTCATCGGCCAGAATCTTGATGTTGGGATAGAAATCAAGAATACAAAATACATTCCATATGTATATATATATGTGTGTGTGTATATGTGTGTGAGAATGATAAAAATAATTGAGTTTGTCAGCTGGAAACAACACAAGAAGACTATGGATGCCCTCAAAAATCAAGTATGACTGTTCACCAAAGTGGTGCCACACATTAAAAAGTCAAACACAATCCTAGGAAGTATTAAGCTAAGTTTCAGTGCTCTTATCCACAGGTTGCTCTCTAGTCCAGGCAATAAGAGCAGTTGACATCCCTGAGGTCCTTCACAGCTGAATTCACAACTGCTGACCCTGTGAGGGAAAAGGATTGTTTGAGGTTTTTGGTGTTAAGCTAAACTTTATCACCTTGTCTGATATATTTCACTCCTACAAGTGAGAAATCCTCAGAGGAGCAGAAAAAAGAAGGTCTTGGCTGCCATTTTTTTGCCTCTGGCTATAATGCCCTGTTATTAAATCTCCCCACAGGTATCTGGCTATGGTTTACCACTAACATTTACAGGTACCTATAAAATGGGATTAAGAGTAATATTTCAGACTATTCTTCTTCAACAACATATTGTCCTGAGTCACCCTGACATCGCCTATGGCATTAAGAAACAATCAAGTTAAAATTGAGATTGGCAGGAAAAGCAATGTCCTACTGCCTGTGGGGTTATTTGTTCAGTATTATTATTCCACTGAAGGTTGGAATGCAATTGGATTAGACTCATTTCCAGTCAACCAAAGTTAAAGTACAGTTTATGAATTGCAGGGCCCCAGTTCAGCTGTGAGCTGTATACTTTTATTTTAAAGGCTTCTCTATAACTATAAGAAACTATAAGATAGAGATAGGAATAATTAAAACTTGTATCTAAGTCACTTAGAAGTGTGCATAATGAGGTTGCTCCAAATCTTAAAAGATTATCTTTAAATTATCACTCAGAAACTTTCTTATCATGCACCATCAGCCTCCTCCCCCTTACTGCTTAGAAAGAGCTCTTGGAAAAAATGCATCACTCTGGAGAATTACACTCTCCTTTCAAACAAGGAAACAAACAGTATATGTGTGTGTGTGTATATATATATATGTCTTCTGGAAGTGTACCTTGGCACCCTTAAAATGCCTCTGTTTCCATAGAACCGTTTTTAGACAGACAGACAGACAGACAGAAGCAACACATCCAAGACATTGCTTCTGAGTCCTTGCTAAGTCAACGGGCTACTGTGCACAAGACCTGTCCCATTTTGACAGCCTGGCATCTTTCTGCCTTTTTTCTCTTTCTACTTTGCAGTGGGCAGAAGTGGACTCCTGTTTTTCTCAGACTTGAGTATAAAAAGGCCATTAATTTCCCTAAAGACTGTAGCTCAGTGGTACAAGTAGGAAACATGATTTTCAAAGGCTTCATCACTAGTATTGACTGCCTGCAAGCACCACTCAAAATCAGTGTTCTTTCTTGTCATCTATATCATAAAAAAGGCACTACAGAGAAAATTGTAACTGTTCTCTGCAGGTGTGGAAATAATGAAACTGGGCACTACCCTTCCTAAAAGGGACATTGCTGCCTATGGATTCAACTCCCATGATGTTTGTCAAAGGGCAGTGCATGATAATGACATTTCCTGTGGAAATTCTAAAGTCAGAGCAACTACAGAACAAAGAATTTAAGCCCACTTCCTGTCAGACTATGCTGGTGAATTTGTTTTGTTGTGGTTTTTTTCCATTTGAGCTCAGCAGAATACATGATGTTTTATTTGACTGTCATTCAGAGCAAATCAACAAACATGATGTGATGTCTTCACAAGAGAGGAAATCGTGGAGTTTCTAGCATGTATGCTTGTGGCTGGCGGTGTTATTTTCAGACCAAAAGGGAAGTTTGCATTCATGAAATGCTATTTTGCCTCTTTCCAGTCACCTAATTTCTTCCTCATTCCAGGTGGAAAATGACCTTTTCAAATAGCTCTTGATGATGATTTTCATGAAAATCACACAAAACAGGGGAGGGGGGAAGTTTCTTGCAGCACAGCCAGGGAGGAATGCATTTGGTTAAGATTTGTTGCCACTGGTGTATTTTGAAAATATTCTGGATGAGTAGTTCTCAGTCTCCTGAAGACTTGATAGACAGAAGGAAAAACTGAATTTTAGCTCTCAGTCATTCTGAAACCAGAAATGAGATGGCAGAAAGGAGAGAGTGGGGAAAATGAATAAAGTTGTGTAAGGAAACCAGTAGGGTGATGAGTGGAGAACTCAGCACTAATACACTGAACCAAGAGAGAATTCTGCAAGCCAGTCAGTAAGATCCTTCTCCAAAAGCCTGTTTATATCAAGCAAGCCCATCCATTTTTCATCAGCTACTGCAGGCATCTATTTGTCAGGAATGATTTAGCTGTTCTGAAAGACATGCTGATGCATGGGTCTCAGATTGCCACTATTGGCACACCAGGATGTGCCAGAATATGAAACTCTACAGCTGATGCTGATTTAATGTCGTATTTTCCGTGGTGATCAGAAAAAAAAAGAAAAGAAACGCCAGGATGCACAAAACTGACAGCCAGGGGAGCTTGTGCAACTCTCTGTGGGATGGCTATTCCCAAAGGAGTAGGGAGGCAGGCTGGACAAATGTAAGGTGAGGTCTCACTTGGAGCTGCAGCCCATCTTACATCAGCTCCCTGGGGACAGACTGCCTGGGGAGTCACCTCTCTGCATCATTTCATGGTTCACGACTCAGGGCCTGGCAGAAAGTGGAACTCCTTGACTATCTCTGCAGATTTGGATTAGTCATGGTTCCCTAGCTCACCAATTTTTCAATTATCAAGCAAAAATCCTGTGTATATATCTGTACATGGTGGCTGTGTATCCATTTATAGATATGATGATGCCTATAGATCCATGTGTGTGTGTATGTGTATATGCATATATATTCCCATCTTTATTTACACTTCAAGGATAGAGGCTGTTACTTACTATGAATAGTAGTATTTTTAATATAGTATTTTTAATACAGTGTTTTCTACAAGATTCTTTGAAAGTCTGTGTGGCTTTCAATCCTCTTCCAGAAAACAAATGAATGTTTTGAGAAGGTTTCACTAAAACTGGTCCTTGACTATGCTGTGTCAAGTAGAAGCTAGTAGCAGTGGTGTCTGGATATGGCTCAGTGAGTAGAGAGAGGATTTGAGGCTCCAGCTCTGTTTAGTTGCTAACTTTGATTGCAGTTGTGAGAGGATCCAGGGAATTTGGAACTCCTGATTGCCTGAATCTTAGCTTTGTCCAGGACTGTCTTCATCCACAGTTTTATGAGGATGAACCAGGCAGCCACTCAGCCTGGGACTGAGGCCAGAGGCTGAACAGCTTCATGGGGAAAGCACATCTCTCCTTCGTGCCCATCACAGGTCTGAGCTGCAATCTGTGCAGGCTCATCCCCGTTTTGCACAGCTGGAGGGGTCGTGGCTCTGCCATGATCTCTGTAGTGAGGGAAACACAAATCTGCTGAGTTCAGTCCTGGGGCTCCCCAGGAATGAGCAGCTACAGAGACCAGAGCCCTGGCAGGGCAAGCTAAGCTTCTTTTCATCTTAACACTACTTCTAGCAGGTCACTCATTTCTTTGAGAGAAAACTTTAGACCTTGCCATTTCCCAGATAAAAGTGCATTCCTGTGTCCTTACTCAATAGGACCATGAAAGTTTTCTGGCTCCTAAGGATCAAGACCAGAGATCTGATGCTTGCCACAGCTGAGGAATGCACATCCCCATGGACATCCCTGCCTGACCAGCATTCACAAGCATTTGAAAATAATTGGGCTTTCAGAGAGACACCAAGTCTGACAAGAGAGAATTTATCCTTTTCACTTCTGAATAAGAGAAATTCTTCCAGTGTTGAAAACAGCTGTGGGCAGCTAAATCACAGTTGGCTTGATTCTGATGTGAGGGCTGTGATTTCATAGGTCATAGAGCTCCTGTTAACCTAAGAGTATTGGTGTGCCCTGTTCTGGGAAACATTTTACCCATGAACATGTTCTGAACATAATCAGAACATATATGTAGTACTTACCAGCTGAGGGAATGAGTCCTTTGGAAATCACAGGAATGTTCCTGCAAATAAAGGTGAAATGACTTATAATTTTGGTGCATCCAATTGAGAAATCAACAATTTCTTTATGGTCAGGCAATTTTTTTATTTTCTTTTTTAAGGAATTCAGCTGGATAGCTTCTTTTTTATTTTCTTTTTTTAAGGAATTCAGCTGGATAGCTTCTTTACTACAGTTCTATAGCTTTTTCAAGGTGACATATGTATTTTATCTAAGCACATGTGCAAAATCCTAAAATATAGAGTACATATTCAGTCAAATTTACCTTGAAAATTATAACCTTCTAAATTTACACTAAAACAACACTGCTACTGAGGGATAGGTTTGCAAGGAAAACGTGTTCAAATGCAGCACAAGTCTTTTTTCATCAGCAATCTTCAATATAGACATGAATTCTGCCTGCCCCTTAATTTTTATTTCATTTATTTATTTTATCCTACAGATATTGAGGAAGGTTGCCAAAAGCTTTGTTAATCACTGAAATGTGAGGAGCTAACCTTATCAATCTATTCCTGTGTTCAAAAGAGATATCATATGCCTGAAGTAATGATGTGTTTTAGAGTCCTTTTCCCAGGATTGAAATATGGTATGTAACCATGGAAGCAGATCAATAAAAGCATAATGATTTTGAAGAAAATGTCTTTTAAACAAAACAGATTATTGCTTTTCTAATAAATCAAATTTTAGCTAAAACTTTTCTAGTTTCAATCAAAACCCTCACAACAATTCTTGTCCTTCCCTTCATCCCAAACCCAATCTTTATGTGAAAGAAAATGTCTTCAGAGATTGTTAATAATAAAAACTTATTTGAAGATAATTTTAAGAATAAAAAACTTACAACAATGGCACAAGAAGTTCTAAGGAATTTCCTTTCTGCATCAATACCCAAAGTAGTGATGCAGGTAGTAAACAAAAAGCAATCAGCTTAAAGTACAGCTTGAATTTAAACATTTATTGACCTGAATTTGCAAACTAGGTATCATACTTTTCAGCTACAAATTTATGATTTATATACAAATGCAATGCAACACAATTTTGGTAATTTAAATACCAAAGTGAAAAGTCTTATCAATAGTTTACAAGAGAATACTTAACTGTAAATGAGGGAAATTTTTTTCCAATTTAAAAAGAATAGGAAATATGAAAATGTTGATAAAGTCCAGCTGAACAATTTGGTCTGAGCTTCACGACCAGATTAAGATATTATTTTTCAATTGCGTGTCCAAAACAGTTTGGAAAGGTGAATGTTAGGCTAAAGATGTGTCTTTGATAAAACATATTGCACCTGTATAACACACAGGCAGTCTCCTGCATCACTTATGTTGCCTTTTAATGTTGGCTGGAGCATTTCATCTGTGTTACACTGTGTCCTTAAGCATTTACACAGATGTAAATTGTCTGTGTTGCCTTTTGCAACAAACCGTGGCTCATCGAAATTATGATTTTATAACTTGATTAGCAGAGGAAGAGGCAGGAGTTTGAAAGTCATCGCTCCTTTTTCTGGTGAGTTATCACCAGCAAGAATGAGCCAGAGGCCTCTTTTATCTGCTCTGTACTCTGTCAGGAAAACCTGGGCTTGACCTTGGGCAGCCTGATGCTCTGTGAAGATGAGCATATTTCTGCTGACTGTTTTCTTCTACCCAATGGAAACGATCAGGTTAACATGGAAGTTAAAAAAAAAATCATAAGCAAGAGAATATGGGTGGTCTTTAGACTGACAGAAATTAGGATATTTATTGATCCAGATGACGATGGATGTTTTCAAAAATATTTGTTATATGCTTCTATTTTCTGAAAACACTGAAGTAGAGGTTACATTCCCATTAAAGAATTTAACAGGTACCAGGAAGTCTATATCATATTTAACTTCTATTTTAATCCATCAATACTTTTAAACAGCTACAAAATACTATGTCAACAAGGTCCACAATTTAGTTACGTCTTACTGAGAATTGTTTTTCTCTTCTGAGTTTTATATGCTCTGACATCCAATAATAATACTCCGCGTCCTCTGCTCCTAGACTGTGGAAAACAGCAGCTCATCATCTCTCTTTCACTCTCTTTACATATTATGTGGTTTTTGAGATTTGACTGTGTACTCATGGTCCCTGTCATCTGTCTTGGAAGCCAGGAATTTTCAGTCTCTTTCCTGTCTCCTTGCACAGCTGTCATTCCAACTTTCCTGATGAAGCTGTCATTCTGTTCCATGCCCCTCTCAACGGGCCCTTTTTTGGCATAGAATGAGAAGAGCTCCTCTCAGGAGTCAGGGTGATGATGCACCACAGCTGCACACAGTGGCTTAATAGGGGTTTCTGTTTAGTTTGGGGAAATGTCCACACAGACTCCACATTCTCTTTTGCTGAATTATGAACAATTTCCTCTTCAGCAAATCTGTCATTCCTCCTGTCATGACCCCCTTATAAGCTCTTTTATTCCCCTCTACTAGGAGTTACCTCCTGCTGGTTTTGCCACCTTAATTATTCTTTCTATACTCTGACCCAGGTCTGTGGAATACTGGGAAGATGAAAAAAAAGTCACAAACCATTTATCACCAAACAAAAAATAGGGGCTTTTTTAGACTGACAGAAATGAGGAGGTGGATGTGTTGAGCTCGGGACAGGCTTATGGCACTCAGATTTGCAATAGCCAAAATAATTTGTTAGAAGCTTCTTGCTGGGCCAATCACAAAACAATACAGCTAGAATTAATGTTCCCAGCTGCATTAATTTCTGTTGGCTTCCACTGAATGTTTTATCATTGTCTTACTTGGTATCAGGAGATACTCAGTGGCTCCTTGTGCTCTGCTCCAGTTTTAGCTGCCTTAATTTTGTCAGTCCTAATTTTTGCATTGTCAGCAAACTTTGCCCCTACATTATTCACTCAGTTTTCCAGATCATTTGTTAAACAATAAAAGTCCCAGTATGGATTCTGATGAGAATCCCATGGTAACTTCTGCACTCTCCTTCAAAAATTAGCATAATATTTATTCACTTGAATCTTCTCTTAATTAATACAAGAGAATTTAATAATTTGTACAGGACTGAAGAGCTTAATTTAAGTCACCAGGGATATGACCTTCAGGGTATTTCCTGTAGTCATAATGAAGAAAGAATATGTACTTGATAAGCTCAATGCATCGTGGACTTGATAATCTTTCTGGGTCCTTTCTAACTTGAGTTATTCTATGATTCCAGTTGTACATCAGATAAAGAATTAATCTCCAAACAAGAATGTCTTTGTAATTAAGAGTCTATCACCTAAATATGAGTTCAAGATGAATGAAAAGGGCATCACCAGTTCTCTTTTGTAGAAATGGAAATGAAGGGAGTGATTTAATCTAATTTATCTGAGACACAACTGATAGCTCAAGTCTCATTTCTCTGTTTACATGTCTCTATCCTTACAGCATGTCCTAAAAGTATATTCTCAGCTAGTTCAGGTGTAGATGTCTCCACAAACAATGTCTGGATGTAGTACATTATCTAGTGTGTGGTAGGTACACCTGCACTTGAGACTCATGCCTAAGCAGTAGTAAAAACTAGTTCATCTCCGAGTGGGGAGTTTTACAGACTCTTCCTGCAAATTTTCCAGGTGATATTCAGATTTCTGGGCACCTTCTTCTAGGCTAACTTCTGGAGAAATTATAAGGACATTTTGTCAATATTACCTTTCAAGAATTGCCTACAGTTAATTGATCATGGGCTGAAAGTTTTCCTAGAGAAGACATATAGGAAATGTCAGAGACTGGAGCATTACTGCTTCTTGGATACCAATACCTTGGGACATCAAGCTTGGCTATACTGCAGGACAAAAGTTTATCATCTAAGCATAGAATCTGAATAAGAGTCAATGGTGAAATACAGCAAGAGGTGTAAAACTACCATCAAAGCTCCATATCTTCAACACTAACAATTGTCAGAATCCCAAATTTTATTTAATTTTTAATTCTTAATAAAAACTGGAAATACAGAGAGAAGACTAACCATAATGTCTGCGTGCAGTTTTAGGCAGTGACATTTATTTGTTTCTCCAGTTTTTTGACTCTTTATTCCTTTCAATATTATTTCAGAATAATATTGAAACAGAAACATAACTTCCAAAGAGAGGAAATGTAATTAATGTACACAGACTTTATAGTCCAAGTGTAACTTCATTCAACTTCCATATGTAGATTTAAAATACTTAAGCTAGAGATGGATGATCAGATTAGACACAGACATACATTAGACTAATAATTAGTAATAATGACTGCAGTACAGCAAAGAACACTTTAGCCACCCACTGTGAGACAATTTTGCAGATTAAGTCCTGAACTTGCTTTAGAAAAGGAGTTTTCTTGTTCCCTCTCCCCTCTTCCACCATTACCCTCCAGCTTAGAACCAATGGGCATGAAATGATGCTCCTGTCTGAAATTAAACCAGAGCAGCTTCATCCTTGAAGCTACTCAGAAGTAAACATTTAAGATTTAGACTATGTTTACCTTGAGAACTAGAACTAGTTAACACAATTTAAAGACTTGAAATAGAAACCAAATTTAAATGTACTGCTTAAAGGATTAGACAATCATCTTCCTGTACAAACAGCATAAACAAAGAAATCGTATTAGCTCTTAATGTAATTAGTTGAACCCAACAGTCCATGGATAAAACCTTTCTATGCATTTCTCAAAAAAAAAAAAAAAAGTCAATCATGGGAGGGCTTAGAACTTGAAAATTTGCATGAATTTCTAATGAGGCAAAATTCATTGAACTGATTAAATGAAATTCTTCCTGTTACCTAATCCTCATAACTGCTGCTGAGAAGAGATGAAAGCTTTACCTATTTCCACACTGAGAAAAAGCAGCAAAGAAAGAACAAAAAATTCATAACTACACTATGACCTCATTTTTTTTCCTCTTGTGCTAAGCTAATATCTAGAATTGAATTACTTTATTTCTCATTCACAGCAGCACAACCTTGGGAACATTTCAAGCTAGATAAACACACCAGGGATCTGATCCAAAGGCCATTGAAGTCAAAGAGAATTTCCAAATATTTCAATGAGTTTGCATGAAAAACACATTTCTTGATTTTTTTCTTACTTGAAAGATAGCATCACTCATTAATTGTCCTCAATAGATTTATTTGAAGAGGATGGTGAGATTATGAAATTATAAATAGTCAGATATAAATATGTGATTTTTAAGTAAATATAGAGTTACAGCTAGTCTAATTCATAAATTGGATTTCTTCTTCCATATAAAATTCTAATATTTTGATTAATTCTTGACCCTAATTGGGTAGAAATGACAAAACACAGAACTTCTTTCCTTCAAATTTTTTTTTGAGCATAATTCCATTTAAAAATGTGTCATTTTTATTTGAAGTGGACCCAAAACTAAATTTTCTTAGTTATAAAACTGCAGTGTGTGGGGAAATCTCAGCAGCAGTAATTGTTCATGAGACAGGTAACATGGCCAGAAAATCAGTTACATGAAAGAGAATGTGAGAAGCATTTATGTGTTATACAGTTTCCGTAGTTTGGGCATATTTACTCCAAATAAAAAAAAATGTTTTGCTTCCATTTGCCTTTCCTGACCAAGAGGAAAATTAAAAATAGTTGTAACTAATCCTAACAAGGTCTGTTTTTCTAGAAGCTTTATATTAGATTGTATTACACTGGATTTCCTCCTACCTCCTCTACAACCCCACATCCTCCCCATGCCAGTAGCTTTATCTCCTTTAAGTCTGCTTCAATGCTCTTGCTTTCCCTACTTGATATGGAAAACCTACCTGTACAAAGCAGATTTGTAGGGAAGTTCAGGGCCCACACAATTTTCCCTTGAGGGTATTCCTGACCTGTACCCTGCAGGAGGGCTGAGTGTAGGAGTTCTATGTCTCATCAAATTAAGATGAAGTTGGCCAGTTGAACAAAACTTAGGTAGGAACAGCAGAAACAGGCACTCTGTCATATAATCTTATTAATTCTATGGCCCTTATCAGGTTTGGGCAAGTGAAATAGAAACAGATTTGGTGTGAAAAATTCCTAATCCAACAAGACAGGATTACCCACTGTTATCCAGTGTCTTGCAGAATGTACTCATTACTCACCATGAAATACCAAAGGGAAGAACAGCGCTGTAAGTCAAAATAAGGCTGAAACAAATATCATGGAGACAGGGTTCCTTCCTCAGCAAAACGTGCTGGAAACTGCATGAGCTCCAATTGCAGAGAGACTGATGCTCATTTTGTTTAACTAGACAGTTGTTGAGCTACCTCTGCCTAATGCTTTGCAGTCCTATGGTGCTTGGAATAGGAATGGGACAAGGATCTCTCTTGTTTTACAGGGTTGCAGTTGTTTTTTTGTGTACAGGTGTAAACATCATATTTCAGGGAACCAACAGTAGCCCAGTGGTGTGTGAACATTTGTGTGAAGGAAGAAAAAATGTGATGGAAGTGCATTTTGCTTTTACAGCTCAGTCTTGTATATTTAACTGTGGGCATCAACATGACATGAACAAATTCTTCCAGCACCTTATTTCCCTTCGTGACCTATGGTAGACTTGATTAAGCCTAAGGTGTCTTCTGCATGTCTGCAAAAGCAGAGAAACAGAAAAAAAATAGAGTAAGTTAGTCTTATAGTGAAGTGTTTTCAGGGGCTGCTGTTAGATCTTGGGGTGAGAGGCTACCCAGATGGTGGTGACTCAAAGCCAATAACCCAAATCTGTCCCCCTGAGCTTCCTGCCCCAGCCCAGACTGGGAGGATGCCCACGGTAGCAGGGGAGGAAGGTGGGTTTGTCTCAGCAGGAAAGGGATGTGTGAGCAGGGGAATCAGGGACCAGAAACCAAGCCAGGAGCAGCCAGCCAGCCGTGGTGCTTGTGTCCCTGTCTAGACAGGAGTCTGTGGCCATCACCACAGGCAGAGCTGTGACCAGGGGATTGCTTGGTATGGCAGCAGCTCCACAGCAATCCCTTCAGTCTGGAGACTGATGTCACTGCCCTGCTCCATCACCCCTACTGGGGATCTGTAAAACTCATTGCCATGAGCCTAAAAACAAGGACTGAAAGCACAGGAGAGCACCTGCCATTTCCAGGTGTGCTGTCTGGCATGCATTTGTCCCAAGCCAGTCAAATAACATCCAGCAACTTGCTCAGTTGGTGTGCAGAGCTCAGATCCTCACTCAAGAGTGACAATGTGGTACACTTCAGCCCTTCCTAACAATTCAATTCAGCCCAAAGGATGGAGCTCTAAAGAGACCTGACACTGTTATTGTGTGGAGGTGTCTCTTATGTTTTAACTCTACTGAATTTCCTAAACTTGATTTTAAAACTACCATGATAAGGAGCCTCTCGTTATGACTCATTGCAGATTGTGAGGAACTCCCCAGACAGATTACAGAGCAATCCATCCAGTGCAGTCTGGAGCACTGGCTTTAGCCAAGCAGAGTGAGGTAAAGGATTCTGTGTGTCCTGGACACAACCCCATGGCTCATCATAGTCTCAATTGTAGTATGGTTGGAGACAGGTGCTTTTTCTTCCAGTGAAAATCAGCCTCATCAAGTGAAAGAACTATTAAACAAGTTTCCATTCCAATGAGTAATGGCTAATTAAAAGCATTACAACAAGGATGTAACTCTAAATGCTAAACTTGGCATTGAAGTAATTTTATGCTCTGTGGCAACTATTGTGTGAGAAAAGAAATTGTACATCTGAAGGAAATAAACACACATATTATAGAAGGGCAGGAATCTCCCCCAGTTGAAATGGCACTGGCTTTCAATTATCATTGCAAATTGGATTCCAGCAGTGAGAACACAGAGGGGGAAAAAAAAGAATAAAGACATCAAATGGAGTCCTTTGGTACAGAATTGTGTTAAATCACAAAAAATGCAGCAGCTGTCAGTTGTGAGGGACACATATAACTGTTTGCAAAGATGTAGCTCTGAGAAAAAACAGAAAGCAGCATGCATAAGCACACTTCTGTGTGTGGGCCACAAAATGTTCACCCGAGCAATTACATCAAATTTTCCATATTTAGTTCTTTTGGGTCCTTTCCTACCTTTCTGCAAAAACGCATAATGGGTTAAATCAGATTTTACTAACAATGAAATTCTGTAACTGCACACCACTAAAGAAAGATGTTTGGTCTGACAGGTAGCAGAATCTCCCGTGTGACCTCCCTTCATGATGAAAAGTAACAAATTTCATCTGGCATTTTCTCCTCTCTTCTACCCAACTGAAGCATAGTGCTGCCAACTTAATAAATATATCTCATTGAAAAAACACTCAATTTAATTTAAAATTTTCAAGTGATGGAGTATCTGCTTTGTACCATGGTAAATTGTGCAAATGATTAGTTATCATACCTGTTAAAAAAAATCAAGGTCTGTTATGAGAGTGAATTAGTCAGACTTTCACTGCCAGTTTCCAACTTTTGTTCTGCCTTTTCCAGGGTATCATAGAATTCTCTCAGGTATGAGAAATATCATCTCTCTGTGTGGCCCAGATCCTTGAGTACTTACTGTATGACCTAGCATTCAAATGCACCAAAACCAAATATTTAAGGAGGTTTAAGGGAGGTCTAACAGTTCAGATCTATCTGAAGAGCAGACCCCTTTGGAACTAAACTTGGAATTTTATTAAGGGAAAAAACAAATCCTATTACATTATTCTTGAACTAACAACTGTTTGTTTCCTAATTGAACTTGTTCTTGTGCTCGTATCTTTGCTATGAGATTTCTCTACTGTTCCACCTGAGAATATCAATTGTACCAGCTAAGAACATCAATTCTTTTCTCAATTCTTTTAAAAACCTTGAAAGCAAATTTTCAAAGTGTGGAGACTGAAGCAAGTGTGAAGCATTGGAGTTTAGCTCTTCTCTCACTGGGTCTCCCACAGATATAATCTCTAACCTTGGACTGATCATATCTGTACAATATCCTTTGTCTCCTCCAGTGTGTGAAGACCATCATTTTTCACTACATCCTGAAGTTGAAATGAAAGCATTTCTGTAATTAATCCACAGCTCATATTAATGAGGCTCATAAAAGAATCTAATCAGAGATGCATGAATATTTCAGATTCAAATGAACAAGTAGCTATTATTGTGTACACAACATTATGTACAAGCTCTTTAAACTGCAGTCTGTTCATAGTCATGATAATTCTGATGAAATTAGTGTAACTATTGGCTACACATGCAGTTTTACTGACAAGTCTCAGAAAGGATACTTTTCTCCTTGCAATGGATTATCTGTAGAAAGCAACTGGAGAGCTACCAATTAAAGTAGCTCAGATGCAGCCAGACAGGATGGCTGAGGGCACCCTTAATCCCAATGTCTTATCTGAACTAGGCTGAACTAGGCAATGAATTTGGATTTCCCCTATTCTGACCTATAATTCTGTCTCAAATCTGAGAGACCTGCATGTCCAAACTGAAATTAATAACCTCCCACAAAGTTTTAATTTCTGTGACTTTGCACACTTCAGCAGCTAGAAAAATATTTCTGATGGAATTTTCCAACTAGCTGTGTCCATAGACACTGAACTTCTGTCTATCTAAGGGGACTTAAAAGTTATACAAACCTAGGCTTTTACTCCTTTAAAGATAACTAAAGGGAAAAGGAGAAAAATCTACTTCTGAATGTGTTTTAAGCATTATTCACATTTTGTCAAGCTCATACTGTATTGTAAGAGGATTCTCATGTTATCAGAATCAAATAATTCACATCCTTGTTCAGCTCAAGTAGTGAAGAGTTCTGTCTATAAATCCCTTTGGATTACCACATGGCTTTGAGCTTGCAATAAATCTTTTCCCCTATCCCATCACCTCCTAATCTGCTAAAAGTCTTCCAAAAGATCAGAACCATTAAGATGTCATTTTATAATGGAGGAATTATAGCCTAATTTAACAAACCTTGTCCTGAGGTCTATAAACTAGGACTCAAAAGTGAGAAAGAAATCCTGTGCTGAATTCAATCACTGCTTGGGATTCGTTGTCATGAGAGCCCATTCACTGGCTGAGTATCTGCCAGCCTTGCAAACTGCCTGATTCTCCCCACCAGGTTTGAGTTGCTCTGTTCCAATAACTGCTGTTCCTTAGCTCACTGCCTTTTTTTTTTTTTTTTTTGTTCCAGCAGTGACCCAAATTGTGGCATAGCCTCGCAAATGTATTATTATAATAAAAAATAATAATTACAATAATGATGATAATGATGAGGATAATGACACTAACAACAATACTGTCAATAACAGCAATAACAGTAACAATAATTATTTCCCATACAGATTAGATTTGTACTTCACCTCTTTCAATGTCCAAAACTTCTACACAAAGGTTTTTAATTTTACAAATGACAGCTAAACCATCAACAAGCAGCCTCCCAGTTTGGAAATTCATAAATCTGACCTTTTTTCCAGTGCTCTGTCACTTGAGGAAAAGGATGTAACTCAGTCCACCTAAATGTTTGTGTATGGCACACAGTGCTGGCTCAGCCCCAGATGCATTTTATGTGTGCAGCTCTCAGATAATGAACTGGTCTCATATAAACTTCTATACCCCATGATTTTTATGCAGTCTTTGCCTTGGTTCACCTCTCATTGCCATTAGAGCTTGTTGGCTGGATGGGAGTGTAATAGGATACAGGTATGAGTGGCTGGTAAGGGGGCTAGCAAGCCCCTGGAGAATTTAGGAAAACAGATTGCTGCAATATTCCTTTTTCATACACTACTTTCATGTACTCTGGCATGTACAGTCTGAGAGGTTTCCATGGAAATTATAGAAATTGGACCAGCAATAGCTGCTTATCAAGTCTGATTTCTTGCCATTTAGAGGTGCCTTTGCCTAAGATGGCAAAGCAGTAAAGATTGGCCTTTTCTTCTCTCTCACTCTGTCCTCCTATTTGGCATCACCCTCACCCTTTGAGAACCTGAAAGAAATATGTGCATGTGTGAGAGGACTTTCTGCTTGAGGAAAATAAAACAGAAATTTTTGGTGGCTTCATGAAGGGTTGGGTCATGGCTGTGGTTCTGCTCAACAAGTGGAAGGGTGACTCCACCCAGCTCTAAGCATGGAGGAGGCAGTTCCAAATGCTCTCTCTTTACAATGGTAGGATTTTCACCAAAGTATGAAAATTGATTGCTCATGCTCAAAGCCTGCATGGCTGTGCATTATGGTTAGGGTCATTGATTATTAGTCCCCTCCCAGCTTTGAGCTGCTGTGTTTGACTAGCTGACCTCCTGTGAGACAGCAACGAATTATCACAGTCCAATGATACATGGCACAGCAAGGCTCTCCTGTTAATCTTTTCTAAATTTCCTTGCCATTAATTCCACTGAATAACCTCTTTATTATGGTATAATCTCTCCTTAAATTTATAATAAAAAGTTCTAAGAGCAAAGGCAGAAAATGAAATTACAGCTTCAGCCTAAAATTGGAAGTGTCTACATTGCTGCAATCTCCTTTTTGTTGAGGTTTCTCTGGCCTGTTTGTGGCATGAGAAAAGCCTTACAATAGTTGACACCCACTTTGAGGAGAAAACTAAAGAACACTATTCAAAGAAAAAGCTGAGATGCTGAGGACCCTTGAAGTAATACCTCTCTGTCCTGCTGGGGTTTTTTTATGATCTTGTGAAATGCCAAAACCTTTCATAAGACCATGGGCTAAATGCTTTTAGCCCCATGTGTTTCTTTCAGGGATGTTTTCTCTCAACCTCAGCAATGCCAGGTCATTTGTGTCATGGTGATCTGGGTTTCCTACAGTGCTTTTTGCCCTGAGTCCTTCTGTCCTGGAGCACAGGTGACTGATATGTCCAGTACAGACTGTACAAAGGATCACAGGATTTACTGAACACTCTCAAAGCAAGGAATGCAAACCAGAACCAGGTTATGAGCTTGGGAGCCATGGCATGGTTAGTGTATGTGAGTGGGCAGTGAGGGGTGTGAAGAGGGATAGGTTGTGTAATTCTGTCCTCACACACAGGACAAACTGCTAAAGCCATGGGTAACTGGAGCTGCTTCTGGTCCATGGTAAAATAAACTGACTTTCCACAATATCTAAAAGAGGTTCAGCTTTGGTCTGACCCTGAACTAGAGGAGCTGGGTTGGTTATTACTGAGAGTGATCTAACTTATCCTGTGACAAGTGATCACCTCAGTGTTTCATTGGAAAATCTTTGAAATTCTGAGCAAAACCTTTTGTTTTTGTCTTGCTCAACAGAGGACAGAAGCGTGCATCATGTGATGTCAAATGAACTCCAGGGTCCTGTACCAAAACCAGCATCATAAGAGATGATGTTGGTGCTGAACTCTTCTTTCAGATATGTCAGAAGAGGATGGCAAAGAAAATATTCCTCTCTCGTTACACCTCACCAGGTCACAGTGCTTGGCTTGCAGGCTCTTTCTCATAGCAGCAAAGCAGTGCCACCTCAGAAACCTGAATTCTGATTGTGAGGAAATCTGACATGCTGTGACAGAGATAAGTAACCCAAGAGCACTGGAGTCTTCCAGCTCAACCATGCTGCTGGGACACTTCTCTCCATGTTTCTTGTTCTTTTTCTGACTTTTGAAGTTTCATGATTGGTGGAATTTTACTTTGCTTTTTTCTCTTTGAGTCAAAAACATTTGAGACATGAAAAAATTGACATTCTGACAGCATTTTCCTCCCATTTTAGTACCAGTGACTACGAGCAGAAATGAAAGCAAAGCTAGTCATCCCTGTGAAGAGTTTTCAAATGAGAATATTACATGGCAGGAGCACCAGCAGAAGAAATATTCAACAGCCAGATCTGGAACAAAACAGGTCTTCCAGGGGATGGATCTTGTGCTTTCTCACAAAACCAAGGGTAGGAAGGTCTGAGTTTGGCAAAGAGAGGAGCTCAGGAGTTCATGGTGTTCATGGCTGGAATTCCCTCTAAAACTTTCTGTGTCCTGGATCACTGGAGCTCAATCCAGGCAAACTAAGGCCAAGTGTTTTTGCAGAGTACAGCAGCCACTGACTAAGCCCCCATGACCTGTCTGCCTGCTTTCCTCGGCCTCACCTAAGGTCCAAAGAGAGCAGAAAAGACAAGAGCAATTTTACAGCGAAAAGAGAAAGTAGAAGGATTGAGCCACTCATAAAACTATCAGTTCTCCATGTGCAAAATAATACTTTATAATTAGGACAACCACCATTTTTCTCATTGTGCAGTGACAATTCAAGGGAGGCAATATTCACATCACAGCTTAATGACAACCTTTAAATAAATGCATCTAAAAAATAAAGACAAGAGCTTGTAATACTCTTCTTAGCAGTGTGAAGAGTAGACTCTGATCCTGTTTTCACAGCAAGAATTCTGTTCAGGGTTCTGTTTAGTTATTGTTAGGAGCTGCAGACTTGTTCTCCCAGAGAATTAGCAAAAGAAATGTCACAGCTGAGGAGTCACATTGAGAGTTCGATTGGGCTCCTTTCACCACTCTAGTCTCGAAAAACTGCATTTGCCATAATGAACAAAGAATGACTGAGAACAGATTAGATGTCTAGAGGTAAGAAAACCAGATTTCCTTTTCCTAGTGAAGCATTCGTAGATCTATAAGCTTCCATTTTATTAGTATTTGAGAAATAAAGAGTATTAGCCCTTCACTGTTCCCTAGCTATAATGAGGAATTCAGTGTTGTATTGGGTGTATGACAAGGTTTAGGTGGTGGGGAGAGTTGCAATCATGTGAATACCACACTGCAAACCAGTGAGAGGAGAAGCTGCATTTTGTGGTAGATATATAGTTCAGGTGGTAAAATCTCCCTCTTGGAAAGAATTTGATTTGATACATGACTCTTATGGGGCCTTGAGGTATTCTAGATTGCCTTTTCTTGATTGGAAACTGTACTTAATATGTCTGTACAGTTCAGCTAATCAAAATATTACCCTCGGAGATGTCTGAAAATACATTAATTTTGTTTAGCAGATTAAGTTAAAAAAATAAGCAAACAATTTTCTGTAGGAAATTGCTTACTTATACAGCTTCTTCCATCAAAATTTATTGTGTCTCAAATTTTCCAGCAAGTTCCATTGCTCATGCTCATGATTTAAACTTTTACCTAAGCCTTGCTCAGCAGCTCTAAGGTTGCAAATCAACTGCAGGCTCTTCTTGGGGAAGGTCACATTACTAGTTTTGCTCTGACAATACTTACTTAGAGAAATTATTTTGAACCAATCCTGAATAAATCAGTGTAACTCCAGCTGGGAGTCTGCTAATGAATTCAAGTGTACCACAGGAGCTTGGTCCTGCTGTCATACATGACACTTCTTGCTTTAAATTCTTTGCAGAAATTTGTTTTCACTTGTTTCTCTTATGCAGAAACAATAGCATCAAGTAAGTGCCTTGACCAGAATAATTCAGTGCATTCGTCCTAAATCCTTGGTCCCCTGATAGTGCTACAGATGAAAGCAATGTGTCCA
Source organism: Sturnus vulgaris (assembly GCF_052056855.1). Taxonomy (NCBI): domain Eukaryota; kingdom Metazoa; phylum Chordata; class Aves; order Passeriformes; family Sturnidae; genus Sturnus; species Sturnus vulgaris. The sequence goes on from NC_142250.1 coordinate 27,569,976, forward strand.
TAGAGCATGAAGGCATTTTCTGGGATCCTCCCTCTTATCTCTTGTTGCTTGCATTTGAAGTCTGGAGTACTCTTGTCCCAGATGCCAAGGATCTAAGCAGCTGGGATAATAGCATTGCAATGCTTGTGCTGAGTGAAAACACACTGCTCATTGCTACAGGATTGCCTCTTGTGGATCAAGATTTGATCATGGGGATGGACTGAACGTCCTCTCTGAGTCCCGTGAGTTGAGATTATTTTTAGTAGTCCTAGTCTACTTTTGGTTTCCTTTTAACTTCACATTTCTTTTCTTTTTCTTTCCTACCTTGCTCCTTTCATTTCTTGATATTATTCCATATATAAGTGATATTGATTATAACAGAAATGTAAAGTCGCTATGTGGTAAACACACAAAAATAATTGTTATGAAACCCATTCCTGAACTCCCTCAAAGGTTAACAGACAGAAACAAGTGTGCCTTGTTCCTCCATAAGACCCTTGTTAAAGAAACAAAAAATTACCCTGTAGGGATATCTACAACTCTGTCTATCTGGGGAGTACTGGTGTTTAACTTCTAGACACAAATGTTTAGATTAAACTAATCCCCATTGATCCTAAACTGATCCTCTGCACTCTCTCTGCAGTTAATGGTGGGGACAAAGGAAGGGAATAAATGTCAAATTACTTCATTTTGAGTCCTAGAAGAGAAAGAATTCTTCTGCATGTAGTTCCCTCTTTTCATGGCTTCTAAAAGCCCAGGTCTCTGGTTCAGACTAGGTATTCCCAGTTTTGATGGCTGAAGAGAAATACAAAATCACACAAGCCAGTTACAGTGCTTGTAACTGAACCAAAAAATGTAACTTTTAAATGGTTTTATCTACCAGACCATGACTTACATCGTCTTACACCTTTTTTCAGCAATGCTGCCTAGGGGCAGGGCACACTTTATGACTGAGGTTGAAAAGTGGCCACGGAGGGCTTTGAGAAAAGAAATAAATCCTCTGGCTAAAAACCAGACTGACAGCTGCCTTTAAAGGCTCCTCATCCCTTCATGGAGCTCGCTGTGTGTCTTTGCAGCCAGGCAGTGCAGCAGAGTGAGAAGTGCTGGTGGGATCCCTGCTCTCCATGGGGAATGGGGACACACTGAGCAGCTGCTCCCCAGAGCCCTGCAGGTCTCAGTGGTGTAGAGCTGAAAATGCTTTTCCTTCGGGGATTAATGGCTCCCTTCCTTTCTAATGCTGGTAAACCCAGTTATTTCAGCTCTGTTTCTGCTACTTAACTTATTGTTCTCCAAAGTATTATTCATTCATTGCTTTTTACAGACCTATAATGCAGTCTCAGAAAACATTTCAGAGGATAGGGATTTGATTAGGGTGATGCATTTGAAATGTCAGAGGTCTCTCCACCTCATCTAGAAGAAACGGATAGAGTTGACAGATGTGCTCTGTGATATAATAGGAACAGCATTATTCTTACAACATTTTTATAAACTACTTCTGTTTATTCTATCTCTCCCCCTCTCCCTTTATTTTTCTCTCTCCTGGAATAAACAGTAGCACAATACAGGGAAATAAATAAGGAAATAGACTTGACCTGGGTCACCTAACTTGGTTTTTATTATTATTTTTTGTTATTTACATAATCTTTTCTCCAACCATTCCTCTGGTAGGACCTCAGAAATGTCTACACACATTTTCTGGAATATTTGTTGATCTGCATAGGTGAAATTCTAAATTCTTCATGAGATACTAATAGTTTTTCTTGCTGTTCTGAATAACCAAAATCTGGATAGAAAGTAAAGTATCAAGTCAGAAAAAATTGGTACTGCTCTAGAAAAGGATGCAGCCTGGAATTTCTGGTGAGAGTATTTGGGATGACTGGAATCTCAGAGCTGAAAGACAATTGTGAAAGTTTTATCAACAAGGCAAAGGGAGGTTTCTGCAGCAAGAAAAGCTCTAAAGAGTTTCAGTTTTTATTTTCCCATTTGATTTCCAAGGAAAATCCAGAGCCTATCTGATGGCTTTGAAACTTCCAGTATAACAATCTAATCTGGAGGAGCAAAGCTGCACATATATTTAGACTCCTAATTCCCTCTGATTTTTAAATACCTCGATACCACCAGGGACCTGGGCTTAATAGCCTAGCACTAATTCTCTTAGTATTTTATTAGGCTCATTTGTCTTTCATGCACCTGCCAGTGGCTCTGGGCTTCCTGCAATTCCTTGGCAAGGTTACATCTGGGCTAGGGAGCCATGTTATTATCAGCAGCCCTGCAGAAAGGGCAATCAGAGAACACCAGTGACCTCGTGAAGGCTGAGGCTTTTGCCTTGTCTGTGTTGATCAATAGCATAATGTGACATTGCTAGCTTCTTACAAGAGGGCAAGGGAGCAGCTGGATTGTCTTTATACCTCTTTTTCCTCCCCACACAAGGGCGCCCTGCCCAGCAGCAGAACCTTTTCATATCATCTTGTGTGCTTTAGACAGCTCAGAAAGAGGGAAACTTCACACAGGTCCCAATAAAAGTGGAAGGACTTGAGTAAATGTTGATTCATTTCCAACTTTTCATTGCTGTTGGAGCTGCCAGCCGATATTTAATGCTCAGAGTTCCCCATAACCCTTTGGCCTGCTTTTCTGAGCTATTTCTCTGGTACCATGGGAAATAAACTTTAATTATGGCCTGTTTCAGTAAATTTAACACACCAACTCTTCACTTGGAATGCTGACCAGGGTAAACCAACATTATAAGAACTAGGTACAATCCTACCCATACATTAAGTATTTTGCAGCTACATTAAACAGTTCCACAGGTGTGTGTTAAGAAAAACCATCACTAAGGCAAGTGATTTGTATTCCAGACTGATAAAAGGGAGCTTCAGCCCCTAGCAAGGGACATGGAAAGGATAGACATTAAAATTTAACCTAGCAGGTGTTTTAGTAAAGGACATTTTAGCCTACCAGGTAAGCAATAAGCTGTTATGCAGTCCTCATTCTGGATGAAGGTTTCTCATCTGTTCCCATGGACTAGCCTGGATGAAAGCCTAATGTGCTGCAGCTGCAGACTGGCTGTAGTTTGTTTGATAATCAAAACAGATACAGTCCTTTCATCTTGCTCTGGAGGAGCTCCTAATAAACATTTGCAAAACTGTGTTGTTAACCTTCCCCAGGCTCTTTCCTAATCCTTTCTTCTTGGTTTTTAAACAACAAGAATATAAAAGATTTAGTTCTCAGATTTTCATAAGAAGCCTGCTTTAGTATATCATAGTGGCTCTCGATTTACAGATAGTGGTTTTTGTTACCAGAGCTGCACTAAAACACTTGAGCACTATTTATTCCTCTCTACCTGCTCCTATCTCTCTCTCCTTTTATTACCTTGTCTACAAGCACCTGTTGTGGAAGGTTTCTATAAAAACTAAGAAAAGGGGCACTGTTTTCCTGACTTGTTTTGGTGCTCTCTGACTGAGCCCCTCTCCTATTCCTGGTCCCTGTGGCACTGAGCCTTCCTCTAGCGACTCTGCTGTATTTGATTTTGGGAGTTTGAGGGACTTAGTTTGTTGGTTGTTTTTGTTTTTTTTTCAGAGGAGGACAATAATTGCTTTACCCCCACATGGCATTTGAGTGTGACAAGACAGGTATGTTTTCTTTTTCCATTTCTTGTATCTCTTTAAGGCTTCCCCTCTGGAAAAGAGTCCTCTTTACTTGTGTTGCTGTTATAAATCTGTGAACTGGATTCTTCTTAGATTTAATGTTTCGAATATTATGCTTTTATTAAAACAATAAATGCTATGAATTCAAAGGCAGCACTCAGGCAGAGTAAGTGATTTACCTCTCTGGAGAGCAAGGTGATGATAGCTGCCTTTATTCAACTACTACAATACCAAGACTCAGAAAAACTTATGGGAATTCCCAGTGTAAGCTTTAAGTGAGCTTTGCCTCTTCTTTGTCCTAGCTTTGATCATTTTTCAGGCTATATTGTATTGGTACCTGAGACCTTCTGTTTTGTGATGAGACAATCTTTTTCTTCTCAATAGTATTTTTCTTCTCAAGATTTGCTTAACTTAGCATAAATTTTAGGTAAATATAAATATTCTAGGAGCCTAAATAGTAGTGGTATTGTAGCCAAGATCATGTGATGGTACAGGAGAGGGAAGCAGAGGGAAGTAGCTAGAAGACTAGCTGGTATATTTGAAAAGAAGACACAAACTTTTGGGTGCAAAAACAGTTCTTTAGCCTTATAAAAATTCAGGTATTGATTATGATGAAGTGTTTATTAATTCTTGTTCTGTATTGCTAGCACTGGTTGTTTGTGTTGGTTTGCCCTTGGGACAGGTGCTTTCTGCTGCTGCTCCATCTCAGAAAGTGCTCAGCACAGTGGTGCCAATGGGGCTTTAAGATTGCTTTAATTTGTAGGGTTTCTATAGTTTGTTTAGGGGGAAGTGTTACCTGGTATCTTAAAAATTGAAGGAGACTTTTAAACCTGAAGTCAAGCTGCCAGGTTGGTCCAGAGAAATTTGCAAGGCTGGTCAGAGAGAACATTTGCATTTCTCTATTCCACTGGAACATACAACACTCCATTAGGTAACTGCAGCCCTGGGGCTTTCACTCTGCCCCCTCTGCACATTAAGTGCATTTCAAGTGTGTGTGCTCCCCCTACCAGAGAACATAAAATTGAGCAACAGTGTGTAACATGCAATAAATGTCTAGCAGCCACTTCTGAAGTAGCTGCTGGCCAATTTAATAGAGATTTAACAGGCAGGGAATGGGAGAATGGTACTAGTTTTGTATTTTAAAGGCAAATTTAGCTTTTGCTATTGGTCTCTCATGTGAGAGTATTGTAATTATTTCTGTAGTGTGATCTTGGGGGAGGTTTGCTTTACACAGTGTTTGTTAATGATAAACAAATACAAAATGCAGCAGAGAGAGGTGACATAGTGGCAAATGAAGGATTTTTCCCTTGGGAAGTTTATACTCCCTCTTTTATCAAGTAACTCCTGATCAGGTTCCTCTGCAGCTGACTTTGGAAAAAAGGAAAGTCTTCTTTTAATAGCATCCAGACCTTCATCCAACAGGGCTTAGCAACAGAGATCCCTCAGAGTTTAATGACCATATGTTTGTAGCTGTTTATCAGTGGTGTTTAAATCTGATTTCATCTCCAGAGCTGAGATAAAAAGACAGCTAGATTGATTACTGTGGTCAGAAGTTTACTGTGGAGGGTGTTAGAAGGTTATCATGGTCTGGTACTGATGCAGTCTCTGTGGAAGATGAGTGGGTTCTCCACACTCCTTTAAGTGTAAGGAGTGAAAAAAATCTTAAAACATCAATTTTTATGGTTTTGATTTGGTTTGGTTTGGGGTGTTTTTTGTGTGTTAGTGACTTAGCAAACGTACTGGAGTAAGCCTTATACAGCACACACAAAGAAAAGGATGGAATAGTTTAGAACAGCAAAAACAGCTTACAGTGGAATCCACTGTTGAAATGAGCCTTTTTCTTGATTCTACTCTAGTGTTTATTAGGCAGCCTGCATTCATGCAAGTCACCAGACACTAAAGTTAAATGTGAGAAAAAGATGCAATGAATGCTAGATGGAAATCATAAATGGAAACCTAAGTTATAATATTTCTGTTACTGATCTCCCTAACAGTGGTGGTCTTTGATCAATGTCCCCCTGTACTTTAAAACTGAGCCAGATTTTGTTTTTGGCCCCTGGGCAGGCAACCCATCCATTTCAATGGACTGTAAAGATTGGGTCACTTATTTGGGCTTTTTTTCTCAGCTACAAAGAGGAAAAAAAACTTATTCCACTTGAAATCCTCCTTCCCCCCAACACCCTTACAAAAAGACTCAGATGTTTTGAAATAAAAGTATTATTCATTCATCTATAGTAGAAACACAAATAGAAACCAAGCAACTGTCAGTTTTCCAGCAGAGTGAAAAACAAAATGTCACAGAACCCATATGAAAATGCATAAATGCATTAGTTTGATAACATATTTTCCACTGGGATGATAGAAAATGATACTAGCATAACAAGAATGAAAATAATTTAGTTCTAGTTCAAATTAAGATACAGCTGAGAATACTAGAAAGTAATTCCAATGGGTGTGTTTTAAGGGAAAAGAAAAAAAGGACTTCTATCATGCATTTTTTTTTAAATGTTTGTTTTCTATGATTTTTCATTTAAAATCTATGTGTCCAGAAGCTCTAGTATTTATCTACATGTGCTTGCCTGGATACTGTTGCCACCTCTTAATTGGGAGCAAATCAGTGGCCAAGCTGTTGCTGCAGCCCTGGGAGGGGTGGTGCTCTCACAGCTGGAGGGGCAGTAAATGCTGGAGTGTCACTCCCCTGGCCAGAGTCATAGGGGTCCAAATTCCCAGGCTGTGAGAGCTCAGAGCTGACTGGAGCTGCTGCAGTTTGCAGCAAGCTCCTGGACTGCAAGAGATTGTGACTAAATAAGGGTCCAGAATAAGAGTTCCTGTGTCTTGAAAAGACCAACAACATAGATGTGAGGAGGCAATAGGTTATTGTTCACCAGAAATACAGTGCTTACAGCTCTTGGTGTGCTTTGTGATAAATATGTCTCTTTAGAGCTTGTAGACCTCTGTTCACAGCTGCCAAGTGAGGATTTGCTGTTGGAGACCTCTGCCAAACAACATTTGGAAGCAGGAATATAAAATCTCCTGGACTTGAAGAATACGGGTGTTTGGATTTCTTCAGGCACTCTGGGGGCAGCAAACTTAATGTACCATCTCTTACAGCTATAAAGCTGAAGAGATTTATTCAGCTTCCTAAATGGCCCTATAGGTAGGAGGAAGATCCTAATGATGTATGACAAGGCTTTCATTACAAAATAATTCCATTTGCTTCATGTGTGTTAAAGCATCTTATAGCTGCTTTGGAAACTCGAAACGGGGTTTTAAACGGGTTTTAAATTAAAAGAGATGGGGGATGGGTTATCTAAATAGTGGAGCTTCTTTAAAGCCCTAATCCCAAATGTCCTAATTTTTTCAATTGATGGAATCCCTTATGCTAGCAGAGGATAAAGCATTTGCATTAAATACGAATTGGAGTTGTATTTACATGTAGTATATGGAAGGCAAGTTTGATCAGAAATAGTGTGGGAGAATTTCATACTTGGCTACAATACAGTTTCTTCAGAATCTTTCAAAATAGTCCATAGAGGAGGCAAGTGTCGTTGCTACAGCTACTTAACTGAAGGAGAAGGGGAGATGCAGGGGTCTGCCAAGTTTGTCTTGTGGATTAGCAGCAGCATCAGCACCAGTCCTTGGCTCTTGCTGCAGTAAAATGCCAGCTGCACTGCCTGTTGCACGCTCTGCTTTGTGACATTGATGGGCGCCAGGGAGGTGGGGGGAGAATTGTACTGGAGCAGCACAGCAGGAACAAGCAAGCCTCACCTGAGGTGGGGCACTCTATTGTACCCCAGAAATTGTTGCAAAAGTCCATGGTGACAGTTCAGAAAACACTGGTCCTGACTATGCTGCAACTTTTTGCACAAGTCCTTTTGTGGGCCAAAAGAGAATTGAATCCCAATCTCACTGGAAATGAGGGGGACTGATGCTGTTGCACAGGTGCTTGAAGAGCAATCCAGGACAGACTTAGGAATATGTTTTCAGTTATAATGAAGCTGGGAAGTAGCTGCATCATCAGTCCCATGATTGCTGGAGTGCTATCTTTGCTTAATTAAAAATAGCACTCAACAAGCAGCACTTATCTTCCAGTGAGCTGACACCGAGCTGCTCCAGCAATCCTAAGTAGGTTTGTTTAAAGGACAGCTCTGATGGCTTTGCTCCCTCTGGTGGCTTCCTTGCAGGAGGAGCCATCTCATGGAGAAGGTGTTCCCCATGGCCAGGGGTCCTTCTGCAGCACTGAGTGACAAATTGCTCCCAGCCTGTGAACACCACTTGGAATCCTTGCCAGAAATGCAGCAAAGGACGGTCTAGTTGTGAAGCACTGGGAGGAAGACAGAGGAGGGATGTCAGATGGAATTCAGTTTTGGTGCCATATCAGGCCTGGGTCATCATCCTCACAAAGAGGAGTTGTTTAAAAGCATCAGCTTGAGATGATACCCTTGGGGCAAGAGAGGGATTTACAACGTGCTGTGAACATGCAAAGTGAAGGGGGCTCACAACAACCCTCAATATCTCTGGAATGGGCCATTCCTTTTTTGACCATAAACCCATGGGGTTTTTTTACTTTTACAAGGCCTTGCATATGGAGTTGTAAGGGATACTACTTAAATGCTCAATTTTATTCATTTATTTTCAGCATCAGTCTTAAACCTTTTGCTTATGTGCACTGCAGCATGCTGCCATTTCTTCTGATCCATTGTGTATTCATTTATGTTGCTATCACTCAACAATAACATAATTATGAAGGTTGTACTGTTAATATAGTTAGGCTTTCCAGGTATCTTATCAAAATGCTCACTGCTCTAACAATCTGGGAATGAGCCTATTTACACAGCAGTCTAACATAAAATTACATCTTTATAATCCTATTTCTCAAATAGTGTCAGGTTATGCTCTGTTTCTTAATTAACAAAAAACTACATTACACTATATGAGCAAATCCAAACCAAAATCAGCTTACCCATAACTCATTTATTTATGTCACAGAGCTCTCTAGGAGGCCTAGTCAATGGAGAGGTTGTCAGTTGCTCTTCTATTTGTTTAACATGGTTTGGTTTAATTTAAAAATTCTCAAATTCCACCTTAGTTATGATACCTGTACTTTCAAGACTTTTTTCATGTATGGATACATATTCTATGGTAAAAATGGCAACAACATTATCTAGGCTTTGGCAGTAGTGTCAAGTATGCTAAAAATTCACTTGAGAGCTGCTTTGATTTCTCTCTGATACCTCAGAGCAGTTCTGGTCATCAGCAAAACACACATGGTAGAAAGTTTTCTGATCACAGGTGAAAAACTCCAACAAAGTGGCATTGGCCCTGGTTTGCACAGGGAGTCTGTGTCAGAGAAGAGAGTTCAGTTTGGAGCTCTCATGAGAAACTGGAGTTTCAAGAAAATTCAAAATGATACAGCTGTGTCTTGATTTGAGGCTAGGAGAAAAATTCACAGATGAGCTGTATTTTTGCCTGAGACCATTACTCTCTTGGGTAGTGTAATTGCCAGAATGTCCCTCTTCTCTCTGTAAACAAAAATCTTTTTCTTGTCAAATAAAATGAATACATTTTTTAATCAGAAGACTATTTTTTTTGAAACATGCTCCATTCTAAAGAAAAAAAATAAATGTAAATGTTCCATATTTGAAAGGTTAAAATCAAAAGGAAATATTTCACTTGGGATAAAATGAAAAGCCCTATTTTAAAATTTCTGATTTCAAAAACAAATTAAATATTATGTTAGCATTAAAGCAGTTTCCTCGTTCCACTGAGACAGTAAACCAGTCGTACCTTTTACTTCACTATTTATAATGTTGGAACAATTTCATTTTCAGTTATTTTTCAATTTGCTTGGTATCTTGCAGTGGAGTGAGTTGGCCAGTCATGACAGGAATTTGGGGGGTATTTTCATGAACCTGAAGTAGTTTCTTTTTTTTTTTTTTTTTAACTAAAAATAAAATTGTTTCAGCTATTAAGAAAATAAATTCAACAAATGTGTAGTGAGAACTTCAATGTTTCATGCATCTGAGCCACTTATATCTAAAAAGAGGAGAGTTTCTGCCAGAGCTCATGCAGAAGCTGAAGTCCCCCAGTGTCATTGAAGTAAATCAAATAAAGCCTTGAAAAGCTGGCAGGGAAAGCTGGGCATCTTTTCAGGCCAAATGAAAGTCTGGCTCAAAAGCGACTCATGGAAATGAATAGTTCATATTCTGAAGGCAACATATATTTACAGAAAATGAAATCTTGGTTAAAACAATTTTTGAATCGTGTTTAAGTGTTCATTGTAAACTCAAAAAGTCTTTCTTGATTTACTTGGCTCAGTTTCTGAACTTTTCTTTCTTCTACTAATGGCAACCCATCAATCATTGGAGTTGAAATCAGATTTTGCATAAGGCCATGGGCATCATTTAAAGTCATTTAAACTTTGCCAGCCTGTCCCCATTTCTTAGGAATCATGAGAATTAATGCCAAAGGATTTTTCACCCTTAATGAAAAATTTGCAAGTGTTGAATGCATCTTTCTTCTTACACCTGACCCATTCATCACCAATTAACCATTTCACTGCCCATCAGGGAAATGGCTGCCTGAGAGAGAGTCACATCCAATTCTAGCCTCATCTCATACAAAATAATTTATAGGTCAGAACCTCCATAGTTTTTTAAATGTCTTAATGTGCTTTTGAAATTAATAGGTTATATTTGCCTAAAGTATGAATTTGATAGCAGGCTTGGGTGTGGGTGAACAGTCTGAGTTCATAGCCAGAAGCAGTGTGATGTCATGTGTCAAATCCACTCTCAACAATTGGGAGTAGTTGTAGCAGTGGTAATTTGCTGTCAGGTACCTTAGGTTTTCCTTAAGTGATTTGCTTACACCTTTGTGTCATTATAAACAAATCTCTGGAAAATTACAATTAGAGTCTTTTTTCACAGATCAGTATAACTTCGTGTTTCTCTTCATGCTACTCTTTCTTCTAGATTTGGTGCAGAACCACAGTTAAAGCCATCACTGTCTATTTTAATGTAATGCTTATGTTTTGTTCATGATAATGATATCATCCCTTGTTAAAAATCAGAAACAGCATAGTTAAAATAGCATTGTGAGATTAAACTCTGTCTGAAATGACTGATAACAAAGTAGTTTGCACAAAAGATGATGAGTGGGTAGTAGTATCTTTTGAGTGTGATGGATAGTTTATTCAGGTAGCAGTGATGCAGAAAAGAGAAAAAAATAAATGTACGAGGAAATACTTCGAGTGGTGGCTGACTTTGATTTTTCTCTGAGCATGAGTATATGGACTCAGGATTGCTCAGATTTGGTCATTGGTTCATTCTGGCTGGTTTTGGAGGTTACATTTTTCCACTTTTATCTCTGCTTTGAGAAAGTGATGGAATGGAACTGGGTAATGATATTCCTCAGAAAAGAAAACCAAAACGATATCTCAATTTAATGAATAGAAAGTAGGAGGCAAAGATATTATGCTGTACTCTCTAGCCATTGCCATTTTCATCTGTTTAAAGACCTCCCTCTTCCAGCTCTGGGTCAGCCTCTGGGGGAGTTTTCCAATATCCTTTCTCTCAGGTGTCTAAAAGCACAAGTAATTTCCAGTGGGTTTTCTCCCATTCTCCAGAGGATACAGCAGAGTTATTTTGAAATAACTTTGATATCACCCTGCAAAATGGAGATGTGCCAACATTCCTTGTTTGTGGGCTCTTTCTGTTATAAAACAGTCTTCTATAGTAGCAGGACAGCACAGGCAGGGACAGTATAAGGTTTATATTCAGTATATTATGCCAAATAATTTCCATTCAGGTCCTGATATGTGGCCGTGTTTAAGCACTCTGAATAAAGATTTAATTCCCCTAGTCCTACAGGGACAATAAATTTCTGCCCTCAAAGGTAGATCTTGTTTATATCTGCTTACTCAAAGTAAATTACAAGCTTTTTAAAACTTCATTAATTAGCAAGAACATCCAAAAATCAATTATGTAATCCCACACATTTTTACCAGGTTTTGCTTTTCCAATGAATGGTCTCCCCAGTCAAAATCCACATAGGCTGTCCTTTTAAACCACACTGCAAATACAATCTTAAAATGATAACCTGAAATGTTTCTTTCCAACTGATGTGTCTTTGAAGAATTTAAATCAGATGGCCTTTGCACTACTGGAATGAGAAAGTAAGGCAGTCAACTAAAACACATCTTTTTTTTTTTTTTTTTTTTTGCTTTTTCTTTTGTTAGTACGTGTAGAATTATGATTGCACAGGTAGAATATCAGCCGTATGTGTCGGGGTGATCGGTCACACAATCAAATGCAGGATCATTCTTTACCATAAATGCATTAAAAGAAAATCAGTCACATAGATTTGGCTTTCAACAGAGCAGCAGGCTGTGTTCTATTCATAACAAATCAGCTCACGCTTTGGGGAAAGCTACAAATCACTCCCACAGCATTATTCATTGGGCTGTCCTTTGCATCCCTCCAAGGAATTCTTATGTATGCTCTCTGCTCTTAGGGTAATAGTGACAGTGGGGGAGGCAGAAAGAAGGAGCAACCTCCTTGGAAGGACAGGTTGGGTTCTTTTTCTGGGGGATGGGTGGGTGTTTTTAATAAGCACGTTTTCATATTTCTGCTTTTCATGGTAGGCAAGCATTCTAATTGAATGCATGGTAGATTATCCAGGTTTAGGTTTAATGAATTTCTTATGATTTAGCTGGATTTCTATCAGTGTGAATCCATCATTAGTATTGCTAAGGCATAGATTGCATTAGTGGTTGTACATAAAGCTCCTTGCTGAACTCAGAAACAGTTGTACCGAGCTCTAGACCTCACTGTATAGAAAATAGTAATAAATATTCAGTAGAAAACTGAAATGGTCAGGTCTCAGTCTATGCTTTAGAAGAGATAATCAAGAGAGTTTCAAAGTTCCCCCAAAAGCTGTGGTTGCCTAGGAACATATATACCTCCACATTGAATAAGCAAAAGGATTATATTAATTTACATCTTGTAACCAAAGGGGCTAAATTCCCTCTCTTCCTCTGCCTGCAGTCTCAGCAGGAGAGTACTGATGCAGGCCAAATGCAGCCCCAGACAGCTTAGAGGAACTGAGGAGGAAGATGAGGATTTTGGTAGCTGCTTTCTGCTGGGCTCCTGCTGCCTCAGTTATCACTCCAGCAGTATTTGTCAGATACTTCAAAGCTGTCTCCAGTGTGGCAATCCCTAAAAGCATAGCATGAGGGAGCAGGTGGAGGCTCAGCAGGCAGAGGCTCCAGGGTGAGCAGGGTGGGCTGCTGGGGAGGCTGTGGATGCAGTGCTGCAGCACAGCTCCAGGGGTGCCCCTGGGAGCTGGGTAGGGCTGGGCAGCACACCCATGTGTGTGCTGAGCCTGGCTTCTCACCACAGCAGGGACATCAGACTTTAGCCCAGAAGGGTGACATTTTCTTCCGCTGCTGAGAAAACTTTGTGAACCCATTGGAAGGATGGATGGCAGATTTGGGCATCTCTCCAGGTGGACCCCAAAGTACATCAAGCTTTGAGTTGCAGTGGCTCAGAGCTGGACCCACCATTCGTTCTGCTGCCTCAGAGAAGAGGGTGATGGAATCTGGTGGAAAGGCAGAGTGGGCAGCAGTTAGCACTTCTCTCTGGTGCATTGTTTCTGTACCAACTGCCAGAAGTTGCAAGTCTGAGTTCAAACCTGCATCAGGTACTTTACAAAAGATTTTTAGTCAAGTCATTGCATGGAATATCTCTTAAACCATGTCTCCTCTGTGGTGCTTGACCTCACGTTTATGAGGTGATTGGTCCTTGGGAGGCAGTCTGGAAACTGCAGGCTGAGAAACCTCCTCTCAGGTTAATCCACAACAGAGTTCTCCAAGACACCCACTGTTGGGAGGAGAGGGCTGAAGATTGGTGAGAAGGGGGTAGATTCCCTCACCTGACTTTGCAGTTGGGAATACTGGAGAGTATCAGTGTGGGAAAGCCTATATTATGTCAGCTGCTTTTATCCTCTGTCCATTTTGAGAAGCAGAATCTCTGATGGTGTCGATGTTCCCACTTGTGTGTCTCTGCTGCTCGGGTGTTGTTTCAGGATCGTCCTCTTTGCAAGAGTAAATAAATTTACTTTTTGTATTTCAGCCATAGTTTTGTGGTTGTTCTGGTCACCTGCCTGTGCCTATTCACACACCCACCAACCAGAGTATTTGAATTCATTGCTGTTCTCTCAATAATTTGTGAAATAGTAGGAGGGAAATAAATATCTATCTCATTGAGTGCATTTATCATAAGCCCATCCTTTTCCAAGCAGTTCAAATAACTCCTAAAGTGAAGATCTTGCACTTTAGAATAATGATGTGATTCAGACAGTAGATGAAATGAGTAAAGCAATAAGCATCTCATGCAAGAGAATCTGTCCCATCAAATACGTGCCATGTCCACAGAGGATGAGGCTTCAACTTTATTTTCTCATTAACTCTCCTCACAGCAGCAATAAATATGAAGCTAGAGCAATAACGTTGTTGACTGACACAAGGAGGCCATGGGTTCAGTTATTCAGCCATGCCCCTTATGAACTTCTGGAACCTGAACCCAATGGAAAACAACTGAAGGATCTGGTAACATTAACATAAATACGTGGTATAAATCCATGCACAAGAAATGATCTTCCAGCATCACAACATGGATGTTCTTCCATGTTCCTGACTCATCAGGAACAATAGTGGTATCAGAAAATCAGGCTGCCACTCCAAGATGATATAGTTTTTCAAAATAGGTAGTCAGTTAAATATCAAACTGCTCAAAGGTGAATTTGTTGGAATGGCAAATTTAGATGACACGTCTAGATTTGGGAATATCAGAAAGCTTGAATTTATTTGGTAGAACTGTTCTGTCTTTTCCAAATGTATCTTTTCTAAATATGCATTTATCAGCTTTGTACAGATTCTTTGGTTTTTATACCCACACACATGTGCAAGCACACAAATTAGAGAAGAAAGAGAAGCTTATTCCTATGTGTGTCAAATATTAGAGGAAATAAAATGGTGACAGTTAAGAATGTTTACAGGAAGAAAAAAATTCAGTTTTTGTTTTAATATAGCATTAGATCAGCATCTGGCTCTCCTCTATGGAAGCAATTGATAATTTCCAACAGAAGATCACCTAATTTTCCTTCTAGAATTCTCTGACATAAAGACCAGAGGTGTAAAATTTTTTTTTTTTGGTCTTTCCTTCAGACATTTAGAACTAAAAGCCACATGGGATTTACCAAACACTAATATTTTTATAGCCCTTCATTTACAAAGAGAGGTGAAACCCTGCCTGCTTGAGCCTATCCACATTTCCTAATGAACATTTAAAAAATGTCTCATGATACATAAATACCCAGATAGCAGTGCAATAGAAATACTTGGGTAGATAACTCAGTTAGTGTCAGAATTGCTTCTCAATTTAATCTTTTTTGATGATTTCCATGAAACATTTGTGAATCTTTAAATTTCTTTCCTCAGGCATTGAAATTCAATTGATCACCTACTGTTTTAAAAGAACTAATCTAATGCTGTGATTAGTTAAAAATCTTTTAGAGGAAAGAATTGAAACAGAAATAGATTGAAAGCATTCTGGCATCTGTAGGAATTAATACAAATTTGCTTCCCCTGTCTGTGATTCCTAATTGAATTCTGTATGAAGCAGGTTGTAACCCTTCTTCCAGCACCTGATGGAAATATTTTGTATCTTTGTCCTACCTTCAAGATCAAGACACCCATCTTCTGCCTCATGACTCAATAGTGAATAACAAGGGGAATGAATTATGAAGCCAGAGTAGTTGGCTTGACTGATTAATTCTGTTTTTAAAGTGCTCCCAATGTGGCAGGGAGTGAGAGAGGGACATTGGAGGAAGAGGGAGAAAGGAAAGGCAAGCAGAACAATATTTTGCTTTATGAGGGATCAGAATGGGTTTATGGTCCATATGATGTACACATTTAAGCTACCTTGTGGGAACTAATGCTTTGGAATGACATAAGAAAAATCTTAAGAGGTCCTGAAGAGTCTGGTGGAGGGAAAAGCAAAGAGATGATCATACTCACTTCTGATATGAGTGGTAAAAACTAATGTTCATTGACAAAGAAACTCCAGCTGCTTAACCAGTTTAATTTTTTTAGGCCTGTGCATGGCTAATAATACTTGTCAATAGGATGTCTTCTCCTATATATGGAGCTTTTATGAGGAATGAAGATTAATCTTTTCCACACTAAAAGTAAAGAGCATAATTCCCTCTTTGCTGCCAGCCATGATTCATGCATTTAAGTCCTGTTCCAGTGGCATCAACTGAGCTCCCAGGACACTCTCTAACACGCTCAAATGATTCTCAAAATGGTTTCAGGCCAATGCTTTTTAAGGCTACAAATAGAACAAAGTGGGCCTGGGTGAAACACCTGTCCAGCCTTGCCCACAGAACAGATTAGGCTTCTTTGGCTTCCATCATAACACATATCAGCTCATAGTTCCAAAGTTGAATTGGATTTGCCTGATTCCTTTGTACTTTTTGCCCCATAATTCAGAAGACAGAACACTTAGAGATGCACACCCAGATTTTTCCTACCCCTTTCTCTGAAGTTTGTGTGGGTGAGGCTGCTCAAGTGCAGAGCACTTCACTGTTAGTACTGTTATTGAAAAACCTTACCTTTTTTTTTTTTTTTTTTTTCTTTGAGAAGGGCCTAAAAGATGAACAGAACCATGTAAATCAAAGCAATTCAGAGGGGATTGGGGATTTTTCCAACTGCTTCCCAGAAACACTTCATGCATGTTTCTGATAGCAAAGTGTGCAGCAGGTTGAAATGCTTACGTTTCTCCAAGGCCTCGTACATCATAGGTGTTAAAATAAATGGTAAAAAAATCCCAAACTGAAGAAACCCAAAGACTCCACAAAGATCTTGTCATTGAAGCTCATATCTTTCCACGTACATTCATGCTGAAGACATTCACTTGTGTGCTGAAATGACTAATCGATTTTTCATCCTATGCACATACCAACAGATTAAAAGGAAAATCAGCTCTGATCACATTTAATTGGGTAGGATTATTACTGAAACAAACAGAAAAGCATTTCTGTTTCAGATTGAACAGAACATTTTATAAGACACATCACTTTCTTATCCTATGCTTGTAAAGAAAGTTAAAGTACTTTTTTTTTGGTTAGTACAGTCACATTGTAAGATCTATTCTCAGGCTTAATCCTTCCCCATCACTACCTGGGAGTATTACAGACAGGAGCTATCATATCTTAATAACATTTTATATCAGACAAGCTATTTCTGAGTCCTGTTTGAACACCCATGGCCAGGCAAAGGCCTCTCTCAAAATAAAAGAAGAGCTCACTGATAAGAGGAAAATCATTTAGGTGGATTGAAAACCGGGTCATTAAAATGCTGTGTCTTCTACATTCCTTGTGTCTTCTCAACTTTACATTTCAAATTGTTATCAATAATCATCTTGCTTAACTTAGCTTTTGAGGCCTAGACCTTTACTTTTCAAAACCTTTTGTGGGACTAGAAAAGATCCCAGACATCCTTTTTGCCCAGGTAGGTATTGCTCATTTCTTTGTGGCTGCATGTGGTATGGTGCCAACCAATCCTTCTCTTCATTTCCAGTGAAAGTTTTTGATTTTCAGGTCTATTCCACTTTAAGAACAGTGAGTTTTTCAAAACTGAACCCCATATTAAGGTATTCAGCTTACCATAACTAATTCAACATATTATCTGTAATACTTATCAACTGATAAATGTACATTCAGAAGTAATATTGTAACTGTGATTTGAAGCAGATTAAGAACGATACTATGCACTGACTATGAAAAGAGTTGGGGCTTGTTGTTTCATAATGGTGCTATTCTGTTGTTGGGAAACTTTTCAGTGTAAAGTGTTTGACTTCTCTATCCTGTTGAATCAGACCATCCAGGTCTTCAAAATTACTGACAAAAGTTGCTGTCTGCAGTGCATTTCCTATTAAATCCCCACTAATCCTCAGAATCTCTTGAGACTTTGTCCTTTTTACCTTCTCTCGAAAAATATTGCTGAAGCCAGTAGTTTGATAATTGAGGATTTTCTTTCTCTTCAGAAGAGTATTTTATTTTTTGCCATCATAATGAACTTTTCTGATAAGTGCTGGAAACAAACTTCAGGCAGGTATTGACCAGGAATTTTTTTCCAAATGTACTTCACTGTGAGCTGGATCTTTGGCTGGTACAAATGGAAAGGCTTCCTGCAAAGCTTGCAGAGCTGTAAACAGCTGCAAATCTGGAGCAGAACTAGCTCCTAGTGAATGAAGAATTGTTCTGCACAGTGTGTTCTGCAATGTTTTAGCTGCAACTATTCTTCAATGTCCATTTTGTGCTAAGACTAGTTTGTTGGATATTTTTTCCTGCAACTTTCCCATTGATCAGACAAAGTGTTGCTTGTAATTAAGTTTAGAATCTACTAGAACTAAGAGGAGCATTGTTTGTTATTTCTCCTGATGAGGTACAAATGTGTGGGATTTGGAGGCAGCCATAAGGAAAGCACAGCACCAAGATGTATTAACATGCCTCAGAAAAAAGAGAGAAGATCAAGACAGAAATTCTTTACCAGAGTTTGTTGGCAAAAACATTTTCTTTTTTGTTTTTATGTTTACCTTTTAGTGAAAGCTGATGCTTATGTTCTTTCCATGTAACAGCATTTTCAGCTCATAGGGCCCCAGGACTTTAGCAGTAACTTACTCCCCCTTGCTCCATTTTCAGGATGGTTTGGGTATATTCTGGGACTTTTATTTCTACGGTGTTTTGAAAAAACACTCCATTTGCTGTTTTGTGTATTTGCCTGTGTGAAGGGCATCTGCTGTATAGCTGAGTGTACCTGTAGAGGCTGGGGTTTGTAGGCTTATTTTAAATGGTGTGTGGAACTTGCTAATTCAGTTTATTTTCCCCTGTGCTTATTTCCCATGTAAGTTGTCACTACAGGAGTCAGGTATTATTGTTCCCCTTTGTTTTCCTCACACCAGACAGGAGGTGATGTTCCTGCTCAATGGAATTTCTCTTGCAGTCGTGTTTTGTTTGTCCATTCTAAGCCCGAAGGATTCAGATGAGGGAGGCAGAGGAGCCATGACATTGTCCCTGCTCTTCCTTGGCCAAGCTACAGCCCCAGCACAGACCCTCCATGGGCGAGTGTCCTGCCAAATTTCCTGGCCCCAGCTACAGGCAAGGGATGGTGAAGACTTCTCTTCTTTATCATGCCAGTGCTTAGAGATTTCTGCAGGCTGGGAGAGAAGGGTTTCTTTATAGCTACTCAAGTCTGTGGGAGTCTTAAGGTTTTTCATCTCCACTGGAAACACAAACGTTTTAAAAGGAGGCAACTTTTCATGTCACCTGCCCCATTTGCAATGAACACACCAAACGTTTCTTTACTAGGACCATTAGTAAACATCTATCAAAATCATACATCAAAGAGGACACTTTGATGAAGCTGGTTTCACAGCTCAAACCAGCTTCCTCAAGGTTTTCAGTAGGGTTCCAGAATGATTTTGTTTTGCATAACAGCATTTTAACTCCTTTGTTCCTTAGTCCCGTTTATCTAGCAGGGGTATGTGGGAGAGCCTCAGAAGTTTCTTATCTCCATTTGTATTTAGGGTCCTGAAATTCTTCTTCATTAAAAGCTGCATTGATCTTCTGGATGTAATTACATCTGTCTTCCTGTAATTATTAATTTCTTAATAGCTTTATGAAGGGCTCCTTATTCCATCTTAAGTGCCATTTGGATGCCCTTTTTCCTCTTACACAGATTGAATCAGTAATAATAAAGCTTACAAAAATTCAGCAAGTGCTCTACAGATATTGCCTGCAGTGCTGGTTTCACTCACCTGTGAAATGCAGCCATCTCTGAAGTGGAAGTCACTGAATATTTTAACAAAATCTTTATGAAAGAACAGAATTAATAAGTGTACATAAGTATTTCATTTTTTGAACCAAACTTCTGCATTTAAGAATTTTCTAGATTTTAGTTGTTCCCTTCTTTGGAAATGTAACTTGAAGGGTCCTTTTCAGGAGAAGGATGTTCCTCATGATCTGATCTCCCAATCATCTGTCTCATCTTGGAGACATTCAGCAATTTTTTGTCTTTGTAACTGCAGTGACCAGGTCAATCAGTTGATTTTCCCTAGTTAATTTAATTCTTTTCTGACCACATAGCAAACTGAAAGCTGCTAATTCTCTGAATGGGGAAAGGGGAGTTGCTTGTGACTCGAACAGAGAGGAATGGCCTCTACTCTCTGTGTTTAATCCATAGGTGCTGTTTCTCTTATCAAACTGCCTGGCATAACTGGCATTTGTTAGCTTATAACTAATAGTTTTGCCATGTCACATCAAAGTTCTTTAGGGCTCCTGGAGGAATATAGTAAGTGTTCAGCATAATTTGATAGAAAAATACATATGGATTGATCAAGAGGGTTCCTTACTTGCCTTGGCTTCACATTCCTTTTTGGATTTTTGGCTCTGGTTTTTTTGGTTGGTTGATTGGTTTTTATCTTCTCAAAATAATTTTTACTGATTTCCACTCTTCATGTTTCTGTCCAAGGGGTGAAAGTAGTGAGAATCTGTGAAATTTTCTTCCCCTGTGTAGTCGCAGTATGCTTCCAATCATTCAGGAAGGGTGAAGTTTACTCAGGGGGTGACTTCCCCCTTCACTTACCCTGCCATCAGCAGGAGGGTAACTCCAGTATCCAGCAGGCATATTGCCATATCACCACTGGCAAATACAATGTGCTATGATGTGTCCAGCCCCTCAAATCCTTCCCTTGGCCAGCAGTGAGGAGAGCAGTCTCACACCCTGCAGCCCAGCTGGCTGCAGAAAGCACCTGTGGGTAAATCAAAGTGACATTGATCCTCTGCCACGATGCTCCCTGGCAGAACTGTGTCCTTCAGCATCAGCCTGGCAGCTTGGATGGGCTGGCACAGGCACTGGGATACCTCAGGGGAGAAAGTAAAGCCTGAAACAGAGAAGGCAGTGATCAGGTCTGGGTTGCTGCATACCTGTTGTTTGAGGGAGACAGATAAGCTGGGTTTCAGATGGTGGTGGATGGTCCATCTGGCTATGGATGTGCTCACCTTCTTGCTAAGAGCATATATTTGCAGTCAGTGAGGGTTTCACAGGTAGTTCAGTCCTTGGTCTCACTGTTAAATCTTCACTCGTGGTGGCCCTTCCCAAGATACAGGCTGCTTTCAAAATTCTCTTATGCTAATTAGCCCTTCTCCACCTTTTGCCCATGAAAGGCATGGAAGGCAAGAAGATATCCTTCATACATTCATAATTCATTGGAGCCTACAGCACTGGGTTTAGTGCCATAAATATAGAATCATAGAATGGTTTGGGTTGGAAGCAACCTCAAAATTATCTGGCTCCAACTCCCAGCCAAGGAGGGACAGCTTCCCCTAGACCAGGCTGCTCAAAACCCCATCCAACCTGGCCTGGAACATTTCCAGGGGTGGGGCCTCCCTGTATAGACAGGTAACATCAGTACAGTCACATGGATCTGAAATGGTTTAGGTCACAAAACATTACCAAACTGCTTGCAGATGCACAGGTCCCAGCAGCACGCCTGAGCAGCTGGATAACTCCTGCCCCAGCCCAGGATGCACAGGGTGGCAGCCAAGCTGCTGGATGAATGTGGAACTTGCATGAGGCTGGATAACTCCACACCATCACTTCTGCCCAAGCTGGCACAGAAAGGCAGCACTAAGCTTGTGGAAATGTATCTGATGTTCATCTGTACGGTAAATACCAGTTTTAGTGCTTTAAACCAGTTCAAAAATTTGGCAACAAAGAATTCTTTGAATTTTTCTTTCTGCTTTTTACTGCAGTAATTATATCAAGTTACACATGAAGGAAAAGTATAAACACTCTTTTAAAGTTCTTGACCTGCTTTGGGACAAATTGATTTCCTTTTGAATGCCTACAGCCTTTAAACAAACAGAACTATTGCCTTGCCTTTGTTTGGGTTCCCCTGCTGATATCAGTTAAGTTTTCACCTGACTCTACTTTAATTTCCAGTGAGATTCTTTCTCTTTAAACTGCAGGGAATGCAAAACCCTGGTCATTTACTGATCCATGGTACAGTGCAAGGACAGGATTTTCTGCCATTACAATAGTTCCTGCTCAAGCAACTGGGGTTATGGTTGCTTCTAAGGATCCCCTGCTTGTTTTGTTTGGATTTTTATCCCAGACAGATGTGTTCTTTGTCTATGCTCTAAATACCTAGAAGAGCAGTGCAAATCAGCACCAGCTTTAGGGAAAAGCAGACAGGTGGGCCTGAATAAAGCACCCTGTGCCTTATTTCATGGAGCCTTGTTACCTTGAGCAACTCTTCAGCATCCGAGTGCACACAGGGAGAGTTTGTCTTGGGCAAAGAGCTTCCTGCCCTATTGGCTATTCCCAGCTGCATTCAGCCTTACTGACAGTCTTACTGATGGGCTTTTTGGCATGGATCCAGGTAGGAGCACAGTCAGACTGGTGTTTCTTGGTGCTAAGGTGTCCAGGAGGACTGGCAGCAATTTTGAGCTTGTCCTTGACATGGTATTCCATTCCACCCCATTGACCATCTCTTAGCTCACCGAAATTTACTCTTGTTTTTCTTTTTCTTAGCTATTCTAATAAATTTTGGGTTCTTTTTAGTGGTTTTTTGGGGAGTATGGGTGTTTTTATTGTTTATTTCTTCTAATTGCAAGACTATTAAAAAATTGCCGTAAGTACTATAAGGCTGTTGTTGAATACTGAATTTTTGGATGCTTTATATCTTTTTTAATCAGGAATACACATAATATTTTCAGTATTTTAATGGGGGTTCAGGTGCTTTTAATAGCCAAACTTACACTTGGGTTCACACTAAAAAACAGGTATTGTTTTTTATACTGTAAAACATATTATTTTATTGTATAAAAAAATCTTTGCATCACATATATCAACGTAATTCCACAAAAGATGGATGCTTTCTTTCATTTAGATGCAGTGCAAGGCATTGTTTTCAATGTGTATTTAGATTAGGAGTCCCTCCCTATGTATTTGAAGGCAAAACTGAGTAAATACCACTGTCTTTTTGAGTTCTGCTCCTGTTTTTGCTGTTGACCCACAGGGTGCACGTGTAACCCATCCTCACCCACACCATACCTCTGCCTAATCTTCCAGAGGGAAGGACTGAGCAGCACTGTTACAAACATGTCAGGAAGTAGGGTTTTGAGGGACTGACATTTACTTTTCTTCTAATCAAGACTAAAACCAGAAAACCCTGGGGAAAAAGGAGGAAAATTGTGTTATGCTTGGATGGATTTAAAAATGCAAAGAAAAAAATTCACAAGTTATTTCAGCATTCGATATTACATTTAAAATTTGTGGAATATATGCCGAGAATTCAGTTTGAAATGAAAAATCAAAGAAGCTTTGTCACACATTTCCATTGCATATTACCAAATCTTCCCCAGTGAAATCTCAGCTGAACAGGGCATGAGGTAATTCCAAGCAGATATAAATTCTATTTCTACAAAACTACGTTTTGCAATTCCTTCTTATTTCATCTATGGTTTCTTGAGCAGAACCAATTTAATCACAACACTTAAATTGACAGGATCCACAAGTATTTTCATAGTAATAATAATAATAACTAAAAGGACTGCATCAAGTGTCTCTGTTTGTTTAGCCATACAATTCTTGTGTTTTAATCCTTTTGCTGATGTCTCAGTTCTTAACAATGCTAGAAGGCATCATCTGCAACTAAATATTTCTCAGTCCTAAAATCAACTTCATGTAATGAAAGTAACCCTGGAGATAGCCATTGAGGTCATTCTTCAGTGTTTCATCACAAAGCTTTTTGTATTTACTCCCAATATTATTTTGCTTTATTGTGTTCTTGTCATTGCAGTTACATGCTTCACATATTTTCATTGGAATATAATCCTCTTCTATGTGGATTTGTACAAGCTGGCTTTTGCAAATGCAATTTATTTTTCAATTGTTTTATCAAATATAGACTCATCTACCTGGAATAGATGGTCCCATTAGGAAATGAAAACTTTTAGCTTTTAGAAAGTTTCATATTATTTTTATTCAACTCTTTCCCTCTTTCTTCATGCCAAACACATCATATAATATAATGAATTATGCACACAGATGTTGAACTGGTACCAAATCACCTTTCTTCTGTGTAACAGATAGTTTTACTCTGTGCATACAGAGGTCTGTCTTCCTGTTGATGTATCCTTGGATAGGGAGGAAATTTATGACAGTCCTGCTGCAAAGGCTAATGGAAGTCACAAGCATTTTCCTGCCCTCTGGCAGGTTTCTTGGAACTAAGAATGAAATTGGAAAGTACCCTGTTGTAATGATGCATTTAAAGTAAATCCCTAAGAATTTTCAGCTATTTCATCTCTGAAAGTTTGATTGATTTAAACTACTGCAGAAAAGTGATTCATATAAGGGAATTTTAACAAGATTTGAGCAAGTGGAATTTTGGAATTAATTCATTAACAAGACTCATCTCATTTAGGAGTTTATCATATTAATCAACTCACCATTTTACCTCCATTTTTTTTCCTATCCATTTCCACTTTTCTATCAGTGTACTTTTGAAACTTTCCCTGACTTATTTTTATCTTGTTAAATTTCTTCTGCTCTTGACAAAAAATACTGGCTCTTCAGTTGAAGTACTGCATTTTTAAACAAATGGTACATATTTTTCTCCTAAAGATTCTAGATTTATTCTCTTTTCCTTTTAATGAAACAAGCCAACTGTACGTGTTTACATGGAGTTTGAGATACTTTGTCAATGTGATGAGTGAATCTGTTATAATTTTACTTGGTGTATTTTTCTGGACCAGTTCAGACTGACATTTAAGCACCTGACAGTCTGTGAACCTTGGTCATAGTCAGACCCAAAAATTCAGATGTTAAGAGTGTTTTGTTTACCATAACCTTGGTAAACCTGGCTGTGTCAGATGCAGGGTTATAGTGTCCTGCTCTGCATCAGGAGATGTGAATTTAATTTTCACTTCATATCTGTTTGAAGAAGGAAACTCAGCTGCTTTGCCATTCATCAACTACTAGGATGGCTGGGATCCCAAAAAATCACAAAGCACTTTTCAGGAGTATGAATTTTTGGCCCATATTTGATAAAATAATTTAGTGTACTTAGAAAATTGTACAAGTGTAGTAGGTGCCTTCATATTACCGAAATAATTTTGGTACAAAAGGGCTAAATAATTTCGTGGGCTTAGTCTCTTTTATCCAGTCCTTCAGCTCCTTACTTGTATTTTTTTTTTTTTTTTAAGATAATAGCAAGCTTTATAGTCACAGAAGGATTGTCAGTATAGATAGATACATTTGAGATGATGAGATGGTCTCAGTGAAGTGGTCCCTGAAAGTTTCTTCTCTGAGCATATTTAATATATTCTGCAAGGCAACTGTGCATATGCTCATTTTAACTTGTTTTGCAGTGGAAGAAGAATTAAATGTGTGCTTAATCTGAAGCTCATGTTCAAGTGCTTTGTTGAATCAGGCTCTGTAATAACATTACAGTCTCTTCTAAATAGTGTTTCTCTGTTCCTATGTTCCTGACTAGATTGAGCAATGTACTGTTTAATTACATCAGAGCCACTGAATATTGGCATTCAGCTCAACCCTAGGTAATGTTTCTGATTTCACTGTCCCCTTATCTAACAGATGTGACATCTTTACACTAGAGTATTGTATCCTTTAAGTAATAAGCCTCTGTTGTAATTAATTATATATGAAAAAGCAAGAGAACACAGCTCAAGAAGGTATTTTGACAATAAAGCTGCTGAAAGAGCAGAACTGCATTTTTGAATCAACCTGAAATTAGGCTCAGAATTATGCAAGTTCTCACTTATGGAGGCACTTAAAGGAATGTGGAACGAAATTCATAAGAGCACAGCTCTTTTGAAGTTTCATTAAAATCAGTGGAAAACACAGGTGTTGAAACAAAGCTCACTTGGAGGCCTGACTTGAAATCTGGACATGTTATTTTGCAGGTGAACATGACTGCTGACCTGTCTTTGTGCAGTGAGTGGGAGCCAGATCAGAGAATAACCCCTATGAGGTTTTCATCTGAGAGATGTCAGAAAAAACATCACCCTTATCTGATAGTCAGGGAGATGAGTAAGGACTGGGTCCCTTCCTCTAGCAAGGATTTCCTGAGCTGACAAATGCTCAGGCTCAATGCAGAGAAGGATTTCATGAATCCTTCAGAATTAGGAAGGATTTCATGGGATGCTGGTAGAAAGAGTTACTGTCCTAAAGAATGGAGGGATTTGAGGACAAATGAAGGAGACAAATATCATTCAAAAGAAGGGACAGGAATAAAAGTAACATAAACTTTTAAAGCTTAGTATAGAATTTAGATGTAGAAGTATTTTTGTTGTGGGCTGAATATCTCAGACTATGTGCACAACTGGGAGATGGCACAGGAATTCTCTCTCCTATCTGCAACACAAACCCACAAATTCCACCTTAATTTAGCTTGCAGACATATTAGGCAGACTTCTCTAGGGCTGTGAAAAGCTCAGTACTACAGAAGAGAGGTCAAAACTCTTGCCAACCTTCACCTCCACCAGCTGAACAAGTTCTGAACACAGACTAAATATTATTACTATCTCATTCCCCTAAACATTTCAGAAAACATTAAAAAATAAAAAAGAGGGGTCTCACACCTGTGCATTCAAAACTAAACAGAGTAGGGAGTATAATAAAGGCAATATGTAAACAGGACTTGACCCAGCAGCTTGACTCTAACCTGACTTTATCTGTTGAAGAATGAAAATTGGCATTGTCCCCTTGATAAATGAAATCAAGCTTTGATGAAATACGCAAATCAATCAATTTGTGTATTTCAGGTTTCTTGTATAAGCAATGTCAAACAAGATAATGTACCCAGGCCCACTGTGCTCTTTATAAATTCTTGTAACATGTTCCTATTTGGAGTTATACATTTTATGGGAATTGATGATTCAGAATAGATTCATCATTCATTTCACTACAGAAAAGAGCAGGGGGTAGATATGATAAATTGATAACTACAGGCATCAACATATTTTTAATGCTCTTGATCAATTGCTGCCCTCATACTTCATCTGCAATGCAGGGTGGTTATGTTAGTTTACAGGCCTTAACAATACAACAGTGTTTAAATAAACAGTTGTGGGGTTTTCATGCATTTTACTAAGTAGATATAGTACATTTTAAAATGCTACAGTATTCTTAAAAAGCTGGTGAAGACTACATTTAAGCTGAGACAAGACTGCACTATCAGATTTGCAAAATGGCGTCTGACACACTGTCCAATCTTGCTGCCCTAAAAAATGTAGTAGTAATCTCTACTTTGAAAAATCTCCCCTGTAAATTAAGATGCTCTATGCTCAGATTATGGCTGGGTGAGAAGAAGTTACAGGTACACCACCAGACCTGCTGTTGAAGTTCTTTCAGGTTTTTCATCACTTTACTGCAATGAAATTCTATTTAATTCCAGAGGAATCCCCTCCTCTGGCAGTCTCCTGGAGATGTTTTCAGAGATATTCTGCTTTAACATACGTATCTTTATCCTAAAGGCTTACAGTAATATTCACATATATATTCACACCTATATTCCAGGTGACCCTTATAAAGTGTATCCTTTTCTATTTGGATCACTCCACTTCTTTTTCAGATCTCCCTCAGGTGGATATCTCTTGCTGTTATTAGGACACAAGATTCATTGAAGTGAGCAGACATTAAAAGGCTTTGCATTAGTCCTTTTTCCCTTGAGATAATTTTATCTTACCTGAATTAGGCCATGTATGCTCCAGGCAATGAGAGATGATCTAAGGCTAACAGTTGCACAGGAGATCATACAGTCTGGTTAGGAAAGTGGGACTAATTATCCTTCTGCAGAAACAGAGCAGAGTATTCCAGAGACAGCATCATGCAAGAGACCCTGTACTTCTATGGGATGAGGACTGTACCCCTGAGTAATGTTAGGCAGTTGTATGGTGTGGATTATTTCTAGCTTTTACATTTGCAAATCACACACCATTGCACACTACCAAAAGGGTCTGTTTAACTCGCTGGAGCAAGGCCAGCAAGGTACAGAAAGTACTGAGTGTGCTAGGTCCTGTTTCTGAGGCAGAACTGTTTGGATGATGTTAGGAAATGGCAAAAGTTGTCTTGGGTAAATAGTCATCATTATAATTTTTGTTTGTCTCAGTTAATATAATTTCAGCAGAGAGATTAGAAAAGGTACGAGGCATGCAGATATGGCTCAGGTTGTGTCTGATCACCAAAGCTAAAGTTTATTTTGGAGCAGCTTCAGTCCTGCTACATCAGTCATACTCTGTCATGCCCCATTACTACAGATGGGTCTTTTTTGGAGCCCCAGTAATGCACTCATTATTGTGACAGAAAGATGTATGTTACTAGGAGAGCTTGTGGAGTGGGCAGATACAGAAAAATATTTACATCTTCAGTTGAGTTACCCTCAATTTCAGTATTGTGAAGGTGATAAAATGTTGCTCACATCAACGACTTCTTAAAGATTGAGCTGCAGTCTGTTCCTTCAGAAGAGCTGAATGCCTAACTTAGAATTTAATGTTTTAAATCTCCTCTGCCATTTACCTGTTACAGAGCATTGTATCATACATCTCGTGTCTGCCTGTATTACCCAGGTTTGAAAAGTTAATAGATAGTTTTCCAAGAGGATAAGAATTAAGTGCCTTTCTCTTTCCTTCATCAAAAGACCAGCCTTTAATTCACAGAATCATAGAATATGCTGGATTAGAAGGGACCCATAAGGATCATTGAGTCCAGCTCCTTATTCTGCACAGAACATTCCCAAGAGTCACATCACGTGCCTGAGGCCATTGTCCAAATTCTTCTGGAGCTCTGGTAGACTTGGTGCTCTGACCACTTTCCTGGGGAACCTGTTCCAGTGCCCAGCCAGCCTCTGGGTAGAGGAACTTTTTTCTAATATTCAACCTAAACCTGTCCTGACACAGCTTCAGGCCATTCCCTTGGGTCCTGTCACTGTCACCACAGAGAAGAGACCTGCTTCATCAGCACCAAAATGGAGATATTGGTAGTTACTCAACTTGAGGGTGGATCATGTGCAATATTACAAGATTCAGAGCCACTGAGAGTGGAGCAGGTGGTGTCTGAGCACAAAGCAGCCCTGAAAATATTGGGTTTTGATTCAGCTTGTGATTCCACCCTATGCTGGTCACCTCTTCCTAACTGCATCCACCAATGTTCTCTACTCCTGAAGATCTCCAGCACCAGTGGTGAGATGTGATGAAATTAGTACTACATGAAGCCTGGGAAAGAGGAAAAAGGCAGAGGGAAGAAAATCTTGGGAAGTTTTTTTTAAAGAGAGCTTGTGTCATATCCCACAGTCTGCAGAGACATCTTGCTCATTTTCATGCTTTCATCTACATAAATTAATTCTGCCTGCATCTGGATCCCAGAATTTTAGGAACATATCTAGTATTCTGTAGTGCTAAATCCTTATTTTGTTTTGCTTTTATTTGCAGTGAAATTAAAACTCAGCAAAGTGTGGAAGCAATTCCTTGCACTCTTCAGTTGTGACATTTGCCTTTTTGGCTGACACAGGAGATTGAAATAGAGATGCTAAGGTTTGTGCTGAGGAACGTGGTGTTCACAGTAAAGAACAGCTAAGGTCCCCTGGGGTTCAATGTTGTGGAGACAGAATTTGTGATATGTCATTACTGGGTTTCACAGTATTAGTGTTTGTTTGCACTAATATTATACTTCCCATTTTTTTAACCTTGTCAAGTGTTTCACAAGTTTTAAGCAATTTTCTTTCATCAAACCACAGGAATTGTTCACCCTCTATAAATGCTAGTTAAGTCTGTGATCTATAGAAGCACAAATTTCAAGTTTATTCTTGGTGGTCTCCTAAGTGGCACAACCCATAAAATATCACCTGATAATTCTTGCATAAAAATTTACACTTGGCCTAGAAGAATATATGTCAAGAATATTTCACTATGATATAAAGATCTGAATTGCTGAGGAATCATATTTTCCCCAATATTCAGGTTTTGATCAGAAGTGATAATACTGAATGTCCTAAATGCCCCATTTCACCTTGAAAATGTTATGGTTCATGCAACCTCCTTAACAATGCAGAGTGTACTGTTAAGCACTGTGTAGCAAGATGAATATTAAACATATCAGATTGACATTAGATAGGCTTAATACAATCCAGTAAAGTCTGAGGGTGATATAGCAAAGAGCAAAATTGGTAGAGGAACACCTAACTGTTATTAAGGGAATTGGTTTTTCAAGAGATTTTTAGACACTATTTGATCTTTTAACTTCTGGGATTAGTTAGTAGATGTCTGGAAGCATTAACCTGTGGGGCTGATGTTCTCATATCTGTGTCCTGGCTAGGACACAGTCATTCACTGGTCAAAGGCATGAAAATGATTTCAACAAAAATATGAATGGACTACTCTGAGGCTCTATAATAAAAAAAGGAGGAATAAGATTAGAATGTTTCTATGGGAAATAGCAGGCCATTTCCTTAGTATGCAAAGCATTTATTTTATGCAAGCTGTGTTTGTGCGGTTTCTCTGGACAGGAATCCAAAGCAGCTGTGCTTTGCTATTTGAATTCCTCCATAGGTTATAATGAAGCATGCTCCCAAACTACTGAACAGCATTTAAGGCTCTATTTTTAATCTTGCCATTCTTATCTTGTTCCAAACTGCCCAAGTTTTCTGTCTCATGGATATTAAGTTGACAACAGAATTAATAAAAAGAAGGAAGGGAGGAAAGATGAAATCTTGTTATTCCATAATGCAGTTAAGCTTCCATTATTTTCCTCTTGTTAACTGCACACTGGAAGCAACTGCCCTCTCACTTTGCCCTGATGTGAAGGGTATAAAAGTAGAAAAGTTCTCTCTAGACTGAAGAAGCAATCAGAGATAGAAAATGTCCAGAAACCATAGCAGTGTGGGTCGAACGGATATGTCCTAGATCCTGTTGTGTGTTATTCCAGAGTGTTTGCAAAAGGCTGAAGTTGAGTGCAGAATGAAGGGAGTTGGTTCATTGCCATACTGAAAAACTGCTGCTATTAATGAAAATACTCTGTTCCCAAAAAGAGACATTTTCTGGAATTGAGCATGCCATTTTGAAAGAAAGAGTCTGAAGGCTTCATTTAGAGAGCACTGGTGTGAGGTGGCCTGGCTTTACCAAATCGAAATGCCTGGGTGTGAAGATAGATGAAGTATATGGACTGGTTCTCAACACAACATCATGCCTGGAAATTTAAAGTAAAATCATCCTCCAGCAGAGCTGGGTGCAGACACAATGCTGATGGAGAAGAGAGCTGGATCAGTGGCTGTGCAGGATCCATCAGCTGTCAGGGAATCTGTCCTTGTCCTGCCTCGGAACTTCTCAAAGCTCCACTTCCCAGCAGCTCCAAACCAGGAATCTGCTGCTCTGTCCTCTCCCACTTTTCTTCTCTCACTGTGAAACTGAGCTTGCAGGGATGTGGACACACTGTTAGGAAGCTAGGAAAATTACAGCCTGGACAATCTTCCAGGCTGGAGCTTTTCAGCTTCATTCCCAGGCTGATAAGCTTGTTTTAGCTTCAGCTGGGGAGAAATTCTCCCAGGATTATAATTTGGTCAAAACAAAATGGAATCTGGTCAAAACAGAATGGAATTCACAATAAAGATTAACACCTGGTGTTTTTCTGTGAGACACATTCTAAGGTACTGTCTCACGGATGTTTTTCCCAATTATCCAATGAGGGACTGTCCTGTCTTAGCTCTCCATAACAGGCTTTAAATACAGGCTGTCCGTTCAATAAAGTTGATATTTTTTTCCCTAAAAAACCCCATGCGTGTTGCTGTCTTTGCTGTCTCTTTTTCTCTCTCTCTAGCGCAGTAACCACACAGGGAGCTCGGAAGGATTTTCAGACCTGTGGAAGTCATTGCAGGATAAGAGCCCTGGGAGAGAGCAGCTAAGAATTTTCTGGTGCAGAGCCCTGGGCTGGTCAGAACATTGCCAAGAGAGGTCTGTCCACCTCTGTTGTGCTGCCTGTCTCCAACACTGCCTCTTCTCCACTGACAGCAGAAGATTATTTCCTGCTGTAGCAGCAAGGTCTGCACTGCGAAGGACATAAATTACCATTTCATCATGCTTACCTGCCATACCTGACCTCATAAAATCTCCATTTCTTTACAATGTTTCTCTTTATTTTAGTGGCATTCTTCCCTTCAGCAGGCACAGGTTTTACCATCATAATATTGCATGTTATTCCCTGGAGCATTTATAGAGTATATGTCACAAGTTTAATGGACTGGGAACATAATTATTCTTATCGTACTAAAACGTTGATTGATGGCACTCGGCCATTTTTATTTTTAATTTTTTAATTTTTTTTTTTAATAATGAATTGCAATATAAAAAATATTTTAAAACCCACCACAGCCTGGCAGGCCAGAATTCTCCTGTCAGCTACATCTCAAAATATCAAACGTTACTGGCATTTTCTTTGAATTTCTTGCTAGGTGAGAAATGCCTGGGAGCAAGCTGGAATGATCTTGTATG
Organism: Sturnus vulgaris; assembly: GCF_052056855.1. Taxonomy (NCBI): domain Eukaryota; kingdom Metazoa; phylum Chordata; class Aves; order Passeriformes; family Sturnidae; genus Sturnus; species Sturnus vulgaris. Next base: position 27,602,225 of record NC_142250.1, read on the forward strand.
AGAAAGGGCTAATTCTCTGCTAGGATTTCTACTTTTTTAGAGTGTTAATCTATTTTCTCTATAATCTAATGATGATTTTTCCATGTGAATATAGAATTTACTTGGACAGTGGGAGAGGAAGATTTCTAACATGTTTTGTACAAATATGAGATCAGACCTGACTGAAAGAGAATGTGTGGTGTTGATGTATAATTTTTTGTTATTGCTTTTCCAGAAAATATTTCTTTTCAAGTTACAGGTTTAGGCTGGTTGAATTGGTGGTACCAAGGGATAATTAGCAAAACCTTTCAGATAATAAGAGCTAAAAAAAAAAACCTGAAAAATCAAAACAATTTAGTTACACATTTTCAAACAAATAAATAAATACAAGTAAATACATTTCCAAAAAATTTTTGAAATATATCTTCTGAAATAAGGAATCTAATTCATAGAGGAGTGAGAAGTGGGTTAAAGATGCACCCCCACAAAAGAAAGGACAAAAATCTATTTCTCTAGAGGTAATTATAGCTGTCATTTGACTGACATATTTTTCATGTTCTTTTTTTCTCACTGCATAACATTAAAATAAAAATAATTGGAGATGGAATCCAAATATATATTTTTTTTGTAGGGTTTCAGCATCTGATATATAGACTCAATAATTTGCTGAGTTTCCTTGGGAGATCAGTGAACACTGCAAGCCCTACAGTGTGGCTGTGACCATGACATATACCTTAACAAATGAAGTTAATAACTATGCGCTGATATATTGAGATTTTTCCCAAGGAGGCAGCCCCATGCTATTTTCTATTTTCTGAATGTGTTGCCTGCACGACTGAATGTTGCCTTAGTCCTGAGATTTGTGGGGATGAATTCAAGTGTATATGATAAATACTGCAGGTAATGTATGGCCGTGGGCAATACTTTATTGCCTGAAGGATATCTACCAGGCCTTGTAAGTTGAAGTAGAAACCCAGAGGAAACTGTCAAAATAATTTAAAAGCATTATGTGCATTCATCCATGTTGCCAGAAAACATTTATTTTTCCCCCCATGCCTGCTGTTATAGTTCAGGGACACAGCTCATTCTGGCTAACTAGGTGAGCCCATCTCCAAGGAGGTGGGCACTGTTATGAGTAGAAACTCCCTTCACTCCAGCTTTCACCTCTGAAAAAGTCATTGGCAGTCCCCAGAAGGAAGATGTACCTGGAATTTGGCAGCACTAAAGAGAAATGGGAACAGGGCAGGATATACATCTTCTGACTGAAAATACTGATGTGAAATTAGAAGAAGAAACGTCAGGTCCATCCTCTCACTGGTATCAAATGCAAATGGAGCTGCTGGATTTTTTTATCAGGTATACAGAAACCTCTGACCTTCCCTATTTTCTGGGGGGAAATGACTTGGGATGCAGTGGATCACATTATACAAAACAAGCAGCTTTAATTCTGCTGGGATGGCTCAATGTATATTAACATTAATGAGCTTGAAAAGGAGGGAAAGAAGAGGAGAGAAAAAGAGGTGCCCTTGCCCTGCCTCTTCCCATCTCAACGTGATTTCCTTTTATGGCCTTTTCATCTCAGCATCCTTATTTGTCTGTCTGCAGATGAACCTGGGTCTCTACTAAACAATATTCCAGAAGGGAGTTGATGACAATATGTTTTATTTCCCATGGTGCTGGTTCCCTCACCAGTCCACAGATAATGAACAGAAAAGGCTACTTCAGAGTTCACATCTCAGAAACTCATGAAATGTAAGCGTCTGGGCTGAGTTTTGGGTGCTTTTTAATAATCAAACAGAGCAATCCTTTTTCACTTTCACTTTTGACTAAAATATTCAGACTGGGATTAATTTACTTCCTTATCTGATTGAGAAACACCAGTTTTAGTCCTCATCTAAGTGATCTTCAAAGGAGTATGGTCATTCACAACCAGTCAGCAAAAGCTTCTGGCTAGCCTGCTCAACTAATCTGTCTCACCTACTGCACAAATTATTTGCAATTAATCTTTTTCCTTTTATCAAAGAAGATTGTCAAAATGTTTTTGTTCCATCTATCACCTGTGACTTCATATTTTCAGATTTCAGAGTTTCATTTGTAAATATGTTTTTTTCACTGCTGGGACAATTCTGCAGTCAGGTGGCAGTACCTGGAGCAGCAATATAACACATCTAATGAACAATCAGTATTTCTAGCTGCTAAGCAGGATTTGGAAATCTTTCCTGCTTACCTCACGGACTCTTTGAAGAAACATGTATCTAATGAAAGCAAAAAAGCAAGTGTCTGGAAGTTTTACTGGACCTCTTCCCAGAAAATGGGAAAGCCTTGAGGCTTCTAAGTGAGCTTTATTCCCTCTGGACAGGCTGCTAAGGGAGAAGCAGGCTTTCCCTGGAGAAAAGAAGATTGCACCATCATGACGGTCATGCTTTAGCTGTCAGGCTGTAGAGGAGCAAGCCAGAGTTAAAGTCACAAACTGCTGCTGCTTGAGTTTACAAGATGCTTCTGCAGCTGGCCTCAGGCTTGGGAAGCATGTTCTTCTGCTCCTCTTCCTTTCCATGAGTGTGGTACATGGGGGCATAGTGTTCCTGAAGAATTCTCTTCCTTCCTACAGTTATCCACACACCCACAGCCTGCTCAGTCCTCAGAAAGAAAGAAAGACAGGACTAGGTTAGTAAAACTCCTGGAGGTGTCTAAAGAAACCCACGTGCCTAAATTATTGATAGGTGATTGCAGGCATTTGTGTAAAATAGACACACATACATTTCTAAGTTTAATGCCAGCGGTTAAATATTAATGATTCTTTTATTAAAAAAGCTTTTTATCAATTTAGCTCTGGTTATAGAATCCTGGAGGCAAGAAAAAGGCATATGGAACCATTAGGATTTTCTGGGTGATTAGGGATGCTCTATGCACAAGAGAGTAATCCCAGCCTCGAATTTCAGTCCTCAGAATTAGGGAAGAGGGACAAACTATTCCTTGGCAGCCATGGCACACTGCCAGAAGACCAAACAAAGAGGGCATGGAGTCCTTTACAGAGCGTCTCCAGTGTTCTGCATACACAGATTAAAAACAAAGCATGCTACACACAGCAGGCATTTCCAGAGGGGATGGAGGATTTACCTCTTGCTGTCCATCTCGATGCTGCTGCTCTATCTGTAGCTTTGGGCTGGCTCCATTCAGACAATGACTGAGCAGGGTCTTTGCCAGTCTAGCAATTGTCAGGGATCTGCAGCTCCAAACAACTTCCAGCTAACACAGAACTTCTCAAACGCTGTGCTAAAGTTTGCAGCAATGGCTCCAGAGGATTTCAGCCAGTAGGGCTTGTTTTTTTCCTAATGCAATTAACACCGCTATCCATTTGTCCCTGGAATGCTTTCCTGCCCTGCACTAGCCTGCCATGCTGCTGTTTTTACTGCAGCGTCTAGTTAATTAGCACTCGGTCTGTCTTCCTGATACTTTGGTTCCAGTCTCATTACATTATGCAAATCTGCATCTTGCTGAATCTGCCACGTTTTAGACCACATGCTGAAATAATCAAAACCCCTCTGCATCCCATTGTTGTTGTCCTTTCTATTTCTGGGTTTTATTAATTTCTGTGCGTGTGTATGCATGTGCGTTTTCTAATTTAGAAGCAATTGAAATCTTAATTTCACTTCTCACATAAACTGTAACATTGTCATTCTAAGCAGATGACATGAAATGACCAGGTTTCTTTTCCTAAATGTTTCTGCCTGAACCTCCTATTTTTTTGATAAATAGTTATCATTTTAATACTGAGTGGCATCTTCCCTCATTCATTGGTGACAGGGCTTTTTGTCCCAGACAGAAATATCGAGAATGGGCTGTGGGTCTAGTCTTGTGAAGTAAAAAAAAAAAATAAGGAAAAAAAAAAAAAAACAACAAGCCCACATTATTTCAGTATCTAAGAATTAAATATTAAACTTGGAAAAATAAACTTGGAACTTGCACCTTGAAATTTAAGCTTAAATAACAACTCAGGTAAAGCAAATAAATAATACATAAATTTAAATAATATAATAATATAATTCATAATAAATAAATAAACAAGTTAAATAACAAAAAAGAATAAAATTATTTGCAGTCAGGTCTCCAGTGTGCTAGGAATGGTCAAAATACCTGAGAAAATGAACCTCTCATTCAAGGACTTTTTCAGCCAGAAATGCTTATAGACATAGTGTTGCATACATTCCCCCTGAAAGACTAAAATCTTGAGGAGGGCTTTATAGCTGAAATTGGTTTTTTATCATGAAAAGCTGAAACAAGTTTCTTGGCAGCCTACTGAACTGAAGGAAATCCAATATTCTGCTGATTTTTGGTTGTCAGTCACATGCCATTACAAGATTGGTGAGATTAGGATCAGCAGGATAACCTGGGACTGCAGCTAAACTTGTATTTTATAGTGCCACAGGGCTTTGCTTTGTCAGTAACAATGACGGCACCTAGAAACCTTGAGCAGTGAAAACAGACAGCTCTAAATTATGGCTAATGCAGATAATCACCTGTCCATCACAAATGACTCCTGTGATTTACACCTGGTTTCTGCAGGCAGATCTCTTAATTAGCTGTCCTTTGACCCTTAGAGAGGAGCAGATGCTGGGTGAGAAGGTCCTGCCTGTTCTGCAGTCCAGAGTGGTGCTGGAGGGCAGGAAACAGGCAATGCAATTCCCTCTCCCACAGTCAGGAACAAGGAGTGCAGTCTCCTCTCTTCCTTACTGTTACCCAACAACATTCCCATATTCTCTGCATCTTGGCAGTATCAAAGGACCTTGCTTCTTTTTATTTCTGCTTCTGAGGTGCTACAAGAGAAGCAGTATTTTGAAGGAAAAGATGAAACAAATTTCATTTCCTTGTTTTACTAGAATCTCTCTGAACAAAATGGATCAAGCTGCTAATTGTAAATAAGATTATACTCAGAGATTCAGAGATTAAAGAGAAATTGTTAGTGTAAGAGGAGATTTTTCATGTACCTCCTGCCCTGGAAAAGCTGGAGGGCACACTAAAGGAGTAAAATTGAGTGAAATGATATAGAAAACACTACATGTTGGAGATTTGCAGTGATCTTTGGTGATGAAAACAAGAGCAGTGGAAACCAGACAAAACTTATGATTTGCTAATTCTCTGAAATGGCATGACACCGTTTCCAACTCCACAGCAGACAGTTCAGACATTTCAATGCAGAATGAATCTGTGATGTCTCACCATAGGAGATTGGAAATTTGTCTCCAAGCAGGAGCTCATAAGGGCACTCTGAGTTGGTCATGAGTATCCTAAGACAAGATTTGATTAAAAGCATGTGTGATAATTTCTTTGAGAAACACAAACTCAGCTTCTATCTTACATAATTGTCTAGGAAAGCCTAAATGTTTAAGAATAATTAAGAGATATGAGAATCTTATTTTGGTCTCCACCATAACTCTATCACAGCTGAGTAATAATGAAAGTTTTAGAGATAACATAAATAGATCAGTTTCTCAATAGAGTAGTTTTTCAAAAGGCTGGTTAAAAGTTTTCTAAGAGGACAGTTCCTGCTTTTCTTATGTGCTCAGTCTTTCATAGAGGAAAGCTTTTTAAAACTTGTACATTCTCATGATGCAAGGGAAATGTAAGGAACACCTGGGTCTGATCCTGATATTTTCCTCACTTAAAAATGGTGTGTGTTCTTTTACACAGGATTTGATCACTATTGACTATTCTGATGCATTAAGAAAATGAGTTAAAACTTGTAAAGCATTTGAGATCTCATTTGCAACTCTTCCAAGAAGTCTCTGAGGGTGTTTAGGCTGAACTGAAAGCCCTTGACTCCTTTAGAAGCTTCTCTCAAGGATCAGGATTTCAGGCATTGTCACTCTTTTGTTCTCAGTGACCTTCTGCAGCTATGAGAGATCTGATTAGGTCTGATTTAGAGATCTGATTGTTGACAATACAGCTGACAGTATGCATTTGCTGCCAGGGTCTGGGCAAGACTCCTATGCAGATGAGCAGTTTCTCATCATGGGAGATGATAAAGAAGAGGGGGAAAGCAAAGAGACAAACGAACCCTTGGCCAACTTATTGAGTGAAGCTGGGATTCTGACAGAAGTAGTTAATTAGGTAATAATTTATTCACTGATTATCAGCACTGCCTGCCTAAAACCACAATGCAGCACTTGTATTGGAGCAAGCAGAGTGTAACTTCATAGTATACTTGTGTTGTCAATTACCTGACTAATAGGCTTGTAATTGAAACCACTATTATCATGCAGTTCCCATAACAAGCAAAAATCACTGTAAAATAATGCATGAAGCCCCACCAAGTCTGTGGAGAGCATGTGTAAATCATGTAATCAACAGCAGCTTACTTTATGAATCCCAAAAATTGATTAAAAATAATTACACTTCCCCAAGGAACTCTTTACAGAAGCATCTCTAAAATTCAGGAACTTTTGGATGAAAGTCAAATCCCAAACCTATGAACTCAATGGACAGTTTGTCTTCACTTCATGAATGTTTGGACCAGGGCTTTAAAAGTCAAAGCATGCCCAGATTATGCATTATAAAGTGCTTATGCTGAAATTTACTGACAACAAAAGGAAAAAGCAGGTCTGAAGCCAACCTCACTGGCTGCCTTCCCAGTGACAAAGCAGTGTTCATCGGTCTGGTCTCACCTGCTCCATAACTTCCCCTATCAAACTGCTTGGAATGGGGAGAGAAACAGACTCAGGTTGCTGATATTTCTTTCCCTCCATCTATTTCTGGTGAAGAAGTGCAGGATGACCTGAGAAGTTCAAGGAAGCACATCATCTTTGCATCCTTCCCACAGCATAACTGAGTTGAGAAAGCAATCAGAGGCCAGGTAAAACACCAGAGGGGTTAGTATGTAGAGAGATGTAGGTATCTGACTGACTAAAGGACTACAGTTTTAACATAATCCTCACAAATTTGGCCAATAACCAGATTAACACACAGAATTCCTTGAAGGAAATAGGATTGCACACACTTCAACTTATTGTGATAAACACTTGAAATGTGCTGCAGATTTCCCTCCTGGCAGACACTGTTCCTGACTGTGACGATAAGAATTACATGCACTTGTGAACCAATTGGTGAATCAAGCATATATTCAGCTTATTGGTAATGTTATTAGGAGCATATTACATTCTGAGGACAGAGAAAAAGAAAACATTCCCCAAGGCAGAAATATTGACAAGAAATCCTGACCTTTCTTGGTTTATTTAAGTCATTTAACTAGCCACTTCTCACACCATATAGCAGCTAAGTTAGCTCAAGAGAAACTTGGGACACTTTTCCTCATGGAAACCCAATGAGTTAGAGACGAACTACTTAAAAGTAATCCTGATAAAACAGCGTGACCTCTTCCACTTTCTTCCCTCTATTTTAATACCTTCATTTAAGTGAGAAGATTTGACTTTATAGAATATTCAGTGTTGCTCAAAAATAAAAGACTTCCACCCCCAAATCTTTATGATTAAACAGAATGCCTTATTCTGCCTTGGTCTCATTTGTATAATAAATTAGCCATTTCACTGTGGATTCCTAAATGATAGTTGAGCCAGTTAGCAAGTTCTACTTCTTACTGCAAAACTAATTCTTAGCTTCAAATACCTCCTGGGTGTATACATTAGACTTTGATTTTTCCTGTTTATCCCAATAAAATCTCCTAGATGCCTCTCTTACCTATAAAAGGACAGCAGATTTATTTTCTTTCTGCATCATTTAAGTCAGTAATTCTGCTGTCACCACATACCTCCACCTAAGACGTTCAGCTGAGTGGGGGCTATTTTCAGGTCAGTTATATCCAATTAAATCCTCCAATTAAATCCTCCATGCCTTCATCTTTTTGTGTGCTCTTGTAGATCACAGGACCATGCTCTGACCTCTCAGATGGGCTCTCCCTGGAGATGTGGCTCCAGAGCCAGCCTTTCACTGCACCACCCCTCTCCAGCTTCACCTGGCTTCTCACGTGTGTGTCTTCAGAGACACAGTGCACCACAAAGGAAATTAAGGCAGAGAATAAGGCCTTAACAGAGCTAAGAAATGCAATATTGAGGACACTGGAGAGTGGAATCTTCCAGAAAGCAGGAAGTGCTGGTAAGTGCTTGGCTAGGTCCTTTTCCCACCTGCTTAGGGGGATGATGATTCCTGTTTTTATGGCAGTTCTCCCGAGAGGTTGTTCTCCCTGCACCAGAAGTGCAAGTTCTTCCTATGATCAACATGGAAATTTAGCTCCTATACCTACCCTCAACTCACAGATCCTTGCAGCTGGCTGCATAAAAGCTTTACTTCCTCAGATGTGCCACAGAAACCACAAACTCTGGGGCTAGGGCAGTAGCCTGCTGTGTGTCTTTGGTGGGGGTAGATTGCTTACAGAAATACAATTTACAGCTTGGTCATGAGCAGTGCAGATCTTCTCAAAGTATCATGAAAAGTAAATGTTCTGCATAATCTGATACAAACATATTAAATGCTGTCACAGGATGTTTGCTTAAATGCTTGATATTTCAAAGCTTTCCACAGTACATATTTGAACAACCAAAGAATATCAGGACCTTCGTCTTGGCTGGGTCTTGCATTATTCCATTATTAATCCTGTTTGTTGTAGCCCGTTCTTTAAGTTCTGATAGGAATGTGGGAAGTGAAAATAGGACAGATTTTTGAGCTCACTCATTTGTGGTGTTTGCCTCTCCCAGGCGAAGACTGGCCTGAACTGTTCCCAATGGTCCAGCCCTTGCAACTGGGCAGAGACCACTGACCTCTGGCAGATGATTTGGAGCTTTGCTCTTCTGAGGGGAAATATTCTGCCCACAGACAAGGAGCAAGTTGCTAATGCAGCTTGTAGTGAGAAAAGACTTCCAGAAGGTTTCATCCTGGAGGAAAAGGAAGGATGTCCTACAGTTGTAGCTGTAGCCATAGGTGTAGATGCAGACTAGCTGCAGATCAGGGATGCTCTGACCTTCCTTGGAAGCCTGGTCCACATCTCAATCACCCTGGCAGCTTGCACTTAGCTCCCAGCCATGCTCCTGTTTGTCCCAAGCTGCCCAGAGGAGCACAGCTGTCTTATTTATCTCATTTAAACTTTCTCCAATTGCTGCAGCACTTCTCTCTGAAAACCCCTTTGTCAATATCTCTTCTAGGGCACTGGAATGAATATAATAGTCCAGGTGCAGCCACAGTCAAGCTGTACAGAGGAAAATTATTGGCTTTTTTTTTTCTCCATAATGTAATGTCTCTCTGACCGTAGCCTAAGATTGCATCCCCTTCCTTTTTCTGCTCTCACATTGCAAATTCATCTATGATTTCTCTATTGCTAGCCCTCAATCTCTGTCAACAGCACTGCTTCATTCCACTGAATATAGCATTAATTTGTTAGTGTTTATAGACCAGGGAGTGCTATTGTGTGAGAGGCTGGACTACATCATGTAGAGACAATATAATATCGTTGGCAGCCAGACAAAGAGAGAATTGACAATTCAAAAATAGAAGGGAAAGGAGGAACAGAAGACAAAATTTTGTGAGTAATAGATCTTTCATTTCTGTGGTAGACCAAAGATTTAAAAAATTGCTTGCAGTTTAATGGCAAAAGACTTTTAAAAACATAAACACAAATCCTAAAAAACAGTAAAATACTCATTTTAAACCTGAGGTATTTTTTAAACTTGGAAATAATAGTTCTGAGATTTTTTCCTTTTCTCTTGACTTACGTTCTTTTACTGTGACATAATAATTTAAAAATCTCTTTTCAAGGGAAAATATTTTTAGCTTTTAAACTGTTTGTTTACACCCTTCGATGAAAAAGTTGAGTTCAAAGACAAAATTTATAATTATATTTTTATATATATTTTCAAAATGTCTTCTTTTTAGTTAACAATATTAATCAAATTAATATTAGTAGCTAAGTTCCATTTCAGTTTTTACTTTCCCCAAAACCAATTTTGGCAAAACTGACTGTTAAATGATCGTCCACTGAAATACAAAATACATTATCAGAGAGAAAGAAACTGAACTGCTGAGTGTGCAATGGACAAGAAGGGAAGAATCAAAGGGAAGGAAGAATACTGCAAACAGACAAAGTGGGAGATGGAAATCAGTTAAAAGTAGAGGAAGAATTTGAGGATTTACAGGGAGAGAAATAGGGATAATATGCTAGAGTGGGAACAATGTAAAACCATGGACTATCAGTTCACACCCAGTGGGAACAGAAAAAAAAAAAAAAGAGGTTTTCAAGTCAGGTGCCCAGATGTCATGCAAGAGATAGAGAAAAGAGCCTTGACAGGAGAAGCTGCACCTGAGATCAAACTATCTCTTCAGATCAATGCTCTTCAGTGTTTCTTCACTGAAGACATGAGGTGACAAAGGTGTCCAGACTCCCTAATCAGACTTTCTGCTTAGGTGAAATGATGCCAGCCAAGACCTTTTACAAAGTGCAGTTATGTTCTTTTGCTTCATGGCCTCTTCATGCTCGTGGTGTCTAAACTTGGGGAAAAACCTGGTGAGCAGAGGTGGCTTATTTATAGTATTGTATGGAGAGCTGCAGCATAGGTCATGGAATGCAAGGATAAATTCAATAAACCCTGTCATGGTTTCTTGAGGATTTACACAAATTGCTGGCAATAGCACTCAGGCTGCTGGCATGGGTATGTGGGACCAAAAGACAGTGGCTCAGATAATCATGCAAAAGAAAATAAGCAAACAGGCCTAAGTGCACTAGAGGATCAATTCCCCTTAGTTCTGCTGCCTGTTTGATCCTGTAAGAATAGTATTAACCCATCTTTAGTCTTTGTCTTTGTCTTTAGTCATCTTTGCAGTGGGACAGACAAGCCACCATCAGTGTCTGTGCATTTTTGTTGTGGATCTCAGTGCCCAGAGGATGACATCAGATAATCATAGCAGCTCTTTGCTTACCTCTAGGCTGCAGTGGGGACCTGATTTGGCTTAACTGCCCTGGCAATCCCTGATTTGGTCCTTTCTGGTACAAAATCTTCTTGACTAAGCACTGAATTGAAGGCAAAGACATTCCAAGGTCTGGATCATTTTTCCATATCCTCTCTTCATTAGCTTTGCTGAAAATATTGTAAGTACTGTTCTCCCTGTTCAGTGCTTTGAAAATATTCATTTTGTTGTTTACATCTTTTCGAAAAGCGATGTGGCAGCACCTCTGAAGCACAGTGCATTAAACTGGCACAGAAGTCAATGATAGATCTTGTAAGTCTGCTTTATTTGAGACTTTTTCTGTACATGTTAATACTCAATTTCAGCAATTTCCAGAGCCTTCTCATTTCCAAAAGAAAGTTGGCTTTCAGAGTAACCCTTATGCATTATTCCAAATAAAATCAGAGCCAGCAGGCTGCCATAGAGGCTTGACATTCCCTGCTTTGAAATAGGACAAATATTTGGGTAGAAGGAGGTGTCAGGTTCATTCTCTTTTGCCACAAGATGAAATTCTTGTGTTGTTCTCACAAGAACAAGTGAATGATAAATCCAGAATCACTACAACCCTGGGTGCCAACCAATGTCAGCATCCCACCAGTTATCTCATCAAGACCTACTACACTAAAGCTGCAGACCCAGGTCCATAAGTGAAAAATTGCAGCTGCAGATTTCTGGAGGATCAGCCTGTGCTCATGCTCAGGGAACACTTCCCTGGATCTGCTCTTACCTGCAGGACTCTCTTGTCTCTGCTGTTGAATCACACCATCCTCTGATACCTTTAGTTTTAAGTTTTCCTATTCTCCTTGGATGTGCTTTTCTGATGTGCTAGGGTGAGGAAGACAAAACAATCCTATTCCAGTTGAGAACTCAAGGACAGTTTCTCCAAACTTCAGGCCCTAAGCACAAACCACGTGGAAACGTGGAGGGTGGGTTCATGGAAATGAACCAAAACCTATAAAAGTGTGAGATTTTGTGACCAACCCCTCCTTTGCTTCCATCTTGGAGCCATCCAGGCAGGGGTCACAACTGTAGCACTCATACTGCTAGGGTGTGGCTTTTGTAGGCCTCTCAATAAATACCCATTTTATTCCCCTAACTCTGTGTGTAGCCTCTGTTCCAGCTCCTCAAGGCATCACTCCATTTCCTGTGCAGTGACTTAATGTGCCTGAAGAATATTTTCTTTTGCCTGATGTTGGGTGTTAAACAAGTCTCCCTTGTGTTTGCATTGCCAAGAGGAGGATTTTTACCAATAGATATCAAACCAGCCGATCCTGGAGTTTTGATTAAAATTAATTTAGAATCATCTAGCCATAATAACTAAAGAGTTATCTTGGTGGTTATTATGTATTTACCGTGAGACATCTCATCACAGAGGCAGATTGCATGAATCAAAGTAATTGTACGTTGTGTATACATTTGTCACTACACAAACTTCTCTTCTGAGCTGTTGTGTAAAATATGGAGGGAGAGACCATGCCTGTTGTGGCTGAGGCACTCTTGAGTGAAGAATATCAGCCTGGCATTGTACTTCCCAGGAATTCTCTCCTTAGTGGCTATATCTACTGCTTCACTTGAAAAATAGAATAAATAATAATAAAAAGAAAGGCTACAGAATATCAAAGTATTACTTTGTATAATGTTGAAAAAATTAGAATAAGGTCTAATCTAAGGCTTAATCTAAATCTAAACTCTTAGATTAGAAAAACCAACCAACCAACCAACCAACCAAGTTAAATTTGTCCACTTACTATCATCTTGTAGTCAACTCCCATTTGCAGTGGAGTTCAAACCTTGCTTCTCAAATTTCAGATTTCAGTCAGGACATGAACTTTGCTTTGGGCTGGGGCTTTCAGCTCATCCAGACTCTTTGCTCTGTGGGCATGACCTGGAAGCCCAGCAGGGCCCATTTACAAGGCAATCTGAGGTTTGGCTGCCTCACTGGAGCCCCAATGAGAAGTGAGCATCCCCACACTTTGCAAAGAAGTTTGGCAAGAAACTGGCAGGGAACAGGAGTTTTATACAAATGGATCACGTTACATAAATAATTTTCAATTTTTTTTTTTCTGATAACAATATACTTATTTGTTCATCCTTACAATGTCTTACCTCTAATTTTGCAAAGCTTATTTTACAATGGTGTATCTGCAGAACTGCCATTCTTTCCAAGCTACACCTTTTTTAAAGGATCTGCCACTGCAGAATTGCAACCAGGATCAGAACCCCATCTTGTGGTGATAATACCTTAACCTATAGCAAGTCTGACTGTCCTTCCCCATCCTTACATTTTTCAGACTATTGCAGCAATACACTATCATCCATCAGTGTCTCTAACTATTAGTGAAGGTTGAAAAAAAATTAAAAACATTAATAAATTCTTCTTATAACCTTATAATATTGTGGATAGCTATTTAGTGTCACAGGGAGTCTTAGTATAGTGTGAGCCTGTAAAATTCAGTCATTAATCTAGTCTGGAATCATCAACTATAATAAGACTAGGAAAAAAGTGCTAAAATTCTGAGTGATTCTTTCCATCAATATATTCTGATATTTTTGGAAGATGTTAAAACTCCTGTTGAATTCTGGATCAAATACAGCATGAGCTGTACCTTTCTTTCTGCGTATTTCAGTTCTCTTTGTTAAATAATGGATCTGAGCAAACCAAACACATCTCATGTGGAATTAGATATGGTCTCTTATGGTTGATGTTCAGACAAACTTTAATGGCAGTATAAAGTTAATATTGAGATGAACTTAGAGGAGAGAATTTTAATCTATATATTTATGATTGAGATGATTTCTTTTGCAGATAGAGGAAAGAAGTTCTCCAGTGATGTTTTCCTTCCATTCTGAGTCTTTCTATTTAAATGTCAATGTGCAGTGTTGCAAGATGGATGTTTATAATTACTCTGATTTCATTAGCTCAAAAGTCAGAATTAGGTGGTAAAAATTAGATTTTAATGAACAATTTCAACATGAGGAAGTTATGAATTGGTGTCTTGAGGATATCATCATGACTTAGAAATGAGGCAAATTAGACAAGTCCAATAGGAAAAAAAATGGAAGGTTGAGAGGAGATTAAAATAACTTCAAACAGACCAGAGGGGGAGGAGTAGAAAAGAAAGTGAAATTAGATTTAAAATCTTAATTCTTGTTTTAATATTGCAAAATAATTCTGAACAGCATTGGTAGGGACTGGGGAAAAAACTTCAACTGCAGGCAAACACAAGGCTGGGGAGAATAAAGTTACCCAGCCAGATATGCTGCTGCTTCAGTTATCATTTTGTTTTGAAAGAAGTGCCCAGGCAGACTGCCTACATCACACTCACCTGGGCTGCAAAACAGACCCTGAGTGGCTTTGCACTTCTGGCTTGTCAATGTCTTGACCCTCTTCTGCAAGAGAGTCTGGCCTTAGGCCAGTGAGAATAAAAGTATTTGAAGTTTACCATGGTTTTGATGATTCGGGAGGACAGGCAGCTGTTTGCAGCATGTGAGGGAAATATTCTGGAGCACCTCTCCTATAAAGACAGGCTGGCAGAGCTGGAGTTTTCCAGCCTGAAGAAGAAAAGGCTTCAGGGAGACCTTAGAGCACCTTACACTACCTAAAGGAGCTACAAGAGAGCTGGACAGGGACCTTTAACAAGAGCATGTAATGACAGGACAAGGGGAAATGGCCTTAAGCTGAAGGAGGGTAGGTTTAGATCAGATGTTAGGAAAAAATTATTCACTGTGAGGGTGGTGAAGCACTGGCACAGGTTGCCCAGAGAGGCTGTGCATCCCTGGAAGTGTTCAAGGCCAGGTTGGATGGAGCTCTGAGCAACCTGGGATAATGGAAGGTTTCCCTGCCCATGGCAGGAGGCTGGAACTAGATAATCCTTAAGGTTGCTTCCAACTCAGACCGTTCTATGATTCTGTATTAAATATATATATATATATATATACACAGAAGTCTCGTTACCATGTAGTCTGCAGGTGTAAAGTGGATTACAACTGTACAGCTCTTAGATGATGTTTTTATGAACTGGATGCCTCAGGTTGGGAAAGAAACACCAAGAAATCAGTGGAATCAAACAGAGATCTCACTGTTAAAAGGTCAAACACTTAGAAACAAATCTGAGGTGTCCTGAATCCTAATGCAATATCATTCTCATTAAACCATGTCATGGCCTAAAGCAAACGCTCAGTATAACTGCATTTTTACTGCAACCATTTTAAAATAATGGTTCTTGTGGCAGAGGCATGTCTCATTTGTTATATACAGCCATGCAAGCCATGCAGATGACTCTTAATGTTACCCTCTCTCCCCCTCAACTATTAAATAAACTCAGAAATTACAATGACATTAAAAACACTTCGAGCAATTTTATGTGATCATTAAGTCAGAATATTCTACTCTGGAGGCTTCTGCTATTCAGCAGCCTTGAAATTACTTAGATCAATTAAGTGCATTATATTTTATATGGAATATAGGAATGTGGTTTTTTTGCCACTGTGGGGAAATATAAATAATGAAACAAGGAGAATCTCCAACATTCACTTTGCAGTCCTGTGCTGCTTTTCTCACATCTGACTGTTTTCATTCGCTTGAGCTTACTTTTTCCTTTCTTGATGAAATACAGCAATATATCTCTATAATCCCAACATTTTAGCCTAAAAGCTTCTCTTCCTATGCCATCCCCTTTTACTTATGTGACAGAGACAAGAAGAAAAATAAGCAGGCCTAAGTACAGATCTTTTAATGAACTTGAAGTACTTAACCAAGCCATCAAAACTAGGAGACTCATTACTGTATATCCCGAAGAAGAACTTCCAAAGGCTGCTTCATTCTGCTGTGGATTTGAGGTACTGCTTCAAATTGCTCTTTATATCCACTGACAGCACTGAGCCAATCTGAGTCAGCTCCATGGGATGGGTTTCTGTGGGGGTGTTAGTGTCAGGAAATGGAACAAAACCAGGAAAGAAGAGCAGTAGAGGAATCAGGCAGAGAAATGAGGGATCCATTAAGGTAGGTCGCTGCTAGACCCAGGAGTATAATCCAGCTCTTTTAATGGACAATGCTTAATGGATAATGTCCCTTTGGGGAAAATGATGTATGAGAACATCACACTTCATCAGTGAGTGAGACTGAGGCTATATTTGCTTATTTTTCTATTTATTTTTATTTGTTTACTTTTTTAAGCTATGTTGTTAATTAGTATAATTTTTTTTTAGTTGTGATACGTTTATTTATATTTCATTCAGGAAGTGGGCTGTTTGCTGTAAATCATAATCTTTGCTCCTGATCATTACCAATTTGAGAGAATGTTTATAAACTCTGGTGTCATCTAGGAATATGACCTTGCAGGCAAGGTCATTGGTCATTAGCTACTACCAATAATTAGTATCCAAGCAGAGTGAGCAGCTAGTCGAGTGCAATGCAAGAGTGGCTTCAGAAAAGCATTGCTTTCTGCAAAGTGAAAGAGCTAGAAGATAGTTCCCAGGCTTACAAGCAAGCTGATTGAAAGGCTGTGTAATTAAATTCGTTGTGTGCCATGCCCGTCCTACAGAACATAATAGGACTAACCCAGCAAATGGATCTGATAACCCTGCACCCAGTGCCACGCTAATTCTCATGCTGTTGTGCAGCCCTGCCACTAAATTACAGTTATGCAGGATTAATTAGTAGCATTCTCTATAAAGCTAATACTCAATGTAAATGAGGGGGATTAGCAGGGAGTTATGCAGTGACTTACGAGAAAGGAAACACGTTTTTAAACAGGGATCTTAGGGTATATAAATTAAAAACCAAGGGATTTGCTTTCAAATATCAATGGCCCACTGCATCAGGTATGGTTTTGCTTTGCCATGGCACTGAAATATGAGTGCAGAGATAGAGTTGTGCTCCATCAGCTGCAGCTGAACATCCTTAAGTATTTTAGGAGTCATCAACTTTTGCATTATACAACCCAAAAGGGTTAGAAGTGCACTTCTAAGGGATTACTTATATAATGAGGATAATGCAACTAGTTTGAACTACATTCTGTTTAAGTTTCTTTTTAAAGAATATTTTAGGAAGAAAACAAAGACAAGCAAAATCTGTAAGCATTTGATGCTAATCTAAAATTGCTCAGTGATACAGTGAAAGTTCTTGTTTTGCTATTGTAATGATTAATATCTTCCCTATTAAAAATGTATATCTTATCACACATTGTTTGTTCAACTTTGGATTCTAATCCCTGGGTTTACTGTAGCTTTATCAGCTTGAGGTTGAGTAATAAACTCATTCTCCCCATGGAAATCTGTATGAAATGGAATGAAGCTACTCCACCTTTTTAAAAAACTATTAGATTTAATTCTTTAAATATTTGTCTTTCGGTCATGCTTTTTAGTGATTCAGTCATTCCTCTTTCTAGAGCAATGGGCAAGATCCTTCCTGAATTGCAAATGCCAGACCTGGACATAATATTCCTGCTATGATTACAGCACTATCAAATACCAAATAAATACAGCATCTTGATCTCTACTCAGAATTCTCTTGTTTATTCTGTAACACATTTTTCCCTGCAGTCTTTTGTTGGCAGCATCATGTTCACTTGAATCAAAAATTCTTATCCTTGTTTCAAATTCACTACAGAAGAATTATTCTCTTCCCCATTTATGTAGGCTGTAGCTATGTCAGGAACTCTTCATTCCCCTTCTGTCTCTGCTGACATACATTGTTTACACCCAGATTAATTTCCTGAGGAGGTGAAGGTGCAGGGATCTTTAGAGCAGGAACTAGAGTCCTGTATAGTGTCTACATTGGGCACATTGGGTGATACTGCAAGTTTGTCAACACCTGATCACCCAAGCAGTGACCCCATTGAACAGAAGAGGGGTTTGATATTTGTTCTTGCTTAAGAGAGGTGAAGGATTGTACCACGGATATCTGAATGTTTATGTTGTTCCTTATATTCCCTGAGAATCTGTAAATTCATACCAGACTTAAATAATAAATGAATGTAAATTCATATTCAGACTTAGTCTGATCCAGTACAGCAATTCTCATTTTACTCAGGAGGGAGGAAAAGAAAGAAGGAGAAAGCTGATAGGAAGATACAATAAATTACTCTTCTATTCCAAAAGGGACAAAGAAAATTACTACCAAGCAAGGTGTTTTGCTCAAGAGTAGGCTGGGCTTTGTTTGCAGCCCTGTTCTCCCCAGCTGGCTGAGCCCTGCCCATGCACAGCCCTGAGTGTAACCCTGCCCTGCTGGCACTGCACCAGGGCTTGGAACAAATCCTGCAAGGCTGCACAGCAGAGTCTGCCCCAGGGCTGGACGTGGCAGCTACCAGAGACAGAGCCTTTGTGTGACAGTGGCACTACCAGAGACACAGACAGAGCCTTTGTGTGACAGTGGCACTACCAGAGACAGACCCTGTGTGTGACAATGGCAGAGAGAAGAGTGTGGAATCTCCCACTGACTGACTGACACTTGCACAGTGCCAGCTTATTTATGCTCCCTATTCCCAGCAGGCCATAGAGATTTGAAGACATCATTCTTGACATTGTGAAGAAGGATGGTAGAGGAATCAGAAAAAAAGACAGAGCCAATAACTTGACACTGCAATCATCTCCCCCTGTATCTTGCCCTTGCTTTTTTCTGAACTGGTTTAGAGCAATCAGAATCTCCAAATATCTCTCTGTCCCCATGCCAGGGTGTATTTAGCAGTTACATTGCACGGGGTTAGTATATTTTTCTAATGAGAAGAGGTGCTATGAAAGCTTTTATGTTGTTTTCTTTTTTATTTGGTTAATGCACTTACTGTGTGTGAATGTGCATCTGTGTAATGTTTTGTTAATGTGACATTTATTCCAGCCCCTCCTCACACTTGTCTGCAAATCAGTCTGGTTTTGTGTTTAATGCAAGTTATCAATCATCTTTCCATGAGCAAATGGTATCATATTAAGTGGAAGGAAACATTCTAATGTATTCATTCTATTATTGTTCCTTGGAAAAGATCCAGGTTTGCAATGAACCAGTGATTGGAAATGCTCAAAGTATTTTAATATCCTAATTATTTTTGTTTAACTTCCTCTAATAGTTTAAATTGATACTGAATTTATTTAGAAGCTGTTACAAAGGGATTCCCCTCATCCCCTGCCAAGTAGTTCAGAAACACATACTGAACTTAAGCTGAAGACAAAATACATTATTCCTATTCCAAACTGCCAATGATATGAGAAGGGGAAACTTTTGAATGAGAAAGCAAGGTGGAAGGAAATGAAAAAAAAAGCAAAGAATGCTGCTATATATACACTCAATTATCATTTTAAAATTCATCTGATTTAAAAAAAAAGTTACAATGGCAATTTTTCTGTCTTCAGAAGATGATAATCAGACACCCACTGACTTCCTACATTGCTGGCACTAAGACAGATTTGACTACATGAAAAGACCTCCTCATAAATTGCAGCTCTCCCAGCCTACCTTTTATTCTTTTTCCACACTACCTGCATTTTCAACCAACTGTTACAGTCACGCTTTGCCTTTTTCACATAAATTTTATTTGAGGTCTTCCCAGGAATCCTTTGCTCGTGTCCAGTATTTCTAAGCATCTTTTCACTGCCTGGATGGACTGAGGCAACTTTAAGGCAATAATGCTCAGTCCTACAGGAGATATCTCAGAGACCTGAGGAACTGCAATGGGAGGACTCATTGCTGCAACAAAGGTCCATGGACAATTCTTCTACTAACAGCTTTGTAAGCACTTAATACAGGCATGAAAATGTTATTGCCAGGCTCTTCCTGAGCTGAATGCAGCTATGTAGATGGAGAGTGCTTCTGTTCCAGGGGCCCAAATCTTTTCCAGGTATTTCATGGCATTAGAGACACCAGGAAAAGCTACAGGCAGGACCAGTGGCCCGTGCTGCAGTGGGTATCCAACCATCCTTGGCTGGACAAGCTGATGGCTCCAGGCCTGGATCCCCAGAGGGGCTTTGGACTTTGCAGCAAGCAAAGCTGCCATTTAGGGCAGTAGTGGATTGACTTGTTCAAGAAATTCCTTTTCAAACTTCCATTCCATTTTTCCCCTAACAGAATCAATGGCATTAGATTAGCATAAAATCAAAGATGTGGAAGACTGAAAAAAAGTGAATAGGATCTCTTATAATAAGTTAAGAATTTATGGCCCATGGTAATTTTGAAAATAATTGCAACTTGACAATAGCTATTGCCTGTAAGCCAGCATCTAAGGGTGTCACATTACTGAGGAAGTAAATTCATGACGATGACACAAATGTTTTTCAAATAATTTTGCAGAGCCTTGCTCATTAAATTAATTTTGAAGTGCTAATTTGGCACCATTTTTTAATGCACAGTAATTCACAATATAAATCTTGACCTGTTCAGATTTTTTTAAATGTTGAAATGGCATTAGAATTTGTTTAAGAAATGAAATGTATATAAATATAGCATAATTCCAATCCCCATGCCTTACTTCTTTCTTCAGTTGTACATGAAGAAATGAGTGTTTCATGTCATGCTATGTTACTCTATGAAAGCATGTGAATGAAGGCCCTGAGACTATTATCAGTGTCATTTTTACTGTGATACCTTGGCAATACTTATCATTCTCCCATCCAGACCACAGATTGGGTTAAACCAAACCTAAAGCCACTTTAGATGGAATATCTGCATTCTAAATTTTGTCATGTCTGTCTCAGGTGAAGGAAACAAAACCTAACTTGTTAACACTGTGAAGGACTGATGGTAAAGCTGCCTGATCATGATGGCAAAGGCATTTATTCCAATGATAACTCAGGGTTTTCTGAATATTTATTTAGGTATGTACCTGACACATAAGTCTATGATTATCTGTATTTGTTTGAAATACTGAGCTATGATCTAAGTATTTATTGATGTAATAATCTTTTCCCAAGTCACGAAACATGTACTGAATCCCTCAAGATGTTTTAAATCAGTATCTTAATGCAAAATTTTGCTCCTTGAATTAATCAGGGGGTTGGAGTGTGTCTTTGTTGCTCTGTTCAGTCCTTTATGTGATTAATTGCAGATCTTTCCTTTGACTGTTGCAGCAATGCCTCATCCGCTCCACATTCTCTTTGATGTAATCTATCCTCAAAAATGAGGTCATTTTGTTTTCTTAAAGTCTATTGCCTGTCCAGAAATGCTGTAAGATTTTACAGGTGTCATGGTGTTTTCATAGCTAAAAAAAGGTGGAAGCCACTGGAAGGTGTTTAGACCCTACAATATGTACTGCTGAAGAAAGGGGTGCCTTTGAATATGCTAATTGAGACAAAACCACTGTTACAGTGTACAGGGAGGTTTCATTTTTAGTGTATTTTTGTTCATGCAAACATGAACCTTGTGGTCCTCTCTTTAGCACACCCCTTCTGAGCTTGAAGCAGTTCACATCCTTGGAGAAGCCAAGCTGGGGGTGCTCACTGCAGCATCATTTAGAGCATCCCAACTTTAGAGCAAATGTAAGTTCTCCAGATGGCAGCAGTTATCCTTGCCTGTGAAAATGGGACGTGGATTTATGGTCCTAGAACCACAGCAGACTACAGGAAATGTTTTTCACCCCTTAGCAGTGTAGCTGTACAGCATGTACACCCTTAAGAGACTTCTGACTAGAGTTGGGTTTTAGCTCTTTTATACAGAAAACTGATACAATTTCTTTCTGAAAAGAGACCTCAGATATATGTCTGAAACAAATTTCCACATCCCTTCATCAGACTATGCCGCCCTCTCTCCTTTGCCCCTCCTTTCCCTTTAATAACAATGGAAACAATTTGCATGATAAAATAAATACAACTTAATTTCCTGGTACTTTATAGGAAGAAAATAATGTTGTAAACTAAGTTAAGTAAATGAATAGTGCATGAACTGCTGCCATCTCTTGGTTATATTCATCACTCCAAGTATTTTGGGCGTATTCATCTAAATCAAGAAAATTAAATCATTTTATAGGGTTATTTTTTCTTTCCCTTCACATCCAGCCTTGCAAACACAAAGCAAAACATAATTTTGTTTTTTCTGACATTGTTCCTGAAATTGTTAGTTGCAACTATCAAGATAATATATAAAATTCTTCTCTCCATTTTTTTTGAATGCTTAAGCTAAGTAATTTTTCTTATTTTTCTGGGGTTTAGTTTTTGTTTTGTTTTAATCTCCACATTTGCCAAGGTAGGGATTATTCTTCCAAGCATTCAGGTGCAATTTTTCTACTACAACAAAGCAAGTTAACTTTATTACATTACCATTCTGATAATGAAAGGCATGAGGACAAATGGAGGGAAGGGCGGTAGAACTGAGGAATCACATCTGCCTAAGTGAAACAAAATATATTTCTAATATAATTTTTCCCATGTTTGAAGACTAACACGCTAATTTTTATGCCTTACACAGTTGTGTTCTCTGATTAGAACCCACTGAAGGTAATGCTATAATTCCAGTGCATTTCAAGAGCATTTGGATGATTTCAGCTGGAAACTGTCAGGTTTCTAGGGAAGTTGTCAGTGGAATAACATTGGTTTCTCCCACCCAATACCATTCACCACAATTTCTGCACGTTTAATCAGCTCCTGCTGATTTCAGTAAGACATCAATTGACCTTTTCTAGGTCAATTGCAATGTGTGGACAGCTAAAATATCCTGCCTGAGCAGTCATTAGATGCTCTCTAAATGATGATATGGATGATGAATTGGAGCAAAACCCAGGCCATCTCCCAGTGGCAGCCACAGAGGCAGGATTTTCACTGTTCCTCACTCCTGCCACTCCAGTTGGAATCTCCCTCGCTCATGAACACCTTGGCTTGTGGCCATGCTTCATTTTCTCCTAGCCATGCCCTGCCAGGCCCTGGGGCTGCAGCACAGCCTCTGACTCCAGACACAGCAGAGACCAAGCAGCAAATTGTACTGAGAGCACAGACAGAGCTCTGAGACCAACCTCACTGAAGCACTCTGCCCTGTGCCAAAGGGCACCTTAACACTTTATTTATCTGCTGCAATTAGCAGATCCTCTCACTTAGCTGGAGAGAAGGCTCCTCCACAGCCTGTCTGATGGAGCACAAGCAATTAGGAAATCCCATCACTCTGATAAGCAGTTGCTTGTCATGTCCCACTAAAAACACCTCGTGGAACTGAAGCCTTACAAAAAGTTTCTATATCTGGAAGACCAGAAACTGCTTCATCTTTCCCCAGCTGGCAGGAGACATTCAGTCACAGCTGAAAATCTCTTTCCCATGGGATGGACACAACCCTGCAATTCTGGGCCAAATGACTCTCTTATCTTAATTTTTTTTTTTTTTTTGGTCATGACTAAATTATGTAATTATATCCAAAGTCAGCTAACACCCTCAGCACTGAGTTTGACAGGACTTACAGAAAGTATCAAAGTCGCCCCATACAGCAGGTTATGCTTCACTGTTTTTTATTCATTAGTTCGTTACATGACAATTTACTGAAGCTGATTTTCTTATTCACTGACGTGATTAAAGCAATATCACCCCAGAGAGTTCCTGTTTGCCTGTACATATCACTGCAGCCCTCTCAGCTTCCTCCAAAGCGAGGGCAGAGCCCCACTGTGCTGGAAATTTGGCAGGGTGAGGTCTGCTCTCATTTCATAATGGAGCCATTTTGTCTGCTCTCCCTTTGTCTTGATAAAATTTCACCCTGATGACTTGATTAAAGGATTAAAAAAAAAAACCAAAAAAACCAACAAAAAAACACCCCCAAAAACCAGGAAAAAAGCCCCAGTACAGTAATTTTGATCTGGAAGAGCACAATAAACACAATAAATACCAGGAAAAGTGCTGTGAAGCAATGCTTCACCCTCAGAGTGGCTCAGAGATAGACAAATAAAATGCTTTGGGCTGGGAGCTGAACTACCTGTTCTGATGAGCAGGTAATTGCCAGAGTGAGTATGACATGGAGGCATGAAAATGGGGTGAAAAGGCAATGCAGAGGTACAAGCAGGGCCTCCAGTGCTCAAATCCTGTTACCTAAGCAATGCTTTTCTCACACCACTTACCACCTCCCAGAAGGAAGCATTTCTACAGCTAATTTGTGGAACGACTTATCAGTAGGCTGTCTGCCTGAGGATGCAGAATTTGTAGTGATTATTGTGGCCTTTTCCTTCCCAGTGCCCTACTCACAAGAGATTACATGGCATTGCTCAAAAAGCAGGCAAATAGCCTTCATAAGCAACAAAACATTTTTTTCCGACTTATATCTTCATTTTAGGGTTTTTTTTTACAAAGCCAGAACATTCAAACAATGCCCAACCCTAGAAACAGATGGATTCAGACTAACAGATTCCTTCAGGATATCAATAGTTAGCTTCCAATTTGCTCTTCCACTGATTTTTTTTCCTACCCTATCATTAGCATAATTGGAGAAAAAATGGTAGACCAGTACCATTTCTATTCAAACTCAGGCACATCCTGGTGGTTTCCAAACCTCCTCCAGGGACTCATTTTTCCTGCACAGCTGCTTTATCAGGTTTCTAAATGGGGTTACTGTCATGAGAAACCTCCACAGAACCCGGTACAATACTTTTAATTTTCTGACATAATTAGCTTTCTCCTGAAAGTGAATCTTTACCCCTAAAAGACAAAAGTACTTTAATTTAGAATAGATGCCTTTTCAAAGGAAATATCCCAGCTCAGGTAAACACCACCAAGCTCAAAGCAGTAACTGGCCTGAGGTTCTTGTGTTTGTGTTTTTTTGGTGCTCAGTACAATCACTGCACACTCTCTGCTGAAATCAGGAGCATTTGGGAATGGGAAAGGCTGGAACAGGCACAGCTTTGACAGCTCCTGCCTTGTGTTCTGACTGTCCATGAGGACAGGCTGATGCAGGGATGGGGACAGGGTTTAGTCCTTACAGTCAGTGGGCAAATAAAGGATTCTGGTTTCTGAGTCTGCCAAGGACTGAATTCACTTTAAAAAAAATCCAATTGAGAAAAGTGTTTTATTTACTTTTTTATTTTTTAAATAGCTGAGAAGAAAATATTTCCCTAGATGATATCATAGTAATATTCAAATGTGATTCCCTGAGAAATTTCCCAACCAAGATATTTAATTTTAAATCAGTTAAGTGGTTATTTGGCTGAAAGGGATTTTACAAACAAGATCTACTTATGAGTCTTCAGGCTAAGGAAATATTCTAGTGAAGTTAATTAAGAATGGGATTCTTTACTGTGTCTGCTGGTTAATATGATAATCAGGACCATGTTTGCAACGACTGAGAACTGTAATCAAACAACAAAAAAAAAGGTAATAATCATCCTCATGCTTCAGAGGCTTTTTTTCCTTGAAGGAACCTTCTGGCTGTAATTATAAATATTATTTATAGTGACAGTATGACTTGTCTCAAATCTACAAACTGTTAATATGCTGGTGTTTTAGGATTGAACAAGACTCAGAAGGGGAGGAAGTCTGGCAAACTTTATCAATAGAATCTTCTGATAAAGGGAAAGGGGCTTTTATTTTTCCTCTTTGTTCTAAATGCCTTCTAAAAGGCTGTCATAGGAAAAATCCAAATTGGAACTGTTTGACTGAAGAGAAAGACAGTTCTGTTTTCTTAATAAAATGGCATTATTTTTAGTAAAATAATGTAACAGATTGTTTTGGGCTTTGTTTGGTTTTCTCCAATGTCGTTTCATATTTGGAAAAAAACAACCTGGTGTTACAAACACAGCAGTGAGGAGTTTCCAATGTGTGAGGAGAGAGTGTTGCTGCATAACACTCCTCAGCACTGCTGGCTCAGCAATTAATCAGCAAAGGGTGTCACTAAATGAGGGTCAGCTTGGGAAGACAGGGGAGGAATCTTCTTGGCAGGAGCCTTTGGAAGAGTCTTGTGGAGGAGACTTTGTGGCAGTGTGGAAATTATTGCCCCCATTTATTGGCTGATAAGAGCTCCTGGCAGGTGAGCACAGGGTGTTTGAAATCCAGGCAGCACTTCCAGGGTTTGCTGCATGGCAATGGCCACTTAAAACACCAGCCTGCACTTCCTGCAACTCAAAATGCCCAAAGGATAAATAATTTCATCTTTCAGATCTGAGATGCCAAATTCTGTATAGAATGGGCCTTGATAACTGATGGACTCAAAGCTGGGCTTGTAACAAATCTTTTAAACTCCTCTGTTCTTCAAGAAAAAGAAAACATTTTTAGCTTTTTGAAAATTATGACCAGAATTAGAAAAAAGGAGTCCTCTGTATGCTTGTAAAAGTCTGCTTTTAACTGTACACTTTACAGTACTCTTCAAAAAAAAGCACTCATATATTCAAAGATACCAAAATCAAAGGCTGCCTACTGTCCAGTTAATCCAACCAGCAGGTGTCTGTAGATAGCTGGTGGAGATTCTCTGTAGACATCATGTTAATGCTTTTTCAGACATCATCTAGTAAGAAAAGAAAAAAGGATAAAAAGGAAAGCTCTAAAAATTATTATTATTGAAATTTGGGTTATTATTAATATTAATATCATTAATATTATTAATGATATTAATAATGATATTATTATTTCCCCAGGTGTTAAAGTCCTAGCTTCCCCATAGTTTGTGCATGTTTCTTCTTAATCTGAGTGAAAAGACCAAGATATGAAAATGGCGTCCAAACCTCAGAGATAAAAATACTTATAATTTCTCCTTGTTATCTATTTGTTTCTCAAGAGTAAAGGTTGTCTTTTTCTGCCAGTTTTGGAAAAGTGCATGCTAGTATTTTGATATGCACAATGTGGAAATCAGAATATCAAAGGAGAGCAAATATAATCTATTTTTTGAATCTAGTTCAAACAAGTCAAAAAGTAATGTTGTCTGCCTTCTTATTATCATCATAATTAAAAAGGATAATTAGAAGAAATATTACAGGGATGAAGAAAAAGTTCAAGTAAAACTAAGGAGGGAAGGTAAATTTCCTCTCCCTGAAACCAGAACTTTGAAATTAGGAAAAAAAATTTTAAAAGTGCAATAATTAAAGAGAAAAGAATAATTGCTTTTAATTAATAAAAATGTTTAGAGGCAAAATAGATTCCTATGGATGGATCATAATTTCTTTTTTGATAAGAGATGCTAAATGCAATGCTGCTATATCATAACATACATTGAGTGCTTGGGGACTTCAAGCAGCAAAGTGTTGCTGAAAATAACCCAGTGTTTATTTTCCCCTGAAGTTAAGTCCAATAACCCTGACAGTGCCCGAGAAGAAACAAACTCTTCTTGTAACTGCATCCAAGGGCTGAGGCACCTTAGAAACTGCTGTAAATGAAGTAAATGCTTCTGTTTTACAGATAAACACCAAGGCCATGTGGAAGCTGCAGGCTCAGTCTTTGGGCACTTTCATGGAAGGAGAGGAAGCAGCAGGCAGTGTGCTAAACTTTCAGGTCAATATGGTATGAAAACACAAGGGAAAATAAGGCAGTAACGCAAAAGGAGTCCGTGTGATGGGCAGGTCAGCCCCTCCGGGGGAGCTCTGCTGGCTGACTGACCACGGAGCTTTTCTCTGCAGCCACATCCAAGCTCAGGTGGCCCTGCTGGCTCTGACCCGGCTCCAGGCTTAGCTGAATGTGATGACAAGTGAGATCATAACCCAACTGCTGATTTTAGGACTGCAAGCGAGGAAGAAAAGCCTCTGGACTCACAAAGGGCCTCTCTCTTGTCCATTAAAGAAACGTTTTTCAGAGTGTAAACATCATCTGGGAAACTGGCTGCTTTTTGTGGCTTTGAAAATTTCCTTCCAGAGCTGCAAATTATTTTGGGATCAAGTTGTCTTTCATCCTGTGACAGTCAGTGGTGCCAGGGCCTCTAGTCACTAATGGAACATCAATAATTAACCAAATGGTACTCCTGAAAGTTCATCTATAGTGGAAAAAACTTTTATGTGCACAAGCCAGTGCAGCAACAGGGGAGAACCTACTCCATGAACTGCAAGATTTTAGGTAAGAAATCAGTGTGTCAGAGGCCAGTCTGTCCAGTCCTGTGACTCTGCAGCAGGGGCTGAGGTAGGATTTTGGCTATATGTTTATTATGACTTCTTCTGGATC
This sequence comes from Sturnus vulgaris, assembly GCF_052056855.1. NCBI lineage: Eukaryota > Metazoa > Chordata > Aves > Passeriformes > Sturnidae > Sturnus > Sturnus vulgaris. The sequence goes on from NC_142250.1 coordinate 27,630,170, forward strand.
TCTTGAGCAAGCACTTTCCAGAGACAGATGTAAGGACAGCTGTTCAGGGGATTGCAGCTCTGACCAAACAGCTTCACCTCACACATAAAGCCATAGAAGGAATGGAAGAAACCTCAGGTCTTTGCTCTAGACATGTTGTAGCTTCAGGGGACCACAAAGGAGGTTTACAGTGGTTTGAATCTCACACTCTGTGGGACTGGGCAAATGTGGAATGTGGGAAAAAGTTATTTCCTGTGAAATATCTGGTGTAAGTATTCCACATGGCGTACACCATGCAGTTCTCAACAGTGCTGAATCTCATCCACTCACCTCATGTGACATCAGGCAGGGATCATTTCAAGTGAGCAGTCTGCTTCAGAGGTTAAGGAAAATTTCCAGCTTCAGCCAAGATGTCAAGAGCAGGACCCTGCACTGAACTGCCTCAGCCCCAGGAGGGACCCTCAGCCTGGAGTGCAGCCCACAAGGAGATGGGGATGTGCTGCAACCCACACCCTTCTGGGGTGGAGATGCAAGTCCAGCCCCTCACTGCAGGGAATCGAACAAGGATGTTCCTCTCATGCAGGCAGGGTTAATTATCGAAGGTTTTCTCCCTGAAAGCACTCAGTGACATTACATTTAAATGTGCTGCATGCATTATTCATCCCTTTGCAGCAAGCAGCCAGAGCAGAGGCAGCTGTCAGTCCAATTCTTGTTTCAGAGCTCTGCCCTACAGCTGCCTCATGGGGGCACAGCGAGGATGAGGTCCATGGGACCAGTGGCCCACGCTCTTGGGCTGGGGAGCAATTATTTGCAAGGGTAGCTGAAGTCCAGAAATGCAGTCACCATACCCAGCTTTGTTTAGGGAAGGCCGGAGGAGGAATTTGTCTCAAAAGGGAAGGGTTTTTTCTTGCATTCGTGTTCTATCAAAGGCAGGCAATCGTGCCTCTCTTCTCAAGGGTTTTGCTACATTCCTTTCTTGCACCTTTGTCTCTCAGGGCTTCTCCATAAAAAAGTATAAAACTCTCAAAACTTTGAGATTCCCATTTATTTTCTCTGGAGTAGAGAAGGCTGATTAAGGTCCATTCACCAAAATGGCCCAAGATTACAATGTGAGACCCAACTTGCAATACAGAGCTGGTAAGAAAAATCTGTCCCCTGATATTTTCACCTTTACTGCCAAGGTGCACACAGCACCTAGCACTGGGGGGCTGCACCACAATGCAAAGAAGAAGGAATACATCTTGAAATCCTCACACTGAGAATAATACAACACAAATTTCCTTTACATCCCTCTTTCAGTAAGAGAAAGCCATATTCCCCAGATGGAAAAAAGGGAAAGGAAAAAGCTAAAGATAAAACTGCAGATGAAATACATCTCTTAGGCTAATGACTTGGTACATGATAGCACTTTGATCTTATCAATTAGAAAACAATCTGACTTCAGTCTTTTCTTCTGGGTATTATGGCCAAGATCATACCAACACTCTAAACTAAAAGGATCTGTTTTAGCTCACATATTATTTATTCACATGCTTTATGATTCTGTTTCATGGAGAAATGCAGGGACAGCATCTCATTAACTAAAGGAAAATAAAGTTTTCTTTTTCAACACCATGAACATGGTAGCTCTGCAATCAGGGGTAATGTTTAAAACACTGAATGCACCTAGAGATACAATGTGACAAGAAAACTTCTCATGCATTCAATGAGAGGTGACAGCACACAGATAAAATACTAATCCCTTGTTATCAGCTCTGGGTACCACACTAAATGCAATTGTCAGAAATTCTCAGCAGAAGTTGACAGGACCAAGACAGGGTTCATTCAGGGTCACTGGGAATTCCTGCTTCATTTGCATAAGCATTTTAGCAAGTACTTCAAGACTTCTGCTTTTCAGAAAGAGTTTAAGCAATCAGATGTAATCACATATTAAGAGCAAGCAATTGTTTGAGGACCAAGTCCCCAAAAGTATTTGAACACCAACAACTACTAATATCCAGGAAAAGCAATCCAGCATCTTAGCTCAAATGTATAAATTTGTATACCGAAGTATAAATCTCCCTGAAGCCAAGATGTCTGTCTCATCCATTTGTTAAGATGATGGTAGAGAATCAACATAAAATTAGGACAATACTTTATTTGACTTTTTAACCATATTTTAACTCCCTACTCCTTCTTACAAAGGATGATGAACTTTTTTTGTTCCCTCAAGGGAAGACAACATCCTCAGAGAAAATTCATATTGGATTTCATAAGTATTTGTATTCTTTGTTTACTCTCACAGTGTTCATCCATTAGGAGTGAATTACTGTGTTGTTATACAAACCAGAAAACAACTACAAATAACAATCAGTCTCTGCCTCAGGACACAGAACAAGCTGCAGAGAATGATCTGAGAATGCTGTAGAGAGATGCTTGCCAAACCAGACTTACTGTTTATGGCCAGAACAGATGCCTGCTGATTCAGGTGGGTACTCAAACTATTAAAGCAGATTATGGCTTCACACACCTCAGTGAGTCACCTGCACTGTGGCCATTCCAGCTTAGATGGAGAAGGCTGAAGTGTCCACTTGAACATTCTAGGCTAATAATTGTTAATTACATTGGGGTCTGCCCAGGACTGAAAACTATGCCCTCCTCCAACGAGGAAAGCCAGGACTCCTGGACTGCAATATGTCATACCACAGCCGTGGTTGTTGAGAATACCCAAACCCCGCATCTTTGACTCTATGTGCATATAGAAATTCAGATCCTGAGGTACAAATAAAAAGCACTGAACCAGGATTCTGTTATAAGTGCTGGCTGCATCCTGACTTGAAAAGCAGAGAAGTTCTGTTTTCTTCCTTTTATAACTCAGCAACATGCATCCACTGCCATATGGCAAGCTGACAGAAACTTCCTAGGCTTCATTTTATTCACATGTAAATTAATCAGTAATGCTAATAATTCAGACTTTCCTTCATCGGTGCTGGCAGAAGCAGAGCCAGAGCCAAAAAAAAAAAAAAAAAAATTAAAGCAACATTTAACAGAGACTGTATGGGGTAGGATAAGCATGGACAGGGAATGGAGCTGGAGTTCCAGGGAACTGCTCAGAGCTTTATCATTGCATGTCTGGAAAGCAGAAGAATTGAGAACTGACAAAGTTATCTTTATATTGGCATCCTGCTTCTAGGAACTGCATTTTCCCTCATTTGTGAACATCCATATCTTTTTTAGGTTATCAACTACCTCCTGCTTTAATATTGTTAGTGATTCCCACCAGGGACAGAGACTAAAATGAGCAAGAAAAACATGGGCAACAAAACCATTTAGAGACATAATCTGTTTAATAAATATGACTGTAAAAGCAATAAACAAGAGCAATTATACATTACGCTACATTGTATTTAACGAAAGGGAAAAAGAAGATGAAAAAGTACATCAAAAAAAGTAATTTTAAAATTAGAAATAGTTCCAACACTATAAGAAAACTTTTTGATTGGCTTACTATAAAAATAAGTTGGCTAATGTTGGACTTCAGTGGGGACTATTATACAGTTGCAGTCAAAACTTTCCCATCTTTCTTAAAGCTGTAGTTGCAAACATAATAGCAAAGCCATACAAATTGCTGTTTCCATCAGTCCTCAGAGAAACTGCAGAAAGAGGCAGAGGACTCTGTACTGTGATTATCCTTTAACTACTATGGGACTAATGTCCTTGATATCACGTTTGTTTTGCCAGCAAGTGGGTTGATTTAAGTTTGTGCCCAGTTTGTGACGGAGAAATTCAAACCCACAACCACCAAATCCCTGCCCTGGGACTCTGGGCCACACTGACCATGCTGCTTTCTCCTGGTTTTGACTCAGGTTGCCATGGGCAATGTCTACTGAACAAAACCCACCTGTGTCAGCAATCAGGGTGCCTCCTACGTGTGCCTCACTGATCATGAGTGCTACTTACCTCCACCTAACATAGTTAGGCAAGTGTACACTGGTTACAGCATTTCTGTCTTTACACTCCAAACCAAAATCCTGGTGCTAGGTTTAGTTACCTGAGTTGGGTTGGAAATCAACAGTTGCAATGACCATGGGCTGGTTTTCACACAGCTCTCCAGTGTCCTTGGAGGACTTGTCTGAGGTGTGCTAATCCTGCTTTCCTGCTGTTCCCTTGTGAACATGTCCTACAGCCTCATTTCCACTTGCAGGGTAAGATACAAGCTTAAGTTATTGGTAAGAAATCAAATCTTGTGTAAGAGTGGTGCTGTAGTGCTGAGGCTCAAAATGCATGGCAACAGTCCCAGGCCAAATTCTCCCTTCTCCGCTCACACTGGCAGGAACTTGCAGGTCTGCAACCAATGAGGGTGCCAAAGAAAGCCACAGGAAAACTGTGCACAGACCTTGCCCTGCTCCCTACTCTATGGACAAGGTGCATTTCCAAAAACTGACAGGCCTTTGGGCGACTCTGAAAAGGCAGAGATCTCCTGCGACTTCCCCAGACAAATTCAGCCATCAGCACTCCATGGAGCTGAGGGTGCTGCTTTCTCTCAGCCAAAATTGAAGGTGTAAGGCTGGCACAAAGTACAGTAAGTTCTTGCTGGCAATAACCTCCTGCCTGCAATGCCTGCTTGTTCTGCTCTGTTCAGGGTTATCCTCCCATGGATAGTGGGATGCCTGGTGTGAGCAGGACCAAACAGCAAAGCTGTTTAAGAAGGAGCCTGGCCTCGCAGTTGGCATCACCCACACTCACACTCAGCCTCCTCGCAGTGTGGGGCACGGGCAGCAGCTGCAGCTAGAGGAACGAAGGGCAGAGTCCAAACAGAGAGATAAACCAGACTGACCAAGAATATTTTCAGTGCCTTAAAACTCCAGTGTGATTTTTTGTGTGTCCTACGGAAGTCTGCCAGAGCGGCTACCCCTCCCGCAGCCCAAAGTGCTAAGAGAGCAGTTAAACCTAAAGCCAAGAACCCTAAACATCCCTCCCACCTCCCACCACCCCAGCCCTTCTCCCCCCACATCCCAGCCCACCCCCTCTCCCTAAAGAGGAGACCCTCCCCATGCATATTCTTGGCCTATAACATTATGAATTTTCTACAAATTAGAGACAGATCAGAAAAAAGAGAGTGAAAGGGTGAGGGGAAGGGCTGCAGGAGTGAATAGTGGTACCAGTTCCTCTCCCCCCACCCCCCACTAAAATTGAACACCTGCACAATGCAGTTCCACTATGGTCTCAGTATAATGTCCACATGCACAGGCTTAAAGCTAAAAACCCTTTGTCATCTGAAGAATTAAAAAGTCCAAATGCAGTGAGCTCTCCTCCTTTCTCTAGATACAGATGTTGGTGTCCTCAATTCAACCATTTACATAGGTAGGGATTTCTTTTGTGCTCTGGGGCTCAGCAGCTGTGGAAATACTTCCTGTGGCAAAGAACAAAATAAAAGTCAGTAAATAACATGCATTATTTAGCCAAGGCAGAGCTTGCAGGTATCACCTTGATGGCCTTTGGGATTCAGCTGTTCCAGACTGACACATTCTTTCCAGAAATATTTTCTTGTCATTCAAACACTGAAGATGATGTCCTGTTCTTTTGCTAATGAAGATGATTCATCCATGTTGAAAGGTAGAGGGAAAGACAGGAGCAGAGGGGTGGGGGGAAGGAGGAGTTGAGGTCCTCAGAGGAAATGTGTAACTCATTTGCAATGATAAGGTGTTGGAGATTTCATAAATAACCTTAACCTTTGCATTTGCAAAAGAAGTGCCTAAACCACTCACATCCAGAAATTAGGAAAGTGAGGTTTTGCTGCCAGGGTTTGGAGAGAAAATTAAATGATGCAGGGACATTAATTCTGATTCCTCCAAGGCAGGATCCCTGAATGCCAGTCAGAGGTGATGAAAAAAAAAAAAAAAAGGTTTCTGAACAAGCATACAAAAGAGAAACACCCAATTACAGTCTTGCTTTGTTTTCCCAAAAGAAAGAAAACTCATTAAAAAAGAAATTGCTGATTTCCAGAAACAGATGAAGTAGTTGTATAGGAGAGTGCCTTTGCACTTTCTATTCTGTTCACACCTAGGTCCAGACCTTCTCATTTTGTCAATGAGCTCTGATTCAGTTTTCTAATTCATCTCACTGACAGGATGGAAAAACACTCTTAGGAAGTTTGTGGGACTGATTCCTTTTGATACATAATTGAATCTGTGTATCTCACACATTTAACTTTAGCGCTGGATCGTGCAGTCACAGGTGCAAACCAAGGAGTTGTAAAAGGCCAATTTCTTGTTCAATGCAATGTCCAGTAGCACAGCTGAAAAACGTGTAAAATTCTGGCTGTTATAGAAAGCCAGAAATGCCATAGATGCACCAAATGAAAACCTGCCTCCAAAATTTGCTTTTTTTTGTCTTATCCTGGGGCCTTCTAGGGTTCAAGTTTCCACCACCAGCAAGAGCAGTTTTGAAGGTACCTTGCACAGAACTAGCAGTGACTGACCCTTGCCACTGCAATCTGAGTGACATGTGAAAACACATTTTTCCCTTCTCCTGGAACAGCATGTATCACCACCACTGCATTCTTTTAGAAAGGGGAACCTCAAAGCCCAAAGCTCACCCAACTCTATAAAAAGAGTTCCTGACTTGAAATTGGGTGTTTCTCTCTTAGCATCTTACAGCAATTTTGTCTTGGAGGTTTCTAAGGGGGAAAAACCAACAATAACAAAAAACCCAAACATAAAAAAAAAAAAAAAAAAAAAAAATAGTTAAAGTTTAGGACCCACCGCTCTGGGTCTTGGCTTGAAATCTCTTGGTGATCCACAAGCTTTTTGGAAGTCCTCTGTCCAGACTACCTTGGTTGCATTTCCTTTCCTTGGGTTCTGGGCTGTGGCCTGAGGTTGCTCTGTATGGGGAATACCACATGGGAAGGTTGGTCCCCTCACTCCATCCTGTGTTCTGCTAAGCAGGGGTGTCCAGTCTGCTGATGAATAACTGCTTAAAAGCTTTTAATAGCTAAAAAAATCTCCTTAGTGAACAGGTTAGGAGAGATAGCATTGACTGCAGTGGAGCTTCCAGCTTACACATCAGTTTCTTCAAAAGCCTTTCTCCTTTTTCCTCCCAGTTGTTTCACAGGCTGCAATCTCGGCACATCACACTCCCCCCTTTAATTGCCCTTTTCCTTGTTCACTACAGTAGCCATGACTCCAAGCCTGCTTTAGCAAACGCTCCAATAGATTTTAGGAACATCCTCAGGTGAGATCTAAGGTTTGTTTAGGCTGATGAAACTGTGCAAATAAGCAATCTGAGTTGCAACCGTGCTTCACTCCTGCCTAAGTCACAGAATCACAAATAGCTGGGGTTGGAAGGGACCTCTGGAGAACATCTAGTCCAACCCCCCTGCTAAAACAATTTCACTCAGAGCAGGTTGCACAGGATCATGTCCAGGAGAGTTCTGAATATCTCCAGAGAAGGACACTCCACAACATCCCTGGGCAGCCTTTTCTCTTTAATTCATCTGAAATAGGTGCATGTCCTTATTTGCAGTTTGGACCTGCAGAATTGTCACCTCATGAGTGAAGCTGAGCATTGCCTAAGCAGTCCTGGCTTTAGCAGAACAAGTCTCCAGACTGAAACCTCCCTGCTCTGTCCCCATACTTCTACTGCAGCCAGAGTAACAGAAAACAGACTGATCCCAGAATGCCCTCTCCAAATCTATTCACTTTAGGTCCTAAAAGAGACTGCTTTTGGAAATAATCAAACACAGAGGCCTGTGGGAGAAGTCAGGCTGAGGATAAACCCAGCTGTCCAATACTGAGATCCCAGGTTTCACTCAGTTTATTTGGGAATCAGCCAGACTAACACTGCTGCCAGCAACAAGGTCTGGCATTAAGATCCCAGCAGTCAAAACATGAACAGATATTTAGCTTTTAGACATTACTTACCAAATCACCTGCTCACCTCCATGTTCCAGGTGAGGGTGGCTGAAGTTCTGGCTATGGGGCTAAGCCCCACAATTATATCAGCCCCAGCAAAATAAATTACATTGCCAGCAGGATTTTTTTGAGAAGGGGAGGGGATCTAGGTAGAGCAACTAGGAGAGAGAAAAAGCCTAAAGTTGTTCCCCTCCCTTTCATCACATGGCAGTGAGGGAGAGGGAAGAGTTAGAAGGTTTCCTGTAGCAAAACTAATGTTGCAGCAGAAGAGGATGGGAGAAGGATTGTGCAGGAATATGGGAAGAAGGGAGGCTGAGAAAAAGGTTAGCCAATTATAAGTCGGAGTCTGACCAGCTGCAGGATGCTGCAAGTTATTTACCTATGGGGTGGACTTCCAACTTCTCATCTACTAGTTGCTCAGGGCTCATCAGCTCACTTTGAGGGACATTAGGTATGCTTTCCCTCTGACTGACTGGACTGACCATCTCTTGATCTTTTTCATTCTGCATCTGTGCATATATATTAAGGCCAGGAATCTTCCTAAAACATTAACAGAAACCATCATTGTGTGGTACTCTGGCAGATTATGTAGCTTTTACAAACCAAAAAACAACTCACTCAGGAAAAAAAACTAAAAACCCAGCAAACAAACCCCAAACACCTCAGCAAAAGGCATCAACGGAGAGAAGGAAATGGCTCAGGGAAGGTCATACCTTTTGAACTTGTAGATGACAAACACAGCTAGTCCCACAAAAACAACAGAGAGGAGCATCAGCATGGCTGAACCACTGTGACTGGGAGTGAGGTCCACCAGGGGAGCTGCAAGAGAGGAGGAGGTTAGAGCCACTCCCAGCCCGAAGTGAAAGCTTCTCCCTCCACAAATACAGTTCGTCCTCCCCTCTTACTGCACTTGTAGCAGGTCTACACACCTCCTGGCTTCCCTCCCTTTTTAATCCACCTGGGAAGAAACCCAAGTTCAGATCACCTGCGGTGCTCAACACACTCCTTGATGTGAAGTTCCACAGCTTTCTCCCTAGAGGACTTTCTTTCAGATTCAAGAAAAAAACCCAAAGCACACCCAAACCAATCTTAATCAGACAAGGAGCCTCTCCGTATTTCTCTTCAGAGTTTTGCTAAACATCTTGCCATAATCCCTCCCAAAATAAGGCCACCCAACCCATCCAGAAGCATAAAGTGAATGGTATTAAACAGTTTCCATCACTCTCACACACATATACAATGTGCAGTGAGCCTCGAAGCAGTTTCACACGTAGGAGCAGAAGAGTCGGTTGCTCATGCAGACACAGAGCTCCAGCTGTGCCATGACGAGGAGCAAACACATCCTCACCCACAGAACATGGCCCAGGTAGTGCCCTCCTCTGCAAGGCTGTCAAAGTCACCTCAAACTGCTCCAAACACATCCCCTTCCCCTCCTGCACCTCTTCACATGCACTGAGCAGACCCCTCCTAAACCTGACCCAGAAGACACAAGGAAACAGGCAAACACAAGCAAAGGCACACACATCACATGCAGGTGTATTTTCAGCTTCACACCCAGATTGAGAAAGCCAACACGTACAAAGAGAAGTGAAAAACCTTCCCCTTCCCACATCTAGCAGGAACCAGAATGAAAGAATCCATGAATATGAATTCCTTACACATCTCCACTCTGTCCCCTCTCCATCTGTGTTTTGTGGGTCTCTGCAGCTCTGTAGGATGACAAAGTGGCTCTCCAGCCTATTCAGATTCAGTATCACTCAATGTTCTTGCTCTAATGCTGCACTGAGAGCCTAGTAATAAACAGCTATTTAACTGCTTTGTGAGGAATATTGGCATATTTTCCTCTGCCTTAGAGCTGAAGTTGTTGTCTGTTGGGTTGGGTACATTGGTTTGTTTATCTCATGAGAAGAAGGAATGAACATGATGAGTGAATTGCAATCTGTTGTCTATAATTGCCATAAATTAATTCTTCCTCCAGTGTGGTCTGAACAAAGAAGACAGAAGTCTGAAATGTGCTGAGACCAGTGCCTGTCATTCTTCTGTGCTCCAGGGAATGCACATGCTCACACACACACACAGAGGGTCATTTCTGCAGGTTCTGCTTGAATGTCCACTCCAAGGTATTTTAGATACCTGCACTTCTGCTCCCTGCAGGTCCTCTGCTGCAGAAAATGCTGCTGTGTGTGGGCAGGCACACACAGAGAGGAACATACATGTGCACTGAGGTATGGCAACATAAATGTAGGTGTACACATGTGTGTGTACACTTCCAAAAATATATGTTGAGCTTTGTGGTTCAGCCAGCCACAGCCCAAAGCTACCAGAGTCCAACATAAAATCAGTGAAAAGGCTGGGAGAGAAGGGATAACATAGCCCAGAGCAGCACCTTTGGGCATGTGCATCCCCTGGGACTGTATTTTCTAAGGGTTGCTTCTGGTGCTGTGCTGTGTTTCAGGTTTCCGTGCTTCATTTTATTTAATTTTTCATAAAAGCTTGGATTTCCAAAGGCAAGTTCTTATTTTCTAGCAACCAAAACAATACCTTTCAGCAGAGAAGTAATTCTCTCATGGCTTTTTGTCAATTTTTTAACTATTCACAAGTTTTGGTATCATGAAATTGGTTCTTTTACTTAGACAGAGAACATGACCTCTGCAGCTTGTTAAAGAGACATAATTCCTCCAAGACCTCACAGTGGCTGTTCTCTGGGTTTTTAATACATAGTTTGGCAATCCAAGCTCATTTTGCATTCTTACTGAATCCTGTTTCTGCAAGAGACAAAATCCTATAAAGTTCCTATGGGACACTGTGAGTCCAGTTACAGCAATCACTCACTGGTGGCTTTGAGAGAGTACAGCAAAGCCTACCTTGCAGAAACAATGAGTGTTTGCACCTGTTATGGACAAAAAGTACTCCTTCCTGGTGTCTGTGTGTAAATACAAATAAAAACATGCATTTTTGGTAAAAATTATGAACAATTGTCTGTAACTCCATTTTTGAAGCTGACATTACATGCTTTTGGTTCTAACTTGTCTAAAAATAAGCATCTGGTCATCTGTTCCACAGCTAATAGAAAGCAGAAGCATACAGAAATATTCTCAGGACAGATATTTGAAAGCTCTGTTTAGGAAAAATGAAATATTGGAAACCCCAAGCCTTTCTTTTGGTGGGATTTAAATGCAGTCATATTACATCCTTTTATTTTTCTTACTGCTTACAAGCAGCACGTAGACTGACACCTGGTTGGGTAGATCCATTCATACCACAAAAACCTTTTTGGAGAACAGTCTTCTGGTACAAATGAACTGAGGGTTTAAGTTTGCAAATTATCAGAAGAAGCTGATAGCAACTGATCAGAATTATCAGCAGTGTCTGGGGAAAATGAACTCCTAAGAGTGTGGATTGGTTTGTCCCATCTCTTGTAATAATTAAGTAGGACCTGTGATGTGAAATAAGTTTTTAGCATGCAGAATAGGCAATGACATATGTAATTAAATATCAGCACTTCGGAGATTACTTATTTTGAGATAGGATTAAAGTCCAAACTACCTGATCTTACTTTTGTGCATATCTATATTGATTCTAGTCTTTCAGGCTGCTGAACAACTTTTGAGCAGTGTTTAGCTGCTTTGAATACTTGTTGACTCTAGAATATCTGAACATATCCAAGGCTGGCAGGTAGCTTTTGCACTGTGTGACCCAGGCTGAAAATGCCTTGGTGCTGCTTAGCTGCTGAGTATTTCGGAGATAAACAAGAAATGCACACTTCTATTGCTACTTATACCACATTTCAAAAAAAAAACCAGTAAATTCTTGCACCTAAGGAAACAAAAGGACTGTAATGTAATGTTACAGCTTTAGCTGTAAATGCAGAAGCCACTCTATCTTTTTCGTATGATATAGAAAGGTGAGATAGAGCAGACATTTTAATGTCTGCTCATACACTATGTTGTTACTGTGATATAAAAATAAGAAATGTTTAAAATACAGCTGATAGCACGCTACTACCATTGATATATTGCTTGCTGTGCTACAGAGGTACACAGAAGGCATGCACAGAAAGAGGATACTCACCTGCTGATAAATGGGCAGCATGGACAAGGATTCGAACTCCTGGCTTCAACTCAAAATGGACCAGGTTTTGATTCAGTTTCTGGATCAGTGTTTCTGAAATCTGGGAAGGAAAAAATCCAACCAACCAACCAACCAAACACAAAAAAAAAGGAAATTAAAAAAAAAAAAAAAAAGAGAATAAAGACATGCATTTGTTCCTTGATAATTGGTTTATATTGCCAGTAGGTGGCTAGGAAATGGACCTGCAGGCAAAGCAAAGGTTTTGGAGACTTTCCAAGCACAAGATTCCTATCACCTCACAATGAAGGATTTTGGACAGAGTGTTTTATGTATGGTCAGCACTGAGTGAGCAACAAGGTGCCCTGTCACACCCCTGTAGGAGCAGCCCAGCAGAAAAAGGGGATTGAGTCCTACAGGAAGATTCTACTCACATGTGAAAGTGGCCACAGGACCAGCCAGCAGCAGCACTGGTCAGTGAACTCATTCACTGTCCAAGGGAAAAGGAACATTTCAATTGTTAATGCACGCTTGATTGTAATGAATAACTTCTTGACTGTTGAGTGGCCAGTTCCATGCCTGTAGAGGATGTTCATAACATGTGATATACCTGAATAAAAATGAATGGTTTAGATCCTCACCACAGCTGGCAGTTAATTTTCCAGTTCTAAAAGCAAATTTAATTTCATCCAGCTCTGAGATTCAAAACAGCTGCTCTCTAATCCTTGAATATGTACCATAACCAGCTTGAATCTGGAAGTGTTTACTGACTACAGAATGTGGCTTAAACAAAATGCATGTTCCATCTCTTCTTATGGGCTACATGCATAACCCACTCTCTTTCATGGGGGAGATATTCCACAGAGCTTTCAGACCACCAGATTATCTTTCCATAACTGAAGACATCAAGAGAGCCCAAGCAGAAATGAAGCAGATTACTCCTCATTTAAAGACACAACAGAAAAGATGAGCATTTGCTGAGGTAAGACCCCATGAAATCTGTATTTGTACAGTAAAGTAGCCAAACTTTGGTCCAATCTGTTGGCAAACGTGCCTTTTTTAAGTCAGTTTGTCACAATATGCACAGATCTACTTTTTCCACGTCACATCACACTTCATTACATGCAAGAATTTCCAGACATGTTGACATTAAAAACAAAAAATCCAGATAGATGAATCAAGGAATGGAAGCCTACAGACATGGTGTTGACAGTTTGTTGTGTATCTTTTGTATGTTCCTTTGCCTCACGTTTCATGTATTTCACATTCTCTTATAACAGAGATGAATTTTCCAATGCAACAGTCACAGTTCTCCAGGTTGGTTTATTAGGGAAAGATGGTTGGAAAACTGAAAAAACATCCCCCATAACCCCTAATATGCAGTTGCTGAGAATGTGTTTTTATAGCCATAAAATCAGGATCAAGTGGAATCGTATTCTAGTGCTCACCACTTAATTCAATTTGTTTTAAATAAATCTTTATTCCTTCTTGAAGATAAATGAAAAATTGTCAGAAAAAAGAACATTCCAATAATTTTTACACCATCTTTTTCATGTTCTTCATTTTTGTCTGGTTGAGCTATTTCAGTAAATTCTACCCAGATATGATTAGATTCCTTGGCTATCATTCATCACAGTATGAGATTTATCTCCTTCTTTTATTTTTTTAACGTTCTTAATGGTTCTTTCAATACTCTTGGCTCATACACTTAATTTCTGGCTGCTGATCACTTGAATAGGTGCCTTTGGTCCAATATCAATTTGGCAATAACTCTTACAGGCATTTTATTTATATTTTTAAATATATCTCTTTAAAGTTACAATTTATTTCATGGGTGCCAGAATGAGCAGTAAATATATTTCTTCCAATAGCAAGAAAAAATACCACCTGCATTCAAAGAGCCATCTGTTGAGCTCAGAGCAGCAGGGATGGTGACACAAAGATGTGCAGTACATGAAGAATGCCTGGGAAGCAAATTATAGCCCTCTTTAAGGATTTGAGCATATTAATAACCAAGATTGACAACTATAAAAAGTTTTTCATCTCTAAAACTAGAGCAACAGATGCAGATTTGTATGCTGTAAACCAGGTACATTAATGGCTCACAGAACTAATGGGAAAAGCATCATCCTGGCTGTATCCAGTCCTAATGAAACCCAAGAGCTCTTCTCCATAACCCTGCAGGAGTTTTCCTTGCAGGAATTTTCCTTTCTGCTCTGAGATCCTGATGGTGCTGGGGTAGCTGAGCCTCTGGAAAAAACAAATCAAAACAAAACAAAACAAAACAACCCCCCCCCCCAAAAAAAAAAAAAAAAAAAACCAAAACAAATATAAGACAATAAACTAAAGAAAGGAGACAACCACATTGTGTGTTATTCCTCTTCAACACATTGTGATAGCTGCAGAAAATGGCAGGGAAGAGCAGAGGTAAAAGCATACATGATGCCTTCTATACAAGCAGAGGCTTACTGTGATGGGTAACTGAGTCTGCAGCTAGCAAAGGTTGCTGTGTAATGCTGGAGAATGGCTTTCCTAAGGATCTGGGCAAGAAATGGAAGAATGGGAGAATCTGGAGAAAGTCAGCTTGGGAAGGTACAAGAGATTAGGTAGGGCACTGATGACTTGAAGGGACAGTGAGATGTCCCCTGGCCTGCCTGCAGGCTCCTGTGGCACTGAGTGAAGAGACAAAACTGCAGCTGAGAGGGGCTGGGGCTGCCTGCCTGCAGGCAAGGAGTGTGAGAGAAAAGTCAGCAGCTATTCCTCTCTGGGGGGCCAGTGGAAAGAAAAAACAGGAGACAGGCAGTAGGGGGAAGTAGTAAGGAAAAGGAAGAAAGACAGAAAGAAAGAGTCACAACTGAAATTTATTATTACTGTATTGCTTTGTTACTTGATTATGAATGAGGAATTCATTCTATAACATCCTGTACAAATTCATCTCAGACTAAAATAATTTCTGCCTGAGACCATCAGTGTCTCAGCAGAGGCTTTAAACAGCCATAACTGTTCCAGGACTACACACGAAGTGTCAAAACTGGCAGCAACCAACACTGTTCATTCTGCACAGAGTATAAAGCATATTTCCTTGGCTTGATTAATTACATGTTCTCCCAGTGGCTTTTTGTGTACAGCTGTGGTTTTTTGTTTTGTTTTTTTTTTGGTTTTTGTTTGTTTGTTTGTTTGTTTTTTGTTTTTTTACCTTGGTCTTTATGGAATCTGAACAAGTGAAAAAAAGTGAGTAACAGCCTAAGATCTTCAAAAGTGCCAGAAGTTCTAGTGAGAATCAGACATCTGCCTTCCTCAGGCAGCTCTGGAGATTCCTGACACACACGTCTGAGGGAAGAACAGATGCATTCAGACATGGTTTTAAAATGTTTACTTGCTTGGTACAATATTTTCATTTTTCTTTATGTGGAAAACAAGATTCTCCTCAAAACAGGCAGAGTGAAAATGCATTTCTGTACTCCTAAAAATTATCTGAAATAGAAACCATACACAATGGCTTACAAAAGCCAGTGTTTGAGATCAGTGAGCAGCTTACATAAACCTCAAGGGCAAATTCACACAGGGATTGGACACTGCTCTCCAAAGCTGGACCTGGCAATGTTTGTGTCCTCACATGGTCCCAAGGGGACCTGTGCACTGAAAGGTGTCAGGACATTTGCTTTGAGATTGGAGAACAGACTCCTCTGCCTTTCTTACTCTATCAGGCCTATCTCTAGCTCAGTTATCAGACTTTAATCCAGGAGTGGCTCTGACTTGACTTGTTTACAGTATAAATAAAGTGTCTCTGAATTAGATTTCCACACAAAGGCTGATCTCAGTTGTTGAGGTAAGAAAAGGCTTTGATGGTGAACATTTTGGGGTTTGTGCTTCCCTTTATTTCTGCACTCAAAGTGATACCATGCATGCATTTTGGTTTAAAAAGCAGAAAAGGAAACATCAAAGTACTTTGACCTGTTTCAAAAATAGCAATGGAACTCCAGGTGAACAGCCAGACCTTCATCTGGGGAATAGGTTGGCCTCAGGCCTCCCCCTCTTCATCTCTCCCTCCTGGAGATGCAACTAACTTAGCTGAAGACAAAACTTCTTAGAATAGCAACCTCTTAATTTATAGTCTTCAAGAGTCTCTCTTGTGAAAATAATTAGCTTTCAGAATTAGTTTTGGTCCTTAACTGAGCCTCATTGACTTTATCTGCTTCATTTGCAGAATTAAGCATGATGTGCAAAAATAATTCAGTAATAGGAACTATTCCTCATGTATCATTTTTCATCAAAGGACACATAATGAATAATAATAACAGACAATTTGTGAATGGAAAAAAAAAGAGATTCCAATTTAAAAATGGAACAAAACAAAAATTAATTTGGCTTCTATCTTACCATTTTGTCAGATTTAGGACTGTAAAAGAACCATGCGAACTAAGAAGTAGAATTATCATTGAGAAGGGCATTTTCCCATACCTTTATTGACTTTTGAAACCCCTGATGTAAATTATTTTAGACTAATTGAATGTGATTCAACTGTGCCAGTATGCACTAGCTAAGAATCTTGATAATTTTATAGATACTGTGTAAAGATCTCAACTAATGAGTGCTACACTTCAATTCATTGAGCAAATCAATAAACAACTAAGGAAAGAATTATGCACATTGATTTAGTAGGAAGAAACTTGAACCAACATTAGGAAAGTGAAGCAGGAGTCAGGGCCAATGTGGAATACTTTAAACTGTGCCACTTGCCCTGGATAACCTTGGACACTTCACATGGGGTCTCTAAAGCTTGCTTGCCTTAGCACTGAAAAGAGCACAGGCACTGACTTACTGGCTCCAGCAGGAATTTCTTCAGATCTTTAATGAAAGATGCTAAACTCAAGCTGCTGGGAGTACCCAGGGACACAATGAGAGCACGAGGCAGAGGATATTCCTGTGGTTACTCTGGACAAGAATGGAACAGCAGATATGAACCAGAGAGAACCTGGACATAAAAGCCAGGATCCACTTTTGATGAACAACGGCAACCAAAACCAGTCTTGAGAATCAAGGGCTGCTCTGTACACTGAGCAAAAGATGAGGGAAAAAGGGCTGATAGTCACATAGCAGGAGTTAACTCAAAGGTATTAAGACAAGAGATTTACACAGCCTCTCCTACAGCACACAAGCAGCTATTAAAAAAAGCTGGCTAAAGAAAAAAAGTCCCTGGTACAAGATATTTTGGTTTGCATTATTCCATCCTCTCCTCATCTGCCTTTACTTCTTAATACTGGCCCAACCTCCCCTAAGTACCAGTGGAAGACCTGATCTTCATTCAAAGGCACAGATGTTAAAAAAATCCCTCCCAGTAAACGTTAGATGATTCACCCCATATATCAACCTCTTCCTGGAATTTAGTTTCCAGGACTGATTGGCACAATTTTCTGTAAGATTTGAAGGCGTTCACTGTCATGATCTTGTTGCTAAAAATATTTTGGTGATGGGCACACCTGAAATACGTCAGAGAAAAGAGAAGTATTGAAAGCAAATACACTGAAACACTAAAGCTTAGGAGGGTGGGTGAAAGAAAACCCCAAACTATAAAATAAGATAGAAGCTCCATCAGCTACAAAGAAGCAGATGTAAAACTAAATCTGCTTTAAGGAAAGAATCCCAGGAGGTAGATGCATACAGGCTTCCTGAATGCCACTATCAATGGCTTTAAATTCACAAGAGGTATTTAATCTCTGCAGTTCATCACTGTCCATTTGATATTCAGTCATCCATGTCATTTCCCATCTCTTTGGCTGGATACAGACACTGGCCACAGCTGCAACACACTGAGTACAGTTGGCTACCAACCAGCTGATGTTACCATTTGCCAAAGTCTCCATCCCACTATGTTGCTGAGAGCTCTTCTCAGAGAAAAGATTAATGGCTTAAAATGTAATTAACTATTTGCTCCTACCCCTGTTTTGCATTATTTTACAGTAATTTTTAATAGGCCAGTGAAAAGCACCCAAATGGAGAGCTAAAGAGAAATTCAGGATAACACTGAAACCTTTACTTGATATGAAAACATCACCTGAGAATTCTCACATAGCTTCTGCTTACATTTCATTTGACTAAAAGAAAATGCATTTGTTATGTTTGACAAAAAGCCCCCACTAGCAAACAACGTGGAAAGAAGACAATTTGTGAAATGCATAAATAAAAAGATAAACCCTCAGAATCCTCCTATTGAGTAAAACCATACACTGAAATAAATAATCATAACTGCCCTCTACTGAATTTTAAGTAGAATATTTTCCTACCAAGCTTTCTTTTTGAACTGGATTTGTGCTAAAAACAACTCAATTTCTTGAAATGTTACTATTAGAGATTTGCCTTTCACCGAAGAATTTTGTGCTTTTAAAGTAGCAGATCTGAATTCTGTAATCATCAAATTCACCAAACCCTTCCATGAAGATGGTGTAACAACTGCATTCCAGCCCAAGTGGCCAGTGACAATTCTGTGTGGCTGTTTTTGCAAGATTTGAGATATTTCAGTGCTGCAGTCATAGCATGCAAATCGAAGACCAGTGTTTGACAACTGCCAATTATTTCTACATTTTTAAACAGGATGGTAGCCTGTCCTCAGCTGCTGTCAAATGAAGCAGAGCAATGAAATGATCAAATTAAAAAAGAAAGAAAAAAAAAAAGGAAAGCCACACTATTCCTGTCATAAATACAAGATTTTGTGAATGTTTTGGGATTCTGCAGGGTGAAAAGGCCTTTTGATTTTTTAGGAAACTATGAAGAATAACTTTGCACTGAATAGAGAAAGTGGAGTGGATCAAGAACTTTTTTTGTATTTATGTTTTTATATATTAGGAGGAGTTGTCCTATGTTGCACATTGAGAAAACTTCCCCAGTCTCACATGTAGCAGTATTCCTTAGTTGTCAACAGCTAAAAGTCAAACTTGTTAAAGGCACTTTAGTTTCCAATGGAAAATATTAGGAATGCAGAGTTCATATTTCTAAATGCAAACAGATATGACAATAATTGATTCTATGTATACATAAAAAATAATTTGGGACAATTGTTTGAAAGTGAGACATCAAGAAAATGGCATTTACCATCTAACCACATAAAGAAAATTACATTTACATTTACCATGAGACACATGCACCACCCTCATGGAAAACTGCATGGAAATGTACATTTGTCAAATGGGGCACTATTGCAGTCCCACTACTACTAGCTACTGTGTTCAGACTCATAAAACATGTGTGGCAAAAAGGATTATCATTGACTTTGATAAATGGGAAACCAAGACCTAGATTTTCAAGGGACAGTGGACATCTAAGTGCCTCTGAAGTCAGTGGGAATTATGTACCTAAAGATGAGTGGCTGGACAGAAAGACATAAAAGTATGTTTACAAAGCCAAATGAGTATGTATCAGATAAAAACAGAACAGCATAATCCACCTCAGGGGAAAACAGCAAAATGTAAGCCTCCCATGGTTATTAAATATGAATGAGATTTACTGGTAAATGTGAAAGTCCATGAAACCACATACAGCCCTCATGGTTACCCATGGCAGAACAGTGGTCTAGCTCAGGCTATGGAGAAAGGAATTTCTATAATGAAGTGCTTCCTTAAGCTATCTTATTCCATTGCAGTACTTGTGTAAACTATTCCCACTTTTTTTCCCTGTATACTTGGAAGTTTCTCTTCTAAATTTAAAAAAAAAAATTATTCAGAACTGTAACTCCTTTGGGTGTGCACCTGCAAACTGACAAACTCACCTACGTGCCTTGGAATAAGCTATTGAATTAGCTTTGTTCCTTGCCCTTGAGCACAAAACAGACTTCTATTCCTACCAGAAAAGAACACTATACATCAGAAGTACCTCAGAAGCAACTTAAGCTGTAGCCATCAAAACATCTGCTCCCAATACTCATCCCAGCAACTTCAAGCACAGGGAGAGGCTGTTGGAATGAGCTCTGAAACACTTTGGGCAAGGCACGGTGGAAGATCACAGGCAAAAATGGATGACAAAACAGGAGCAGTATCAGAATGTGCTTCAGAGCAGAGGGCAGAGACACCTTTTGTGGCCCTTGGGCAGTTCTCATTGAAAACCCCACCATTTACTACTAGAATTACTAGGAAGGGGAATGCAGCACCCAGAGACCAGGAAGAAAATTCCTGACCATCCTGTTTTTTTTTCACAGGAAAGAACTGGTTGCAAACGCCAAATAGTTCCTCTCTCCTCCAAAGGCTACTATTTGGACCCTGCAGGATGCCAGAGATGTTGATGGAATCACACTGAAAATGATATTTCTTCTTATCCATGAAAACGGCCATGACAGCACTGCCAGGGCTTCCTTCCTCCACAGCCACAAAGACTCTGTCTTTACAAGAGAGAAAAAGAGTGGCATAAAAAGAGGGAGAAAGAGTAAGCTGCTGAGTGCCAGAGCTGGGTCAGATGTAAATCTGAAAGTTTATGGACTGGCTTACTTGCCAATTTGTGAAGGAAGTGAAGAGAAGGGGAAATGAAGGAGAAAAGGAAGGAAAGATTTTGCAGAGCAGTAAATCTCCATATTTTTTGTTTATTACATGGGTGGTGAAAATTGAAGAAGTCATTTGTCAAAAGAAAAGATGACAGCTAGGAAAGCTGAGCAAGGGAAAGCTTAAGAATATGGGTGACTTGGAGGTTTGAGGCTCACAGCTAAGTTAACATTGTTTGAGGCATGGACATGAGTATGGAGAGGCAGAGGTACAGTGGTGCTTCCCTCAGGGCCAAAGTTTTCTCTGCCCCTGGAATCTGAAGTAATAAGCTGAGAGCCAGCAAAGGAGCTCTGGGACAAGAGGACATAGTTTAGTGGTGCACATGGCAGTGTTAGGTTATCAATTGAACTCAATGGCATTAGAGGTCTTTTCCAACCTTAACAATTCCATAATTCTATGACATTTCAGGATTTTTGCCCAACAGAGTGTTTTATTTTCCAATTACAATCCTGCTAGGCCCATCTGGTTGGGCCTTTTGGGTTTGCAGAGAGACAGAGTCCTTCAGTCACCACAGCCTATTTCAGCAATTCACAGAGAAAACAATGCACAGTGGTTCAGCCCCACTTCCAGCACCATGAAGAAGGCAGGCAGATTGTCCAACCCCATCCCTGTGCCTTAAGCTAAAGAAGTTCTGAACTGCCCGGGTTTACCACCCAGCTCTGTCCTCCAGTGCTTTTTAGACTCCTGGCAATGATATAAACTTTGCTTCATGGAGCTACTCCACAGTTCCTGCTGGCAGGAATCATCCCCTAAATCCTTCCTTCTTTCTTCCTGCTTCCATGAAGTAAATAACACTTCTAAGGGAACATAAATGGGCATCTAGACTCCTAAAGACAGCTCCAAAGCCTGTGTCCAATGCTGGGGATAAAAAAAAAAACAAAACAAAAAACTCCCCAGACCAACCAACTAACCAACCAACCTCCAAAAAGTCAGAAACATTAAAAAAAACCATAAAGAGGATGAAACGTGTGCAACATTCACCCCAGATGATTTAGATGCATAAGATGAATCAGATGCATTCCTACCAAAATTATCAGTTCTAACCATATACAAATCCCATATATACATACAGAGATATAAATCTCATATATACACACACGTAGAAATGCATGAACATACACTTCTCCAAATAATGGACACGATACCTGCTCTAGGTTTGCTGCTGTTCTTTTTTTTTCTCCTGTGGCATCTTGATATGGTAAAATGAAGAGTTCAGCAGAGGTGGGCAGGCCAGGGAGCACTGCAACCAGAACGTGCTTGCTGGAAATACCTGTAGCCTGATACAGAAATAATGGAGACAGAAACAGTGTGGATGGCACTGAATGCTGAGAGTTTCTTTGTTAAGGAGAGAATGCTGAGAGCTTCTTCATCACAGTACTTTCACCATGCAGGATGTATCTCGTATGTCTCATTGGCTGAAATGTTTAAGTTAGGACTTTATTACCCCTAGTTTTGACACATAAAAGGTACCCTACAGGCATTACCACCAGGGACATCTCCAGTCTTATGTTTCAGCTGATGCTACACAACCAGATTGTTGTGTTATTATCCAGAAAAGGACATAGTTTGGCCCTCAGGAAGTTTTGTTAGCCAAAGGAAGTAGAAACATAATTTGATGAATCTTCCTCCATTGCCTCTCTGCTGTGAATTATCCACCAAAGGCACTTAAATCTCAAGGTTTTGATTTAACTTGAAGTTTTCCTCAAGTGCTGAATTTAGTTGGTCACTTCTAAAGTGGTGGGAAAAAAGTGCCCTCAAATACAAGGACAGATCACAGATGCACCACAGAGATTCCCAAGGACTTGGAAACCTCTCAGACATTACCTGGACCTAAATATCAGGAATTCTTCTCCATGGTAGTTCAGGAGCAAAGACGTGGAGGAGGTGCTCACTGGAGGAAATGGTGGATGCAGGACAAAGGTAAGGCAAAAGGCAAAGGCAAAACTGATCATAAATCGCCATTTTCTGAGCTTGTCCTGTGGATAACCCAGGCGTGACTGCTGCCAGTCTGGAGAAAACCTTGTGGAGTCCCCTCCACCATGCCAAGGAAAAGCATGTGCCTTTGTTCCCTTTTTTTATTCTGCTTTGTTTTGTAATGTGGATTTAGAGAAAAACCCTTATAAATATATAAAGGTCTCTTATTTTCTTCACGAGTATCTGTGAAGCCAGGGCTTGCATTTTTTGTGCTTGCCTGACAGGTTGCTTTAAGGTGTCAAGAAAGACACAGCATTGCATTCATTTTCAGAGGCTGGGAACAATTTATTTTTTTTCAAAAGTGAGAGACAGTAATCATAAAATCAATGATGCAAGCAAATAATTATGATCAAAACAAGAAATAGGATATTTTGTGATAATATAAAATTATCCCTACTCAGAGTGAAGATCAGATTTTAGTACAGAACTATAATTTTGTATGCAGAATTTTATCCAAATCTGATGATATTCTGTAATAAGAATATAATACTTTAATAAAAGTTCATAAAAATTCTATAGCACAGCTATAATTTCCTACTGAATTATTTAGTTATTTGACTCATTTTTATACCTTTTACTTAATTGCTGTAGAAATCTACTGAGTTTATCTTTAATTTTTACAGGAACTTCTCACAAAGGCTTGTTTAAGGTGAATCATTTAGCTATATAAAAATGGATAATTAGCTATCAATTTTTATTTTTTTTAATCAAATAACAAAAAGACTGTGTTTTCACTGCTCTGCTTTTGAAATGCAGCCTTGGTACTGTGGTTTTACAATTCTTCCTTTTTTATGGTCTGGTTTTGCTTTATTGAGATGTTTATATTCTGAAAATTCATCCTGAAGATAAATGCATCCTTGAATACTTGATACAGACATAAATATGTCAGAAGATCGAGCTCCAGAAAAATGCTCTTTTTTTCCCTTTCCCCCTGTATTTTAACAAAATATCAGAAAAAAAAAAAATCTCAGAAACAATCCAGACAAGTTTTTGCACCTGATTAGTACACAGTTTTTCTGGAGTTTTTTGCACAGATGATGCCACAAATAACACTTAAGCTTGCTAATAACAGCGATAAGCCTTTTGTCCTTTCAAAATCTGAATATCTTTATTTTTAAAAAAGTAGAAACACTATTTCAATTTCAACACAATTCCTTGCACTATTTTTCTACTGAGCTGAGAAACCCCAGCCATTTCTTCTAACTCTTCTTACCTCCTCCATTTCAAATCCAAATCTTCAGCTACACTAGAATATTTTTGTGACATTATGTTCCATACTTAAAGAAGGAACTTCAGAAATTCTCTACAGTGTTGATGGGAAAACCAGCATCCAATCCTGCCCTGTGAGCCTCATGCTACATGAAGGACTTAAAGTACTTGCTGTGGTGTTCTTCTGCATAGTAAAATTGTTTAATTTTTGGTCTCACAAGTTTTCTACAGCATATTTGCAATTCCATTAGAACTGCATTGCTTTACACAAAGGCTGAATCTGGGCACCAGATTGTCATAGGATGAGATCATTTCACCTGTCTAAAATTTAGGATGCTGGCCTCAAACACTATCAATTCTCCATTTCTGGGTGGTAGAAACAAAGACACCTTGAGAGAACAGCTGATCCAATCCTAAGGAAGGAACAAATTAGGAACCAGAACTCTTGCAACACAGGTTATGCACACAGCTTACCTCCACCAGAGCTCTCTTGACTACTCTGCTGATGTCCCTTCTCCACTCTGGGATATCTGGGTTGTAGTCATCAAGGTTTGGAGAGAACGATAACCTCAGGGACTGAAATTTCTCTGCAGACACAGTGACAGAGTGGTGAGTAAAGACTGAAATGCCTTAATGTCAAACGAGGGGTCAGAACCTTGAGAAACCTGTTGCAGCTCATGTTTTGCTTAATCAGTTTGCAGATGGTGCACAGACTGGGAGGGAATCCAGCAGTGTGCCTGAGAGACTCCCTGAGAGATGTGGAGAATCTGGGAAATTCATCACTGGAGTGCCTTGGAACTGGAAAAGTCCTTACCTGAGTGGATGAGTAGCACTGCAAAGGGAGCTGTGCTGGGAATGTAAATGAAATATTACCTTCAATTTGACTTCTGGAGCAGGCACACCCTGTGTAGGAAGCTGTGACTGGACTCTCACAGATGTGCCCCAAACCCTAGAGATCTTAATTGGAAGGGAACAGGGATAAATGTGGGGAGAGGGCTAGCCTTGGAAAATGTACCCAATCTCTTTCTGTTAACAGAGATGCCCACATTGATCACTATCAGCTAAAGCTGGGATTCCCAGTGGATTTTAGGTTCCATCTACATTATATGGTATTTGTGTGCCCTAACTGCTTGTGATGCATGAGAACAGTGTCAAATCAGTACAGATTTCTGTGCAGAACTGCAGCACACAGCACTGATTTATCTTTCAGTCTGAGCAGCTTTTGTGTGAGTTAAGAGGCCTCTGCTGGCCAAGAAGGGGGAAAACCAGCTTACAAAATAACATTTTGACAATCATGTAGGATGATCAAAGAGTGATGGAGCACATGCAGAGGGCTCTGGGAAGGAGCTCAGTGTTCTGCAATCATGTCAGTCTGCACTAATGTCAGTCAGTGGCCTTCAGAGATATTATGCTGGACTGGTAACACTGGAATTCAATTTATAATCTCACTCAAAGCATTCTGGAATAAAGATCTCTTGTTGCTGCCAGCTAACCTGGCTCTCTAAATGTTGACTATGGAGAATCCTGTGTGAAATAAAAGGGGAAGAACTCACCATACACTGCAATAGTCTTTGTGTCCTGAAGAATGGTGTTTCCTGCTGAGACCTGAACAGTGATGGTGTTCATCCCTTCCACAGAAAATGTGAATGTGATGCTCCCTTCCAATGTGATCAGTGGCTGCAAATACATCATAAAAGGAAAAAATTCAGTTAATTTGGCTGGAGAGGAAAAGCAAAAATGAGCTTGGCTCTCCAGCCTATTGGGATGGTTTGGAAAGTTAGTTCCAGACCGAAAATTTCAGATTCAGGAGGGGCCCTGTGACATGGCAGCTAATTTCCTAGAGAGGGCACACAAATCACAGACAGGGATGTCCTCCTGAAGCTCAGAGTAAGGTACCTATAATTTCCAAAGGAGCTATGTTTTAACATTCCTTTCCTTTCCACTTAGCATGCTGGTTGTTCTGGATCCCATGTAAAATACCCACCTTTGCTCACTCCCCAGAGAGGCCCAGATCCTGATATAAAGTCCTACAACACTCACTGCTCAGGTAGCACACTCCTTTCCTTAATCAAGTGTAAGTGCTTTATTTCAGGTGACTCAAGGGAGTTGTCACAGAACCAGCCAAATTCAGATTCTACATTTGCTATCCCATGTTATCCTTAGATACAGAGATGGTTTTTGGTAAGTGCTGATGCTTGAGAGGACACAGATCCTTTTAGCTGTGAACCAGTTTATCAATGAGTTGTGTCCTTCAGCAGACTCTGCCTTAACTTCTATTTCCACTTGTTAATGAACTCCGGGTGAGATCTTCAAAGCACCCAGTATTAAGTCAAACTGTTTCCATTGTAGTCTATAGTAAAAGTCACACTTCAATGGGAACAGAATCAGACCAACCCTGATCACTTAGGAGTTTAGGAGATCAGAGGGAAGGTTAAAAGGTGAAAATCACAGCCTGTAAGTACCTCTAGGGGGAGAAGATTGCTGATAGTACAGAGTTCTTTAATCTACTAAAAAAGGCATAACAAGATCCAACAGCTTGAATCTCCGACTAGATAAATTCAGACTACAAAACACAGTGCATGAGTTCAAAGCTCAGAATAATTAGCTCTGGGGAAATAGTTGGAGGAGATGGTCAGAAGGAGAAGCAGTGAATTTTCTATCATCTGAGGAAAATTATTAATGCAAAACAACAACAAAATGTCAGGTTCTGCCTTAGTCACGAACAGTTAAATAAAGCAGAAGGTACTGATCAAACTCTCCAATCTGCATTATACAGAAGAGAACCATGGGTGATTATGAAGGTCCCTCTTGTCTCTACAAAATCCATGACAACCTCTTCCCTCAGAAACCAATTAGGGTTTCTGGGTACTTTATCCACAATTATATGTGAAGTAACAGTTCTAATGTCTGTGCAGATTTACCAAGACTGCAAGCAGAGAGGCAGCAGAACCTGAAGGATGATACTCTCACATCTGAGCAGAGCCCTGGGGCAGGGACGTGTGCTGAGAACCATTTCATCCACTTGTAGCACATGATAATAAGGTCCTTTTGCACATGTGGTTTAGCATAGGGTGCTGGGGTTCAGCATAGGTCAGTTCCAGATATAAAAACAGCTTCAGCTTGAAAGATTGTTCTCCTAAAAAAATATCTTTCAAAGTCCCTACTTTTTTTCCTTATTGTTACTGAAGAAAGGAGGATGAAGAAAAATAGTAGAAGCTCTTCCAGATTTTGGTTAACTATGTTGACCTTGGATGGAATTAAGGCAGAAAGCTACTGGCAACTTGCATGAAACAGAATAAACCCTGCAGCTAAGTCACAGCCACAAACACAAGGCACTATTTACATTTCCATGTTGGTACCTCCAAGGACCATTAGTATCTTGGTATTTGGTTTATAGTTTTCTTGCATATGTGACTACATAGAAGCATTCCCAGATCCCTCTCTCCCCCCCTCTTCTGTCAGAGAGCTTCTCCAGGACTATTTTGACCTCAGTCAATCAGGAATACAAACCTCTGTGTTGTTCCCAAACCACCAGACATAAGTAAGTGTTCCCACTTGGCTTGGCCACAGCACTGCTGTGGCGTTGATCTCCTTGTTCTTCGTGGTGACAAAGGGCAGAGACAAGTGGACGTGTTCCAGGGGACCTGCAGAAACAGGAGCAGCAGGTACAAAGTCAACCTGGGTACGATATCCACTGGTTTAAGGAAGAAAAGTCTTCCCTAAATCACCGTGGGACATGGCAGAATGTTTTGGCTTGGTACCATTTCTAGAGAGGAAGGCTTCAGTCTGTTCCTCAGAGAACAGGAGCCACCCCTGTACCTGGAGCTGACAAACCTGGACTCTCTACTGCATGAACGTCATAAAGTCAGGAGCTTATATGACTTTTACAATAGGGACAGAGCCCTGTTGTGTGAATATAGCCTTTACTGGGAAGACAAGAATGTGCAGGACAAAGAGCTTCAGTAGACATGAAGTCTCTTTGCTTGAAAACTGCTATGATTTGGTGAACTTCAGCAGAAACTCTTTCTGAAGGCAGCCATTCACTGAGTGTCTACATTTTAACATTACCTTATACTCCCTCCTTTTCATCAATAAACTCTTTTATTTCTTCAGTATAAACAGAACATAATTCATTCAACAAGTGACATTCTGCCCAGGGTTACACATTTCCCATCTTCTGGAAACAGATGGGCCTTTGTTGTTAAATCTTGTTCTATAGATTATTTTTAAAATGTGTTCTGACTGTTCACTAAGAGAACAAAACAAGTGTCCTGAGTGACAGGGAAAGAAAAATAAAGAAATCTCAGCTGACATGAGGATGTGGGTTCCTTAAACAAATTAAGGCCACATCTACACATCCTCTATGTGTGAGCTCCCCAGTGATGAGAACCACAGCCTAGCATTGTTCATATGGAGTTGAGATGCATTGCTAGAGAATTTTATGTACTTCCAGGGAGGATCATTCAGGATATATCACATGCATGAATCACCACTTAGACCTTGCTTTTCAGCCTAAATGAACACCACATACTCTGGAGAAAGCATCCTGTATAACACAATAGGCAGAGTGAGGAAAGAAGCTCTCCTGAATCAGACTGTATAAATGCCAGGGTAAGGACCAGTGTTCCTGAATTATTACTGAAATGCATCTTTCTCTGGGTTGTAGACACAGCCACTGCTTAAACTGAAGAAGCCCAATTAAGAGATATCCATGATCAGATTAACCAAAGCCTGTTATAAATGAGACCATGGCTTATTTTGCCTTTTATAAGCAGTAGTCAACACTCTGGGAATTCATGAGATGCCACAATTTCACCCTTATGATTTTAATGGCATCCTCCTGCTCAGGTCCCTTTCCATCATCATGCTGTTCCTGCTTTCAGCAAGACCCTAAGACCTGAAAATCAGCAATTTCCCCAGCTAAATGCAGTGACAATTGTAATGATGGAGCCCATGAAAAGTCTGATACTCTCCAACATTACTGCATCACTGCTGTGATCTCAAATGACCCTGCACAGCAGAGAGCGCCCAGCACCTCCTTGGACCTTCCCCATACAAAGGCTAGGAAGGGATAGGAAAGAATGGCTCAAGCAGCCCAAATCTGCCTGAGCATTTCCCAGCACAGCTGGGTCAAGGAGGCTGCAAAGCTGAGCTGTTATCTGGCCAGCAGATGGGGATAGCTCACTCTGGATAGGCCCTTCTAGTAGGAGACTGCTTTCTTCCAGGTGAGCTTGAAGAGGATTCAAGAAAATTAATTTCTGAGCTTCATGCAGGGCTACGGAGGCTATGGCCTTCATCTCTCCCAGGGGAAAAAAAAACGTACAAGCTCCAGAAAACTGAAAGGAAGAAGCTTCTCAAAAGGCTCACTCACACAGGTGATGTTATTCTGATGCACCCAGGCAAATCCATAACTAACATTCCAGGAGAAAATGTTGACCTGTCAGGACAGCTAAGAGACAGGCTGTTGGCTCGAGCAGTTCACGTACAACAGTTTATACTGACCATTCAACTCAAAATGCTCCTGTCTCACAGCAACCTGCATTTCTGAATCCCTGAGTAACTGCAGGAAAGGCACTGCTCCTGTGCACTGACCACATGGCTACAGCAGGATGAGGAGAGCATGGGATGAAGGCTTTACTTTTATCTCTGACACCACAAACACCGAGGTTCAGTGCCTGCAGTTTTTTCCTGCAGGAAGATGCTGGAAGGCCCAGATCTGTCTGCAGACACTCATGCATTAATCCTGTAACCAGGGATCACCCAGTTTATATCCCTTCCTAAAACTCTGGATGTTCAGCCTGCACATTACTTGTTTGTGGATCTTACAATGCAGTGTGTGTGTGTCTATTTTAAGAACAGATATTTTTGAAAAGCTTCCCAAAGGCCAAGCTCAAACACCCCAAGCAGAATATTCAGCAGAGGGCTGAGTGGCAATGCAAGCATTCCAACAGGGTTTAGAAGCTATTGTGGATCAGGGTGTTAGACTCTGCAGAGCACTGGATCTACTCTACATCCCTGTCCTCAGCAAGTCTATTGCTAGTGTGAGTGGCACCATGCCTATTTGTAACCTGTTTTGCAGTCCCTAATTCTTGTCATGTAGAGAAAGGTGAGACATATCCCTTAGAGCTGTCACTTCCTCAGAGAGTCTGGCACACAAAATCTGGGCTGGCTGCAATGATCACTCAGTGTTTCAATCCTGTGCTGGCAATTACCTATGCAAAGCACAGCAACATACACTATCAGCTGCTAAGTCACACAAAAAAATCTGAATATTGTTTATTTCTTGTACAGCTTAAACAATCAAAATGGTTCATAAGCCTTCACTGTCTCAAGAAAATTAATTACAGCAACTGTAGACCTAAAAGATACTATGAGTGATTGAAGGCTGGACACCTGCCAACCAAAGGTGTTTTTGAAGGGGAATATTCAGGTGGGTATTTGCTCCTGCTCCTCTAGTCCTTCTTCATAAAAATCCCATCTCCCACACTCCTGCCTCCCACTGTTCCCATCTGTTGACACAATGGTTCTCCATTAAAGACCTCTCCTACCCTGGAAAGGCAGCTGCTTTCATGCTGTGTGAACTAACCCCAAAACCAGAGGTAAAGTGTAGGGAATATGCCAAACCATCTACACAATATGTGGAGTTAGTTTGGTAGATGGTAAACAATATTTCTGTAAACATAACTTCAGTTTTGTAATTCAGTAATAATTTTCGTAATTTGAATGCAATTCTTTTTTGTCAGTTAATCTGGCACAGAGGCACACAGTGAAAACATAAATAACACACAAAAAAACCCCACTGTATAAAGAAAATTATGTCCCCAAACAAAATCCATTAGGATTGTTGCAAAATTTTGATAAATAGATTGACCCTTTGCATTCATAACCATGTGCTAGAATAAATATGACATAATACAATGTTGGTTTTATCCAAGAACTTGGGATACATTCCAGTTGTAAATCACACATATATGAAGTATAAAAATATTAAAAAGAATAGCAGAAAAGTAATGTGAGGATAACATTTTTTTTTTGCAATACTATTTAATACAAAGATTTTGGTTCCCATGACAACAGAAACACTGAAATGCACTGGTTTCCATCCCAGAGGTGGGTGTGTTTCATTAGAGGGGAAAACACGCACAAAATAAAATTCAAAGCTTTCAAAAGTCATTAAAGATCCCTGGGTGTCTTTGTTGTTCTGGAAGTGTAAGCTTGATAACGAAAGTGCATTTCAGAAAGGCTGGACAGTCCTTTGAGGTGTCCCAAATCAGACTATCCAAAATTAGAGGTAAGCCATGGTTTAAAAAGCAGAAGTTAATGATTAGACTCGATGATCTTAGAGGTCTTTTCCTTAATGAATCTACATTTCCTCTCATGTGGAATCAACAATCTGTCTGGAGGACAGGTGAACACTCATCATTTCCCACCACTCTAGACCCAGCTGCCAACTTCCAAATGTCACCCGTAGCTACAAGCAGTAATTCTAAAAGGAAACCAGAAGGGGTTTGAGCATACATACATGTTACATGCAGGTAGAGGACAGCACTGTCAGAACCCAGGCTGTTTTCCACCAGCACGGTCACTCGGAATATGCCCACGTTCTGGTAGATGTGCTTGATCCCATCTTCTGTTGAGCTGAGATTGGCATATGACACAGCGATGCCATCTCCAAAATCCACCTGAATGAGGGATCTCTGGAGGTCTCCCTGTGGTGAAAGAGAAAGGATTCAAACAGATTCTGTTTTGCTTTTGAGGGATGGGATCAGTGGGGTGACTGAGACAAGCAGAGAACAGTAAGAAGGTCTGATGTGCCAGAGGCACAGCCTGCACTGACCTGTCAAACAACCATGGCTGCTGAAGAACCCTCCCTTCCATGTAAGATGCAGCATCTTGCCTTACCTGTAAACATCCCCACTCCCTAGGGAATCCCCTCTGGCCCTGCATGGTCTCATGCTGGCTATATTCACACTTGCTGGCTACTGCTGTGGAGCACCTCCACAGCCTGGTGCACTGAAGCAGTGTCCACTATCTGGAATGATGGAAAATTCATAGCTGATCATTAATAACCTTTCATAAAACTGGCTGAAAGGAGATTCCATTTACTTTGAGTTTGTTTCCTCTTTCTTTTCTTTCTTCCTTTTTCTCCCTCTTTTCTTTTGAGAGAGAAACAGTCCTCTGGATGCCCCAATTCCCTTTCTGGAGTGAAAGGTACCAGTGTGAATGGCTGGCATCAGGCAGGTTTCCACAACAGAAAGAGATATGTGAATGTATGTGACTATAAGAGGAAATTGTAACAGAACTTTTATATTCCTCATGTTCTCTCAGTCTTTTTATAACTTGTTGTGAAGGCAGAAATAGTGGAGGCTTGCCTGAATGGAAAACAAAAAGAGCAGAGCTGTACCTGATGGTGGCAAGAGCAACAAATTTTCCCAGATGCTCTCCTTTAATAGACTGAAGGTTTTTTTTACACTGCCCTGGCATCCTGCTGGAAGCTCTGCTGCTTCCAAATAGATGAGGCAAGAATAACTATATTACTCTGTTGTGGAGAATCCCAGACTGAAGGTGTGGCAGGGGAAATGGTCTTAAGAACAGAGTTATGTCCTTTGTTGACCTGAGTTATTAGAAGCTGTGCAGTTTCAAACATGATGCAGTGCTTTGGGCACTGGTGTCTGTTTGACTGAGCCAACAGAAGCCACCAAATGGGATCCACTTCCACAGCCAGAAGTGACCACACATGACCTCTGAACCTCTTTCAGATGGGAACTGTTATTATCTCAAGTCCAGTGCTGGACTCAGACTAAATACAGAGATCTCTGAAGTACCCTCTGATGCTCTCCCCATTCCTCCAGGTCCATCATTATTAGGGTTTTAGTCATCTTTCCGTACTCAAGAGGAGATGATGTGTTTGAACAGTAAAGCCATGTTGCTGGGACAAAAGTTTTTCACATGGTTAAAACTGTGCCACCATAGTGCCCCTGCTGCATTTAACAGTTCTGAGGATATCAAGGTCATGCAGTTTAAATCTGTTTCAGGTCATGGAATATTCTTTCACATATCTGAGGTAGCAGTAGAAGGTGAAAAAGATGACAGCCTTTTAGAATAGCCTCATTTCTGCAAGTGTCAAAATTCGTGTTCTAATGTATCATTTTTTCTCTTGTCTTCATTTTGTCCATAGCCATGAAACTCACACTGTCTACAGGTGTAGGCAGGGAAAGGAGTCATTTCTAAGGCATGCAAGATTTCCATTTCTAGGTAGAGAAGATGCTACAGAAACAACTGAAAATCTAATTAGAGAAGAGCTTCACCTGCTGTTCCCCCAGCCTTTTTCATTTGTCTTGGCCTTTCCTGTTTTAAAACCCTTTGAACTGGAAATACATTTTCCATTGAGTAAGATCCAGGCTATAACACTCCTCTGAAAATGCCACATTTTGAAAATCTGCCATTTAAAATTCTAGCTTAGAAAGTGGGAGAGAAAAGTCAGGAAAACAAAGAGCCTGTGTTTTGACTTGTTCTAATATTTTATCTGTGCCAGGTAAGAGCACGGGCAGAGTAAGACAAGAAGAGAAAGCAGATGAGCCAAAATCCAAACACTTCCCACACAGCCCACACCTGATTTAAACCAACCCAGCTGTCACTGTCTCTGTCTCTGGCATCTCTCCAGAGCCACTTGCAAGAGGTTGTTTTACCAAGAGAAGTTTTGTTCTGCAACAATTTGATGTCTATCCACACATCTTGCAAAAACCCCTCCTATTGCTTTTTCCAGCTTCTCATTTTTATTTTTGTCATGCTCAATACTCCACAGTAGGATTTTTCTGAAGCTTTTAGCCCAATTAAGGCAGATACAAAACTCCCTGCATTACTTGCAGGAGACAGACATTGCTGCTGTTGGGGTGTTTCCATGGATTAATTCATTGTGTTTTCTTTAGCTTAACCCTTTTCTCTGCAATATGCACAAACTTGGATATAACCTGAAGTACACTGCAATCTTGACAAAGGCTTTTGTGCAGCCAAAGGCTTAAGCATATGCTGAGCCTTAAGAACTTTTAGCCAAAAAAGAAGCCCCCATAATTAAAAACAAGTTTCCCAAAGCCTCATATTAAACTCTTTACCTGCCGAGAGAACATTAGTTACAAAAATATAAATCGGACATTTACTATTTTCTAAGGGATTTTCTCATTAAATGTGCAGATTTTTTTCAAGCATATACAAAATATTCCTCTCTCCCTCCTTCCTGGTCCTGCCTCCTAAGCCAAGTGCACCTTTTTCCTGCATCTTGACCAAAGGAGCATCGAGTGAACACAAGACCTGGACGTTACCAAAAAGCTCTGTGAAGCTTTCTGCCTCAGGGTATATCAAGAAATATCCCATACAATTTGCAACAATGCTTTTATATTTTGGTAACTCTTAGGCAGCTCTCAATATTTTGAAGGATGTGAGATGTGAGACCCACCTAGCAGGATTTTCTCTCTCAAACACACCATTGGAATCTTGCCCTGAAAGTTGTAGTAATGCATTTTCCTTATTGACTTGGAGTATTTGTATCTAAATAGAAGTACTAAAAAATGGAACAAACACAGCTCAAGGTTTTTAATTTTGGTTCCCATTTTTCAGATTGCATTTTTAAGTCTTTAATTATGCACCAACTTCTGTGTCCTCCTTAGAGATGTTGACAATAGATTTAATTATCCTTTGCAAGAAACAGACACGGCTGCTGTTGGAGGGTTTTCATGGATTAATTCACTGTGCTTTCTTCAGATTAACCCCTTTCCCTCTTAGACATTTTTCTGTCACCAAAAGAAATCATTCATCAAAGACATTTGCATTGGAACTGAATATCTACACATAGCACACCTTTAATCTTGATCTGTTTAAAGCACATTCTTAATTTTTAACAGATACTCAGATCCAACTTGACCAAGAATTGAAAAATTTATGGTTTTCCTGTGTAAATCCCTGCTTTCAAAGAGATGGCCTTAATTTTTCAAATCAGAAACTGAATATAAAGGTGCCTTTTAGCAGGCCAAATATCTTGATACTTTTCACATGTACTTCTTTTTCAATACCAAATAGTGAATTGTGTTGATCACATCGTTCATCCTGACTGTCAGTTGTGCAGCTCAACTCAGCTATGAGCTCTTTTTACAGTACTAGATCTTCTATGCCCCACAGGAATCAATAACAGCCTCTCAGGATTATGCAGAATAATTCAACTTGTGTGACTGGACGTGCATTACAAGATTGTAGAGCTGTGTGTCATTAGGAAGGCAAGGTCCACTTTCATACATGTTCATGGAATTTCAACAATGAATTTAAAATGCATGGAAGGCTTTGATTTCTCCCAACCAGATTGCCATCATCAAAAAATGCAATTACAATTCAGATGACAATGGTATGGGGCAGGTACATACTGTGTTATTTGTGTGTTATTACAGGAGTGTAGTGAGATATTACAGGAGCTAGTAAGATAAACAGGCGTGATTCAGCATGTGTATTGAAAGTTAGGATGAAGGTTTCATATTTCTATAATCATTACTAACAAACTCCTGATATCAAAAGAGGGAACACAGTGGGACACCACAAAAAAACAGACTATGCTTTTAATTACTACTGGCTTTGCATCTTTAATTTGAGTACATCAATAATCAAAACAGTCCTAATGCTGAGCTCATCTCCAGAAACTTCAGCTGAGTTGAATACTGAATTGCACCAAACAGCAGTGCTGAGGTGGGAAATGTTAATGGCATTGTGTCCCCAGCAGGATCCCCAAGCTCATTAAATGTACCCGAGACACAGTGTACCTTGTACAGCCATGTATCAACATTGTCATTACAGAGAGCCACGGCAGTCTTCAGGAAATTCAGGGCTTCATTTGTATGTTCACATGGTAAGAGAGAGTCCTCTGGATTTATGAGCAATCACTGCACAAATGCAAGGCATGGGGGGTACGAGGCAGAAAGCAAAGCTCTATTTTCAAATGAGGGAATAAAACATCAGAAAGTTTGAGTTTCTTACTCAAGGTCATGCAGGAGCTCAGAGTGAGGTTCAGGAATGAGTTCAGATTGCCTGAATTCTAGCCTGTGGCCTCAAGCGTAGGAACAAATTAGCTTTCCCCACACATTAGTCTAATCCAAACATCACACAGCAGCAGCAAGCAGTTAAAAGCAAGCCAAAATCTACTCCCAGGGGAGTGACTTTGCCAAGTGAGAACTGAGGCTGGCCTCGAATGTCAAAGATTTTTGGCTGTCATTTTATCAAGATAAAAAATAAATTAGAGGAGGCAGCTTCTCTGTGAATTATCTGTAATGAAACAGTCAAAGCCCTGAACCTTCCTGCCCTGAACGTCTTTACCGTCCATTTCCTCAGCAAAGATGTGTGAGCAATCAGATGAAACAAGTTTGAAAGCCATTGTGCTGAACAGGGTTGCTCTGGAGGCTGCAGCTTTCAGAGTCTCTGCAGCAGCACAAGTGTCTGATGTTCATCCAAATAACTCCAACACACAAATAACAATTGTGGTTGTGACAGGCAAGAGACCTACGTGACCATGTGATACTGAAGGCACACAGAAAAAACATACTCTTAATAAAATCCCTCTATTTTCTACAACAGAGAAGCAAAACATGTCAAGGACACTGGGTTGAATAACTTAAGTAGGAAAAGTGCCTTTGTAACTTTGCGTCTTGGTTTTCTTTTGTTGCTGTCCAAAAAGAAGCAAGGATTCAGGGTTTTAGGCTGAGAAACCTGACTCTTGTTGAATGCTGTAGTGAGAGAGGTACCAGCCCTGGGTCTCTGCATGTAGCCCAGGCCAGTGCAAAGGATTAACCTTGAAACTGGTAGCATGTTTAGGCAATGAAAAATTTGCTTTTAAGCATAGCTACTTTTCTCATGTGCTGTCACACCATGACAAAAATGCTGTTGGTGTTCTGCTTATGTCATGGAAATTTAAAAGCAAAATTCCCAGCTTAAGTACAATGCCTTGCTTATTAAACACTTCCAAAATAATTCATAAAATGCGACAAATGATAGTTGGTAAAGGCAATATTGATGATTCCTGGCTATTGTCACCCACTGAAAATATCATGATGATTATACTTAGATTAACTGGACAAATAACTTGGCCAAACCTTTCCAATAATGAGACCATAAATATTAAGTGCAAGGTGACATTGCAAGCAGTTTAGAGGAAGTCATACAGAAATTCTAAAAAGTGACAGGAGACTCAGGTCACTTCTGAAAGAATTCTTACATTCAGATGATTTAAATATGACCTGTTGGTTGGGTTTGCTTTTAATGATATTTATATGCTGCCAGATATAAATGCTTCACAGGAAAATTTCATGTGAGTCAGGGCTAGAGAAACTGGGCCAGAATCGCAGCTTGCAGAGATCAGCAGTGCTCAGTGTGCTCCTGGGCTTGGTTCCTGCCCTCCCTCCACTTGCACAGACTTCAGTGATGATTTTCTTTTGTGTCTTCTTCAATAGCAGAACACTTCTGAATGTCTTGTCCTTGCTTCTCCTGGGGCATCTTTTGCTCACATCGTGTTTTTGTCAGAATGCACAGTCGTGGCTCTCAGCATCACCACAGGCACAACCAGGCTCTACAAGGAACCACTGTGCTGTGGTTCCTGCCCCTGAATCCCACACCTGAGAGAAAACATCAGCTTTTTACTGCTCACACCTGAATGAAAACATCAGCTTTTTACTGCTGCCATTGGCCTCTCCCTGCTCTCTTAGCAATCTACTCCACTACAGAGAGGCAGTGAATTTTCAGGGCCTCCAGTGAACCTACTTCTGCAGTTTGTTCCTCTTTTCAAGCCCAGGTGGATTCCTAGATGGAGCAGAAAGGCCTAGAAAGATAACAGGAGTACAAATCTCAAACAAACTCTTGTACCTTGGCTCACCAGTTTCTCTTTTATTATTTTTTTTTCTTTTTTCCTGCAGATCAAGTGGAACATGGGCATGAAAAAAGAGAGCCAGGAGGCTGCAGTGCATGAAACAGCTCTGCAGATTTGAAGGCTTCAAACATACTGTCTCAGAGGGATACAGGAGATGTTAAGATGCAAAAGGAAAGGCCAATGCTTTTTCACACCCTAAAAGATACCAGCTGTCACTCACACTAAAGAAGGAGTCCTCACCAGGGTGTAGCACTCTAAAATGTTGCCCACCACTCCAGGGGGCAAGGGTTAAATAGGACACACTTTTTTCATATGCTGTTGGGGGAAAAGATGTGCAAGGTGACATATCCAGCCCTTTTTAACTTTCCTGATTCCTTCCTCTCAGTAAAAATGGAGTGGCACAGATTTTTTGGATACTGAACATCCTGGATTGTACTGTGCTATATATCTGTGGAGGGCAGAACTAAACAGAAATTGGCAAATTCTTGTCTTGTGATACCTCTGCCTTGTATGCAAAGTTGGATTAAACAATCTTCAGAGATCCCTTTCAACCTCAATTATTCTGTGAAATCAATATTCATTTTATACAAGGATGCTTGTTCTTTAGATGGGTTATTTAACTTTTCTAATGAGTGGTGGGTTTTTGTCACTGAAACAGTTAAATTGGAAAATGATTTAGTCTACACACAGTTTTTCTGCTTCAACTACGTTTTATTCCCCTATAGCTTGCATGTAACTGGGTAAATATTCCTGTTTGTTGAATATTTCTTTTGTTGCAACACCCACACAAAATCATTGCCAGACTGGGTAAAATTCACCCAAAGGTTTTGTTGGTTGCTCTTTAAGTTGACAAATCTAGGAGCAGGAGGTCAAGATTCATCTAACAGGGAGAGTAATTGGAAAGGCTGAGGCTGATCAATACTGCTTCAGCCTCCAGAGCAATTCCTAACCTCTTCCTTAGCTGATACACTGGAAGAAGAGTTCCCTTTAGATCTCCTCAGAACTGACTCACTCACTCATCAAAACATCCATTCTGTACTCCTTGACACCCAGCATGAGAGAGGCACCATCTCATGCTGGAGAAGGTGCTGCTGCCAGACTCTGGTGCAGACTGAAGCAGAGCTGCCCAAAAAGATCAGAATGAATGAAAGAGACAGAACAATGCTCAGCAGCTCCCTGTGTGACAGAGTGGCCAGGGCTCTCTTACATGATATCTGAGCTGGAGCACTCACAGAACAGAGAGCAGGACATTTGTCCTCAGTCTCTCACACCGTGGGTCATTGTTTTTCCCCCTGACTATTGGCATAATTCTTTGATACTTTTATGCCTGACTATTCAGATTATCCATCTCCTTCTCCCAGACTGTTTTAAAAGTTTTTCAGAAGAGAAAGGTGATGCAAAGTGCATGTTTTTTTTTTTTGTTTTCTTAAAGCCTAGAGACTGACTCTTGTTTTGGACCTTTTCCTTTTCATCTTTAAATGCAGAAATCAATAATTTAACCAGATGAAATCATATGTTCACACTGTTATTACAGCATCACAGTAGCAATGTTGTATGACTGTCAGTACTGAAATAAAGTGAACATATTTTGGAGAAAATAAACATTCAGGTCAAAAACTACTTCGGGTTAGGTATGATTTATAATATGGTATTGCCTTTACAAATCAGGGCACTTGTTTGCTGCGGAAAACATCAATAATAGAGATGTAAAAAAAAATCTTTCCTCACAGATAACATTTACTAGGGAGAGGGTCAGAAGTAATTTCCTTGAATATTCTAAACTAAAAAGGGATGTACATTGTCCCTCAAATACTCTAAACTACAAAAGTGTGTACATTGTCCCTTGGTGTTAAAGCATACTTGTTTCAGGATTTATTGGCCAGTAAGAGAGGAAAAGGGGTAGAAGTTTAAAGCAATCAAATTAGATTAGGGAAAAAGAAAACTACTTTGTGAATGTTCCTGCTTGTGCCCCTGCAATTAAACACAGATAAAGAAGTGCTGAAAAGAAAAAGGAGGTGAAAAGATTGAAATACCTTTTTCTATGGGTTCAGGAATGGAGGGAGCAGAACAATGAAATACCAAGTTCCAGATATAACAAAAACACAGATCAGAGCCCAAATCAGCTTCACAATAGCAATTAATTTTTTACTTAATCCTGCTGAAGACATCTTGAGATTTCACCCATAAATGCATAAACAATATGTACCAACTTGTGTGATGGGGACCCAGCTGTACATGTACTATTTGTCATCTTCGGTTTAAAGTCAGTGGAAAAAAAAAAAAAAGGAAATTTATAGTAGGACCCACAGCTGGTCTGTGGGTTAAAGAGGGTTAAAGAACGAGGTTTGTTTTGAGAAGTATTCTCTGACCAAGGATGTTGGCCTGGAGACCAAGAAGAGAAGAAGATAAGCAAGAAGGAACTTGCACAGGGAAAAGTATTTTTAGAAAAGTCTTGTGAGAAACAGAGGTGGAGATGGGTTTTATACCAATGAACGTTATGTTGACTAATTGTATCCAATGAAGAAAGTGTAAACTTTGTAGAGTGTATAAAAGACAGTCAACTGTTGTAATAAACGAGATATTAGCCTTCTGAAATGTAGTGTGTCTATTTGTGTGTCGTGCCCGCCTCTACAGCAACACAAATTCAGTTTCAAGAAACAGCAGGAAGCAAAAAAACACAGTTAAGGGTGGGGGATCAGAATTTAAACCTGTAGTCTTCGGGTGAAATTCCCAAATGAAACCAATTCCCAGACTATATCAACTTCTCCCAGGTGTTACCCTGGGCACCACAATGCTATGGCAGCCCTTTCACCTCTATACGTTTGGGAGCAAACTCCACCCGGCTACGTGCTGGCCGCCTTTACGCCGCCCTGTCTCGCTTCGCCTCTTTGCCCGGCATGGACCACGCCGCCACGGCCGTGGGTGCAGTGCTGTCCAGCAGAGCCTACCTCCTCCAGCTGCAGCAGGAAGGTGACGTTGTGGCCCTGCTCGGCCGTGAGCCGCCCGTCGGCCGTGAGGATGCGCAGCCCCTGCGGGGCTTTGCCCGGGCACTGCTGGGGCTTGGCCGTGTACCTCTCCCGCACCCCGTCCGTGCAGTTGTTGGAAACGACCTTCCGGTACCTGGAAAGGGATGGGGGAAGCAGGGCTAACTGGGAAAAGGTTCCTTTGGACTAAGGAGATGGCCAGAAAACAGAGATTCCCAAATGTATTTCAGTGTTTGTCTCAGCCAAGCATTCCTCATGTGCCCAACACACCAGTAGTTCGTACTGTTGTTAGTGCCCTGTGATAATTTCCTGCATAGAGTATCTTATAAGGTACCATAAATTACCCAAACCATAAAATGGTATGTTACGAGTTACATAAAGTTATAAATAAATTATATACACGTACATTAATGTATTGCATTCAATTATTACACTGTTGGGCAAAGTTTAACAACTTTTCTCATGCGTTCTCCACTTCTCATTACTTGTGAGGCAAATGTCTCTAAAGATGTAACCTTCAAGGGCTAGAACAATAAGAGTTGAAGCAAAAAGCAAATTCTGCCCATCTTTCAATGTACAAACCTTCTAAAACCAGCTTGAGTTGCTTTGTTTAATCACTTGCATCATAAATGAAGTCTGCCAGGATCTTAACTTAAACTGCATCTTCCATTGACTTCCAAGAGGGCCAAAGAACAGTCAGCATTCAGGCTAGCTGCCTATCTACTACTTCACATATACATCAGTTTCACCTCTCTCCACTAATTTATCTTCCAGTATTTCTGCCTCACCTGATCTCACAAGATTTTAAGAGGAGTCTTTTCAGAAACATCAACGATTTTGCCTTACAGTCTCCCCCAAAACTTTCTTTAAGGCATCATCTTTCAGAGAAAAGGCCATACATGATGGAGATCTGGAGTGACAGATGTGCAACCCAGCAAAGGTGGTGATGACAGTGTCCCAAGGGCTCCAGCCAGCTCTGACACATCTACAGTAGGTGTAATCTGTTGTCACTGGGCTAAACCCATATGGGTGCTCAAGCCAAATAAAGCCTGGTGAGCCACTTACCCAGTGCTGTTGAGATAACTCTGTCCAAGGCTGCAGTCTTTTGACACAGAGGATGGGTTATACCAAAATGCTGGTAAACATTGGCCATTGCTGTGCCGTTCATATCCATAATCACTGTTGTAAACATTAAAAGAAACCATTACATAAAACCCCAAAAGAGCAAACACGGCATTAATTTGTGCTATTATTAATACAAGTTTTGA
This sequence comes from Sturnus vulgaris, assembly GCF_052056855.1. Lineage (NCBI taxonomy): Eukaryota > Metazoa > Chordata > Aves > Passeriformes > Sturnidae > Sturnus > Sturnus vulgaris. Next base: position 27,671,963 of record NC_142250.1, read on the forward strand.
TTTTCCTCTGTCTGTTTACTAGGATTTCTGACTTTATTTTTACTGATAGAACAGATTCTTCATTTCACTTCAGCTAATTGGGGTAGTTATCTTGCATAAATCCCAGTTCAAAAAAGAATAACCAGAGCAGATAGTTTATGAGTATTTCATCAATTGTTCTCTCTCCACAGACTCAAACTACCTCTCAGGATTAAATCTAGGCTCAAATATACAAAAAAAGACGAAACAAAGCAAAAAGACCAACCAACCAAACAAAAAAACCCAAAACAACCCCAGAAATCTAAGCTAAGTTAAATCACCACTGTCTCAGTCATATCTTACAAAACTGAAGGGCTAAAAAGCTAATTGCATTTGGAAACTGTATCACACAGGATGCAGAGGAAAATTTACAGCCCTGAGAGAGCTCTTGCCTGAAGGCATTAACAGCATATTTGGTAATGGGAAAGAATTCTGTGATCTTCAATCCTCTTTTTGTTTGGAAGAGGAAATGCTACCAAAAATCACATTAGAAACAATGAGTCAAACTTTAATCTTTTGTCACAATTTGAGTTTAGCTATGACTAAATTTGCTTTGGTTTCACTAAAAACATTTCAAATTGTTTCTGATTCCAAGAAAACAAAGACTCTATAAAAAATGTTATTGCCTGAAAAAAAATCCAACAAACAGAAAATCTCTTTAATCAGTATTCGATTTACATATGGGTTTACTTTCCAGCCATTGAGTAATGAGGACTGCTTGGTTGGATAATCATTCTTTTCCTTTTACTAAGCCTTCTCCATATTCACAATGGAGAAGTGATGGGATGTTGTTTCTGAGAACTGCTATACAGAGTCCACCAACTCCATTCCAATATTCCAGTTGCAACACAATTCTTGATCTTAAATGGCACTTTGCTGCCAAGTATGTGTTACTTATTATCTTTAATGTCTTGGTATCAAGTAGCCTGATATTCCAAGAAAAGAGAATTAGGGCAGTGTTAGATTATGGGATTAAGGGCTTGAATTTTCATATGTATGTAAAGAAGCAGAGAGAAAAAACAGGAGATGGATGAACCCCCAACAACCTGATCAGAGTTAGTGGAGCCCCTGCTCCAGCTCTTCCCAGAGCTCACAAGACAGTCATCAGTCCATGGCCAGGGTGAGACCTACCAGATCATCAACACAAGAGATATTTATAGAAAAATATTAACAAGAAGAGTGTTTAGCTTAATGAAGACTTTGTTCAAGTGTCTTGGAAAACATGATGACTTAAATAAAAAATATAGTGAGTGACTAGTAAACAATGTTAAGAACTGTTATTGGTTAAGTTAGGTATTGTACTGTTAAGCTACAATGTTAAGTATTTGTACTGATCTAAGTTATAAGACAAAGAAATAAAAAAGGAGATAATATGTTTCGATTTATCTATGTTAAGTTTTTTGACCTGGTTATCAAGAAAAGATATCAAAAATAATTCAGTCACCAGTTTTTATTTTTGTTTCAACTTTTTTCTTCTGAATAAAGAACTAAAAAAGATTTTTTGAGGCAATCTTGAAGTGGCAAAATTAAAAAGATGACGTTAAGCAAAAGAAATTTAATACTGTGAATCACTTGAGAAAACCCCTAAACATATATCAGACTGCATGTTCCAAAGGAACATTTTGGCAGCTGTGGTGCTTGGGGTATCTACAACAAGTAATTGAGAACATACTCCAGGAAACAGCAATGAAGTAGATGACCCAAACGGTCTTTTCCTCATTTTTTTTTGACTGAATTTTCACCAATCTATTTACTCAGATGGTTGCAACTCAGTGCTGCTTAATTGCTTTGGAAGCATCAGCCAGCCAATTCTCCCACTGCCATGTGCTTCTATAATCATCCTTGTTGGAATAAGAACACTATAGCTGCAGAATACACTTTGTAATGAAGAATAACACCATTCTGATTTGCTTGGAGAAAACAAATATTTACATACAAATGGGACTCCTGTATTTTTGTAATTCATTTGTAAACACTCTGCAGCACTGTATTCCTAAGTTATCATGTGTGACTCTAATTAAAAAGCTGTAACACTGTACACAAACACAGTGTTCTGTAATCAGGTGAAAACAAAACAAACCAATACAGTGAAATCTGCCTCAGAGGAGATCAGTACTCACAATCCAATTTGATGCAGTTGTCTGGGCTTTCTTACTATACACATGTCTAGATTCAAGCTACTATTTTGGTTCCTATTCCTATCTGTAAATCTGGGCAAGCCAAGCTGGAATTAACTAGTTTTGACTGTACTTGGGTCATATTTCTCAAAGTCAAGAGAAAGAAATCCTAGGATTTTCCACAGCAGAAATAGTTATGAGCACAGAAGTTTCACAGTGCTGTTTTCAGGCTTGCAAATCATCTGGCTCATTAAGGCCCTACAGAAATATCATCCCAGTAAATGACACGAATTGCTGCTCCATATCCCTCCACAGATGCAGCAGCCACCCGTTCACCTCCGCAGTCTTGGAATCTAATGAATTCCTTGGCTACAGGCTGGTGCACGCAGAACACTGATGCTGACAACAAATTGCTGCCTACAATTTGGCACAACAGGCTTTGTAGCAATCAAGAAGCATTACCATCAATTGGATGTCCATAGCACGAGCCAGTACAGCAAAGTCTGGGGATGGGGAAGGCATCAGCCTCAGCCTGCAATCAGCTCCTCGAGTCATTGCCTGGGAACTGGGAATTGGAATTTGCATATATTGATGATATTTTGTGCCTGCCTGGAAAGAACTCAGGTGACACAGATAATGTATCTCCTAAAAAGGAGTGGAGCATTTGCCAGCAGGGATTGCTTTATCAGTATGAAGCAGCCTTGTCTTGTGGCTCTCATTGATTATGGTTTTACCCTTTCACTGGTTTAAACTGGAATCCTATTTGTCTTAGTCAAGTAGAACTGCAAGATCTTTTCTGTAATTAGATACAAATTCATTCCAGACATTCTGTATCTCTGCTCAATGCTCATAGTAAATTCCTTTATCTAATGTTATTTTCAGCATAGGTAATAATCAAAGAAAAGAAATCCCCTAAGGAAGTTTGTAATTTGAAAAGAGACCTGACAAACATACTGTTTGGAAGAACTGTTAATTCACATGAAATTATTAAAATCCTACTGCTCTAAGATATAGAAATAACCAGTTAATTCAAAGTGATTGCTATATACATAGCTTCTAAAAATCAAGATATGACTTAGCATGTAATCATAGAAATCCCTTAAGATTAACAGCTTCACCTTAAGGTAAACTATGCCAGAAGCTGACAATGCTCCTTGTGTTTTTGCATGCTGTGTTTCCAAACATTTTGGACATTAAATGGGGTGGAATTGAGCTCTCTCTGAAAACAGTCACATTTTTTTCTGCAGTTTCCAGAAGCCCTGGTGGGAAAATATAACAGCCACAGCACTGGAAAAGTCTCACTACCTTTTTATTCACTTAATATTATTGTCTAGTATTTAACCATAATTCAAGCGTAGATTTGTGTTAAAGGGGAGCTGTGCTTGTTCCCCAGTTCTACAGGACCTGACATGGGATTTAACTCAGAGAAGGATGGATTCAGCTACAGTCTGAACTGTGGATCTACAAAGATGTACAATTATAATTGCATCGTAGTATTTGAGTCAAGCTGTAGCGGCTTATGTTAATATGGAACCTAAAATCCCCAGAATCTTTCCAGTAAATCCATGCCCAGTAGATATCCAGGCCCTTTAAGATGCAGAGATGCACTGTAGATTTTGCATAGTGAAGCTGCATTTTCCATAAGCACTCAAAATGAACTAAAAATTCATTCTAAATTACTATTTGTTAGCAAACCAAGCCCATAACCAAAGGGGGCAAATTTCAGATTTCAGAGCTAGCACCTGCACGATCTGAACTGATGGCTGACACACAAAGCCAGCAGCATCCAACCACACTCAGTGTCTGTCCCCTTCCTCCCAGGGTTTGTCAGAACAGTTTCTCCTGATGCAGGACTCTGATGTTTTAGCATAGGAACTAATCCCAGCAGCCAGGGCTGCAATTTAAGTGCCAGATAATATAAAAAGAGCCAGCCAGATCCTTGCTGATATCATCTGTGAAATAAATAAATAACCTGATTCCCACCTTTGTGCCTCTCTGGCTACCCAAAACCACTAGCACCAGTCTGAACTGGCTCATAGTTCCCATGAAGGTGTGAGGGATGGCAATACTGATAGAAGAAGCTGTCAGTATTAACGGCAGCAGGTTCAGGGGGAGAACTGACAGTGAGACACTCTACTCAGAGTTCCTATTGAAGGACCTGGAGACAGGTGCCTGAAGAATGAACACATCCAAAGGTTTCCATCTGTGTCTAGGAGGTGTTTCTGCCGAAGAGATATCGCTGTAATAATGCTCAGACGGCAGGAAGGGACACAATGTGAGGAAACCGGGAAAATTAATGCTTTAATAACACCCAAGTAACGGTGTCATCCATTTATCCAAATCAATTAAATGAAGAAGGAGATTCTCGTTTCTAGGCCGTTGCTAGGACAGCCTTGCGATGCTGCTGAGCATCCAGGGTCCCCCATTCCTGAAGCGCTGTTGCCCTCTGGCTGCGAGCCGCATTCCCTGCACGGAGAGCCGGGAACCTGTGCCCAGCCCGGGATAAAAGTGTCAGCCCTGCCACTCCTCCTTCCAGCCCGGGATAAAAGTGTCAGCCCTGCCATCCTCCTTCCAGCCCGGGATAAAAGTGTCAGCCCCGCCACTCCTCCTTCCAGCCCGGGATAAAAGTGTCAGCCCTGCCACTCCTCCTTCCAGCCCGGATAAATGTGTCTGCTGCAGAAGGTCCCAAGGCTGGAGGAACTACAGTCGCTTCTAATGTCACTCAATTTTCTTGCTGCGCTGAACAATAAACAAATGCACCCTCTTCCCTGAGAAATTAGTACCAATCCATACAGATTTGAAATAAATCTGGGTTTCTGTGACAGTACAAGGAGAGAAAAAGCATTAGAAAATCTTTATGTCCTTTATAACTGGTATTTTTTCCCTGAACTGATAAAAAAAGACTTGCAGGATTAACAGCCAGAACACTTTTTCTCACTTTTTACCTGACCACAGAGATATGATTTTTTACTCCAATCTCTGACAAGCTTAGATAATAAAATTTTCTCCATAAAAATTTAGCGTTTAAACAGCAATGGCAGCACAATGACAGGGATTGTTGCTTTCTTCAACTCCGTATACAAACCTGGGTTCTGTAACCACTGACAATATAAAAAGCTGCCCAATTTATTTCAAGATTGAAAAATCAAGTGGGCAGCTAAGGAGCTTCTCCCTATCTGGGGGATACATGTCCCTTTCAATCTCCTTCAATAAAGAGCCCTGCCCAGGAAAAAAAAAAAAAAAAAAAAAAAAAAAAAAAAAAAAAGAATTCAAAAGAATTCAAAAGCTCTGAAATGTCATGAGTGAGGATGATGAAAGTGCTTTTTTCTTCCTGAGATGGAAAGAACTCCACATAGGGCATCCTTCCACAGCAAGAATTCATTCCCTGATTTCCTCCAAACCTCCCTCCAACATCTGCAGGGTGAATTGGCAGTGAAGCCTCGTGAAGAGCTCAGCATGGCAGGCACTGAGAGTTACAGTGGTGCAGCAACAGCTTTGCCTTTCTTACCAGACAGAATTTCTTTTTTTCTTGCTGTTCTCTTTTCTCCTTTTCTGTCCTTCTCTGGCATAACTAAGTAAAATTATGCTCCTGATGAGTATTGTTGGTAAATATTTCTGAACTGGATGCTTAAAGCAATATTTCAGTCTTTTTTCATCAGAGGCAGCAGGAAAGGAAGATGAAATGGATAAAGTAGAAATCCAGGTCTGAGGACTGTAGGAATAACATGAGCTCAGGGAGACTGGAGGAGATCATGAGAGTCTGGTCTAAACCAAAACTGATTCCATGAGAAGGAGAAAGGTTCTCCTGGGTCAGAAAGGTCCTAATTCTGCCTCTTCCCACAGATTTGAGGTGTCTTGTTCATGCATGTGAACTGTGAGCGCCTGTTGTACATGCCCATTATCCAAGCTTTCTCTTAAGAGACTAAAGAAATAAAAACATGTTTCCACCACCAAATGTCACTCTGGTACTTTTGTTCTGTACCTAGCAACAAAGTTTTATAGTGGAAAGCCACACAGTCAATTTTAATGGAATAAATACATTCATTCTCAGAGAGAAGTGCTGGAAGGAAAGCATATTTTTATCAGAAGTTTCAGGTACGTGTGTCCTTTACTAGTGCCAGGGATTTAAACACTAATTGACTGCGAGTCAATTGCATCAATTATTTTACAAGGCCATGAGGTTGGCTCAGCGTTGTACTGCATGTTCTGTAAGAGGGTCAAAAATCTTCAGAGAACTTCCTTGATTTTAATGATGGTTTGGGGTTTTTGGTTTAGCTGTTATCTTTTTTACATTACTAGAGAAATATTAAATGATTGAAATCCAGGAGCTTTGGACACCTAAATGATGAACTACACACAGATGTTCTCCCTAGAAAAGAACTAAATGGAAAATGAGGAAATCATCAAGAAACCATAGTGACAGAATCTGTGTGAAAAATGTTCATAACTGTTACTGTGTGGAGCAAGAGAATTGACACAATATAAAAGCTTCCTGCGATTCTGTGATTTTATACAGGAAAAATATTCTATATTTATGGAGGAGTGAGAATAGAGTGCTATAAATTTCCATGCAAAATATTGATGAAATGAACCTTTTCAGGATTCTGGGTTTAATTAGTAACATGACATAGATCTGGGTGAGTAAGGCACAAAGGGAGTTTATCAGCACTGCCAAAGAGAAACATTTCTCTCATCCAAGATACTGAGGAATTTGCAGACTTGGAGAAAAGAGGTAAGAAGGACATTTCAATAATATGGTTCCCTGCCTTTTTTGTGCAAATTGCTGTGAGTCAGCAGTAATGTTGAAATGTAACCAGCAGCTGAAGATTTTATCACACCATGCACAACTCACCAATGGACTCTATTTCCCATAGCAAACACCAGAGAAGAAAAGGCTTCAAAAAGAGATTAACTCAAATCATGAAGGCAATGGCTGCTGCATGCTGTCAGACATGATGGTCCAGATGCAACAAATGAGCCAGGAATTTCCTAGATACTTGATTCTAGAAGCTGAAGGCATACTTTGCATATGCATATATTTACTTTTACCCATGTATGCATGTGTGTGTATGTGTTAAGAATTTATTTTATTTTTTACACAATGCTGTTACATGTCTTCAGACAACTCTCAGCCACTGCTGGTCACTGTTAAGATTAGGTGTGCTAAATTGACCTGTTATCTTACTGGTGCACAGAGCTGTCACCCGGAAAATGGTCAGCATCGATTTTGTGGGAACCTTAGGAAATTTCAGATACCTATTCCACCTTTTCTTTTTTTTAACATTATCCCTGCATTATCAGGGAGCAGCCTATTTCAATACCTACATGTTTATTAATTTCTGCTCCCTGCAAGCCTACAGCCTCTCTGAGGATCCCCGTGATTTTGGAACCCTTGTCACTAAGAATTTTAGACCTTCTGACAGGCACTGATCCCCAGGAGAACACTACATTTGACCTGAGGCCGTGGAAAAGGCTTCCAAAATTAAATGATAAAACTGAGATCATGAGTGTGTAGTTTGAATAGAAGTGTGTAATACCACATAGTGAAAAACTTAAGAGTTTAAGATTTTAAAATATAATAATATATATAAAACAAGAAGAAAGTTTTAGGGTGAAGGCTAGTCCTTCTTCTTCACCTTCTTCTTCTTCATAAATTTGAGTGATACTATGTGACTAAATAAAAAAGTTCACATTGTGAACCACAAAGTTTTTAAGTTAAAAGTAAAAATAATTTGTGTCATTTCTTAATTGGACAGTTTATCCTTAAAAGGCCTTGTAAAGAAAACACAAACAAAGATCCATTTTTAATTTGTTAGCTTGAAGTACTGTAAAACTCAAAATTTGTAAAACTGTAACATAAATAAAAACTAATAAGCATCTGAGTCCAAACAAAAAATACCGTCTCATACATTTAATCCCAACCCTGTCAAAGAGAAAATAAAACTCGACACCGTGGTGCCGTGTGAGAGCACCCAGTCCCTCTGTCACTGCTCACCAGTCAAAGTCTGCCTCTGTGCACAGGCAGGGCTCCGAGGTCATAGCCCCAGCATATTTCCCTTGCATGCATTTCTTCTCTGACTTGCGCTTTTTGTAGATCCTCTTTGCGCCCATGATGCAGGCTTCTCCCTGCAAACAGAAGCAGAAACATTTCCTTGGCGCCCACCAGGCTATTTGTGTCAGCTGGTTTTTCCACACCTGTGCAGCAGGAGATGTTACTCAAGGGAAGGGATGGGAAGCCAAATGCCATCTCAGTACACTGGAGTAATTAAAGCTACTGAAGCTCCAACTGAAACTAAATCAACTTTTCCATTTCACACTAAGAAATTATCTGAGATTACATATATATCTTACCCGGTTCTGAATTTGTTCCAAAGCCCATAAACATTTGATACAGGCCCATTTCACAGCAATTGAAAACATGGTCTGATTCCTCTGCAATCTGAGGTACAGAGTAGGTTTATTTCTTTGGTCTCACCTCTCTGGGAATGTTTTCATTCAGTAGAAACTAGTAATGTATGTTTATGTAAATACTTCTCATGGATGAGTTTGGTTTTATGGGGTTTGACTTGTTATGTAGATGCTAAAACTTCCTATCTTCAGCACTCTGATTAATATTTCTATCTAGGGAACAAGGCCTTGCAATCTCAGTGAAAAGGAATTCAAAAGGCAAGAGTACACAGAAGCCTTCCTAAAAGTAGTTTTGCAAGCTCCAAAGCCAACATCCTCAAAGAAATACTGCAAAATCCCTGGTATTTTTGCTTATGCAAGCACAAGAAAGCAAAGAACAAAATACAGCGGAATCTCACTTATTGCCTTTTATGCTGTTAAAATCGTTGTGGAAAATTTTTTCATGGCTTTGATTTGATGATTTGATGGCATGAAACAAAAGGGCCTAAATAGCAACTGGTGCAAAATGCTGTGCTTCCTGGAATTTCAAGGAGGCTGTACTGATTTCAGCATCTAAAGATCTAAGTAATAACTGGTATTTTTAGTGTAGACTTTCGCCTTGTGTGAGCAGCTAGTCTGAGTCAAGCTACTTTCATTTCATATTCATTATTAATTTTTTGCCCAGAAAGATATATACAGAAAGACAGCCTCTGATAATATAAATGTGTGCTTTGCTCTAGACTTTAGTGGAGCCTGTGGTGTTTACATAACCACAGAATTTGAGCCATATTTTATTCTAACCTGATGAAGCATATGCTGTTGTGTTTTGGCAGAGCTGGTGCAGGCACTGTGCAGAGCACCTCACCTTGCTGGGCATGAATTCCATGGATCAGAGAGTGATCCAGCAGCTGCATCCAGGATGCACAGGGCAGGGCATGGAGGCCAATGAATTGGGGAATGAAGTGCCCAGCTCCCACAGCAGAGAGAGACACAACAGGGATGAAATCAAGTGAGCAAGAAATGAGGCTAAGAGGGCCAGAAATGGGAGAAGCAAATGTGAAACAACTAGAATGGTCTTAAGACATGTTCTCTGAGGACACAGAAGGATCAAGGAGAGAAAGGAGGTAAGGACGGGGAAATTGGATGGGAGATGGAAGAGTGAAGGAGTTCAGGCTTCCGTGGCAGTTCTTCTGCTGTTGTTGTACTGTTCAAGCCTGCATCAGTCTGAGGTAATTGCCTGTGTGCAGGATGACACCCAAAAGACAGCTGCTCATCCTTCAGGGACCACAGAGCCTCCATCTGAGGCAAGGCCCCCGTGCACCACAAGAGACCCACACAGAAAGGGACGAGCTGACACACCAAACTGCTGGGAAAGATACTGGATTGTGCTGATCTTGAGCTGTAGGATCATTAGCTACTTCAGATCACATCCCAGCATCCTTGCTTCTCACCTGGCTGTGCAGTTGCCAAGGCCTGTAGTCCTCTTCTGCACATCTCCGATCAAAAATGGACTTGTAGTCGATTTTCACCAGCTGCCACTCTGAGCGGTGGCTGAAATGTCCAAACACACTACACAATGCAGCAGGAAGAACATACAATGAAAGGAAGTCTGGTAGTTACAGAGGTACAGTCACTACAATTTCCAACAGAGATAAATTGCTTTAAGAGTGAGAGTCCTACTCATTTTCACTGGACTGTCAAAGTGAAAGTGAAACTTAGCCTGCTAAGTATCTATAACCCTATTAGAAACTGAAAAATTGCATGTAGCTTTTATTATGTTCCCTAAGACCCTCCCACTTATGACAATATCCAAAATTACTCAACTTGAAGAATCAAGAGAAGACTTGATGTGGGGCTGGAGACAGTAATACCTTCAGGAGTTTTATCTAAGTTTTAAGCTTTGGGAATCCTTTCCATGCAAATTAAAATCAGAACCTGAAGGAACATTCTTCATACATCTTTCTGAGCTAACTCAGATTAGTTTCCAAGCCACATATTCTGCTTATTACAGGTCAGTCAGAAATACTTTCTGTTTTTACAGATCTGATCTCAGATAAAATATCACAGTTTCTGGCATAGCGAGTCCAGATTTATGCATCATGCAGAACTCAGCATACCACACTGAAACTAAACATAATTTTTCATGAGTCAGCCTCCAGGCAACATTTTGTCATTCATTTTTACAAAAGAATGTCTTCACTTATCTGTGTCTCATTAAAAAAAAAAGAATGCAGCAGCAAAAACACCGTTATAAAAATACCTCACATTTTTCTTTCAAATATTAATCTGTCAATAGTAACTCTGCTTTATATCACATTCAATTTGACGAGTCAGGTTTCATGCTGATAAGTGATAATGTGTTTGCAGCTTGCAAGGAGCCATGTTGCTAATCCCTCAGTTGTATCACAAATAGATTGATGATGCAGCAACAGAAGACTGCACACTCTTGGCTTCAGATTGTGCCTGGTACCAGAAATGCCACTGTTCCAAAAGACAATGTGTGGTTCACCTCCACAGCACCATTATGGCACGCTCACTTACGTCATGATGAGGGTTTCCTCTCCAGGCTCCCCTAAAACTCCATCTACAAACAGTGGGAGGGATGTGAAACTGTATTTGCTCCAAGATCTCCCTTCATCAAAACTTAACCTAGAGGAGAAAGCAGAATCAGTGTCTTATTTCTTTACTCTCCTATTTTACTCAAGGGGATTCTCTAGTCCACTAAAGCTGCTATGGAGAAGTGGAAAACAGCTTCTCTTATTGGATTCTGAATTTTTTAGTCCTTTGTATAACTATTTTTTTGGGGAAGCATCATAAATCACAGCACTGATCAAGCTTTTTGGCATCATACTACTAACCCATGGCCAATATTTAAGTGGTAGAAACTAGTAGTTATGTTAAAGATTGATGCTCAAAGGGCAAAAATGTAGCCTAAGCATAAGATTAAAAAAAAAAATAAACAAGTGATTTTGAACATCTGTTTTTTGAGTCCCCAGTATAAAACATTTTGAGGTTATTTTTCTGGAGGATGACAGTTTCTTCAGACCAGCAGTCCCCCCTGTGGGGAGTGTAAGTGAAAGCCTGGAACCACTCATCATTTCTTAAGACTTGGGTCTGGGTGTTTCAGATTCTGATATGAGACTAACTGTGGTGGAAGTAAATAATACAAAACAGCACAAAGCTATACTCTGCCTCCCCACTCACGAGTGCTAACTGGTGAAGACACTTCTGCATTATCAGTTACATAACCCTGAATCTATTCAACAAAATTCTGCTTCATAAGTGTTGCCTGCCACACAGAAGGAGAGTTCATCAATAATTTTGAAAATTAGGGCTACTTTGGTAACTTAATGAGAGACAAAGGCATAAACCATATTATATATATTATAAACAATCAAATCCAAGAAGCCAAGCTGTGGTAAATCAGGAATTACACTGATGATATCTCAGATCCAGCCAAGCCAAAATGATGTAAACTGTAATTTCCAGGATTTCTTAGCTTTATCTGACTTAATGTTTGCCAGTATCTTAAGTAATACTTTCTAGATTATAGCTGCAGAAGACTGGATGCATAATAACTGCCTACGTGCTGGCATCAGAAAAGAGGGACAGCAGACATTTAGCACAAATGGAGTCATTACCAGAGGTGTCTGATAGGCAGAGATGTGTGTTTCATTGCAACGAGTACGCCACCTTGATCCAGGTACAGAACACTGTGCTCTTCCTCAAAGATCTGAAAAAAAAAAAAAAAGAAAAGAAAAGAAAAAAAAAAAAGTGTTTATTTAAAACTATTGCCCTTAGTATCAAGAAAATGTCACAGTTCTTTAAGTAGGATCATGACACAGGACAGTGATGTGCTAAGAAAATTATAAACTAGAGGAAATTATAGATCTATTTCCTGGTCTCGGTTTTTTATGGTTTGGGGGTTTCCCCCCCAGTTTTTCCAGGTCCATGGAAAATTCATTCTTCCCTTGCTTGACAGAATATTAGAAATATGATTTTTTTTTTTGCAAGGATCAACAATTCCCCTCCTTCCGATGACAAATTTTTGTTTGAAGAAGAATTTCATGTGTTTGCACATGTCTGGCCCACCTCAAATAATTGATTTAGACAGAAAAATGAGGCTGGTCAAACATTGCAAAATAATTAGATTCATGGATTATCAAATATTGGAAAAGATTTTCTCTCCCTGTGTCTTTTTTGTATTAACTTTCTGCAAACATCTGCTCTACAGTCTATACAGCAGCATTTGTTAGTCTGAAAAACTTACTCTTTCTCTCCATGACTTGATATTGCATTCAGAAAATAGGAATAACAGAATTTCCTGATCAGAGGATAAGCACATTAGAGGGTATTTCTTAGCAGGTAAGACTCCACTAAATATTAGGAACTAGATATAATTCCATCATCCAGTCTCTTTCCACAATTAATGGAGAGGTAGGTGGCTGTGGAACAAGGCAAACTGAATTTCATCTTTTTCTGCTTTAGCTTAAGAGCAAGGCAAAATAATCCATTTATATGGACAATAAACTTTGCACAACTCAGGTGAAATGAGTCTCAGCTGAAGTGAGAAAAAGCAAACCAATGCTACTGCAGTTTTTTGGGCAGGTTTAGTCATAGATGAAAAGAAAAATGGTTTGGTTGGCATGAGGGATGTCCAACAGTGAAAGGCAACACTTTCTCTCCCCTTATTATTCATATTTATTCTGTTCTCTTTGCTATGGGGTTAAAATGAAATCAAACTCTGAGTAGAGTAATAAAAATAATTTTCTGTTATATGAAGTCTAACAGCATATTCAGTCTTTTTCTTTGAACATCTCTGTACCTTTGAGAAGGGAAGTTTACTCTTTTGTAAAAGGTTTGCAAAAAGCTACCCTGTACCAAATGAACCAAAAATTAAGTGGCAGATTGAATCTACTTTTATAACATTTCCTATGATTTCTATTTAAACCAGTGACTCTGTGCCATTTACCTGCCTCCAAGTGTTCCCAGCATCAGAAGTAACAAACATGCTGATGTCATTGTCTGATAGTTCAGTGCCTATATTACCTGCAAAATGAGCATTGGTTAGTGAAGGAACCCTCTCAGAAACAGCAGAATGAGCAAATCAGGGGAGTAAATGTATTTATTTATTTTGCAGTTGTAGAATTTCTAGGTTTGGGAGGAAAATGAGAGGGAAAGGGCAAGAGGGAAGGCATTTCAGTTTGAAAAAATATACATAAAAGACCCAATATATAGAATTCTACACACTTTCACTTGCAAAGGAAATGTCCTGATTTGATCTTATGCTCACAGGAGTAGAGGACTAGACATGAGCACCTCTGTCTTGAAGAGGCCAGTTTCTATAAAAAGCATATGACAAACTGAAGGCCCATAAGGATTTTCATTTGACAGCCTGCCTCCTTTCCCAATACTGGTGGTGTGACACCCCACAGCCACCCAACACCCTCCACAAACTGCAGAGTTTGTCCAGGTTTGCACATCAAACAGAGGCAATTTTTAAATGTTTCATACCTGAAGCTACAATAATACTGGGGGCAGTGTCTCGGCTGGCGATGTTTCCTGAGGTGTAGGGGTTGTCTGAGACCTTCAAATGAAGATGAAGGGAGCAATAGGGCTATGGAGAAAGGGGAAATAAAAGTAAAAAGCAGACACAACGATGTATGCTCCTATTTCTACAGGCTTAGAAACATTCAGTGTCTTTCTGTATTTCCTCCCAGTCACTGTGTTCAGTAACCCTTAGACAGGCATAGACACTTTGCCATCATTTTCTGACACAACCCATTCCCAGTGGGATCCATGCTCCAGGCTGAAACTCTCTTCCAAGGACCAGATCTTTGAGGCTGTACCTCAAAGGGGGGGACCAGGCTTGCACGGGCAGGTGATGGTAAGGACTGACTCTCCTGGCTCCTTCTCTTTGAGAAGCAATCATGCAGATTGATGCAGATATGAAATTACTCTGAGCAGCACTACCCAAGCTATCTTACCCAAGCTATCTCTGAAACAAGAAGCAATTTAACCCCACTGGTGTGGTGCTGAATCACCACTAACTGGCCAAGAAAAAAAAACAACAACTTATTTCATACCATTTCTTAACTCTTTTTGACATATGATTGTTCTGAAATGCACTGCAAGAAATACAAAGAAGTACCACAACTGGAAAGTGTTAGTTTCAACTTTAAAGCAAAGCTTCATTGCCCATCTGGATGTGACCTTTAAGATTTCAATACAAATACATCCATGGAAACTTTACCTACTTGCTATTGATTTTGTATGCTGGGTACTCAGGTAAGACACGAGTGGTCCAGAATAAATCAACTGAGCAAGAAGGTAAGACAGACAAGTAGATTTTCAAAGCTGCCATTACAATTCCTTCCAAATCTGTAATGTGATAATTTCTGAAAACTTCTGAATACTATTTCCTTCACTTGGGTTTTATTTCTAGATTTTTTTCTTTTAAACCTCATGAAGAGCCCTTCATGAAACATGCTAAGGGAGGAGCAGGGGGAAAAATGCTGGCAAGAAAACCTGAAGCAAACTGGCTCAATCAAGGCAGACATCACACAGGAACAGAACTGGAGCAAAGCTCATGGCTTCAGCTTGCCCAGCTCTGTAAGACAAAGAGGGGCTGTGCAGAGGGACCTTCAGGCTCAAAGGAGGCAGGTTTTCCTGAATAAGAGCAGCTGCCTAAAGGCTAGATGTGCCATAGGTCACTGGAGGAAGACCACTTATCCATCCCATCTCAAAGTAGGTGAATACGACTGAAATGACAATTCCCCTGTGGAGAAAGGCAGGGTTCTTTAGGCAAAGGCAAACGAGGGTGGTGAGGAGAGATGGGAGCTCTCAGTGGTGTGAGGCAGGAAGAGGGGAGGTGGGCTGTGCAGCAGGGAACACGGGCTGCCAAGTGCAATGTGCTGAGCAGCCTAACTCCAATTGACAGCCTTGCCAGGGCAGCCGCTGGAGCAGCCCGGGGCACTGCACGGAGAGGGGAACAAATTGAGCTGACATGAATGCAGGAAGTGGAAAAGCACTGCAAGAGCATGAACTCTTTCCTTTTACATTTTGATAGGTTGTGAGAAGACTAAATAGAAAACATATTTTTAAAATTAACATACTCCAAGCCCAGTTCAGCATTTTGAAGACAGAACCTTAATGGCAACTCAGCCAATTCTCAACTCAGATGAGACCTTGTTAAGATTCAATCTTTATGTTACCAGAGATTTCCTTTCAAATTTATCTCATTTTACAGATACAGCATATAGAAATTGAATATATCTCTCCAATATTAAAAGCCAGGCCATCTGTTTAAGCAGATAGATGGTCTTTTTAGTGGCATGATTTCTTACTGGTTGGAGTGCAGTAATGCTTAGAGTCTCTGGTGACAAGTAGGTATGGTGTGAAAACCAACCTTTCCACTCTTAGCCAAACACCTGAAGTTACTGTCCATGGCCACCCCACATCCTGGCTGTGTTAGCATTCTCTTCCTCATTCCCTTGTACACCTTCTCTATCTCTGTCCTTATATAGTTCATCAACAGATATTTTTCCAGCTGTTTTGTGTTCTGGTCCTTTTGTGTTCCTCCTCCAGCTCCCATAGCTTAATTCACACACAGACATCTCACTGGTTTTCAGAATTTTCATCAATTGTTGCTGTCCTTTTTGTTGTTACCAACAGGCTACCAAAACCATAATTTTCATCAGAATCATAGATTTGGGCTTCCCTGTCATTGCCTAGTTCTCATCTGTGCCAACTGCTGCACAGCCACTAAAGGAAAGGCAACCACAGCATGGAGCATTTATACTCTAGCCAGAAGATAAAGCATAGGTGATATAGCCCATTGCTCTGCTCACTGCCACAGCTTTTACAATTATGCTGGAGTTCATTACTTGCTTCCTAATAGTTTCAAGCCAGCACTCTTATGCTCCCCCCTCAGGAAGCTCATCAGTCCTTAGTAAAATTTTTCATAAACATCCACAAACGCACTTTTGGCTGTTCTGAAAAGCCCACCTGAACTGACTCCAATGACAGGACACAATATAAACCAGCTATTAGGCAATCCCTCATCAGAAGTGGGAGAAAGTATTATAGCACAAAGATGATGCTGGTGTCCATTCACAAACCTAGGGGCAGTCACAGTATTTGCTCACCTGCAATAGCAAGGAGCAATGAAAAGAGATAAACACTTCCAAGAGAGATGTTCAAAACACCTCACTTAGATGGTTAAAATACTCTGTAGCAGATGGCATAAATGTCTCCCTTTATGAGAAAAGGATCTTTGTACTGAAATCCTTATAAATTCCTATGGAAAAGACATATAAAATGTGGGAGGGAATAAACACATATCTGGGGAAGCAAGGCACAGAGAAAATATATGACTTGGCCAAGGTCACATAGGAAGTTGGAGATAGGCCCAAAAATTGAATCAAGATTCTCCTGAGATTCAGCCTTGTGTTTGAACCACAAGTCCATGCTTGAAAGCTAATTGATTAACTCTCCCAGGCAGATGCTCTTTTCTTGCCAGACAGAACTACTCCTCAGTTAACCACTTCACAACACATGGTATCAAACTAAACCAGCATCTTTGGAATAAAATACCTTGGCAGCTATTTAATGAAGATTAAGTATATTCATCTTTTTCATCAGATATCACTTGTATTAAGTGGTATAAACAAGAAAAACAAAGTCCTGAGATTAGATGGAATTTCACTGCTTTCCTCCTTCCTCATTATTTAGAACTGTCTTTCAAAAAATGTGAACAAATTCTGAGTCCCTTTGAGAAACCACCTCAAGCATACTGTCAGTACAGGGATGGTTTCATCTGGCTCACCCTGTGCTTCAACCAGACTCCTTCCCAAGCTCCTTAGCCAACAACTTAGCTGCTGTGTACTTCTGTCTGAATTCTCCCTTAGTTTAGGTTTTGAGACCAGCTGCACAGAGCACACAGCCCTGCTCTGCAGGCTGGGGACTGCACTGTCACTCTGGGAAATGGCAGATCCCATTTTGCCAATGAGCTGGAACACACGTCTTTGCTGAGTGCTGAGCTACTGCTGCAGACAATTATGCTGAGAACCAGCAGTGGGAAAGCATTAGTATCTACTGTGCAGCAAGGATGGGAGCTAAACTACATGTACAATGGGCTATGAAGAACTCACTTATCTGTGCCATAAGGAAAAGTAGGATCATGTCAAGAACAGTTATGTCTAGAAGGGAAAGGAGCAATTGACATAAGGAGGTAAAACTAGTGATGCAGGGGTGGCTAAAGAGGTGAGTGGAGTTTGTGAAGTGTTTAAATGCTAAGCTATGTCACACTGACAAGGAGCAGAATTGCCTCAGAGCAGGGGAAATATTCCTTTTCTCCTCATTGTCCCTCAGCAGAAAACCCTATGGATCCCTGACTTATTTCCAGGAATGTAAACTTAGAGTGCTTTTGCTTCAAAAACTTCCCTACCAGTGCCAACTTCTGTGGTTTATTCTCTATAATTTCTAGAAATCTTTCATTCCATATTTTTCCTTCATCTTCCTCACCATTAAGCGTGAACCTCAGATAGGATTTTTAAATAGCTTGTGTCTCTTGCAGAATTTCTATTTCACTTTGTGCTTGGTATATTTTCTGAACTTCTATCCCTCTCTTTCTACGGCAGACAGACTGCCTGTTCCTGTAAAAACCTAATGAGTAAGTTTAATTCAGATTTCAGCTACTTGTTTTCTTTCAAATTTGCAAGTTGACCACCTGAGACTGAATGCTCAGCTGAGGTTTCCTGCTCCTCTGCCATTCCAAAAGCTGGTGAAAACCTAAACATGGAGGAGTGCTTAGAAAAATGAAAGAGGCCTCTTGCCTGTTTTACTCAATGTCAGGGGAAGAGGAAATAAACATGGCTAAATATTCTTCTGGCCTTATCAAAGGACAAAGACTGAGATACAAGGTTAAAGTCCACTGAGGATTTGCCCCTTAGCACCCTGAAATCACAGAACAATTCCTACACTGCAGCTCGTCACAGAACACTTAAGAAATGTAAACAGCATGACAAACATCCACTGAGCTTACACAGGTGGAAGTAATTCTCAGAGCAAGTACATGGTTGCATAAAGAGCAAAACAAAAACAAACTAATGTTTAAATAGTGGCTTATGCACAGTGGAGCTTCAAGGATGTAAATGCAATCCTCAGAGAACCAAGAGCTTCTCTAGGTCAGTTCTCACTGTGTCCTTACAAGCCCCCACACTTCTGCTCCTCCTCTTGACCCTTTGTCCGGCTTGTTCAAATTTATCACCCTCGAGGGAATCCAGCTTGTTCAGGCATATCTGGTCTAATTTTAAATGGGGTTTATTGCATTTTCTGGTGCCCATGGATATAGTAGCAGATACAGTATAGATGAGAAGGCTTAAAGGGAGCCATAACTCTCCCCCCATAAGAACTGTCCATTTCTGTTTCACACACAGATATATGACTGCTTCCATTATATAATGGACAACTACAGTGGCAGGTATAGCCTTGTATAAAAAATACCCAATTCCTGCAAACAAGTGTTCCATAAGGGCCACACATAAGGCTCGCTTATAACCAGAGTGGCAAGTCAGACTTTGCATGATCAGTGCACAGAAACACCAGGAAAGACCTCTCAGAACTCTAACTTCAAGTTGATGGGAAAAAAATAAAGTCTACTTTTATTATTTTATTTGCCTATGTGGTTTTTTTTTTGTTCTTCTGCTTTGCCAGTCCCCTAGAATATTATACTGTAATATCATATAATAAAAATCTTCAGTTTCTGATAAAATTTTTTATAATTTGAAAAGGTCAAGATGTCATTTTTTTTATTGAGTATGTTCCCTTGTTAAAACTAGATTATATAATCTACTTGAAACATAAAGGCTTCTTTACATAGTCCCTTCAAAAGAACTGAATTGCTTTATGCCTGCAAAGTTTTTTGCATGTCATCTGTTTTGGTTTTCACCTCATAGAGACATCTAATTTAAAAATCACTTAGTTACAATTTTTAAAAATTTGAAAGAAGAAAACAAACCCAAACAAATTTAGTCATGCTCTGAAGTAACTCTTCTGTCTTACCCCTAGTCTTTCCTATTTATTTTTTCCAAACTGGACAGAAAATAAAGGGCTTGCATTTTGGTCAATCAAAAAAATCAATTATTTGAACAGCTTCAAATATTTATTCTTTGCTCTTGCAATAGTGCAAGACATTCAGTTAAGAGATTAGTGTAGCATTCAGCTACAAAATATAATGATTCAGATTCTAATGCCTCAAAATGATAAACTTTTTATTTTATTTTTTTTTTAGATGGAAAACAACATGCAGGACAACAGCAGTAAGAACAATCTAAATAGTGTCCCTGATTCTGCCTGGAACCATATTAGAATTAGTATAATATTAAAGTTATTTGGAATCCCAAATACAGGGGTTCTGAGTATTATCCCACTACTGTGAATAGATTGTATCAGCTGAAAAATATGTCAAGATCAGTTTAAGCTCTCTAATTTTGTAGAGATCTCCAATTCTATTCACATTACTTATATTTCACTTTCCCTCTTGGAAACTGTTTGCATATAATGATGATTAAAGACTTAGCTATATGTGGATCTATATCAATAAGTACATAGATAGATACAATTTACACCAACACAAAGCTGCACATATATTTGGATGAATGTGTCGATTCACACTTCTGAGCTCAAAGAGAAAATGATGAATGTTAATAAATATTAATGCCAACAGAGCAGCCTGAAAGCAATCTGAGCTCTCTTTTCCTTTGAGCCTGTTTCCAGTTACTGTGTCTTAGATTTCTGAGCTACAGCAGCTCTCTCCTCCCATCTAGTGTCCAGAAAACTGACTGCCAGACACAGCATCCAGCTTCCCCTGCTCTTGCAGGGGACACAGCACTTCTGCAGAAGGCAGCTGATCCACAATGCTCACAGAAATCAAATTAAATTAACCTAAATTATAATGCAATAACCCCTGGCAGCCCAAGCCTGAAGCACTGCACTCTATGAGATACACTGCAAAGAGAGGGGAGCTGCCCTCTTTTTGTCATTTTATCTGGTAGAAAAAGGATTGTTCTGGGGTATTAGCACCCCCAAGTTCCCCCCTCAGGTACTTACTAGGAGACAGTGAATGGGATTTCCTCTCAGGTCCGTGTGTGGAGCCTGCAACAAACTCCAGTCTCTCCCCTTATTGTAGGTGATGAAAGTTTTCACTTGGTTGTCAATCTTCTTGTTAGCCAAGAACATTCCCTTTATCCCTGCTACCTAGGAAAAATTGACATGGCTGAAAAATAGATCAAGTCCATGCAGGTTCTGTGCATGTCCCTTTTTCTCTGTCAAACCCAGCAGGGCTCTGATGGCTCTGTCAGTGTGGTCAGTGTCAGGGCCAGAATTGCCAATGTACATCAAAGCCAGCTAGGGTGCTGGGGAAAAGATAAAGCCATCACAGGTGTAAAGATGACAAATGGGAAAGAAATATTGTATTTCAGAATCATCATGGGAACATGGCAAGATGTCAGTAGCATTATCTGTAAAGTGACAACCTCTCAAATGTATAGGCATCCTTCCCCCTGAAAGATGAAACATATACAGGCAATTATTTTTCTCTTGCACAGCAGCAGCAGGAAGCAGCAGCAATTTTGACCTTGTGAAGAAAACAGCAACACACACACACATAAACTTGCAGTTCAATGTTTCTACTCTCATCCAGCCTTCTTCAGACATTTCATCTAAGGATCTCAATGTGTTTCATCATTATCAGTGTTTCAACAGATAACTAGGGCCACAGAGAAATATTTATTACGGTTTTGTATTTTGAGGAAAACGAACCACTGGTGACTCAAGCAAGGCCATATAGAACTCTAGTTACTGTTACAGAGCTGGAAATGAGGTCTTCATCCTTCTACTTTTTCCTGGTGTTTTACCCAACAGTTTAAATCCACAGACCTGCAGGAGGATTTTGCAAAGACATGACGCTAACAGATTCACACTGGAATCAAGCCTAAAAGTATCTTAGTGAGGAGAAAAAAAAAAGTCAACCTCAAACCACAACTCACACTGCAGAATGTTCCCATCTTCTCAGCACACTGAAAATCAATAGCCCAATAGCTGCTGCAGCTCAAGAATTAATTTGTTAGGCTGTCATTCTGTAATCTGAGTGCCACAATAAAAAGGGAAGTGAAATCAGGAGAAGGAGGGGGAAAGTGAGAAACTTTTTGCTTTCCAGCAAGTCTGTTCAGTCATCCACCTCACCCCTGCTTATGATGTAGAATTAGCAGGCAGAATCATACATCAAGAGTTTATATTCACAGAGATTAAATGACATGGCATGGCAAACAGTTATACAGCAGATTCAGAGCTTTTTCCAGCTCAACCCATTAATTATGTGGCTGGATTTGGATGCTACAGCTACCAGTGGATATGACCTTATTGCACTTTTAATTATGTGCTGTAAGACTACCTGTGTACAGTGCTTTGGTACAGCACGGTGATGTATTTAGTCATTCAAATGGCACCTTCCTGAATTTCATTTGAAGTTCAAAAAGACTTTGACATGGCATGCTATAAAGGGCAATAGTCTTTAAATTAAATAGTTAACTAATTCATTGTTGATACCAGCAGAAAAAGGATAACCTTTTCAATTTCCCAGCTGGATTATTTGATCCTACCCAACTAATTATTCAAGATTTCTTTGTTGAAGTAGAAAGGCACCCTGAAAAGACAAGGGTGCTCCTGTATCACTCCTGTGATATTGCATGAATAGAAAGGGATGGAAAAATAACACAGTTCTGCCTTTACTACCAGGGGCTAGAGCCTATAGTTGCAATTGTACTTTGCTTTGTTGCTGTCCCAAAATTGCTCTATTATATAGTCCCTGTGAAACGCTGGCCATAAATGATTAAAGAGCATTTTATATATCAGGCAATAAAAGCGTTCTGAAATCCTGATTTTTCTTTTCTTTTTATGATTCTAGTCATGGGCTGGGACTCAAAATCCTTTCCTGAGAAAGCAAAGTTATTCTGTCAGTCTTGGACAGCTTTATCTTAAAAAAAGACTGCACACAGAGGCTTGTGTACTCTCAGAAGAGACAGACCAACTGCATATACACAACCCTGACACACACAGGGAGCTGCTCAGCCCTGCTGCTCACACAGTCATTACAGAGAAAGACCCAGGCAAGCAAGTGCATGACTACCAGTGGTCAGAGAGGAAAGCACTCCATCAGCTCCCACACAGGAATTGCAGAATCCTCACCACCCTGAATGCACTGTGTGCAGATACTAATGCTGTCTACAGCTTCAGAAAAATCCATACAGGACACTTGAACACACAACTCTAAAGACATTTTTCACTCCTCATCACCATACATCAAACATACTTCTCAGCCAACATACATACTGCTAGAAAAAATAAGTTCCAGAGTGACAGGCATACATAGCACAGCTATAGACACACCTCCTCACAGTCTGTTATCACTTCAGTCATGGATTGCCACAGGCAGGACTGTCTTGCTGTGGACCATTCCAATAGAGCCATATTGCATCTCTGGGCAGACACAGGAACCAGAGAGGGCACTCAGGCACAGTGGTCAGTGATCCAGCTCTTCCCTCAATTTAGGAGGTGGGCAATAGGACAGCCTTCTTGTGAGCTCAAGGAGACACCATGAAAGAAGTTTTATTTCTCTTTGTACCCAGTGCAATTCCCTACTCAGCAGCATTGAGTAGATTTACCCTTGACTTAGAATCAATTTAGGAATTGCACACAGAAACATGTTCACTGTAATGCAACCAGAAAAACTTACTTCTAACATCTGACAAACATGTACACAGACACCTGCAATAAACAGGCCTTTCTCTGGCATCTTCTCCAATAATGATGCTTTTTAAAATATACTGCTGCCACCAGAGAAGGACTTGTTTGGCAATCTCTCCACTTACTTTTAATTTATCTATGGATTTTTTTTTTCCTTCTCTTGCCTTCCTCTCCATTTTCCCCTAGATCACTATAGCAATCTGACTCAGAGAACCATGGTGGCTGGCTGGCTGTTCCCTTCCAGCAAGAACATCAAACTGAAAGGAAGGTTTGTGCCAGGTTCCATGTCAGCCAATATTCCTTCTATCTAGAAGATCAGCAGTTATGATGCTCTAAGTCCGATTGCATCAATTTCAATCCAGGTTGCTGTGTGGTGTCAGATGAATAAAACAAAACAAAAGATTTTCTTTACCCCTGGGATGTAGGACACCTTTACATAATGCAGCAAAGCTGCTTCCCTAGCTGACAGTAATAAGAGGCAACAGCTTTTCTATGGGCTGCCAGCACTGTGGATAGATTAATGGTAAAAAATGTCCACATGACTGAAATGGCAGTGCCCATCCTCTCTGGTCCATCTGCACTGCTGTATAACTCTTGGGCTCTCTGGACAAGTAGAGGGCAGCTGAAGGAAAACTACAGAGCAGAGCTAATATTGAGACAGTGATGGGGAAATACGGGCAGAACCCTCATCTTCTAAGGCATTCAGATCTACTTTGTGACCTTTATTCTAAATGGTCAGAAAATACCCTGGAGGAGACCTCAAAACAGAACCTGACCCTCAGAACGGCAGCTGAGGATTAAATTTCTCCTCAGCTGAGTGCTTGTCTCCAGAGGGAAAACAGGCAGCAGAGCAAGAGATGGACAAAGGCGTATTAGAACTCTTACTCTTAGGATCAGTTGTCATAGAAGACAATGCAAATTGGCCTTTTTACTGTGAGCTTATGCAGAGCACACTTGTTCAGAAAAAGGCTCAGGGTAAAGGGGGCACCAAAATGAGGTATGAGAGTTTCCATGCTCATGAGATAGCCCAAAAGGACATATCTATAACCACTTAAATTCCCAGAATAGCTCAAGCTGAGAAAGGTGATAAGGACAGCTGAAAACTGCAGTCTCTCCTTAACTTCTAAAACAAGAGATTAGATTGCCAGAAATGCAACAAAAATTGGAGAATGATACTATTGAGACTGTTGGGAGCTTTCAGAGCCATAGAGCCGACATGGGTCCAAGCAGGATTTTGGCTGACAGACAGAGCTCCTCTTAGCAACTGAATGGACTATTCCACAACTTTTACCTATGCATCAAAGAGCCATGAGCTGTTCCTCACCTGAGAACCTACTGGTGAATACAGCAGTAAATCTAGGAAGGGTGAAACTCCGTGTTTAGTCATTTGCTGGCTTTGCTGTTCACATGCATTTTACGAGACTGATGTGCAAGGAGGAAATGGTTCTGGCATCATGTGAGCTCCTGAGACAGCAATGAGATGTTTGGAGTTATGACATACCTCATAGAGGTCAATCATCACATTCCCCTCCAGCCCTTGGCTACTCTTGACATTTTCCAAGGCCAGGGTGAAGTAGATCCCTCGGGTGTCGGAGATGTACAGATTGTATGTGTCGTTCTGGTTCCACTCTTGTACAGCTGCAAACACCTGATTCTCATCTGTGCTGATGACATGCATGTCCTGGGGAAGGAAAAGAGAGGCAGGTTACTCGAGGCACCTCTGTGCTGCCATTTCAAATGGCACCAAAGTAACTGGGGAGCAGCAAGGGATATATTTAGGCTGGAGTTTAACAGGGAACTCAGTAGACAATACTGCTGCATTTTATTATTGTATTCTCTACAGCCACTGTAAACAGGAAATTCCATCCAGGAATATTTTACACCAGCTCTCCTCTGCCAATTTTTCAAAGCAGTAATTAACTGATGAGGTGTTAATTGAACATTTACATTGGCACTACAGTGTTATACAGCAGCACTTTCACTCCCCTTACCAACACTTTCATTTTAATGAATGTTTTGTCTGGGGAATAGGGAGACATGTTTGGTTTTTGGGTTTTTTTTTCCTTTTTCCATCCAGCATCTGAGTGATTCCACTCATGACTATGGAATCACAGATATTAAAAATGTAGGGGTTTAAAAAAAATCATCTGAAACATCTGCTTCTTGCTCAGCTTTCAGAAGCCAAATATACTCAGGACCTGACACAAGCAGGAACTAATGAGGGAACATCTGCTGTTACCTACTGTTTCTAATGACAATGTGGGCTGGAGCCAAGACCCTGGATCACTATACTAAACAGCACACCCCAAGAAATAAAATAGAAAAACAACCCTAATCCTCACTAGATACAAAGAACAGAAATGTATTTATAGCACTAGCATTATGAGTGAGGTTTTGTTTTACTCTGTTTCTTTTCTGTGTTACAGCAGGCAGGAAGCAATGAAAAAATTGCATAAGTAAAGAAAAAGAGGAACTATTGAACCTGATCCCATCTTTCAATGCTTGGAGAAATTATTACCCATTTTATTTTATTTTCCATTACAATGGAAAAAGCCACCAAGAGAGAGATTGTTATAATGAAATTCCCAGGCTCTATCTGCCCAGCACAGGCACCCTCAGTTCTTTGGTGCCATAAAAATCTGTGGAGGTAGGAAAAGAAATGAAGATTTCTTAGCACCAGGTGATTCTCAAAAGACTCAGCTGTTTGGTCTGCTTTGGGCTGATATCCCAAAGTTATTTTACTTCCATGAATCTCAGACAGGACTTTCTATATGCAAAACAGAACTTTATCAGAAAATATACTCTTTGGAAGCTGATGCTACTTCTCCCTTCTGCTAATAATAGTCTTTGAAAATTCAGCGTCTGGTGGCTTTTTAGGGAGGATTAATACTTCCAGATGAAGCCTTGTAATGTAAAAATAAAAAAGTAATATAATGAAGAAATTTGATCTATAAATTTGAAAGTGGATTCACCATGGAGTTAAGATTCAGAACAGTTGCTTGCTCATCCAGATCCGGATCTGAATATAGAGTGGATGAATGCACACTTGATTTACTTCCTTCTTTGCACTGGAGAAAATCATGTCCCAGAAGATGGGCTCGTTTTGTGAAGGAACAGATTGGCTTAATTCCCAAGGCAATAGGAAAAGTAATATAAGTCCCACTGAGTCCTACTAATTTTGGCTGTGAGCAGACATCCTCTCTCAGCTCCAGCTGTGCCAGTAGGAGTTACAGCCACAGCTGCTTGTCTGTGGCTCCTCTTGTCAGACTGTCACCCTGGTTCAGTCTGCTGGTAGATCTACATCAGCAGGTGTTCCCAGTGTGCTCCAGGCAACATTGGCTAGCACAGCTCTAATCTCAAGTGTTAATTTCTGCATATGGGACACAGGGGAAGGCCTCTCCATTTAAACACAGGCAGAAATTATAAGTGAAACTTGGTTTGTCTGGTGAATGTACTTTTTCATTATCTTACCATTTCGTTCAATAGTTTTGTAAAAACTGGGGGAGAGGGTTAAAATATGCTTTGATCAACACCAGAGAAAACAAAAGGCAATTTCACAAATGGTGAAGAAGCAAACAAGTTAATTTATTCAATAGATGCTTCCTGCATTTGATCATGCTGGAAGATGGAAGTCTAAAGAAGATTCCAGTAAGGCTGAAAGAATTTAAGCCTAGAGAAGCAGAAATTGAGATAGAATTGGCATAATATATGTAATGCAGAAAGTAAAAAAATATAGGATTCCAACTGTGCCTTTGGGGATAAATCAACTCCCTCTTAATATGGTCTTGTCCAATACATACAGCAATGATGCACAGCTTTGATAGAAAAGGATTAGTGTATGGGCATCAAACAGATCTTGGACCAGCATCACAAATTTCTTCATTTCCACATTGAGAAAATTAAAATTTATCAGCATATCATATTATGTTTCATATTATGTTGGTTTTTTTTCACGGCGGATATTAATTCCTTGGGGGGGAGGAATAATACAAAAAGACAGCCTTCATCTTGATAGAGCATAAGCTCCTTACAGAGATGGAAGAAGACAGGAATGTGAAGCAAGGCACCTTTCTCAAACAGTCATCATCACCTTCAGGGGCTCCCCTTGCTTTTGTCTACTGAGAGCCTGAGCATTTTTGTCTCTGTTCCAGAACATACTGCAAGTACATTAATATGCAGTTCTACTACCTGTCCCTTTGCCTTTTCAAAGACTAAAGTAACATGAAGCTGTACATGAGTTTGATCACGTGTCTCCTCAAATTCCTAAAAGCCAAAGCTTTCTGAATTACTAAACAATTGCCCCTTTTGCCTTTGGTCAGTGAACAACATTTTTCCTGGCAAGTTAAATAGTAAGGATGCCAGTTTTATTCTGCCAGATTAGTTGGTCAGAGCATGGGGCTAAAAACAACAAGGTTGTGGGATCAATCCCCACATGGGCCCTTCACTTAAGAGTTGAACCTGATAATCCTTGTGAGTCCCTTCCAACTCAGAATATTCTGGGAAATGTCTGTGAAGATGCCTGGTCTTTCCTTTGCTTTCTCTGAAATTACTGGGGCTGTCAGCTCTTTCAAGGTCTTTATTTAAGGATCTTATTTATTTTTGTTATTGCTTCTTCCATCAGGATGTCCATCCTAAGGTTGAAAGCAGGTGATTAATTTAAAACAGAAGTACTATATGCACCCACCCCATCACTATTCAACCCAACACCAGTTAAGACAGGTTTTTTTAAAAGAGAAATTGCTTGACTTGCTTCAGTATTCTCAAATGTCTGCCAAGTGCATTGGTCTAAACTGGAGTAAATGCACGCTGTATGTACATTTAAGGTGATTATCATGAATGACATTACAGTGTGTGACAAAGCCCACACTGTGGTGCTTTGATTAAGAGGTCTCAATAAAGACTATTTACAGGGTTAACACAAACTGTATGCAGGCGTCTGCTTGAATGGAACAGAGTTTCAAGTTTATTTAGGCTTTTAATCAAAGTAGCTACAAGGCTGTTAATGTGAAGAAGAATAATATTTTAGTTTGATTTGCTGTAGGCCATTCTGCCTGAGCAGCAGCATCACCTGCCAAGGCTGCCTGCTGTCACACGCCTCCAGTTTAGGAAGAGTGACACTCACAGACAAAAAGCTTGATATTTCCATCTTCAATTCCAGAAGTCACTTAGTAATGTTTGCCATATTTGGCCCCTCTTTCTTAGCTGAAGGAGATAAAAGAGAATTTGGGCATAAAAGAAGCTGTACGTTCCAATTCCTTGAATAATATAACACTCCGTGCATTTTTCATAAAAGTGACTATTTTGCTTTGATAGCAGCCTCCTTCCACTGTAGCTCCTTCCAAGCCAAATGCAGCTCTTCAGACTTTGAAGATATTCTGAGATTGTGACAAAGCATCTTTGGGTCAAATAACATGAATATATTGCTCCAATTCTTGTTCTCTGGAACACATTGTAATTTAATTCTAGCGCATTTTCTCTGGCTCTCCAGCGATCTCTTTGAGACGGTGGACAAAAAATAAGTGTGGGCTAAAGGAAACAATAACTTTAAAGCAAAAAGTGTCTCTACAGATGGTCTGAATGGGCTGTAAATAACAATTTTTATTTGGCTTTTACAATAACCATGCTAAAATGCAACTCCGTTGCTAAGGGCTCTTTCAAATAACACCTATTTAAATCTGATCTGAATTTACAGAGTAATTTCTCTTGCTTGGGCAGGAAGTTTCAAAGAAACCTATCTCAAAATGTGACTAAATTTTTGAGGCAGATCTCAGTCTCCTGTGTCAGAGCTAAGATCTCATGGCTGCTGGTTGGTCCTCACTGTCCTGCAAGCTGGTTTCCAGAGCTGTGAGCAGGAGCACAGGTCCAGCAGCACTGCAGGGAGGGTGAGGCACTGAAGGGCTGGGGTTGAGCTGCAGTCTCTTCATATGAAGGTCACCCAGTCAATCCACTACAAACAGCTCTGTTGGCTTGAGGAATCCAAGAGAGCCAGCTCTGAAATTAACCACTTACCCCTTTGAACATTTTCACCTACAAAATCTGACCTTGCACTTTCTTTTTTTTTCTTTTAACAATCTCTGCTTAGCTTCTGGGAATGCATTTGTCTTCTGATGTTAGACCTCATATAGAATCCATAAGATCATTTGCTACCTTTCAGCTTAAATCTCATTTAAGACAGACTATATCAAGAATGAAAAGGCCAAAAAAAAGAGTCCTTGGTCTTTGTTAGGAATCCATTAGGACCCCAGTTGCAAATTGGCGGTTTTTTTCAAAATGGAGCTAACATTTTATATAGGTCTTTCAAAAAATTCAGCTTCAGAAGGCAGAAATATCCTTTCAAGCTCCAGTGCTAATTCACCATTGTTAATTAGGCCAGAGACAGAGTAGGCACACAAAGACATCTTTCTGCTTGGTTCCCATTAAAATCTACTAATGAGGCAAAGCACAAAAAGCAAGCCATACAAGACAGCGAGAGGAGAGGGGAATTAAAAAAAAAAAAAAAAAGAATACCCTCCAAAACTGAATTAATTAACCATAAAGAAATGATCATTGATGTGGGCTGTGGTATCTGTCTACATTTCATGCTCATGTCCTTGACTAGCCAAAGTGCTGACTTTTGGTTTTAGTCCTTTCTTGCTTGCAAATGTTCTGTTAAAGAAGAATACTGTTTTCACTCACTGCATGTCATCTTGTAGTTACTTGTGTTGGACTCAAGATCTTCTGTGCAATCAAAATACCTCTAGGCTCATATGGGCATTCTAGCAGCAGCAACCTACCTTGGGCAAGGAGTACTTTGGCAGCTTCATCTGTGCAAATGGGCTCCTCCTATAAGAAACGTAATAATGTGGTCTTCCTCCTGATGTCAGCTACAAGAGAAGCAGGAAAGTTATCAGCATCAGGTTTTTCTTTTTTTTTTTAATTATGAGAAAGAGTATCAAACAAAAGCTGTTAAGAGAAATACCACAGTGTGGTGGCAATGACTTAAACTGCAGTGCTGTTACAGCTGAGGAATAAACATTGATCCAACTGACAGTGCCTGAAAAAGAAAACAATAGGAATCCCATTTTCAGCAAGGAGAGGCAAAGCTAGAATCTTGTGTGAAAACCTGTGAATAGTGAAGTCTCGACTTCAGTTGGGCCATGATATCACCTCCTGATACCACAGCTCTCCTGTGCCTTACCAGCACACTCTCTGCTCTTTGCTCTCTGCAGAGCTGCCCTGTAGGCTGTTGATTAGACCAGCAGATTGGCAGACATGAGGCTTGATTTTTATTTCTGCTTCCAGCTTTGGTTCCTGTGTGGCCCTGGACAAGGCATCATAGATATCTGCTACAAGATCAGCTAAATATTCACAGGTATGGAGGGCAGGAGAAGCTCGGTCGATTTGGCATTTTTGTGAATCTGGCCTTTTATTTAAGTGCATAAATACTGACTGCAGACCTTGAAAATGCTGGGTTAGAGCAATGTGAGGTATCATTTTCTACCACCTATTAAAGGAGGGGAAAAGAAAGAAAAAAGCTGTCAATTTTATCTGACTTCCAGTGCTGCTGAAGTATAATCAATGTTTGTAAAGTACTTTGAAATCCTTGGATGAAAGATACTGAAGAACAAATATTCCAAGGGATTCTCCGTGCAGAACTTTGCTTTAATTGCTTGATACCTGAGCTCATCAAGAATTTTCTTTAGTAGTAAGTGTTTTAAAATGCACTGTAGTAGTTTAAAATGCAAGATACACAGAGGCCAGGTTCATAGCAGATTAAGTAAAATAAGCACTATTTCTCATTCTAAAGCTCTTCAACATTTTTTTTTAAGGGAACCGGGCAAAAGTTAGGGGAAGGGCAGGCCAGAAATATATTTAATGAGAAAGTGTGAATTTGTAAATAAAACAAGTTTAAAAGGAAAATAAACTCCCATTCCTTTATCGTAGTGCTTTTAAGCCTACTAATGCATTCCAAATGGCTTAGCTGCAGAAAAGCCAGATGGGGATGAAGGAAGGAAGGAAAGGTAGAAGGAGGCTGTTCATCTACTCCTCCAAGCATACACAGCCATAGGGTTAATCCTCCTCTGAAGAGCAGAAGGGATAACACCAGATCCAGCTCAGCCAGGATGGCTGAAGAGAAACACTCCAGCTCCTGTGTCAGCTGAGCCACAAACACAGAGTCATTCTGGAATCAGAGTGTGGCTGCACAGTGACGCACGCCCCTGTTTTCCCTGCCACAGAAACATTTCCTTTTTGCCTCAGACACACTAGGCACAAAAGCTGTTCTAAAGCTTATGTCCCAGATTTATTTGTGGATTATTTAGACTGGTGTTTAAAACTGAGTTCATTAACTGAAGCCAATTAGCAATCAGCTTACCCAATGTAAAATATCAATCCTCTCTGTTCCCTCCACTCACAAGCATGCTAAAATAGAAACTGTCTGGAAGCCCAGTTTAGTGCTAATGATCTCCAGTTCACCTCCACATTCCCTACAATTCTGTTGTTATTTTCCTCCTCTTCAGCTGACATTAAATGGACACTGGCAGAAGCCTAATGAAACCCACAGTGGTTCAAATCTATTCACCAGCTCTCACCTGGAACACAGCCTGGCTGAGTACATCCCATCTTCTGCCTTTTCACTATAATCACAACTGAGGCATAACAATAAAGCCTGATTACTCCTTTGGTGCTTTCCCTGACTCCCTCCCTTCTTTCTTATTTCCCTCTCATACTCAAAAAAACTTTGGTCTACTTCCTTGTAATAGCAGATGAGTGACACAGCACTTCCAGCTGGGGGGTTAAAGCAGTAATTCCAGAGTGCTGATGAGATTGCAAGGAGTGGCACAGAGCTCTCCAGCACACAGAGAACATACCTCAGGCAGGAACTCTATGGCCCTACAGTGACAAGAAACTAGAGCTTAAAGGAACACAGTTAGCATTGTAACAAACCCATTCAGTGCCTTTATGGATCCAGTGTTGTCTGAGCAGTTGCAAATAACACACATGCACACACATGCAAAGGAATGCAAGAGAAAAATAATAGAAGATAGAATAATATAATATAAAGTAATAGAATGAATAGAAGAGGGTGTTCTGCACCTGAACAAAGACATAATCACCCTGGACGATCAGGGAGTTATGGTCAATGTAGCCTGGAAAGGGTTTGCTGCGAGTGGCTTCACTGCAGTTCTGCATCTTGCAGGTGATGTATTGGGCATCTGAAAGGAAAAGAACAAAAACAATACACTTGAGATCCTGAGCACAGATTCTTCCTACTGTCATAAAGCTGCTTGCTGAGGTGGCACTTTTGCTTCCCAGATTCATGTGCAGTGAATTGAGACCATCTATTCAACACTACACAACACTTCTTTCCCCTGCATCCTTTGTAAATCCACCCTGGATTACTTTCTTCCTTTAATATCCTTCCTTCTTTACCTGCCTCAACCTCCCATTATTTCTTTTGTTCTGCTCTAGATCAGATGTCAGAGTTATACATTTTTACCAAGGGAGCACCTTCTATGATGCATCTCTGTATTTCCTACAACACTTACATTCTGTAGAGTAATTCAGATCGACTTAGAAAGCACCCTCAGACCAACTCCTCTTCAAGGGTTTTACCTACTTCTCTGTTGACAACATAGGTAGATGCACTCTGGCAGACCTGGGCAATCATTCCACACTCTCTTGTAACTAGAAGTCTTAGCAGTTTGAAATTAAATAGGCTAAATGCAGCCATCCATCTCCCAGCCATGCAAGCCATCTCATCCACTGTCACCACATGGCCTGTCCTCTCCTCCTGTTCTGAAGCACTGCAAGGTGCTCATCTCATAATGTGTCACCTGAAGAAAAAGAATTAGAATTTCTTCATGGGGACAATTTATCCTAGAATACAGAACCAGATTCTCAGTAATCTGTTTGGACTCTTCCAGATTCATTACAAATTTTTATTTTGTTTTATGACAAACCTAATCCACACAAGGAACAATTCTGGCTTTTTAACATTAGTACTTACATGATAGAAACACTACATTGCATTTAATGTTAGAAGTACTTCTAATAATTTTCCTTGGAGAGACACCTTGTATGATATAGTTACCACCTTCAGATCAGAGAAATGGCATCTTACATTGAAATAGAAATGGCTGGAACTTTACCATCTTGTATTTAATCTTGGTTTTAATTAAAATCTATCATTTGACATTTCTTTCCTTGCTTCTAAGGGCTGTTGACTTCTGCTAGAAACAGGCATGCAGGGTAACGAACCTTCAGGAAACTTCAATGAGGGATGATTTTCCTCCAGCATTTGCAGGGTTCTTGGCATATATAAAGTGCTAAGTATTATTAGTGGCTGCCTTTATAACATTTTATGCTTTTGCAGCTCACTGCAAAACATTAATGAATACAGCCTGGGCAGCATGATCAAAATGTATTTCCCTTCAGAGGGACATGATTTTTTCCACATTAGCCACGAGAGGGCAGGGAACGACGTAATTCCCAGCCTGCTCATTCCTGTGAGCTCAGGAAAGTTCCCTTTCAGAGCTGTTCAGCCCTCTGTCCCTCTGCACTCAAGAAAGAGGGGGACAGGGAGTCTCTGCCACCACCCAACAGTGCTGTGTGGTGCAGCATGTCCCCTCCTTGTCCTAAGACTGTAAAGGTCACAATAAGGTCCACCAGGAGCCTTCTCTTCTCCAGGCTGAGCAAGCCTTCAAGAGAGATGTGTTTCATCCCTGTGATCATCTTTGTGGCCTCCTCTGGACTTGCTCCAACACTTCCACAGCTTTTCTGTGCTGAGGGCTCCAGAGCTGGAGACAGAATTCCAAGAGGGGTCTCTCACTCTGTCACAACAAAGTTCCTGAGTGAAATGAGTGCCAATCCTGAGCTTCAGCAAAGCAGCCTCAGTTGAAATGGTTCTACTGCCACCTGAGCTGTTGAAAAGACTGGGGGATTAAGGAATCTCCTCCACAAGAGATTTTAAAGAGCAGGCCAGGTTGACATCCATTAGAGGAGATGAGGTTCTTTGGATCCTGCTTCAATGGAGGAATGAGGACTATCCCTATTTCTGCTGTGATCTCAGGAGTCTGTGCAGCAGTGATTGAATCACCAGTGAAGATTTACTAAGACAATGCCTACGAACTTTTACAATGCAATTCTCCATGGGCTCAATTCTAAAATGCCAGAAATACTACTAAAGGGCAGAGCACTGAAATTGCTTAAGCTAATCTCCCAAACAGCCAAACACTGAGATGTGCACAACAAGAAAAGCTCCTTTTGCTACAGGAGACAGAAAGAAGGAAAAACAGGCTTCTTGCAGTTCACTTTTTTCCTAGGGGAAGATTTTCTGTGTTCACATTAACTCAAGGATTTTTTTTTTCATTTCATTCTCACAGACATTTTATGTGACTCCACTGGCAAAGGTTTGCAATTTAGCATTAATTAATGTCAATTAATGTATTCAGTTGCTAAGCTCTGGAATTAATTTCATTAGTTTTCCTGCACAGATGTTTTCCCTGCCATAGGTAATTAGGACATTATGCTTTTCATTTCCAGAACCCTCACCTCCAAGAACAGCTGCTGTTTTTAATATACAACAACAAAGTCACACTGTGCCTGGAGAGAAGAACATAGCAACTCCCAGCTCTTACACCCCCAGATACTTTCATTTTTGACAGGTTTAGACACTCAGAGTAGGAATCTTCTCAGGGAATGGCAGCTATTTCTGAAGAGGAAGCAAGGAAAGTCACAGAACACAAGAACGGAGGAGACATCTTGTAAGGGAAACCTCTGACAAAATTAATCTGTTTCAGTGGTGAAAGAGAATTGCAAAAGCTAACACAGAAAAACTTAAGAGCCGGGGGACCCTGTGCCATGAAATATTTTAGTCTTATCCATTTAGCTTGAGCTCCATGCTCGTGTGTTCTCAATGCCAATGGATCCAAGCCCTCCCAGAGACATCTCTTGGTTCAGCTGGTGGAGAAGGAAGGTTATTGGTGATTACTGGAGGCTGGCTGGCCTCTGCAAAAGTAAACAGGAGACTTTTAGATCCCTTCCTAAAGCAGTGGGGCTTCCTTCAGGACATTATGCTGACAAGTGCTTTTTTTGGATGAAATATCAAACCTTAATATCCACTGCTTCCTAGTGTATGCTTGCATGTATGTCTTCTCAAAACCTTATTTGATCGTAGGGAGAGTCAGAGAAAGTGGTCATTGTACTCTGCAGATGTATAACTTATATTTTTCCTGTCATTAGTTCATTGAGGAATGTGTCTTTTCCTTTATCAATAAACCCACTGGGGACAAATCGGGAGTTTTATACAATGGAATCAATGATCTGTTTCTCTCACAGATTTTCTGTGGAGCATCCCAGTTCATTGCTGAGCAACTTAGACATTAGGGACAGTTTCTGCTTTTGAAGCATGACTGGCATCCTGTAAGTAATGACCCCATAAGAACATGGCAGTGACATACATCACTGAGAGACCCAAGCCTGTAACCTCCTTCCTCAGTGACAAATAACACAAGTCTAGGTTGCCTTAGCAGAGCAGGTACACCTTCAGCATTCACAACCTCCCATGGCAATGAATTCCACAGTTGAATTAAATGTTCTCCCATACTTTAATCCTTTTTTTTGAGAAACACACAAAATTACTGTTCTTTATCCATTTCCATCTGGTCTGGATGTTGATTTGTGAAACATGCATGGTATGGGAATATACTCACAACTCTCCAGGACTCAGCAACTGCAAAGCAATTAACCAGTAATGAAGATCAGTGAAACGAAACCATCCCATTTACTAACTACTCACAAATCTGGTTTTATCCTGCTGCTACTCTTTCTTCATTGCATGTCAGCATCAGAAATCTTTCTTTACATAGGGAAGTATATCCTCTGCCATTTCTGACATAAAGCTATAATGAGAGAAACTAACAGATGTCATTCTCCAGGACAAATGCTAATAAGGAAAAAACACTAATCACAATCAGGGAAAACAAAAAAAAAATCACTGCACAGGTTTAGGGCACCATGGGAATTAATTCACCACTGTAGATATGTTAGGAAAAGACTGACAGGCTAGGTTGCCTACGCATTTTTTCCACAACAGTGATTATTTCATTCTGCCCAGCAATTTTCTGTGAAAACAGAAATTAAAGTACTCGTGCAACTTTGTGATTCAGGCACTATTGGCCAGATGCTCAGTCCCTGTGGATCAGCAAGCAGAACATGCCTGCTAGCCCCAGATGAGACTTTGGTCCTACCTGCATCACAGCAGCACCTAAATTACCTTTCATCAGGAAAAACTGCTGTGTAAATCAGGACAGCAGGAGGAAACCAAAGGAAACAAAACTACTTTTTAAATATCAGGAGCTCTCTAAATTTCTGCCAGCACATTAGAAAACCCCTTAGCTTCTTTCATCCACACTTAAAAAAAAACTTAAAAACTTATCTACAAAAGCAAATGCATAGCTCATAAATGTAATAGTTGTTTTACTGTTTTCCTGTCTATAGAAACTGTCATTTAGACGTCCTCTGAGTCAGTTTTGCCATTCTCTGGAGGGCCAGCAGGTACCCAGTTAGTCTCCAAATGCCTTGTAGGAATCCATCTTTCTAATTTGCACCAACAGTCTGGATTCCTCAGTAGGCACCACCTGAATAAAATTTACCTCCCATTTAATTAGCTTGAATCAGGCCTTACTGGGATAACCCTACCAAGCTCAAATGAGATAAGCCTGTTAATTTTAGGTTCTTGTGTATTCTTCACAAGCCTGAACCCCACACAGTCATTAAGTTTATACCTTCTGAAAGCACTTCAAGTTGCATTTGAACAAACCTAGATGTAGCATCCACCATCACCCTACCTGCTGGCTGTGGTGGTAAATGTAACAAAGAGAAGATTGCTGTGTGATTAAGAACTGTAGGGGATTAATTGTCTTCCTAGGGTGTTGCCCTGAAGCCAGACAAAACAAACAAACAAACAAACAATCAAACAAAACACAATTCCTGCTGACTTTGCTGGCTTGCCTTTGATCCTGTTCCAAAATCAAAGCGAAACACCAGGGACACCCAAGCATACAAATGGAAATGTGAGATAACATTCATATGAACTTCTTCCAACCAGAAAAATCAGTTTTACCAATATGCTCCAGATTTATAGGGATTGGGCCTGAAGCCTTTGAAAAATAAACAAAAGCCTCACATTCCACAAGATGAAAATTTGCATGGTGCTCTCCAAAACTTACACAACAGGATGAAAAACATAAATGGCAGCAATTAGCCCTGCAAATCTGTCTCCACCTATAGAACTACATTGAGCAGGCTCTACTCAGCTTGCTCATCACTACCTCCATCCTAATTTGATGGGACACAGTATGTTCAGAGGAAGTCCACTTTTTTTTCTGGCTATCAAGAGGAAAAAAAAGGTAGGGAGAACATGCACTCAGGAACAACATTGCTAGCCAGCTGTAAATCAACAGCACTGAAGTTACACTGATTTATGCCTGCTGAGAAACTCTTGTTTTGGTCCTTGAACACCTTTTGCATTATGTTCATAAGCACAATAAATTTAGTGCACAGACAGACCATAATCAGAGAGCAGAGTTAGAGCTACTGGTGCTCTAGCAAGGAGAGCCCAGACCTAAGGTTGTTACTGACAGATGTTCTCATACAACTCAGTCAGGGAGACCCTGTACCTGGTTGACATTTCTGCTTCTCACCTAAAGCCACGGTTGCATTATTCAGCTTCTGCTGGAAAAGATACCAGCAAAAAAATGAGTTTTTTTTTCTTATCCATATTTAGTTCAGCAGGTTTTTGCTTAGCCGTTATATTTCCACTTCAGATTGTGTGGTTGTTTACATACTACTCCCCTTTCTTTCCTTTTTTCTCTCTGCCTTGCTTTGGCAAATCTACCTTCTCAAATTTAATCCCTTCATTGAAATTTTACACTCGGTTAATTCTCAAAAGAGATATTCCAAACAAAGTATAAATAAATAAATGCAAGAATATTAAAAAAAGAAACCATAAAAAGCCAGACAAAATTATTTGCAGATTACTCTCAGTCTGGAATAAATTATTTTTCTTACTTCAGCACACATCACTCCATTACCCCACTGGCAGAAACACGCCTGCTCCATTCCAGAGGTAAAGGTTTATTCATCCATTGGAGGGTGATGATTATTTTGTGCAGGAAAAGGAGACTGATTTGGTTCTTTGAAGAAAGCTCTAGTAGCCAAGAGACCTGTACATTCCAAATTGCTCATGGTAACTACACTAATGGACCACGTGCATGCTCTTTGCCTGTCTGTGACCTGCAGAGCTTCCAAATATCTGGCAAAGAATGCTGTGATATGTTCCAAGGTTACTGCTTCCAGCTACCCACCAGAGTCTCCTAGGTAGAGACCAGCACTCCTTGGAACATGGGGCAAAACAGAGCACACTCTTACTGAAAATCCAACATATTTTCTTTTATTGCCAGTGAGGTGAGTCCTGAGGCATTAAGAGAAGTTTCATCCAAATGACTGATTTGCAGAGGTCATCACTGGCTGGAGGTCTGATACCCCTGATATACATTCATATTCTTAGTTCTAATAATTTAGTTTTAGTATATTTTACACACTGAATAAACTGAAAAATTTCAGTTGTGCTGCCTCACAACTAAGCCAATGTAAATGTGCAGAATCTGTAACTGGTGTTGAGTTGATGAGCAATAATTTGTTATTCCTCAATATATTCTTTTTACTAATATGCCTGACTCCTCAGCCAAGCCAGCTTCGTCTATCTGCTTTTTAGTTCCCACTTTAAGAACTATAATGGAGCTTGCTAATTTGCTGGGAACCCAAGAAGTGTTTTGCAGAAATTTTCTATAGCTGTGGAAAACGTTCTTATTTCAGCCTAAGAACACAAACAAGACTGTTCAAGGCATTTGGAGCATGGCACTTACTCTGCCCCCTGTGAGCTGAATGTCCTTCAAAAGCATGACCAGAATACAGCTCCTTCTACCTCACTTAGAGTGCTTCAGCTCGATGACCTCAAGTTTTTAATGACTTCTAACAGGAGTATTTTGTGCTGAAATAAACACTGTCCTGTTAGACTATTTCCTTTTAGCATGGTCCAAGAAATAGAAAGCCTCATGTTCCCAGCTTTGCTGCCACATCAGGTAAGCGAAATTGAGAGGAGAAATAATAATCATAGATCACAAATTATAAGAAATAGAGATAGTACGTTCTTTCACTGTCACTAATCCTGCATATCTTGAAATGAAAAGACCTTTAAAACTTTATGGTTTCTATCGCAACAGTTTCTTTTCAAAATTCATCATCCAAAAATTCTCTTTCAAGCTAAATTTCCATAAGTTAAAAACCATATTACCCTACAATTAACTTTTCAGATTTTTTTTTTTAAGTTTCCAATGACAAAATGTACATTTTAAGTAGCACCACTCCATTTGGGGGTGCAATTCAAGGGGGAACTTTATCATTTAAAAAAAATAATTAATTGAAGGCATCACTAATACTTCTGTATTGCAAATGGTAAAAACTTTCCTGTTATGTTGCAGAAGAGCTGCTATTTACTGAGGAAACAATATGGAATTAAAATTACTAGATCTCTGGCAGCTGGGCTTTCAGTGTAACGCCTGCCTCAGGCAATCCAATGTTGTGGAAAAGAAATCCATGGAGAAAGATCTGCAAAGGCAGTGGAGCTCAAAGATAAACCTTGAGAAAGCCTGGATGGGAGGAGAAAAGCCAGCAGGTGGCTAAGGGTGCCTGAGAGAATTTACAGCCAATTAGGAGAATATTTTGGAGTTGCAGGTAAAGGAAGCTCCTGGAACAGAAAAAAAAAAAAAAAAAAAACAAATACACCTCAAGAGGCAAAGCAGAGAGCAAATGGAGCTGATGAAAGTGAAGGACAGTGACAGGACATGCAGTAACAGTAAAGAATGTACTCACACTGGTCCTTAAAAGGTTTCTAATTAGGTATTTTCAAAGGTAGTACCTAAGGCAGAGTTCTCCTGGTCTACTAAAACCATAAAGCTATGAACAAGGTGATGTTATGTATTGTGTGAACAAACAGCAGCTAGACTTTGAGACCCAGGAACTTCTCTTCAGTGTCATGTTCCCATCAACAAAAATCACGTAGGAAGAAATAAAAGTGTTGTGTGTAGTAACTCGAGTTACTGCTTATCACTTATCCTTCCTTACCATGTCCTCAGCTCCTTTCACAGCCTGGTTAACCCAACTTTCTGCCTTGCAGGAAAGGCTTCTCTTCTGACAGACCTGACTTGGAACAGCCAAACTCCTCATACTAAATAAGTGAATCACCAAAGGAAGTGAGATTTCTGTTGTTGTATTGTATGGTTACAAGAATATGAGGAGAGCCCAGTTATATCACAGTAATTGGAAGCTGATGTACTTACGACCATCCACTGTCCTTGCCTCCAGGTGCACGAGGTCAGGCTCTCTTCCATTCCCCATCATAGACCTATAAAAGACAGATTGAGACAAGGGCAATAAAACCAGCATATACCATGAATGGCTGAGATACTGCTTTCAAAGGAGATCCAGTTTAGCTGGACATAAATTCACTTCTGATAAGAACTGATAGTTTTTAAAGAATGTTGGAGTTTTCCCTAAAATTAACTTAAATATTTTAAAGAAATTCTACCATTTTATCTAATG
Organism: Sturnus vulgaris; assembly: GCF_052056855.1. Classification (NCBI taxonomy): domain Eukaryota; kingdom Metazoa; phylum Chordata; class Aves; order Passeriformes; family Sturnidae; genus Sturnus; species Sturnus vulgaris. The sequence continues at coordinate 27,712,933 of NC_142250.1, forward strand.
AATGTCATTGTACTTATGAATTCTATATTTCTCACCCCTTTGCTTCACTTCTTTCCACCTGGAGACCTGTTCCTGTTCTCCCTGGCACATGAAATCTTGAAGTTCCTCCTGGTTTGGTCAGAAGGATGTATTTCAGTTCAGGGTGGAATACAGAACACTTTAATTGATGGGATAATAGTATTTGCCAGCATACTAATTATAGCTGTTCCTTTATATTGGACATTTTATGCACATTTGCTTAATTGACACTCTTAATGATCAATGTTCCCTCATTAATTAAGAAGGTTTAAAAACTCATTTTATCCTGAGACATTTTATCACTTCTGATCTAATAAAAGCAATATTCCATTAATAAAAGAAGTGTCACATTGAAAATGACTGTTTGTTCCCTCTGAATTAACAAGTAACAAAGAAAAGACATTGTGCACTGCAAATAAGGAGTTTATGGAATTAAACTTTACTTCCATTGTTGAGGTCCCCCTGGACTGGCACTGGTGGCCTCATCAGCTCCCTGGAGGAGTCCAAATGGCCAGTGGTTTGATGGACAGCCTGAATGCTGGCAGTGCTGACTGCTCTGGGTGCCAGTCCCACTGTACAGCTGCCTCAGCAGCATCTCTGACAATCAGCCTTGCTTCTGCTCTTGATCCTAGCATCCAAGTCATAGTCCTGGATTAAAGATAAGGGTTAAACCACCAGTTTCTTGTTAGCTGCCTGACCTCCTAGTTAATAGAAGCATGAGGGAAGACACACATTCATTTCCAGTGATAGACAAATTAGATGTTCTCTTCAAATCCTCATTATTTTTCAGGAAATCAGAAGAGAGATTCAAACAGTGATTTAGACCTTAATTCAGTTCCCACTGACTGCAGTCAGAGGCACCTCTAGTACTTAATCATCATGTGCATTAACTAATAACTATTATAAAAATGTTAACAAGACTGTGTCCTGATTAATCCTTACCTTTGCTTGACAAAATATAGAGCAATTTACTAGCTGGAAAAGACTTTGTTCTCCTTTGTTGAGGACTGAAATTTCAGAAAATACTCTGAGCCAGCATTACTTTTACTTCTCCATTTTTAATAAAGTTTATGGCAAGTGCTATTCCCCTAAATATTCAACTTCCACTCAAAATCATTGCTTCCTGGTAATTGACACCAAATGAGGGGGGAAGGAAGCACCTTGCTAGGGCATTTTTATTATGCCTGCTATGATCAGCAGATTTAGGGCCAAAATGCTGGACCTGCTCATTGCAATTCAGTTCAAGACAGACAGATGTCAGTGACAAACAGCTCTAAAAAAACCTGCAGCAGGACAAAGCTTGCACTATGGCAAATCTCCACTTTATTATTTTTTATTTAAGTGGGCTTTAAATGCTGGAACTGCAATATTGGAATAGCCCACCTGGAACTGGGCTATTGCAGAAGACATAGTCCACCTTTGCCAGTTCATTCCTCCTCTTGACCTCACACACCTCCATGGGAATGTGAACTCTTCAAACATACAAGGAATACATTCCACAAATTTTAATATTTTGTCACTTAAGAGTACAAAAAATGTTGCTCATCCAGCAAAGCATGTGAGTCTACACTCATTCTGTGTTTTGTGAATTTCCTCCTCACAGAGCTACTCTGACCCCAAGAGAAACATCTTTTGCATCTTCTCAGGCAAAGACAATCAATTATGACCATTCCAAAAGACAGTCAATTATGAGCCATAATTTACATCAAACTCTCAGGTGCCTTAAGAGCAGCATATAAAGATCTGGACGCCTCAAGCCCTGAAAGCAGCCACCTGCCTATGACTTAGTCTCACACTAGAGCAGCCAGTATTGGGACTGTAGGAACTTCAAGGTAGAATTAAGCCACCAATTGTCCCAAGGGGGTACAGAACAAGGACAACTGAAACATAGCTGGTGATAAACCTCCAGGACTTCTTTCTTTTGATATCTCCCAACCCCTGCAACTTAGAAATGTGATAACAAAAATGAAAAGTAAGGTTCAGAGGAGGAAATTCCTATAGTCAAATAGGACATGTGAGGTACAATCAAGAGCCATATCCATGACTTCCTACCTGCCAGATCTTTCTCCCTATCTTAGAAAATACACATTTCATTGCTTTGATATATAATAGGCTTAATTTATTTGTGACAGCACAAGGTCATGGTCAGGCCCATAATATTAAATGCCAACATGAAAAATCAGTTGTAAATAACAGGCAAAATATAAACACACATCTGCTCAAATCAATATTAACTGCATAGAGCTGACAGCCAGAAACATATCACTTCCACCTGGATTCTGCTGAGAGCTTACTGGCCAGCATTTTTGTAATGCCACTTTTTTTTTTTGATCATGCTGTCTTGTTCCATAATAGCCCTAGGATATTTCTTTATACATGTCTCCATACGACCAGAAAAGCCACATAAAGTAATACTCATCTTACCCAGTTATACATCACAGATATTTAACTCTGAACTAATCACACTCAACTCCCTTTGCAGGCAGAGAGATGTAACAGGCAGTTTTGCACTGTGGATCAAATGAACAGTGTTAGATATGATTTTATAGTAAGAATTTATCCTAGAAAGGCGTTTCTCTCCATGGAATTTAAGATGTCTGGACACGCACACTACAGACACCCACATGTGATCACATAAAGGTCCCAAAGGAGGAAACACAACAGACCTGAAATATGTTTATTACCTAATTTTAAAAACACAAATTACAGATGAGGTACGGATTGCAATTAAAGGGGTAATTAAATGTCCTGAGCAGTCCTCTTTCTGAGAAACGTTTTATACAGTTTACATCAGCCGTATTATTTACTTCAGGACATATACAAGCCTAGGAGACATTCAGAAATGCAATATTGACCCCAGTGAGCATATACAGGAGATAAATATTGTGCTTTTGGTTGTACTGTCCCTGAGAACATGCTCTCTCTAGGAAGACAGACATATCCTTTTACATGCATAGGACAATCTGTTCCTAAAGCATCTACTGGAAAAAAGGTGTTAGGAACTGTAGGATATATACCAGAATTCCTGAATTTTTAGTGTGCCAACCAAATCAATCGCAACACTACCAAGCATCCAGCTATTTTATCAGTGGGTTTTCTGTCTTTTTCATTTGGCTGGTGGAAAAGAAAAAAAGCATTATCCTTAGAAGCTGAGAAAGCCAATGTACTTCTACAAGCCTGAGTATTAACAGTTTTGAACCCATGCTGTCACTATGAAAAAGAATGAATAACTGATTACAACGGGATTCCATTCCTGACCAGACTTTTGATTCTTAAACCAAAGCTAGAACGATGAAAAATAAACAAGCTTCACATGTGGAAAAAGGAAACTATATGTTAGATTGGCCCAAGACAGCCTCCAACTCAGTGTTTCTAACTTAATACAAGTGCCCACTGTACTTCATTATCTTGTGGGCACACAGTCAGTGCTTCACAAGGTAGATGAGGAAGAGTGCTGTGTGTTCAACAGCTGATAAACAAAGCACCCTACGAAGAGCAGGGGTACAGATGAACAACATTCTGGGATCCACTCAGCTACTGGTTTCTCTCAGAAATCTCTCTAAAAATAAACAGTAGTCTCAAATTTGCCATTCCCTGTTCTGAGCAACTTCTGTTCCTTATGCTGTCAGTGCTTTCTTCTCATATTTCTTAAATTCATTCTTCCCTTTCAGCATCTGTTCTCAAAGACCAAACACATATATCCACAAACTTTTCTTCTTGCCTCAGTCTATGTTTTCACTTTGTGGTAAAATGCCAGCATGTCCTTTGTCCGTCCCTTTAATCTCAGGCTTTCTGTAATACTCCCAGAAACTTCAGGGCACCAGGGATATCCTTGCAATGCTGCCTGTTGGATGGTGCCTATTGCATTTTTGTGATTAACTTTCAGTGTTTTGTTGGCATAATTGTCTGGATGTTTTGAAACAAGAAAAAGGAAAAGAAAAAAAGAGGAAAAAAAATCTTTTGGGAAAAGGAGGGATTAGAAAAGCCAAAGGGAGTGCAAGGCAGTGACCGCACTGCCTTTACACTGAAGGTGCTTATATTTTGAAAAATTTAGGACCCCCACGGTCCTATTACAAAGCTGCTTCCTAAAATTTTAATCACTATCAAGACTGCTAAGTAGTTATCTGCACTTGAGAGCCTCACAAATCGATACCACTGGCTGCAGCACAGTAATTGCTCTGAATGCAGATTCTACATCCACCGTGAGAAGCAGCACAGGGAAAAGACCCCAAATCACTCCCTGGTTTAGAAGGAGGCTGAACTAAACAAAAGCAGCCTGGCACTGCCCATTGCACATGTTGGCATATTTCTGTAGTGACCAGCCCCTTGCCATCTTCTCCGTCTGAAACATTTCTAAAACCTTGGCTTCCTTGGCCTGTCAGCTCCTCTGAGCCAAGAAAATTCAATAGAGACCCTGTTATCCTGGGGTTTCCACCTCTTCTATCTTTTTTTCACTTCTAGGGACAAAAGCAATTGTTTATGGATGCTGGGAACTGATGAGGCTTGCAAGGCAGTCAGACCACTCAGAACTGCAAAAAGGCATCATTGTGAAGAAAGCAAAAGCTTCTACTTGCTGCACCTAATTTCAAACCACCATTTTTTCATAAACAATGAACTCGAAACACCAGACAATAAGGGCTGCATCTCAAGGATTTGTGCATTCGGGAAAGTAGCTTTGGGTGCCTTTGGTTTTGGATGCTTGACTTCAGACACAGACACACTGTATCTGGGACTATGTGCACAAGAAACACAATGGCAATCTTTTCATATGTATTTCTTGTATCATACATGCTCACAGCAGCCAAGATCAAACGTCTTTTTTAAGACAGGCAGTAGAAGACATGCTTATTTTACAGAATATTCGATGCAAATGGCCCAGAATGCCAAATGCTACCATGTCCTTTTCACAGAAACACTGTGAATGCCCCTCATTCTTTATATGGACACAGAGGCCTTATGCAGCTTTCCCATGTCTCAGAGGAAGTGACCAAATGCAGAATTAGGACTCCTGTGAGCATACCTCACCTGCTTTGGGGATAGACAGGTATGATTTGTTCATGCAGCAAAGGCTGGCAGACAAATGATAAAAGAGCATGTCTCTGCTAAGGTGGATGGAAGGAGATCCACACAGTTGTGGCCATTTGGGGATTATCAGTGCTGAGTGGGAGTAGCTAAGATGTGGCTGCAGTGCAATGTCAAACAGAAAAGTGACACATTGCTTGGAAAATCCAGTTTAACTAGTCAGTATGAATAATGCTCATGTGCCTCAGTTGCATTTTGCAGATGACTTTGTTCTTAACAAGCCATGTATTTAAGATACCTATTGACCCTCAGCATCCCTTCTTCCTAGTCCCAGTTTGAGCAAATCCCCACATATACGGCATTAGACAGAAAGACTAAATTGCTGCAACACTCAAGTGGAAGAGGGAATGTACTCCTAGAGATCCTTATGCCAAAGTTGTCCTATGAGCATAAATATTCTAACAAGCTTTATCCTGTCACAATAAAGCTATAAAGTTGCTTTGTTCAGCACATGATAATGGCTTTGTAATTCAATTATTGGTAGAATTTTCCTTTAGGGATTTATCTTTCTTTAGCCTCAGCACTCATGCGAATCCCTTATCGTAAATCTTGCCAATGCAAAAGCAGCTCCTCCACTGCCTCTGGACATATCCTGTCACTTCATGTTAAAAAATTGGCACCTTCCTCCTCAGCTTAGTGAATGGCAGGTTTTTGGTTTTGTTTTAAAGGACAGAATGAAAACAACAACAGTGGATGATGCTCCTGTTGTCCTCAGTAGCATTAATTTTTTGGTTCCACTCATGTTTCTGTAATACTAAATTCTAATTGCCATTCATAAAAATAGTAACATGTAGCACTGAACAGGGAGCTTTTTGTCCAAAGATACAAAAGCACTTGACAATCAACCTTTAAGTAACCTTCCCTGCATGGTACTGATTTGTTCAAGGCCTATGGAAAAGTACAAGACAAGCAGACCAAGTTAGAAATAGGGGCTGAGGAAAATTTTTGTTCTCAGCTTTATAGATAAACTTCACTGATTAGTCAAGAGCACAGGGGCCTCATTGATTTGACCAAGATCACACAGTTGCTATGTGGCAGAGACAAAAATAGAGCCTGATAGTCCTCCAGGCTCCTTTTTCTCTTACTACTATATTGACTCCATGAGGACTTTGCAGATACTCTCTGTTCCCTTTTTTGCTTGCAGAGGTCAGTGAATCTGCCCCAGGGAGCTTAGTGTGGGAGGCAATTCTTGTGGTTTCTTTAGTTCAGTCCCTATTATGTGAAATTTCACAGATTTTACTATTCCTGGAACATACTTTAAAGACTGCTTTCTAGCTCTAACATCTCCTAACCACATCCTCCTGACATGTTTTAGAAACACAGACAGATTCCAGATAGGCATAAATCAGCACTTCATTTCTTTATATCTGGCTAATAAATCTCCTCTGACCGTAATTTAATTAGTTTTTCCCTGCTATGTCTCTGCTCTATTCTTTCCCACATTGTCCACTCACATGAAATGATACAATTTGGTGCAATTCAACTGGCACTACTGGGCCAATCCATTCTCTGGTTTGCTTTACTCAGTATGTCACCCTTTCTTTAGGGCTGATAGAAAACAGCAGTGCAGTGAGTAAAGCCCAACTTCTCCTAATTGTGCCACCTCACAGCACTGACCCAGAAATCAGGTGGCTGTTGCTGCTAACACTGAAATAGTGAGTAGGTAACTGAGGGTAGGGATGTGATTTTCTGGCCGTGGGGAGTCACTTTTACTCTCACCATCCCACCACTTTTTAGAGCCCTAGTGCACAATAACCCACACCCTTCCACGCTCTGCTGTCTGCAAACCCCACAGATTCGAGGGCAGCAGCAAAGGAAACCTTCTCCCCTGCTGCTGTAACACCACAGCTCCCCGTGGGAAGCTCCAGAGAGGAAACTCAGCTAAAACTCTGAAATAGACGGCTGCAAATTCTCAGGAAGTAGCTGTCTATTGCTGGTAACACAGGGTGGGAGGAATGTCTCAAAATGAGGATCTAAACTAAGTGGATAAAATTCAGTTAACCAGGACTAGATCCTGATTTTAAGATAGCCCTTCAATCCTATATCTCTTTTTCATATACTGCAGGAAACTAAGACTTCAAGTAGGCTTGAAGAGAAAGGAGGAGGAAAGTTATTTATAGTTATATAGTATAACTAACTCTAGTTATATTATATAACTCTAGTTATAGCCTCTGAGCTCCCCTCTTTGATATCATGAACCAAACCTTTCTGATTTACAGCGTGTCTGCTGGTACAGTCTAACAGGATCACAATTTCCTACTGTGTTAAGACCATGTCTCTTGCAGTGCTGTGGCCCAGTCAGGCAGCTCTGGAGGAGGCCAGCCAGTCATTTAGAGCAGGAGTGGAAGGTCAGCTCTGGGAACACAGCATGCTGCTCATTAAACATACAAGAGAACGCAGCAGTGCAACCTTCCTGACACATATCCAGTCAAATCCACAGGTGACTTACCTGTGCACTGCTTCACCTTCTCAAGGTGTGCTCTTTATAGGTGCTCACAGAGAAATCAGCTGCTTAGTCCAATGCCTGCTGGGAACTGACACGTTCCAGGGTCCTGCACAGCACTGCAGGCTCCTGCTACTGATTAGCCTCCAAATCAAGAGATTGAGCATGGTGAATGGATGCCTGCCTACTTCTGCAGAACTTTAATGAGGGAACGTGGGTGATATAGAAAAGCTGAAGCTCATGGGAGCCTGTACTCATTTACAAAGAATCTCTGGATGATTTTTAAACAAATATCTGCCAAATTGAGAAAACTAAAACACACCAACCTATGCATCAATCAGACTATGGCTTCTTGGTCCCAAAAGGCTTAATCAGATAAACATTTGCTTCATTCACACCTGCTGAAAACTGTTGTGGGTTTCTCTGGCATGTACCCAGAACCACCATATTTAAACTATGAAGAAACCTTTTGAATTAAGTTTCTTCCCTTCAACTCACTGAATAAAGCTAAGGCTTGTGTGTTAGATCGAGTGGATGATTTTCTGGACAGGATGTCACAATGCACTTTGATTGGCATCTTTCCCATCACCTTCCAGCAGTTGCCCTGCAGTGATTAAAAGGTCTTGTTCAGCCATACACAGCATCATTTGTAAACAGCCCAGGCACTGAGGCATTTAAATTGCCTCAGCCCACCTGGGTGGGTGTGCAAATCTCACCAAGCCAAGAACTGACAAACACTGGGACAGTGTACCCAGCTTGCTCCAAGTGCTTGACTATAATGAAGTTTTTAACAGGGCTTTGACATCTCATCCCCTTGATTTTCAGCTCTTTCAGCTGCTTCAGTGAACACAGTCAGAGCTTTTAAAATACAGTCTCCAGCCTCCTCTGAAAAAGAAAATATATATACCCTATAATTATACTGTAAAGATTGACTTTCTTTGCTACTACTCATAAAAGAAACACAAATATAACCCTATCTACTTATCTGTCCTCCCAGCTGCTTACAGGCTTTTCTCCCCTTCAGTGTGTGTGTGCATATTTTTGTATTATTTCATGAGTAAGGTTGGTTGGCTTACTATTGTATAATGTTTGCCTCCATTTTCTTCTCCTGCTTATATCAGAAAAACCTAAGACTGAGTGGAGGCCCAGCAACCTCTCTTACCAAACTGCCATATCTCCTTTAATTTCTTCAGGGAATCATTAACATCATGGACATGTGATGCTCCTGGAAATCATAAATAGTGTGAGTTGGAGTGGATCCTAAAAATCACCTAGCTCCAGTTCTCCTGCCACAGGCAGGGACACCTTCCACAGATTGGGTTGGTCAAAGCCCCTTCCAACTTGGCCTTCAACACTTCTAAATTCACAGCTTCTCTGGGCAACCTGTGTCAATGCCCCACCACCCTAAAAGTAAAGAATTTCCTCCCAATATCTAATCTACACCTGCTCTTTTTTCAGCTTGAAGCCATTACTCCTTGTCTTTCCCTCTCCAGCTCTCTTGTAGCCCCTTCCAGACACTGGAAGGTGCTCTAAGGTCTCCCCAGAGCCTTCTCTTCTCCAGAATGAACATCCCTGTAGCTGTTGGTCTCTCAGCAGAGGTGCTCCAGCCCTCTTATTATTACAGCCTTCCAATCTCCTTGAAGTACAGAGTGCTATTAGTTTTGTATTTCTCCTGCTTGCATGTCCGGGTGCAACACTCAAGTAAAAAAATAAAATCAATACCACTGATAGAGATAATGATTGTAACTTGATGATCTAATTTACTAGTTGGGCTTTCTGTTGTTCATTTTATGTCAGTTTTTAAGACACTTTTATTATTTGATTTTATTTCTTTCCTCCCCCTCCAAGTTTCTCAAGGTTAGGTTTTGATTAGAACTCGATGAGAATCTTTTCAGAAAAACGTTTTGATTAAAAACCATTACATTTTGAGAAATTTTAATAAGATTTTTAACCTTTCAAATTTTTTTTTTTTTTTAGGGCCACTCTAATTGTGGTGCCTTGACTTACTGACTTTTAGGAAATAATTTCTGGTGGAAGGCATGACTTGATCTGAGGACCATAATAAAAACCTGGCTTTTGATGACCAAAAAAAGTCTGCATTTATACTTTGGCCATACTGAATTACATGCACTTTGAGCAATTTTTCTGCATGGACTGGTCACAGATGTTTAGATTTGCAATTCACGAAGTATCACCATTGAACTTTGACTAGATGACTGAACCACTTTAAAAAAGGAAGAAAAAGCAATGTAATTCCCAGTGCAACTGGTTCACCAATTGAGTTCACATTTGTATTCACTACAAACCAGCATCTATACCAGCAAAATTCCACACTAGGAATGTATACCAAAAATCACCAAGTACCAAAAAATAAACTCAGAAGTATTTAAATAAATTTATTTATTTTTATCCAACTCTTTTAGCTAGGATCTACTGCAGTCTCTTTCCCTAATGCCAACTACATTAGTAAACACTGTGCTATCAGCAATAATCCATGTATATTAACTTGTTTCTGTATTATGCTGCTGAATTAATATTGCTTAGAATATTCCTTCCTAGTAATTAGAGTATTTTCATAGAGCACAGTTCCAGAATTACCAAGTACTTTGATAACTTTTATGCATTTTTCTGTCACAGTATATTTAACAGCAAAATCTCAAGAAGCTGCCAGAAAAAAATAATAAAAAACATGAAAATTGTTGATACAGTGCATAACTGCTCTGCCTTGGGCTTTTATGCAGTGTGGATTCTTCCAAGTCTCACCTGACACATCATATGTGGTTGACTCTCTCAGTGGAGCACATTTTTCTCAGTACACCACTTGACATCCTTAGATTTTGCACAGATATGTGATGATACCCAAATTACAGAAATTATTAGAGGTCTCAGTTAGAACAGCCCATCACTGAAGCCTGCCCAGTCACAAGTGTGTCCTAACAACCTCCTAATGAGGTAGGAAATTACGGATCCCTGTTTTGAACTTTTGTTTTATATTGTTTTTTGTTGGAGGTTTTTCAGACAAGTCTCCAATCACCTCTCATTTTAAAGGTTTGACTTCATGTGCTCATCTCCCACTGGATACCTCCTTTCATAGAGTGACATTACACCCCTTTCATCACAAGTGTGGATGTCAGGACATCACTTAGAGCTGCAGGTGGAAGAATGAAAGGGGGGAACAGAAGAGCTTTGAATAAAAAACATTTAATTTCCATATTAATAATTTCCCTTAATGAAACAGAGGATGCAAGAATAAAAAGTACATATGGGCTACAAGGAACTGAGCTGTGTCTACACAGAGCGTTTTATCAGAGTTCTGTAGTAAGCATCATCAGACTGTTTTTCTTCAGGGGTTCAAATTTCCCTAGAGTGGTAGAAGGAAGAGGTTTTTCACAGAGCAGCCAAAAATAAGCAAATAAAGAAGAAAATTCTCTTGGTAACAGATACAAGAAATGCAGCTGTAAAAGACACTTCTCTGACAGTGTCTGCAGATAGAGCCTTCTCAAGACTAAAACTAGCAAGCTCAGTGGAGTTTATTCACAAGACTCTTGAGTGACCCAAAAGCTATTTACAAGACAACATGACAGACTAAAATGGCAATGAAAATATCAGTGAGCAATCAGGAAAATGCATCTTTGCTTTCATCAACCATTCAAATCCATGTAAAAGTCTTTAAAGTCTTCCAGGTGCTGCTTCCCTGTCAAAACAAGCAGCGTAACTAAATGCAGCCTCAAGAAGGCCTGATGCCAGAGGCTTTGTGTTTTCTTATTTTAAAATAGTCCTAGTTTAGAGAGTACTGGAAGCAATCTGTACTAAAGCAACTCCTCAGCCTTCCTTGGATATCAGAATATTTCCTTCATTCTCTGCCCAGTACAGCTGTGTCCTGGTTGATCCCTTCAAAGCCATTTAGTTTAGATAAAGCACCAGGAAAAGGAGAGAGTATCCCCACATTCTGCTTTAAGTTGTGACTTCAGGACATTTTACTTCACTATTTATTTCTGCTCTTAAGAATAAGTGAAGTCAGTCTTCCCACTTTTCAAGTTGATTACACTCTGTATATTCACGAGCCAAAATATATAATAATAAATTTAAAAAGCCCAACCAACAACAAATCACGGGCAAGGCTTTACTCAACCTGTACACCAGCACTGGCTACAGAGGTGGTGCTGCAGAAATTTGGATTTCCACTGTACTGCACCCTCTAAGGCCCCAGTTCCCTTCTGCTTTTCTTGCATGGGGAACTAACTGTGACCAGCACTGAGTGCAGAGGGCTTCCCTTCTGATTCAGCATTTCAGTGCTGCTGTATCCTCAAGTACCTGGCTGCACAGAATGGAAATGCATATTAAAGCCCAGTGCTCTTCTGTGGTGTTCTCACACCATGCACATGCACAGCTGTTTTCTACTGTGGACGTGCTTGAGGACAGTGTCCATAGAATTGCAGCTAAAAGTATTCTTTTTGTCCTAGGGTCATTATGATCATCACAAATAGCCAGAATGAAATGCCAGAGTGTTTCCACAAATTGTATTATTTTCACTTTTGACAGCAGAAGTACTCTAGCTGAGGTGTGTTATACAAGGGGCATTCTGTTCAAGGTGAAAATACAGGCTTGCAGTTTCATGCTTTGTGAATGGCTGCAGGGAAATTAGATGGGTGGATGGAACATTTTGTCATCTTTTAACTTGCTCTTTGACTTCGAAGCTACAAGCCTAAGTTCCCTTATTTGTTAGGTTCTAAAAGGCATTCAAAATTCGAGCTCCACGAAAGGGAACATTACAACTTCATTGTTTTTCTTATTGCAGGTGTCCATCAGCTCATTTCGCAATTAACCAGAACTGTAAGCAATGACAGGAAACTGCAAAAGGCTTGGAACACTCTACAGGACATGGGGACCCAGGAACAGGGACAGTCTTTTCAGCCTCTGAGCCCCTTCAGCAATTACAATTCTGTTGTCTCGAACTCAGGGTACCCAGCTTTCTATGACTTTCTGCTTTTATTAGCCCAGAAAAAAACAGAAGATGTGTAAAGCTCTGTGTTTGCATCTGACATTTTTGAAACCCTGTTAAGAATCCTGCAGGAAAGAAATAGTGATATAAACACACATGTGACTGTCTATACAGTCACTCCCACAGAAATTAGTTTAAGTTAAAAATGGAATTTAGCTTGCATTACCTTTAGCTAACACAGGTTCTGAGAAAGGATTAAAAAGCAGAAGCAGCAAACAAAATGTCTGGTATATCCTTTGCAGACCAAATAAAAATTCAACTTTAGAAGTAAATTTGACCTAGAGCTCTTTCTTATTTTACAAATTAAAAGAAAATATTTGACTGAACCACTCATGAATCTTGCTATGTTCAAAACCTGTGGGTTGGACATAAATTTACAGTTTAGAAACTACCATGCTGGTCTCATTTTAATCATTGGGTTCAGCTCCACTCGATTTCAAGATGACTATTTTAGCAAAAGCTTCTCTTCTAAAGGCATAGTCACAGGACATAAGCCCACTTCTGCTCACAGGCAGACTAATGGCTCCATAAGGAGTCGATGAGAAGTCCCAAAGATTTACACCAACACACAAGCAAACCTTATCTTTGATTTGGACTATACAACCATGTTTGCAGCAGGGAAAAAAAGTTCAGCATCTCCTTGATCTCTCAGCTTTCTTTTCCATGTAAGTCAAAGTTATACTGGTATCTGTCTAGTGGCAGCATGCTCAAGGACTTTCAAGGACTAAGTGGGTCTAACAGTAATTAAAAGCACAACACAGCCACTAGAGGATGTCTATCTGTGACAGAAATGCTGGTGTCCTCCAAGACTTCAAGCTTTGTCCCTTAATTGTAGCAGGACCAGACTGAACTCTTCACTCCCCCATCCTAAATCAATACTTTCTTCAGACTATTATTCAGCATATTTCAATTCTGCATCATTATTTGATGTAAGACCCAGTATTCCAATGTGGTATAAACACATAATGCCCCTTTCATACCAGTTCTAAATTAATCTCAACAAACCAGCAGTGCAGACTGTATTCAGCCACACTGCCTTCAAGACCTCATTCCAACACCTCTGTATGTGTCAAGGAAATGAAGAAGAGGGCTTTGCTCTTACCAGTAGAACCTGTTTGGTGTAACTCCCTCATGAAGAAGCAGCCATCTTCTGCCAAACTCCACGGAACTGAATAACTGTGGACAAAAACAAACAGTCATGAACCACAGTAAAACACAGAGATACCAGAGAAATTAAGTTGAAAAACCCTCTACCACATCTGAGATAGTGACTTGGGCTTTTATTCATCCCAGCCTCAAAGGGACACACTTGGGACAGCTGGAACATGTATTTTATTGGCACAGAGAATACTGTGATTAAGGGACACAACTGGTGTTACCTGAGGGATCACTTCATGGGTAAACCTAGCAACCAGCCCTGAATGAAAATTCATCATCCAGTTGCCTTCCTCAATGTCAGAAGGACATTGCCTGTCCATTAGCAGTGCCATCCTTGGGAAGCTGTGTGAATTGGCACCAGGAGATGTTCTAACCTGCCCAGACTTCCCTTGCAGGACTGGATGAGTTTAAACAGCACAAGTTACTTGTTCTAAGGAAACCTGTGAGTCTCCCTCTGCTCTTGTCCTTCTGCCAACAACATGACACCTTCTCTCCTCGTCTGGTTATGCAAACAATATCCAAATACATCAATCATTTCAGAAAATCTTTCCATGATAAATACCAAAGCAGGCTGAGAAAGGTCAGCAAAAAGGCACGTTACAGGTACTATAAATCCTTTGACATGTCTTTGTGGAATCGTATACAAATGTTACTATTACAGAGCACTTACAAACAGCTGCTCTCCACAAGTGCTGCCATCAAGTAATTCTCAGAAGGCCGGTAGAGGGAAGGATCACTTGGGTTCTGTTATTTCTTTTGCTTAGTTTAGCTTCAAATTTATCATGTGGAAGGACTGAGAGGCAGTCAGCTCTACACTTTTCTTGCAGATTCATCCTGTTTCTTCCCCTCCTTTCTTTACCTGGAAGACTTGGTCAGTCCCCTTTTCTAGCAAGGCAGATGTTGGACATTTTTTTTTAACTAGTATCTCCCTTTTCATGACATCTTTTAAAGGATTTTGCATAAAATGCAAATGATAAAGATTCAGATGATCTGAATCTTTATGTGCAAATCATAGCAAATTTTTTTGGAACATGAAATAGCAGTGGATTGGTAGGAAAGAAAGATGGATGTCTGTGAGAATAGCTGAGAAGAAAAAAATTATGATTTAGAAGCTTTGGGTTAATGAGAAAGATGATTTGAATGTATTTTAACAATTATGAGACTGGGATGTATAAAAACCTTTGAGGTCTACTTATTTGGATATTGATTCCAAATGCAAAACTCAATATCCCTCACCTTTCCTATGGTAAAAAACTTGTAAAAACACAGAGAAACTAATTAAAAGAGCTTTTTAGTAAACAGTAGACTAGCATGTATTAAAATTTACTTTGAAATATTAAAATTCATCTCTTTCATCTCCCTCTCTCTTGAACACTGTCAAAGAAGAGAGGGGAGAAGGCGGAGGGGACAAAAGATAACAAGAGTAAGAAGAGGGAAAAACAGTTTAGTTCTGTAGCTAGAAGTGCATCCAATTTTAAAACTTCAGTAAGTCTGTTATTTTTCCTTAAGTAGAAGATTATAGATATTTTTATTTGAAACTTTAAGAAACCCTAACTATAACAAAGGAAAACTTTTCTGTTTGGAAATTAAAGAAAATCTTTCAGAACATTGAACAACCACTTTTTGAAGTGATTTAAGGCCATCTATTCAAGAACTTCACCATTACAGGAAGCATTTTTCCTCCTCCACATTCAAAATCCATTTCTAGACCTTTTTTATAATTGCAGCAAGAAATAAAAACATGATAACAATAAGCTATTTCTATTATCTATCATCTCTCTGATATCAATGTTTTTCTTTTCATGGCAAAGCAGTTCCTTCTGTGCCAAGTACTGTCTTTGACATACAGTAATTTAAGTTTCAATAAAGCTCGTATGATCCTTTAATTAAAAACAGGGAGCAATCCACACTCAGCAAATTCCTCTGCATTTCCAGACCAGGGACAAACAGGATGCAAGCTTTTCAGGGACACTGATGTTCCGAAGGGTGACATCATCATATTGAATTTTGTTTTGATGCCTTGGGTTTTAGCTTTTCTATTTTTCAGAATCTCTGCTGCTTAATGTGTAACTGTGAAACTTCATATTAGGTGTTAGTAAGGTCTCTTCACAGGGTAATTAGACAAAAGAATTCCTTTCTAGCTAGGGAATCAAGGACAGCTGGTACCCAAAAAGCAGAAACAACAGCAAGGGAAAGGGGGTCTGAGACTTCATAGCCTGGGGCTGTGGTTGGACAATTGACCCCAATGTGTAGATGAACCAAAACTTACAAAAGTGTAAAAACTCGTGACCAGGATCCATCTTGGATTTGATCTGGGTGCAGCCCTGGCTGGGCTCTTGCACTGCCCAAGATGTATCCTTTCAATAAATACCTATTTTATCCCTTTTGCTCTGCCTAGTCTGTATTCCAGGTCAGCCTTCCAGGCAACAGTTTTCCCACTTTTGTATCTCAGCTTTATCCCCCTCTGGTTTCCCTGAGCATAACTCTCAGCAGGTTATTCCCTCTCTGAATTTGCTGGTGACAGTAACCTACCCAGAACAAATTAATTACAGCCTGCAAAAGCTTTCTCTGTGCTCGTGTAGCACCCTCCTCCACGCCTGCAGTCCCACTGCAGTGCCAGGTGCTTGACAGCCCCAGTGGCACAGCTTCCCTCTGGCTCTCCCAGCACAGCTCTTCCTTTACCTGCAGCATCTGCCAGCTCCCCCAGGAGAACGAGAACGGAGGCTGGGATGCTGCACAGCACCCAGACAGCCCTGCTTCCTCCTAAGCTGTGCCCTGAGGAAGATGTGATTCAGGCAAAAAAGTGGAGAAATGCAAGAGCTTCTAAGTCTGTTTCAAAGGCAGGAAATGGCAGCAATTCTACTGTCAGGGCTGGACTCTTAAATTAGAAGCCAGTGCCCAGTGAGCTGGAGACAGCGTGTGAGCAAAGGCAACAGCTCTCAAAGGGAAATACCAGCTCCCTGGGAGCCCAAATCCAAAGCTCTCATTGTCTTTGATTTTCATCCTCTGCCATTATCTCAGCACCAGCTTTGGCCTTTACTAACTCACAGCAGCACAAGCAGCACTAATGTATCTTTAGGGAACCCCACCATATGTACAATCACCCCCTCAAAAAAAAAATTGCAGTAGAGATTTTTTCAGATATTTTATTCTAAGTATCATTCATTTTTAAACCTAGTTTATTCAGTTTGACTGAAAAAAAGAAGTATTTGAAGGCTACATTTTTGTCAGGTATAGGTTATGATACAGCTGGGATTATTTTTCTCCTTTTAGCAGTTGTAGTTCTTGAATGGATATTTTTTAAACCCAGCATGACATTTTGCTCGTTACAAAATCCCTCTCTCTCCTGGGACTTCTTGTGATAGCCTTGTGCATGCAGTCCCTTCAAAGCTGACATTTTGTTTTCTTTGGCAAGCACTGCTGTGTGATGACAATTTGCATTATTAGACTGAAGTTAGATAATGTTCTTTGCCACACTTATTTTTCAAGCACAGATAGAAAAGGAACCTATTACAATTCTATTGTATGTTTTCATTTGAGGGCCAAGCTGACATTTCCGTTTTCATGGAGACAAAACTATTATGAAGTACAAATCTTGTATTGATCTCTCAGATTTGACCCTTGTTCATCAGGGAAAAATTCTCTTCTTGTTTCGTCTCTTGTACATTTATTTTTCTGTGTAATACGCAGATTGTGTAACAACCTTTAAACGGTCTGGGTTGGCTTTGTTTTGCTTTTTTAAATTTTAATATTCTGTGAAGTAGAAACCTACCACCTACCTCATTTATATAAGAAAAAAAGAAATGCAAAGGAAAAGAAGAGAGTATTCTGAGGTTACAAATACTTTCTGAGGCTGAGCAGGGATTCAAATAAACCCTTTGAATGGTGAGACAATTACCCAGCCCTCTCACAGCACACCACCACGGTCTCTGGGAGTAGGGAAAGCTGACATCCAAAAACTGAATTTCTCTCCTTATCTACACCAGACATGATATGATACTGCCTCTCCCAACCTGTATGAGAAGCCCAAGAGCTGGTCATGTATTTTGTAAGGATAGGGCAAGTTTCATCTTAAAATACTCTGCAATATCTAGGTAACAGCAGAATACTGTTGGCACATATTATTCTTTCCCCTTCTAATTTCCTGATCTTTCTAGTGCCAACCAAGACTTGAATAATTTTTTACTTTTGCATTTCACATTTTAAAAAACTCAACTAAAATCTATAAAATATAAGGAGAAAACATGACATTTTTTCAAAATGTTCCATTAAGAATAACTGGGATTTATTTGACCCACCCATTCTGATATAATATTATCTGAAGGGTCATTAAGCCAGTCAAGACCTACCATCACCCCTTCTGTTTTCAACAGATTACTTTTCCTAGCCAAAGCTGTTATGTGAGGAATGTCTTGTGCCTCTATCTGCACTTTAGTGCCTTTACAGATTGCTGCAGATACAACTGACCCTGAGTGTCCATGATGTTTCATCATTCAGCATTTAAAATAATTTGATTAAATATTTGATTCTGATGCTTCTGCACCTACAGATCTTGAATCAAGTGGCAGTTCCATGTGCTTCCTATGCTGATGAGGAAATTAAATTTTATACAAAGATTTAATCTTACGCAAGAAAAGATACACACACAGAAATTAAAAACCTGGTTAAATAAAGAGTGATTTAAATTGCATGTTGGAAGTGACATTGGGGAAATACTTCGAGAAAGCTAGTAGTTCCTATTATTTTTCTTTTATTTAAGAGATTTCCCCTAAACAAGTTATAAAGGAATACAGTATGGAGTCTGGGTTGACAGGGTTTACCAACTTGGTCTACCATTCAAAAAAGAAAAGGCTCTCTTTCTCTCACCTCTAATTTCCATTCTCCCTGGACACAGATCAGACCAAAACCAAATCAATCTACACTGCATTACCGACCTAACAAAACCCAGATGCAACTGGAAAACGAGCTCAGAACAGCTTTGAAAGCACTGGGCTGGATTCAAATTCACCTCTAATCCCATGAGAAGGTTTCTACAAGCCAGTGCACCTGGTACTTTCTCCACATATGCTGACTTCTTGACTCTCACACTTCCTGGTGTTTCCATGAGATATTAAAACTAATGCTATTCGTGGTGTTTCCCCCTCACCCCTTCACACACAGTTTATTCACATACAAAAATCCTCAAAACACCAGTGCACCTTAGCCACAGATTTTGCATTGGTGACCCATATAAATATTTTGAGAGATCTTGCTTTCCCTCAAATTTCAAATTAACCAGAGAATGCAAACATCCCAAAAGTAAAGTTTGGCTTTAACTATGAACATAACTGAGTCCAATGGGATAGAGATCATTTTTTCTGAAGATGCAACAATACAATTTGAAATACATGCCAGCAAGTCCTTATTTTTCTTCTCATTCATTTATGCAGAATAAATTTATTGCTGATAAATTGTACTTGACCACTACTGTTTTTACTACTACTACAAATGCAGGTGCATTTGAAGAAATTTCAGTCTTCTACAAGGTTCAAACATCATTCTTGTTGTTGATAAGAGTATTTTTCAAGTATTATTAAACTGTGAAAGACCATATTTTGAACTGATCTAAAATTTAGGAAAGCAAAGAACAGTAGGGAAGGCATCATGTGGATTGCTGCAATTTGTTGATGTATTCTCCAATTTAAATCTCTCTTTTATTTCTTTTGCTTTCTATGCAGTCTGCAGGAAAAGTGGGGTTAGTGCACCAGGGAGGGACTTCAGATTGAACATGTTTATATAGGCATATACAACAGTCCTTTATGGTCTTTCACACCCCTTTGCCCCTGACTCTATCTTTGGATGAAAATTTATTACAGTGGGAAAGAAGTTTCCACAGTGGCAAAAGAGACATCTCAAAACAGGATGAAATGGAAGGAACAGGGACTTGGATGGACACGTGTTCCCAACATGCATCCAGAGCAGCTGACTTGGGTATCAAAGTACATTACATTTAAAGAAATTGCTGTGCAGGGCATTTCTTCTTCAGAGCAGCCAAATGTGGGGAGGTATGCTGCTATTCCCTGAATCAGACTGTGGACCAGGCTTTTCTCTTCTAATGCTGCATTTAACAGAAAAACATGTTTTATATAAAAAAGAATCTGAAATCATGCATGGTATTTCTTTCCTAAAATAAAACATACTGAAATGGGCTACAGGGCTAATACTCATTTACTTCCCTGATCTATTTGTAAGTTGCACTGTTAAGAAGCTTAAAAATCCTTGAAGCAATAAAGTTCATGGGATGCTGCATAGACTTTGAACATTTTAAGTTGCAGGCAATGCATTAATCATGCATGCAGAAGCCATCAATCAGGTTACCCAATAATTAGTGTTTATTGAATGCTGATGGAAAGACATTAGTGATAAAGCTGTCAGATACCTGCTTCACAGCCCATTCCAACACCAGTGATGTCTGCAGCTGTTTTTGCTGATGAGCCACATGCTATTGCCATGCAGAGTTGTTTGGTATGGTCATAACACAGCAATTGCTTTTGTGAATGTCTAGCAGATCAAAGCACCCTAAAGATGACCCTCAGCTTTCCTCCTACCTATCCCTCAATAACTCCTCACACATTGTCAGCTATGAGCCACATCAGCCAGTATTCTGGTTTTGTAGCAGTTTGCAAGCAATTGCATTAGGATAACGTCCCCAGTTTGTTCAGCTCACATGGTAAAAAAGGGACAGGAAACATATTTTTTACCAGGAGGTATTTAAAGGACTCTGACTGGCATATATATTTTAAAGACAGAAGGAGTCTCTAATACCATCAGTGTGTTCTCCTAACAGATGCTGCAGCATCTTTACCAGTAACTCAAGAAGTAGAGAGAATTATTCAGGCCAACAACTGATGGCTGAACTAGATTGTATCATTTGGAAAGACACCCAATCTCAAATACAACGGATGATGAATTTGCCACTACACTTAGTATGTTGTCCTCAAGGTTAATTCCCTTCTCTACTAAAAAATCCTATCTCTGTTACAGGCAACAGGGTACCCAGCATTTGCTTTCTGCTGTGTTGTAAATTTACTAAGTAGATACATAATTGCTCAGATAACTGCAATAAATAAGCACATTTTTTTTAAAAAGTGTATCGTATTTGAATGAGAACAGAAGAGAAAAGGCTTACTACAGCAGAATTTAGGGCAAAGTGTCAGAATTTTCATGCACACATGCACCGCTTTAAATTTAAAAATAAATTATTGTTCATCATTTGCGTTATATTAAAACCTATGGCTTCAAGTGAATGTAGTGTTGACAGGCACTTTGTATAATAAGATCTGGAGACATTTTGGAGATTACACTCAACCAAATGACAGACACAAAGAAAAGACAGAGGTGAGTCATGTACAGAAAAGTGATGGGAGTTGCTCAACACCACAGAGATCAGTAGCACATCCACTGATATGGAGCACGTCTTTTTTCCTAATCCAGTGAACCATCCCACCCTGATGTAAAGGAAAAAGCTGGTTTTTTTCATGGAAGTAGAAAAAGTGGAGTTATATAGAACACAGAAAATCTAGCAGAGAAACGACAGATCTACCCTTAACTAAAAGAACATATCCAAGGATCCCAAACCTGAAAACGAGTAAGTTCTCTAAGAGTACAGAGAGCTGATGTTTATACAGATGGATAAGCAAGGACATATTGATTTGCCTAAAGATGAGTGAGTCAGTGGTAAAGAGCACAGTGATTACTCCTTGAAAGTCTTTCCTTCTGTTTCACTGATCACACTCCTGGCCAAGAAATCTATTTTCCACTGGGCTCTGCTAGTTGATTTTCTTTTTCACTTTTATTATCAGAGTAGGAAACAACATTAGAGATTCCTATCACTTTTAATTCCATTCTTTATTTTAAATTGTTACGCCAGCACATTATGCTTAGTGAGGTCTGTAAAAGACTGATGGGTACTCTAGGAAACTATATTTTTCAACTCACTTTCTACATTGGCTTATAGCCAATTTAAAAAGGAAAGGAAAAAAAAGAAGAAGAAGATATAATCTGGCACCATTACTCTTCTTTTGATGTCCCTTCCTTGTTTATTTTCAGAAGGCTGGCTGCCACCAAATGCTTATCAATTTGCCCAGAGATAGCAAGGGATGTTTGCAGAGGGTTGTGTGCAAGATGTGTTATCACAATGATGCCTAACAGGTACCTGTGCTTCCAGTCCTCACACAGCCCTAGCCACAAATGAGGGTATTTCTGTGCATTGGTTGATTAAAAACAACCACATGGAATGTCTTACAAACAGGGAACAGCATTCACAAGGCCTTCCTGTGGAAGGCCCTATGCATCCCTGGCACAAGTGCTGGTACCCAGAAGAGTTATCTAAGATCAAGCAGAAAGTGCAACGTTGCAAAAGCTGGGGCAAGCAACTTTTAACATGGAAATTACTTTTTACTTTCTCCACCTTCAACAATGTGCATCAAAGAGAATCAAGTCTGCTGGAGAACTAGCTTGGATTATTAGTGGTGCCCCAAATATTAACACGAATAGTGTAGACTGTTGCAGGAGTAATGCCACAGGGAAAGGGGGAGTTATTCCACAGGCTAATGTTAGCTTTATGCAAACTAGTTAGTTCTCTGGTTGTGTCCAGAGTCTGTCAAAAGAGATAGGCTTTTCCAGAGGATGATTCAAAGTGGCTAATGCTTACCACTCTAGAGAAGCTTGTTTCCTCTCCATTAATTTTAGATGGGATTAGCCTCCCTCAGCTAACATTAGCCCAAGTGAATAGTCTCTAAATTGTTGTCACCACTGCTGTCAGCAGTGTAGGAAAAAAAAGCCCCACACCAAAAGGAGGTCACTTGATTGTAACAGCTTTTGTTGTTTCTTTTTTGTTTTGTTCTTCTGGTTGCTTTGTTTTGGGTTTTTTTTTGTTTTTTGTGTTTTTCTTTTCTTTTTTAACTATGATGCAATTTCTGAGAAAATTAATCTGTATTTTATTCTCCCTTCTCTGGTCTATGTAAGAAATGATTGTTACCATTGAAACTGAGAGTGTGTAAATAGAAAAATAATAGAAAAGATTTATGTTGAAAGGAACCCCTGGAGGTTCTGGGTGTGATCCTTTTCCAAGCAGATTCACCCTCAAAAGATCCTAATGCAGTGAAACAAAAGGTTTTTAAATTATGGAGTCTAATCAGAATAGGCCATCACATCTTGAAGAGTGAATATTGGCTACATCTATAGCAGATACTCTACTGTCAGACACAATATTAGACCAAAACACACGGATAGATGAGGCTGAAGGTACTTTAAAGTGTTGGTCTGCTCTCTTACAGACATCCTATGGCCATATGAATCTGTATCTCTTCTCCAAGTGTTTTCTCTGTCATCCCAGAAATAATACCTTTCTCTTCCACTTACATGTATGAGGAGTGGACATCCTTTAATGCATGAAAATCAAGAAGATTATATGGTTTGATGTCAGAAGATATGTTGCCTTGCCTCATAAGTATCAGAATCCTGATTTGCCAAACTTCAACACTTTAGAAATACAGCCAAGTATCAGTTCCTAGCATTCATCTTCAGCATGATACACACAGTAAATAAAGGTAGGCAGATGGAACCAGACTTTTGGAAAAGACCAAAATGAATAAAGAAAGAAAAAACCCCAAAACTTAAACCTCTTCATTTACTAGTGTTATGTTGACAGGGCTCCTTTAATTTGGGGTCCCTAGCTTTCCAAGAGTTACTTTAAAATGAGAATGGAGAAGCAACAACAATAACTCCATTTTAAACTTGCTTTTCAGCCTCTGCTGCTGCCTCTCAGTACTTGAATGCCTTTGTGCATTTCTTCCTGAGCTGGGCAATTACGACTCTGCATTTTGCCTATCTGACTTGTGTTTCCCAATTTCACCTTTATTTCATCTCCCCAAATAGCTCTGTTATTCCTGTCTGATTACTAACCACTCCTCTGTGTGCCTGACCCATCTGAATAGCAGAAGATGTCTCCACATGAACTTGAGGCTCTTATATTCCACAGTCTGATTACACAGCAAACCACTTTTGAAGATTACACAGTAATACATAAGTAATACTCCCATAAAATACAGCCCCTCATTCTACAAGCAAGCTGATTAAACCCACGAGAGCTTACATGTACAAGACCTCCAACACAAGCACTGCTTTACTGTGTCTGGAGTTTCCTTCTGATATGTAAGTCCTTTATGCAGGAAATGGAGAAGCATGCAGTAGTTCTGCAATTATGTGGTAAGAATCAGCCAAGTAACAACTGTACTTTCAGCCAGAACAATTAATGCAATCATGAAGCAATTAGTGCAGGCAGCAGATGGTTTGCTGCTCTCCTTTTTTCTCAAGACTGACAGGAAAAAGCCATGACTGAATTAGGGACTGGTCTGTCAGCACTGGTAATTCAAAGTCTACTGCCCAAGGCAAAGACACAGGAGAAAGATATGTGAACAAAAGCAACCAAGTCACTGAAGCTTAACGAGTTATTGTTTGTCAGCTGAACCCAGTAATTAACCACATTCACTCACAATCAGCACTCAAGAAACAGGGACATAAAATTACTTCAGCTAAAACAGATTTCCCTGCCATTGAATAAATCCCTATTCAAACAAACAAGATCTTATCATAGTGATAGACTCAGTGGGCTGTGAAGAGATTGAGGGATGATTCTGTGTGACCCATTTACTGTTTATTACAACTGAGCAATGAAAGGCATCCACTACTGTTGGCTTTGCCCTCATCAATCCTCAATTGGATGGACAACTCCTGAGAACCAAAACAGTCCAGATCCAATGTGGGTCCTGCCTCTCCAGCTCTTGCTCTATTCACCACCTGATTTCCCCATCCCATTTGCTGCAATGACATGATGCAAATGGAAGACAACAATTAAGTGGCTTGCTAGAAGGATGTAAAAGTATTTTCTAGTTGATTATCACCTCTCTCCTGTCAACAGCAAAATTAAATGACTGCACCAGTCCTAACTGGTGAAAATCCAGTTTACTCCTCAAAGTCCCCATCAAGAAAACCCACACAGCCTCTTCAGTCAGTGGCATCAAAGTTAGTGGCATCAAAATGTAAACTCCTTACCATGCAGATACATTTCCCTTGCCTCCTTGGGTGACTCTCAAGTCAGTATGCACAGAGTGCCTAGAATCCAAGGAGCAATGGATTCTCTGCCCTTAAATATGGCCTTAGCACAAGATCAGGAAATAGCTAACAGCAGTGTCATTTGTTGCAAAGCACCCCTCAGCTCCCACTGCAATTATCTAAACACCTGCAGGACCTCTTAATTACTCTCAGAAAATTCTGCCTTTGGATACACAAAGACAAACCAATGGGAGTCATTTACACTTAGCCATAGGCTGAACTTAACCCTTAGTTCGAGTTCCATTTAATTTAGTCCTAGCTGATTAATACTCTTTTCCTGCTGGTTACCCTCTACAGTTCTTGGGCAAAGCTTGTTGAAGTCAGAAAATGTATCCATTAGGCTTTAAAGTAGAAACCAGGGCTGTGACTCATACCCATTCAGTATACTTTTAAAATTCTATTTTGGAGTTAATTGGAACAGATTTAAAGACTTTGTGCTACCTGATTTTTGTCTTGCAATTACAGTATTGAATTACCAACAGTTATTCAATTTGCTAATCAATTCCATAACAAAAAAATTTTATAATACAGCCTAGATCCTTTCTCCCCAAACACCTCACACACACAACTCCAACACCAACCTCATAAATCCATGCTAATACACAAATGAACTCTGGTTTTATATCCAGATTGTCTTTTAGGATTCTGTGGAAGAGTGGGCATTTCTTATGAAATAGTGATGGTATACTTCTTGGTAGCCATCAACTATAAATTAAATAAGCCTTAGCTGTATGGCCTCTAATTCAGAATTATTTCCTGACCAGACTGAATATCTTAGTAATTGAAATGAATTTTCTACTATATCCTACTTTTATTTGACAAAGTCCCCATTGAAAGTTTCAGTGTAATAAATTTCCTGTTCCTAAACACAGTAACTTTCATTCCAATGATCCTAAAAAAGACATCAGAGACCAGCTTCTGTTCTGTTTCATATCAATTCAGAGAACTCAAGAGCCACAAGGGAAAGGAAATGTTTTGGCTTTGTCTAATTACATACTGAACAAAGATTAATAATTTAATCTGTACATTCCTCTGAACAGAGTATAACCCTAGTACACTTTACAAAATGCTATGAGAGAGGGTGAGTGAAAAGTATTGTATGCAATTGACTGTACAAGAAGAATTAGGAGGCAAGATGCATTTCTCAGTTGAAAAGGGTATTAAGCTACAGTCTGGAGGATTCTGGGTTTGAGCGTAAAGCAAAGGAAGAAAATATTCCAAAAATTACAGTACCATCATTTTGCAACCTTACCTACTTACTTATGCCTTTGTTTTCTCAGGCTTACAGTAAGAGTAACAACAAGCTTAATTTATGCAAAATGAAAATCAGTAGTTTAATTATTTTACAATTAATTTAACAAAACAGATAGAAAACATCTCAGATTTCAAACTTTTATGTTGATCCTTACATTAATGTATAACCCGAACAATTCAGCCAATTGATTCTATTCATAGCTTCTATTCTCATAGACTCATCATAGACAAAACGAAAAGGAAACCACTAAATTTCTTTGTCTAAAGGCCTGTAGGCTAAGTGTCAAGATATTTCGCTCTTTTACCCTTGCTGGGAGCTCAATAAACTCTCTTGGTCTTTTTCCAGTGTTATTCAAAAACTTTAAACTTTTCAGGATTTGAAATCTGCTTTTTCTCCGAGCAGTCTGCTCCAAAGGCTAGTTGCTTTACAGCTGAGTTTATCTGCCATTGACTCCTAACCATCAATTTTTGTTAGAAGTTTTTAGCACTAAATTGAAATGGTTTCTCCTATGATTTTTCTTCCCCCATAGAAACATTTATGCACAACAATATAGTTTTCCTTCATATGCTTTTTGTTGAACTAAACAGATTGAGGTCTATCAAGTCCTTTGGCCATAAGAAAACTGACTTGTATTGATGCGTCTGATTTTCAAAAAATTCCAACAATAAGTTCTCCACAAAAAAAAAATTAAAAAATCCTGTGTTGTGTTAGGTTGGGCAGCAAAATATGATGGCAAATCTCACAGCATATTTATTTGGCTGATGGATTACCCATACTGAGGGAACTGGACTTCAAAGGAAATTGATTCACTGCTACTTTTTCCTCTTAGAAAATCAAAAACTACTTGAAAATATGCCAACCAGAGAGGAACAAGTAGTGTCTTATACTGTTCTTGGAGCTGATACTAAACTGGAAGAAGAGAATTGTCGAGTAAGAGGCCAAAAGCCTCATTAGAGGTTTGTGAAGGATCCTAGCTGTCTTCTCTGCCCATTGCCTGTCACACAATATTGCCAAAAGGATGGATGGATAAACACAGACTGCCAGATCAGTAATAGAGGGATAGGCCCCAGGAACACAAAAGATGTCCACGTCCTTTACTTTGACCTTTACATTGAGGCTTGGTCAATCTTTTCTGCTTGGAAATACCAAACTGATATTTCCAAAACTGTCCTGCTATCACCCCAAAGACTGTCCTGAATGCTGTGCAGCAACTGCACAGAGAGATGGGGAAGCTCTGGGTTCCCCCTAAGCAAACAAACCCACAACTCTTACCTTCTGATCTTGGCTGTAGGCTAAGATCCAATCTTCCTGTTTGGGGTGGAAGAGCAGACTATGGATGTAGAAGTTCAGACGGTATTTTTGATAGGTGGCTCCTTCATCAGAACTGATTAATAAGCTGCTTTCAACTTCTGGATCAGTCAGCAGCATAATCTACATGGAAGGGAGAGATGAAAATGCATTGGGTAAGAGGAGTCAGATGGAAAACTAAGCAAGCAGCTAGGAACTTCAGAGAAGCTTATTATCCATGACTATTACAAAATGCTTCAATGTAAGGGCAAAACTACTATAGCCAATGTTTCACATTGAAAACAGTATGTTTCAGCTATGTATATAAACACATAACATATGATCAAATAGGCAGAATGGCTTTACCACTAGTTAAACCACACCTAAATGAAGCTGTGCTTAGCTTATTTGAAAAATTAAACCTGAAAATTTTAACAGTAGAGCACAGACATTACCTGGCAGGCACAGTGGGCTGCTAGGGTTTTCAGGAATGATCTATTGGAGTGGCAGACAAAAAGCTAGGAGTTAAGAAAAGAAACCCAATACACAGAGAGAGGAGAGAGACTGATCTCTAATGGTGGGTTTTGTTAGATTCCAGCAGAAATTTCAGAGAAGGCAGTTTCACTGCCTAAAATATTACAACCTGGCTATCTGCAACCAGCAGTCCTGCTTTGGCATGAGAACACTTTTGATAAGGTGCTGGGTTCTTTCTATCTCCAGTTTCTACAGTGCTGTGAATTATAGATTTGGTAGTATATCAAAAAGAACCTCTGCATAGTAAATTTGCTTTCTAGCTTTGTCCATGAGTGTTAGTTTAGGAGTGATAAAGGATACACGGCTTAAGAGTTGTAGCAGCTACTTCACCCCATTAGCAGTGGTATTAATTGGGCTGCATTGCTGATAAACCAGTGCCAATAATGAGCTATTCCTCTCATGTGCCTCTGCATGAGAGAATATATAGGTCTGAGCAGTAAAAAGAGATTGTTCCAATATTTCAGCAACAGAGCAACAGAGTAATACCCCTAGGGAATGGGAATGAGGCATCATGACTGAAAAACATGAAAAGTTTTAAAGAATATTTGCCTTGGAAAGGTATTAAAGTCTTGAATCATTAGCGTTTTTATTTTATTTTTTTCTAAGTTGCTTTGCAAATGGCAAACACTGATCTGTTTTTAGACAAGCCTGAAATAAAAATATCCATACCTGGCATTTCTCAGAACAAATTCCCATCTGGGTTTGAGCACTGCAAAAATCACACACTCCATTTCCTTCTCTTCTTTCATTTAGGCAAGCAGAGTTAGACACAACTTAACTCACTACCTAGGAATTATAAGGAAGCATAGCATCTGCTGTCTGTGAGACACCAGATGCTAAAGAGCTATTGTATGTGAAGGTGTAAATACACATATAATCTACACAGAATACGTCCTTCATTATTGAGCAGCTGCCAAATCTTTTTTTATGTCTCTAGAACTAATCTCCTTGGTAGCATAACAATTTGGCTTCTGACTTAGAAGTTCAGGGTTCTGCAAAACCCCTGAATTTTCAGAATAATCTCATCCAGTTACACAACCTCACTATATCTCTAACATAAAATAGGGTAATGTTCCCATTGTAGCATAAAGGTAGAATCTCCTATTATATCTGATTTACTTTAGAAATTAGTATTGAAAACGTGCCTTTTTAAACATTTTTATTTTCATTTAACACTTTCAAGTATTCCAAGCATATAATTAACATGATTTCCAAACTAAAGATTGCTATATGATAGAAGTTACACAGAAAGTATTAACAATCAAACTGTCAATATATACAAATATAAGATACTGTCACTAAGTAGTCTATCCAGCTTCTGAAGCCAAAAATTTGGATATTTATCAGTTGCTTCCTTTGTTCTTATCACACGAATTTCTGGGACCAAATTCCTATGTTTAGTATTTATTGATTCACTACTGTTATTCAAGCATTATGATTTTCCTATTTTTATGACTTCCTTCTTGAGTGTATTTTGTTTATGTTGGTATTTGGAAATATCACAGCACAGCATTAATTTGGACTAGAGCAACTAGAGCAGAAATAAGCACAAATCAATGGGCTTGATCCAAGCTCCCTGAAGTTAGTAAAGAGTCTCGTCACTGACTTTGGATTGTGCCTCTAAGGCAAGTTGTTAATCAAGATCCACTCTAGTCTCACACACTTCCTTCTACCTGGGCAAGGAACTCATCTGGCCTCATCACTGTCACATTCAAGCACATCACTGCCTTAACACATTTTCTGTCAGGCCACTCCTCTGAAGTGTGAAAGTGCTCTTATCTGCATTTCTTAAAAAGGGAATGGAGGGAGAAACTGCTGAGGCACTGAAGCACCTAATGCTTCACCCAATCAATAAAAGTTAAGTGCCTAAACAGACTTTCAAACACTGCTGACTTTTGCTTTAATCTGCTAACTACTACCCTGGGCTGTTAGCACTTTATTTCCAAGCGTCTCTGGTCTCCAAAAGCCTTGGCTCTGCATTGTGATAACCAGCCATTCTGTAGGTATAAGTGCTTCAGGACACACCAGTTTTGTTTCATATGCCAGTAGCACCTCAGGTGTGGCAGAGCTGTGCCACACTGCCCTGAATTTATGCGAGGGCACACAGAGAGTGGGAGACAGGCAGGGAGCTGATGGATGGCTCTATCCACCAGTCAGATTGCCAACTAGGAGACCAGCTTTCAGCATTATCTGCTCCACTGTTGTACTTTTATTGCTCATCACTCTGCACACGTGTCATAAAGCAAAACAAGTTAGAGCCGACTATCAGTCACTACTCACAGCCGCAGCACCGTGTTTTTTATAAGATAAGCAAATTTCATTACAACATATCTGTGTGCAAATAATCAGAGTTACAAGCCCGAAAGACAACATTTATTGGATAAGTAAAATAAATTGATACCTCTATGAAAAGTAAGTCAAAACAAGAGGAAAAGGCTGTGTGTATTTATATAAACCTTTCAGGAATGTGCTCCTGAAATTAGCCCTCCAAAATTTTGGGGAAACCTCTGCAGCAAGTCCTTGTGTTCTGACTCAGGCCACAGTGATCTCAGAGCACAAGGAAATGCATTCCTTTTCAAGGAAACTAAACCAGAACATCCCCTGCCCATGGCAGGGGGTTGGAACTAAATGATCTTTAAGGTCCCTTCCAACACAATCCATCCAATGACTCTGTGACACACCTCAGGAATGCGTCTGATGTTTTCCGACCACTGTTCTGGGCTTTCAGATCACAGTATCACGTTAGCACTGTTCTGAAGTCAGACCCTCTACCTCCAAAATGCCAAAAATGCAGATGTCATCTCAACATCAATCATTTCATTCTACAAACACACTTTCACTGAGCTGCACTACATGCTAATGTAGTTGCAGTCATGTTAGTTTAGTTTTATTGCCTAAGTTGCCTGGAATATAAATGAGAAAGGAGGGAAAGTACAATTAATTTTAATGCTTGTTTTGTTGCAGCATGTGAAATACAGAATAAGTACTCTTTAGAATTTCCTTTTAAATAAATTAACCCAATTTGTGCTTTGAAGTAGTCTATTACCCATTGACTTGATGCAGCTGTTTATGCAGAAAATACAACCGGACACAAATGTGTTGAACAAGAAAAGCATGAAAACCAAAACCAGAAACAATAACAAAAATTTATCTAAGTTTAGATGCCATACACTTTAAGAATACCTAAGATAAAGATGCTAGAAAGAAACTATTTTTACTATTTTGGGCTTCACTGTAGAAAGCATGCTGGATTCCTGAAATGTGAGCTGCTCCATCAAATATCTTGCTCTGCTTTTACAGTGCCTAATAAAGCTTTCCCAGCTAACACTGTTTTTTGTATGAGTTTATTCCAAACATCACAGAGAAAGCAACATGACTTTTGCATATGAAAATCACACCTTAAATTTATCCAGGTCCTTAGAGCCTGTAGGGAAAGGAAACCCAGCCCATGAAGATAAGATTTTTGAAGTGCTCCTTGCCAAAGGATGTGAAATTGCCATCAGATAAAAGGCTGGAAAATACTTCTAAGATCATCAAGTCCAACCATTGGTCTAACACTACCAAGTCCACTCCTAAACCATGTCCCTAATCACCACATCCACACACTTTTCAAACACTTCCAGAGATGGTGACTCGACTGCTTCCCTGTGCAACCTGTTCCAAATGCTTGACTACCCTTTCAATGAAGAAATTTTTCCTAGTATGTAATCTAAATCTCCTCTGGTGCAACTTGAGGCCATTTCCCCTTGTCCTGTTGCTTGCTACCTGAGAGAAATGACCAACCCCCACCTATGTACACAGTAACATCATCAGCTTGGTTGGGCTGTATGTGAACACTTGGGCCCATGATTTTCACGTTGGCAGTGTTTAAACAACCTCTGATTCCACCATTACAAAATCAAGTTATTAACACCAGAATTAGAAGAGCTATATTCATTTGCCTCTCACTTCCAGTAAAAGCCCTTCGTAGTGAGAGACCAACCTTAGACTGCCTCTGGTCTGGTTTATTTTTGTCTTATGTTAAATAAAAGTGAAGAGTGAGTAGGAGCAAAGACTATTTCATCCCAGCAAGAGTAATTACTCTCTGTTCAGATCAGTGTTCAGCAATGATCAGAATCTGCTTATTCACACCAGGCAGAGCAAGCACACACTGCACTTCCTATTGCTCCAGATGGATGGTTTTTTCCCTTTGTAAAAAAAAGCCAATAGTTGACACAGGCTTTTGCAACCAAATGCAAGGCATCCATTAATCATCTCCCTCTAAAAAGGGAGAAACGTGATTTGCTTTTCACAGAAATAACAAATGGAAACCAAACATAATTTATAGACCTTAAAACAGTCCACAATTTTTTTACCCCTTTTCAATGCTAACTCTGCTGATGACATTGCCATTGACAATTATATGTACTATTGCTATCATCACAAAGAAACCCAGGAATTCTTATCAAGAGGATTCTGATTTTGCTTGTAGAGATGGAACTGTGAGCCTTATAAAGTTGCCATGAATGCCAGATTTAGTGGCTTAGTTAAAAAGTCCAGAATTGCTCTCAGTCTTTTATTTTGGCCACTCATATCTCTAGTTGAATCAGCTTTTTACTAATACTTCTTAGGAATGAGCATGGTACAAGTGAAATAGAACAGCATGAAAAAAAGCCTCCAGCAAATCTATTTCATAGAGTCATATTTTCTAACATATCAACAGATATCATCTAACCAGAAATGGGGATAAATCAGGTCAAATCCACTGAAAGAACCTTCACTTTCCTTACCTATCACAAGCTTCATGCATAGACCCAACTCTGGTGACCCACACAGAAAAAGTAATATCTCTCACAAGACAAAGCAAAAGAGCTCAGCAACAGAAACCAAAAGCAAGGCATTCCCTACTTAAATTCTCTAAAGGGCTTCATTTTTCCAGCTTCTCTGCATATCAGCTGCATTGTTTTAGAGTATTGTGGGGCTTGGTATTCTCACATGGTGACTGTGAAAGAGGATCAGTGCTGTGGAATCCCAACATAATGAAATGTAATTTCTGCCACTTTACATATCACTTCTGAATTTGGACTGCCTTTTTCAAGCGAGTGTGAGTGTGCATGAACATGCAAGAGTAAGAGTGTGTAAATGTGTGCAGGAGTGTACAAGAGTGTGTGTGTGTGAAAGTTTGTGTGTATAACTGTGTAAATGTATGAGTGAGTAAAGAGAGAATCTGGCCCTCCAAATTCAGCACTCCACACATGCATTCAAAGAAACGTGCTCTGCTTTTAATTAATTGAACTCATTCATTGCTTAAGCTTTCTTAAGACCTAGAATAAGCTATAAAGTGAAACAATCCAAAGGAAGGAACTGCTTTGGTCATGAAATTCTGAAATAAATGCAGCACTACTGTAAAGCAAATTAGACCTATTCTTTTTACAGGACTGAGTTGCTGGAAGCAGTACATGTTTGCAAGAGCAAACAAATTAGAGACACAATTACAAAAGGAATAACACAAGAATTTAGTTGGATATTAATAGGGAAAGAGGAGACTGAAGCCTCCACGAAGTTTTTAAAATCTTTCCTCATGGGCTAACATCAGCTGCTGCAGAACTGTGCACATGAGTAATGCCACTAAAATTTGGCCCAAGTTTCTGCTTCAAATAAATTGGGTAACAGTATGAGCACCTAAATGAAAACATGAAATGAGCTAGAGCTGACAGCTTTGAAGCTGTCTCTAATGCCAGCTAAAAGACAAGGTTAGTTGCTGAGCAATTTCATTAAGATGCCATTAAAATAATACACCAATAATTCAATTGAGGGATTGTGGAGTATTTCATTGCCAGAAGTTCCTGTTAACTCAGAAAGTGCAGCAATCTTGTAAGGAAAAAAAATACTTTAGTGACAGAATTACAGTTCTAACACTGAAGAAAAAAGGAAGAATATTGCCTTTGAATGATAACCCGGATTGGAATGGTCTCAGAAGAAAGCAGAAATGACCTCTTCAATACAAGGAAAAGGTCTGGAATGAGTTGTTTTGCAACTGTTACTCAGTGACTTAAGAAGAAAAGTTCTTATTCATACAAAGATGCATAGCCCAAGCTCATTAAATCAGCTTGCACTTTGCTGATATGGGGGGTAACATACTTCAAGCTGCCCTCAAAGAAAATCACAGTCATGATGACTAGACAGGGTAATTCAGATCCAGACTGAATCCAGGTCCAGAGAGTGGAAACTATCATCACTTCCCCCAAGAACCCACAGAAGGTCCATAACTGGTAAGATACGATCATCTTCCTCAAATTTTGGCTGTTTAAATGTAAGAGAAATGATGTGGTGAAAGGTTCAGTGAATTCATCTTGTTTGCACCCATGAAAGATTCAGTGCTCACTGAGTGATAAGACAATCTCTTGTCACCAGAATACTAGATGGCAAAGGACTATCTTTTAGGAGAGAAAAATTACCATCTGCCAATATTTTTGAAAGCTGAGATTGCAAAGTATTCCTAATAAAAGAATTGTTGAGAATTGCATTTGGCATCTTGATGAATGTTGTTTGACATAAAAAGCCGGCTAGTGGATGGAAAAAAAAAATCCATTTACCTGTTCTGTATTATTCAACATGTTCATAACAGGCCAAAAGTGACTGCAGAATAAAGCAGCCATAAAAGCTATATTTTTTATTATCTGTGGGACTCATCTGTGGTTGTTTTATTAGCTAGAGTGAGTGTATGTATGAACAGCAACTTACAAATACTTTATGGTGGTGGTGTGTATTATATATCACTGATGTCCCAGGTATAAGGTTGGGTCAGTGCAATAAAGAAAAGCAAACATGAGGCTGACACACCTGTGCAGATCTGATCCAGTTTCCTGTTAATCCTACTCGATATGAATGGGGGAACACAGAAAGTCCAGAGGTGCAGGGAGAAGATTTTTTCTGAGGGACAACAGCTTCCAAAACTAATCCCTCCTCACTCTGAACATCACCTCAGCAAACCTCTGACAGCACCAGCCGGGATGGGACTGCTCCTGTTCCTGCCAAAATCCAAGAGAGGGCAGCGCACCCCCACAAGCCCTTCTCTCCATTCAGCATCGGACAGGTGGAACCTGTCCCCCTCCATCCCGGGCACACGTTCCCACCTCCAGCCTTTCCTCTCGGTAGCTGAGCTCTGGCAGAAGCCCTGCTTTCAAAAGTGCCCCACCTTGGACCAGACCCGAATAGATTCAGCTACTTCTTTTTTTTTCCATTAAAGCTGAAGAAGTTGTGACATCTCAGGGTTTTTGTGAGCTGCTGAGTCACTGCTTGTGGGCTGGGTTGTGCACAGAAACATCGACCTTCCCTTTCCCAAGAGAAAGCTGCTATCCCAGCAGCCAGGGTGAATTATCAAAATATATAATTTTGCTTCGAGGTAATAATTAATCAAAGGACAAAGAAATATGAGATGGGGGAGAAAGGAGTCACTGAAGATTAGTGCAACTTTTTAAGTCTCAGATTTTTAATGCCCAGCTTCCATTTCCATTGAGCCAGAATTAAATGAAAATAAAGATTCAACATTTTGTCCTTACCTAACTTAGTGCACCTAATGTTTTAATGAGGACTGTAAAAAAGGACACAAGCTCTTCTTGGCATCATCCTTACCAAAATGCAGAAATTTAATGCTAAAAGCAATAAAGAAATCCTCTCATTAATATAACTTACTAGATTATTGCAGGATATTTCTGAGTTACTTTAGCCTTATCTAGAACTATACAGTGATTTATAATTTAAATTATTTAATTTAGGTATATAAAGACATCTAGAGGTCATTTATTTCAAACTTCTGCTTCACACTGAGCCACCTTCAAAGGTACAGGTAAGTTCTCAGGACCTTGTTCTGTCAATATTTAAATAACTTCAAGGATGGAGATTCCACAGACTCTTTGGGCCTATCCAATCCAATACTGTTTCGTTTTCTTTCAGTGTTAATTTTAAATATCTGAGGTTATGTCACTTCTAGAATAAACAAAAACACCTTCAATTTTACATTCCTTTTATCTTAAAAGTCTATTTTAACTTAGCGAGAGCTTTGGAAGCTGGAAGTGCTGTATGAGCCCAAAGCACCAAGGTTAGTCTCACCCGCTGGGATCCCATAGCAGTGCTGAAAATAGAACTCGTCAGGCTCAGCTCCTAATCACAGGCATAAACATGAGCTCTGGAGCAATCAGTTCTGGGGGAAGGACATGAAAAGATTAAGCTTCTTGGTTTTTCAAATCTCTCTCAAATCAAATTCTAGATTTTTTTTTTCTCTTCATTCCACAGAATGGGTCTAATTTAGTAACCTGACATGAAATGAATATTTCTTTTTTCTGTTTCATTTTTATTACACTCTGCTTTCTCTTCCTTTACATTTGACATAAAAAGCTTTATCACCATAACCAGCTTGAAAATATATTACTCAAAACTTAAGCAAAACACAGTAGAAAATTCCATTCTGAAATAAAATCTAATTCATAATAATGACTGATTATTATACTTTGAGAAAAAATAAAGAGACAAAGGCAAAAAATTCAGGAAATCTACAAGTACTATAGGCACTTTATTTTGGACAGTGCAATCTAGTTTCAATTATTAATTATCCATTCTTTTGCAACAGATGTTCTGCATTGTACTGAACAGAGAAAAAAAAATTAAGCTGACACATTCTTACAGTCTTACTTGCTTAGGGGAGAAAAAGATCCTCAGCTTTGTGGACATCTGGAATGAGCTGCGTTCATACATATTGCCCCTACTTTGTTCTGTTGCTCAGTAAGGCATTCCTTTCACTAAAGAATCTCATGAGATTAATTAGTTAATCTTCACACCAACTTTGTGCTAGAGAGTAAAGCGCACATATCAAGAGGGAAAATTACTTGGACAAACTCCACTAATCAATCAATGGCATGAAAAGAAAGAAGCCACTTGCACTGTAAGTAAATTACAAACAATAGCATTTCCCAGCCCCAAATACCAGGCCCTAAGGGCTGTTAATCCTAATGAAAGCAAGAGGAAACTTTTGGCCTAAAAGTGTGGTAAACCCAACAAAAGGGACTGGGAAAAGAGGGTCACCAAGGGAGCAAATTTTCCCCAGAGGGTCAGTGATAAATGCACAATTCACATGATGAGCCCTGACAGGGCTCCAGTCCAGGCTGGATGGGTGCTGAGCTACCTGCTCTGGTGGAAAGTGTCCCTGGTCATGGCAGGGGAGTTGGAATGAGAGGATCATTAAAGTCCCTTCCAACCCAAACCATTCCATGATTCTGTATGACAGTTATGCCAAGCCTGGGCAGATGGTCAATTCCCTCAACACTTGGCTCCACAGCCAACTGTTTCAAGCCATGCCACTTGCCTCTGGCCAGCCCTGGCACCTGTGTGCCACTGTGCTGTTTAATATTTCAGGGTTCTTACTCTTGCCTGTGTTTTATAGCAGACCCAAAGTGAAGACACAAAGGAGAGGGAACATCACAAAGCAAACGCACCTCAGAGTGGGCAGAGGTGACCTGCTGGTCCCAAGGACATTAATATCCATACCTGCACCTCTCTGCACAATGTTCTTATCTCTTCATTTCCTACAGACGTTCTCAGCTTATTTCACCTAAAACCCACCAGCTGAAACCGTTCAATGAACATGACTGATTTTATCCAAAATGCTTAAACTACTCCATCAGTTCTCAGGTGGGGACTGGTGCTTCCAGCAAGAAGAGACCTCATAAACCACCTGGGACTTAGTAATAACTTTGAATAGAAGCTGCTTAAACCAGGTAGGGATAGTAAGAAACTGATAATTTTCCTTCATCTGTTTTCCCTTTACTGGCAAAATGCCTGGGACCAACACTTCATTGCAGCTGGTGGCACTGTACCTGTCTGAGGAAAATATCAGATCCTTTAACATCTGCTGCTTTTCTATTCTTAAACTGAGAATCTTAACCAAAAGTGCTACAAGATAGAAATTAGAGTATTCAATTGCTATATCCAAAATAAGTGTTCTGGGTGGTAGAAATCGGAGAAAAGTAAAAATACAGTTTTTTTCAAGATAATTATCAAAGTTTTGGAAAAAGAGTAATTCTCATTTCAGACTTTTCTTAAAATTGTATAGAATCTCTGTGAAAGAAAATGAACACTTATACACAGAAAAAAAAAGAGCAGGAAGTTTACTGAATTGTCTGCAATAATACAGGCTATTTTTCACATAGTGGAAGAATTTTTTTCCATTTAATTTGCTCACATGTTTTCTAAAGACTTAATATTTTAAAACTTAACTATCTGAAAAATAAGGATCTGGTTTCAAAGAGCCATTCATAAAATCTCATTTCATGTAGGATTTTTGTTTACCTTTGCTGGTTTTAGGGCGAGGAAAGGAGGTTATCAAAAGCTTAAAAGCTTTGATATGAACATCTTAAGTCTAGAAGCTTTATTTTAACAAAGATTTAAATTCTTTCCAATTTAAAACTGATTCTACCAGCTGACAACTTTAGAAAAGATACATATTTTAAGACTCCCAAAATAATCATCAGAAGCTGGCACCACAATTTCTGCACTGACTTACAATTCTTTTCTCTTGGGAGATGGTTACACAATCTAATGTTTAGTGATAATTTCTTACTAGATTTAAATGGAATTGCTTTCAAGTAATTATCTACCACCACAAATCTACAGAACAGGTGAATGTAACAGCTGAGCATATATCACTGGAGTAATATCAACTCTGTCATGGTACACCTGGTTCTGCTACTTCTTGATTTTTAGGCATGAAGATGAGAAAAAAATGAGTAAAGGGAGTAGAACAGGACATGAATCAAGTGTCTTTCTTGCAGGTGTGAATCAGATCAATTTTCCTACCCTATGATGGTCATGAATACAAGGAAGGACTTAAGGGGAGAAGGCAAGCATGGACTGAGAGGAGAAGCAGCAAACACAGCACTGAGTCTTCTGACCTGGTCTGTTAATTTTCCACTTCTCACCACACAGTAGAAAGTCTCTTCAGATGGATGGCACACAGTTCTGTTCTACCATCGACCTGCTTGCAGGCTTTGAATCATCTTTAACCAGGACATGTGCTCATACAGCTGGAAATTCTTCCTTACACAAGTAACTGTGCCTTTCCCAAATAAATGACGTGACACTTTTTGTACTGTTTAATTCCAAAGCATGTGTCTATGTGTTAGCTTTGCTGAAGCTCCATGTTTTATTTCATTTTGGCTTCTTATATGCTAATTCTCAAATGTTTTCTAAAATTTCTACTTAGTTTAGCTTTAATTTTTCCCTCTGACTGTGAATAAAGCACAGCTTCACTAATTATGTCTACAGCTAATTCTTTTTATGCACATTTATCTGATTTGCTTCTCTCCAAAGCATTTTTTGTATTAATGCATTAATTTCATAATCACTTCAAATTATGTTCCATGTTGCATGAACAATTGGGGAATTAGCATCTGCTTGCAAATTGTTAGCTTGGCTTCTCATTTTTGTTGTTGCAATTGATGAACTCAAATTATCTATATTGAACGTGCCCAAAAAGAATTCCACCTCCAACAATAAATAATTCTCTTTGCTTTCTGTATTGGCTCTTGTTATGGGAATTCAGTGCAGCTATGCAACAGAATAAAACACTGCTTTTCCTTATCAGTTTTGGTGTAACATTTGATTACTATGTAGAGTCACTGTGTGACACAGTCTTTCATAGATGCTCCTAGGTAGCTACTGTGCTAAATTTTTTTAATTCTATTGTCATTCTCTGGTTACCACGATTCAGGCTCTCAAATGGAACCACAGTGTCACAGCCCTCCCCTGATATCTAAGCAAGTTCAGTGTGAGCACTGAGCTCACACTAAGGCAGGACAGGTGTTCAGCTGCCAGAGACCCAGTACAGCTGTTCTGCACAGAGGTGACCTCCTGAGCCTCGTCAGACACAGGGACATGGAAGCTGGTCTGGGTCACACTGAGATGTTGCAAGAGCATGAGGGCTAAAATATTCATGAAGCAGTGATGCCCCACGCCTCATTTCCCTCCTTGCACATACCTGGGGCATCCAAGGTGGATGGCAATGCAGAAAGTAAAGTGCTCTTATTCATTTACTACTCCATTTCAGAGTTGTCAATGCTGCTTCTCTTTGATATCTCATTTTTCCCTTTCTTTCCATGCAATTTTCCTTCTTCTAAAATCAGTCATTTTTCCCAAATTTTAAAATAAGGGTGGCAAAAAGAGTATGATACATCAATCTGCTAAGATTTTGTTACTACCCTACCTTCAGTTAATGATCTAATCTACCTTTACAATGTCTACAGCACAGGATCAGTATTCTTGGTTTGTTTTCATATACCATAGCAGCAAGCATGATCAATTAGTTCAATACACACAGAAAACCAATTTTTAAAACAGAACCTCAGTTGTTGCAAAAGGCTACTGAAGTTAATAGGGTGTGATTAGAAGTTAATGGCATTATTAAAGGCTGAACCAACTGAAGATATACCATTCTGTCTTCATCACTCAGTGCATAGTTTCACCAATGAAGAGAAATCCACATTTTTCAAGAACACTGGTTTTACAGAGATACTACAGCAAGTTGTATGTTTTCATATCATCTCCAAATAGAGCCTTCTTTAAGGCTGAATGCCACCTGTCTGTGACATGCTGATGGAAATTTCAATCCATAACCCTCCTTGGCTTTTTAATAAGGTGACTAAAGCATTTAGCAGTCACACAGTGGCAGAACTTGCAAGAAGGCTTTCTTGCACAATAGACATTTTAGTTATTAAAACCAAACCAGAACAAAGCATTGCTGGATTTTTGTATGAATATTGCTATAACAGAACTTATCTTTCTGCTTAAAATGAAGCATACAAGGAGGAGTATTAAAACCTACTCTAATTTTAGGGTTTTTTTAAAGGAATGAAAGATGGTGGGTACTATAAAGTGACCTTCCTAGCTGTGTAGCTGATCTTGCCAAATCAGAATCCTACTCATTATTAGACTAATTGCCAAAACTGCACAGAAGCAATCCTCTAGTGAAGAAAGTGAGGAATCATACTTAGCAGCAGTTTTAAGACCGTAGAATTTATGGTATTTTTAGTGACTTGATGCCATGGAGTCAAAGACCTGCTTCTAACCTTAGCAACATTCTGTGAGAGCATGAATTGTCCTTCTGTGTCATACTTCATGTCAGGTATTTGGGTGTCTGCTCACCAATCTTCAATGAATGTTTGAGAGGCTGAAGCACTAACGACTTCAAGCAGTGCTATTACTCATGAGATGACAAAGGAAACTTGGACTAAGCCTGTAATGCTTTAATGGCTTCTCAGAGCTAGATGTTAAACTGTTTGATAACTCACTCCTAATTACAGAGAGTATGGAAGCAATTTAACTCAATCAACTAGTTGGCTTCAAAGACAGAGTTGTATTTTCTTTATCAGAAGCCAGTGATCAGTATCAGCTTCAGCAGCACTGATAACACATGCAACAAAGGCTGTGGAGTGCCAAAGACTGCTAATGAGAACTTGATCAATAGTATTTTTAATGATGCAATTCTGACTGTAATGGGGCTGCTTCTGATGAAAAGGAAAATAAGTTAGGAATGATCATATGGTCAGCCATGGCAAATTCCAGTGCTGCCTATTTCTTGCTATTCCACAGGCTGCTTAATATTCATTAAGTATTTCTCCAGTTGTTTCTGCATTATCCAGCCCCTCATTAAAGACTCCCAAGGATCACAATGCTTAGGTGTTTATAGCTCATATGCTGTAGAACTCCTCAGTTACCTAGTAATGTTTTTGTTTCTTGTTTTTTTTCTATTGATGCCTAGTGGAGGCAAGGTGAGGGCAAAGCTACCATTTTTTACCATTCAGGAAGTGTCAAACAGGATCATCCATTATCAGCATTTTTCTCACACAGCTTCCTGGAGGGTGCACTCCAGATAGAGACAGGTATTAATGTCCAGGTCTGTCTGTTGCTCAGTGATACAGACGAGGATGTTTGATTGGATGCTCCCAGCACTATTTCTACATTTGCACTCTACATCTCCGGTTTAAGCTTTCTCTCCAGCCACGTTCACCTCACAAGCAAAAACCAAATAACAGACCATTTTGGCCCCTGGGAAAACGCTCCCCACTGCCATAGGGGGCAGGTGCATAATACAGTGCAACTGACTTCTCTAAGCTCTTTTGTGCATAATTTTAAATGGCGTTGCCAACATAGAATTTCATTTAACACATAAAGAAACCAAGATGTGGTAAGCTAGTGATTGAAAGAACATGCTCTAGACACATTGCAGAGAAATCATACAAGCATGGGAAAAAGTGGAAAGTTGAGGAAATAGATTCTGACAACTTTACTACAGGAAGGGTTTAGGTAAGTCAGAAGCTGGAGAGGAGGACTGCATTTTGAAGTGAAATTTCAGAACTTTCTCGGGTAAGACAAATGTACCAGAATTACATGCAGTGAAAAACCTTTCACAATAAATATTGGGATGAAAAACAGAGAGAACAGAGGTGAAGCCAAAGAACACTGTGAAGTCCCTACTGTTCTGTATCTTTGCTGTCATAGTCAGCTGGAGTCATAAAAGAGCCAATTACATTTTGTTTGTGCACTGCAAGTATTAAAAACCCCAAAATATAGGGATCACACCAATGAAGGACACCAGTTTAATTTCATTTCATGTGTGTGGGTGGATTAAAAAAACTGTATGTAATGAGAAGGCTAGAAAACAAAAAACTATGGCTATATAAGTCAATTCCCACAGGCAATGTAACTGTCTTATTTATTGTACATTAGGTGCCCATGTGTATGTATTTCTCCTCACTCTCACTAAGGCTTAAGCACCATCAGATTTATCACACTGCTGGAGTGAGCATGTGGACAGTTACTAGGCAATAGTTAACATGCTAGAAATCGACAGCCCAAGGTGCTTGACAGTCATTTGTTATGGAGACATAACCACAAGCAAAAAACAATCTGGCAGTCAGAAAAAAACACAGAGGCAAAAAGATCAAGAGTGTTAGTGGTCTTGGCAATGAATTCTAACCATAACCCTGCTTATAAATATGTTATTAAGCCCAGTCACTACAGATAAATGGAGCATTCAAAACAAAAATGTATCCTTCTCTAGGTGATGCACTAACCCTGCTAAAAGAGTACTTTGGCTGTGAATCAGACCAAATCACACATAGAGACAGAGTTCATGCTGAATTTTCTGCTTCCCTCAGTCTACCAGCAGGAGAAACCTCCTCTTGAGGCCACAGATGTTCTAGGGGAATAAAATCCTTGAGGATCCAGTAACATCCAGGTCCCAGAAGAGAGGATAGATTGATATTGTCACATCAATAAACTAAAAGATGTTCTTCCTGACTATAGTGGGTCATCAAATGGTGCTCAGGATTACAAGTGGTGTGATTTCATAAGAATTATTGAATGTGGTGAAGATATTCTTTTTCAAATAATTACTTAATCTTCTTGAGTCTCTTAAGGTATTTGCCATTCTCATCAGCTGAACTGTCACTTTATAAAACAGAATTCACTGAATTAGAGCTAGGAACATGACAAATAGCAGACTTTGCTAAGACTTTTTATTGAAAAATTATTTGGAAAGTATTTCCTTAATAAGTTCTCATTATATTATTCTATTGTACCTGTTCCATCAAAAAATGTCAGAGATGTCTTTTTCCTCATTTTCCCAAATTCTAATGGATAATGATGTACCTAATTGTTAACACTCAAAAGCAGAGAAATGATTAACATTTGTGTAAATGATTTGTGAATTTCAGGGTTTTTTTACTTTAGAAATAATTGGCATCAAATTTACATCAATCTCCTAATGATAATTACTTTTATCTAACATTGATTTCTGTGGGGCAAATGATCCTCAGAAAATCTGATTACCTCACACGTATCCACTGAGTTATCCTCTGAATATTGTAAGTACAGGAAGTAGTCTCACCTTCACTTTTAATCATGGAAAGATAAGGCACAAAGCAGTTAAAAAGCACATTCATTAAAAGACTTAGGAAAGCCTGTGCCAAGGCTCAAATGCTCAAGTGCAATATCTCTAACAGAAGACTTTCCTTCTTCCTATCACATATTTCTGGGCCAAGTATCTTCTCTGAGAGACAATCAGGCTACAGACACACTGTCAACAAAGGAAAGTGTTGTTGTCAAACACGAACTTTGTGACATTTCAGTCCCAGTCTCTGAATAGCTTTGAATACAGTGATTCTCTCCTTTTAGAAATAAGGTTAAAATCCATCCAGCTGAATGACTCAGTCTGAGAAAATATCTGAGGCAGAGATTACATTAGTGGAAGCTGGAGGTGGAAGGGTTCCTTCAGGTCACCAGCTGCGCTGCTATATTTTTCAAGAATATTTAATATATTTTGTATACTTTTTTATTTTTGTTAACTTACAAAGTTCTCGAATAAGAGGGATGTTTACTGCAACTTTTCATACACTGTCAACTGAGAAATAGCTCTCTAAACTGACTTGCACTAAGTTTTTCTGAACTGCTTTATGAAAAACTGCCAAACAATGCTGCTTCTCTGATGTTTGCTGAAAAGCTCCCTGGAGTCAAGAGAAGTCTCTCCTGAGGATTCAAGCTGCTGGAAGCCTGAAGTTTTTTTATTAATTCACAGAACACAAACAGGAAATGGGCATCCCTTTGCCTTGGTTCAAGTGCCTGAAGTATAGATGCAGACAGAGTGAATTTCAGCCATGCACTGAGTTTTTAGCCAGTGTAACCCCTGGACACTGAAGTGAGCAGCTCCAGTGCTGGCACAATCATGCATAGGGAGGTTTCCCAACTGGGGGAACATGAAGGGACTGCAGAGACACAGTTAAGGGATAGGGGCAACTGGGACAAGTCCCTGCTGCATACAGCACATGAATGTCATCTGTGACTGCCCCACCTCCCGAGGAGCAAGCACTAATACTCAGAAAAATTTCACCACCATCAGGGTTGTGAAGCATTGGAACAGGAGGCTGAGGAAATGGCTGAATCACCACCTCTAGAGATACCTAAATGACCCACATGTGGCCCCTAGGGCCA
The DNA here is from genome assembly GCF_052056855.1 of Sturnus vulgaris. NCBI lineage: Eukaryota > Metazoa > Chordata > Aves > Passeriformes > Sturnidae > Sturnus > Sturnus vulgaris. The sequence continues at coordinate 27,757,885 of NC_142250.1, forward strand.
AGGTTTCTGTTAACAGGTCAACAGTTGGACCTTAAAGGTCTTTTCCAAGCAAGATGATTCTATAATTTTAAGCTAAGACCACTGAACAATGCATGTAAATTTTTATGAATAATGACATTTGTCTCTCTAGAGCTGGCTGGCTTGCTCTGCATAGCCAGGATGTAACACACAGTATGTTCTATTCTTGATATGCTGGACATCCCTCTTCTTTAGTGAGATTCCCTCCACAGCCTAGACCAAATGTCATGGAAACCAATGAAATCTCATTACTATGTGATGACAATTAACTGCTTTTCTTAATAAGCCAACATTTTCTTCTCTGTATATCCCAATTTCTTTATTAACCTTGAATAGACGTTGCATTCAGAAACCATTATCAATGACTCAGACTGAGACAAAAAGTCAGTAAAGAAAATGATATTGCCCAGAGCATCCTTTCAGCTTTAGTTTCTTCTTTGGTTTATGGGTCATTTGCAAATCTGTTCTGACAGGAATATTAGGCTGCTATATAGCTATAGCAGAAAATTCACTAGAGATTTAAACTCCAGTGAATGTTCACATTCCCATGGGCCGTGAATGAGAGAGTTTTTATATCAGCACTCAGTTCTGAAACGTCAGCCAGCTTTTCTCACCCATTAAAATGAATTTTAAAAACCTTTATAAAGAAAGCCCAATTGGTGTGCTAACCAGCTCTCTAGGAAGTTTGCTATCTGATTACATACCCTCTCTCAAACAAATATTTGTTATAAACATTTGTTCAGCAGCTGTGAGCATGCAGATTCCCCCCTAGCTGCAGAGCACTTGCACAGAAAAATGCAAAGCTTATAGCTTTCCACCTTCATATTCCTACTGAAACATTTGCAGTTTTTTTGTAGGCATGCATCTCAGCTAATTGCATAAATTTGTTTCACCTGACAAGTGAAACAGATGTCAGATGACTAAATCCATTGATTCAGGTGCTGATTTGGCACAGCTTTCTCCTTTTTATTATACTCAGATCTGCCTTGTCCATGTTCTCTTGCATAATAAAGTCACTGGAACAATTTAGATAGTGAGTAAAATGGCAGAACTCCAGAAAAACTCACCAATTTCAACCTTCTTATATTCTGCAAACAACCTTCTTGTACTCTGAGTATATATATTTCTATACTTTGAGAAGAGCCTGATCAAAATCCAAGCATCAAAACGGTGCCAGTTTCCACAATTAGTTGTGAATTTTCTAAGAGGCACTGAACTGTGTGAATGACATGTGACATGTGAATGACTAGACATGTTCTTCTCTCCAAAGTCTTTCATGGAGTTGGCAGAAGGCTAATTAAGTACCTCAGTGAATCCTGTCCATATTGACATACTTCTTCCCAAGCTCCCTCACACTGACATCAATTAACAAGACAAAACAGGTATGGAAGAATAAAGAATCTTGAATTCTGAGTTTATTATGGCTTCATCACCTGTTTCTCAGATGGGAGATGATGGAGAGTCCATTGCCTCTCATCAGACATGTCATATACACAGCTCTGGACCCTCTGGGTCAGCAGAGAGAAACAGGTTTTTTAAGAGACTGCTTCAGAAAATCTAGTGCCACAGTAGGGATTAGGATCACAGGTCACAGGTGTTGAGATCCTTCTGTCTCCTTCACATCTAGCTGCAGATTTTCTCTTCCCTTTCACTTGTGTTATCATTAGCACTCATTCAACTCAATCTGCCAACTGCTTTAGTGACCTGACCATTGCAGGGGCACATGGCCCTAAATCAACTGGGAAGCAGCTGCTCAGCAGGGTGTGAAGGGAGACACAGGAGACCTAATCCTGGCACAGACTGTTGCAATGGAACCTTTGTTTGACTGCTGGACTCTTCTGACAAGTCCATGGTCTTGATGAGAAGAACAAGTCAAGAATGGTAACCCCATGGCTTTGCAATCTTAATAAAAGGCCTACCCAAGGCAAGGTGAACACTCTTTGTAAAACTGTTTTGTCCCTTACTTGGAAGGTTAATGGCTGGCTTGATTTGTATCAGAATAAGATTTTATTTGGAAGCAAATCGATATGCCAGGTTGCATCAATATTGCCTAATCTCCCTAAATTCTTTTTCAGACCCAGAAGAATTAGCTCTTACTCAGATCAGAATTAGGGGCTTCACAATCTAACCTTTTTCCCTTTCCACTCTTACTCTTGACACCAAAGATGAGAGTCTTTAATATCAGAATGCCCCAGAAATTAAGCTCTTGAACAGTGCCAAAAAAGAAGAGCTGATCAAAGAGCTATTGGCAGATATGGGACTCAATACCTCAAAGGACATCCAGCTTACAAATACATTTTGTATCTTTGAGAGCATGGAATTCTCTTACCTTCCAATCAGAGCACTATTTATACAGTCTCAGAAGCATTGCAGTTACAAATAAAATGGGAGGTACTTGTCTCAGAGATCTTAAATTATTTCTACAATGAGAGATGACAACAAAGAGACCAATGATGTTATGCAAGAGTCAAGATTGCAGAACTGAGAAACTGTCAGATATTCTGTTACACACTCTTAATATTATACTCAGACTTTTTGCTTGCTATTTCTCATCCAGCTTCAGTTTCCACCCCATCCCTTACAAATCATGAGATATGAGATCCTAAAATTCTGCTACCCTGAAACGGGAAAATTTTACACTCTACCTCACTTTAGTGGTCCATTCTCAAGGATAACTAGTTACACTAAAAATCAATATTTCACAAATTCAAGTCAGATTTTCATGGTGTTTTTAAGAATCATCACCCAGTTTTGATCTTGGTTACACTAGGAAAAGAAAGAAGTAAATCTCCAGACTTGCAGCCAATTCATCTCAGCTTAACAACTTACTGTGTATTACCTGAGGCATTTCCCTTTTTGTGAACATACTTTTATCCCCGATACATTAGACTTAGTTTAAGCATTTATTTATTTTGATCTAAACTTAGTTCTGCCACTTTGCTTTGCCAAGCAAAGAGCACATATTGATGCAAATCAATCCATTAGCACCTATCAGCCTGGTAAACTCTTTATTTAACTGAGATGTTAATGTCTGCCTGAGACTACAATTCTACACTGTCACTCACTGATAAAATCAGTATAAAGAAGCTTAAAGGCAGGAAGTAAGGTAGAGGCACAGGCTACAGGCATTGTGGAAGTTATAGAATCTGTGACCATGTACTAAAAGTCGCATCACTGATGATCTGACCCCTCACTTCTCTTTCTAGAATATAATTCATGAGTTTTGTTAACTGAAAACATTGCTGGGAGGAAGCCACACTGACCTCATGTCCTAAAAATCCTGTTGCATAAAAACCAAAAAAGCTAATATAACAACAAAAAGTTAAAATCATTTTAACTTATTTCACATAATAGATATTCCCATATTTAGAAGAACATATGTTTGCAAATATACACATAAATATTTGTGTGCAAACACAGCATTTTAAGGAAAGGCTTGTTTTACAAATTAGTCAACACTTTAATATGTCAGATGGTCTTACTTGATAAGCCCTGAGTAAATTTCCAATCAGTATAAATGGCTTCAGGGCGTGTGCACTTTTTCTTTTTTTCATTTTTTTAAAGGAAAAAATACATGATTTTCATTGTTTATGAAAATGTTAATGAAAAGAATCCCTCCAAAAGCAGGCACTATTTGCAGCACCAAGCCATTCCCCTGAGAACTCAGCCACTGAAGAAACAGTTAATAGTTATAAGTAATATTCAAAGACATTATGCAAAAGTCCTCTGGTCAAATTCCTCCAACACTGCCTAAAAATGAGCAAGACCAGAAGTGTACAGACCTTTGAATGATGAATCTGCATTTTAGAAGTTGATTTTAATTTGTTTTTTTCCTCCAATACAACTTTAGTGGATTTCACCTGTATCCTCAGAGAAATCTCACACACCCTGTACAGGTTTGGAAGCCCATGTCCAGACATATTAATGAACCAGTAAACAGAATTTATTGCCTCTATCCCTATATAGGCTGGAATTAGGAAGAGCAGGTGCAGGATTAGCAGAGAATCCAGAGCAGAGAAAGGATTACAAAAACAGGATTTAAAAGACCCAGCAATAATCAGCTCTTGGACAGAATTTAGAGCTGCTTTGGCTTAGCAGATAATGTTTCATAGGGTTTTCCCTGGAGTTCCTTTTAAGAACATTTGAGGGAGTTGCAAGTTTTGTTTGTGTTTGCTTTTCTTATCTTTTAGGCAAAAACCAGCTGGATGTGGATGAAACCAACGTGGATATATAAGAGATGAGAAGCTGAGAGTGCACAAACCTCCTGAGACAAGAGAAATCCTGTGTCACTTATATGGGCCTTCAGTTTGAGCAGGGCCCTGATGCTCCTACAGATAAAAACAGGTATACAAGCAAAGGCAACTGGAAAACCAAAAAAAAAAAAAAAAAAAAAAAAAAAAAAAAAAAAAAAAAAAAAAATAAATAGATAAAGATTTTATCCAGACTGGTTTCCTGACTCACTAGTTTTATAGTAAATTCCCTATTTTCCTTACTGTAACAATTGCTCACAAAACAGGGATAATGTCACGTATCTAAATCAAAAACAGGAAGAAAACAGGTGAAGTGACAGAAGGAAACACCCATATTTTATGACTATGCTGGCTGATAAACAGTTCTGGTTTCTAACAAGCAGAAATATGTATTTTTGTGCAAATATTTAGTGTGCTCCAAAAACCCAGTGTTTCAAGAGAACCACTGCAAAGTCACATATCTTTGAAATCTCAGAAAAAACAGTTTAATCTGAAACATCTTCAGGAAAAAAAAAAAAGAAAAAAGCATGAGGAAAGCCTAAATGTTTAATCTACTTCAAAATCAAATATTTAAAACTGTGTCACAAAGCATTGCTTTGTTTTGCAAATTTTGCTAATTAAATAAAAATTAATTATGTTTCAGTCTCAACAGAACTGACACGTAGGAGGAAATCAAATTTTTGACCCTAAGTAATGTTCCCCCATCCCTTTTATTTCAGAAAAATGAAATATCAACCTTCCCTAAATAAAATTTTAAAAAGAACGAAGTCCTCACTATACAGAAGGCTAAATATTTAAGTCGTAATTAGGTGAGCACCTCCCAGCATAGTGAAAAGAAGAAAAAAATTGGTACTAACCCTCCTTGTATACTTGGCCTTGAATTCTTCAGAGAATTTAATCCCCCTCAAACAAAGGATGGTTCAGAACTGTAAGTCTAAGCTGGAGGGCTTGGGAATGTTATGCAAATGGCTTAATGCATTGTGCACCCATCAAACAAATAAAATAATCAACTTGATTTGCAAGAACCCCCTACCTATGATTCTGTAAAGTCCCCTTTCTTAATCCTCTCATTTCCTCCCCACCTTGACTCCATCCTTTCTTTTCTTTTATCTCTCATTCCACCCTTTTTGTTTTTTCTCTCCTTTCTATTCCAGAAATAGAACTCCTCTTCTGGTTCATTATTTTTCACACCTCTTTCCAACTACTTAATTAATTATTACTTGTGTTAACTCAGTATCACAACAGTCCAACCATAGTCCAGGATTCTGTTGCTCCCATTAACATACAAATATCAACAAAGCAGCTGCTGCAGAGAACTACAAAGTACAGTATCTGCAAAGGCATAAACTAAAGGCAGCCAAAAAGTAAGCTGAAACCCAACTATGACCAAGGTTTTTCTGTCATAAATGACAGAAGAAAAAAAAAAAAAAAAAAAGAAAAAGAACAAAAAATAAGAGAGAGAGAAAAAAGAGAGAACCAGAAAAACCCTTGAATTTTTTAAGTATTGACATAGGGCTATGGATGTTCCTTAGAAAGCATCTCCTCCCATGCACGATGGGCACACGTGGAAACACACATAGGCACTTAATTGAAAAGGCTGCAAGTAGAAGTGGGGACTAGAGCCATAGGTCAATGGAGGCAGAATCTGACCTCCTAAAAAAGCAGTGAGGTATGGCAAAGGCAGCAAGGTCTGGGCAGCAAAGGCCTGCAGCTCTAGTTTGGTGTAAGAAGCTGGGGAGCATTCCAAGGAGATGTGTCCTGTGGCTGCAGCAGGAATCGAGGTGCTGATTTCTGCAGCACCTTTGTGTCAGTCAGAGATGGCCACATTTGTGGGGGACAGGGCACTGTAACAGCAGAGACACGAGGTGCTGAGGGCCTGAACAGGAACATCAGCCCTGCAGCCAGCCAGGAAAGGCGGCGTGTTACAAACAGGAGCGCAAAAACAATTCACCGGGCTTTGACACAACTCGCACGGAAAACCTGGCCTGATATAAACCAGCTTTATGGCTCCCTGCAGCTGGAGCCAGAGGATGGATGGAGCTGTTTCTCCTCTCTAATAACCATCACCTACAGAGCCAGTCATCTGGATCAAAGAGGAGCTGCCATGCTGCCCTTCAGTAGTCCTCTTAATCCACGGCAACATGCTAAAATAGCAACTAACATCTTTAAGGCAGCTCAGGAAGACATCTCCTCCTTCTTGTCTCTAGCATTAACATTTCAAAAGCAAATAAATCCTGATTCACAGCAAAGGACTCAATGTCCCCACAGACAGGCTCATGCAGTGAGTTATTTGGGACTGAGCAAGGCAGACACTGAGTTTTGCTGGTTCAGAACATCACAGATGTGTTTCACTCCACAGCAATGAAGGGGAAGCTAGAAGGGAGCAGGATCCAGGGCATATCTAAGTGTGGGTGAGTTCAGGCAAACCCCTACTAATATAGTAAAGAATACAGCTATATCTATAAATAAACCTATTAATTGCAGCAGTACCTGAGTAACTACTGTAGCAGTAGTGTGTAGCTATACTTAGCTACACAGCTCCAATGAGAAAAGTTACAGTTCCCAAATCCTGATGAGGGATTAGAAAAGAGGAGACCATCAGAGCCAGAAATTTAGGCCAGCAGACTTTAGCTCAGTTAGTAAAGAAAAGAAGAACTCATCTCCTGTTTAACTCTTGAGGAGCCAAGGAAGCTAGACATGCATAAACCTTCACAGATCCTGACATCAGGCACTTCAGAAAAAGCCCAGATGAAGTCAGTGCTAAAGTAAAGCAGTATTGGGCAGGATCAGACAGCTGGATCTCTTCATCTACAGGTTAGAATATCACCCAGCAGACCTGTGATACCCAAACTGTGACAAGCAATTCAACTGCAAGAAATCCTACAGCACGTAGCCAAAAATGATATTACACTGCTTCATGGTCCAGCCTAAACCCTAACTAGGAGGAAAAAAGCAAGAAGAGACTTCTCTAAAAACATATCTGTGCTGTTATGGAGCCTGCCAGCTCTATCTTGCAATGCCTGGGAACCATCACCAAACTCACAATTGAAAAACCATCTCAGAGCTTCCCTGTCCTCTATTGTGCAGTGCCTGTGGGATAAATATTCCAGGGGTGGGACAGTTGCTCATCAGGATCTACAAGTCCACCCTTCCTTCTTTGGTCTAGATCTGTCTGTAACATGTTTGCTGTGTGTGTATTCCATCAGTATCACACTTCACTTACATCTCCAGAATGCACCAGCTAAATTATTTACCTTGAAAACTCATTTTACCATTGTTGCAAGTCATGCCATTTGCCATTAATTGTTTAAAGACATCATTCCAAATACTCCCTCCAGCTGAGTCTGATAAAGTATGATTTATCATTTTTAATGACTGAAAAATGAAGCACCAGGAATCGTACTCACACATGATTTAGCCTTATCAGAAGTGATAAGGTTTGTTTGGAATAAATCTTGTATATTCTGCTGATCTTCCACTGATTTAGCAAGTGTACATGATCTCAGCAGCATTTTAACTAAGTTTGAGACTTCTGAGGAAAAATTATTGTCAAATTCACAGGACAAAATCCTAGGATTTACACTGGGATTCAGATTCCCATTTCACCAGTGGTTGTACAGATGTAGACAAATTATTTAGTTTTTAGACCTTTTTAGTCTTCCCATCAATTGTCTGGTCTTGAAGTACTTCCCAATGTGTGTACATAGCTGTCTACAAAACTACCAGTAAGATTTTGTATCTATTTCATTTAATTATTTTGAATACAGTAGAATATACACCAATAGTGTATGTAGGAAAACCCTAATGACATCTGAGTAGCATATGAAACCAATAAATGTTAATTACATGGGCTTATATATGGGGCTTGAGTACAAATATGTATGAAATACAAAAAAATTTTATTTATCAGGGTAACCTCTGCAACACCTCAAAGGCTTATGGGTTCTAACACTTACTGAAATGATAATTTAGCAGATCTGAAGTCCAATGTGTTGCCAATGTGAGCCCAGGCTCATCCACAGGCTCAGAAAGAAACTTAATATTTTGCCAAATATTTTACTCTGGTTTTTCGCACTGCAATGGTGGGATACTGCAAGAGGAATCTCTTCTGACATGTTAAGAAGAATAATTTAAGTCTGCATTCAAAATGAGTCTTTTTATTGACTTCAGTGGATTCTGGATCAAGATCTGAGACTAGTAAAATGAATGTTAACCAAGCGAGAGCCCGTGTGGCTGATTTTCAAACAGTGGAATACCGATTAAAAATGAGATCCATGACTTACAAAAAGCTTTGATAAATTTGCATTTAAAAGCTTGTAAACCATTCCCAAGACAGGCTTGGATTCTTTTATTCCCAAGTTTTCCTTCTAATTCACTTAGTAGTCTTCTCTGTACATCCATATTTTTAATTTATAATGGACCTTGCTCTTATTTTCACCAAAGACTGCAATAATGTGCTACGTTAGTAACTGCAATTTAAGAAGAGTAAAAAAATCTTGTTTAACATGATAATCAAACATTTATTTTTCAAATTACTCCAGCTATAATCAGAATTAAAATCAGAGCAAAACATATTAATTATTCTGATTATTACTCAGCTTAACAAGGCTACAGTCTAATAATCAGATTTTATAGCATAGAAAACTTTTGGGCTTCTTATTCCTTTCTGCTTTTATCATTTATTGTAGCTATTTTAACTACACAGAACAGGCACATTTCAGAGACATGCAACAGGTTCTAAATGGGCATATTCTCAACACTGCAAGAAGCAATGTTACCTCAGGGTGGTGGGGCAGCAGAGATGAAGCCTCCCTTTCCTTTATGTTCTTGAATCTAGAACACTGGTGGCCACATAAAAGTAGTTTCTCTCACATATACAAAGTCCTATCTAAAAATAAATGCTTTTACTAACTTTTACTAGTAAGTAAATGCTTTTACTAACTGAACACTGAAGCATAAGCAAATTTCCCTTTAAATGACCATAAAATATACTTACCCTTTCCAAATATCCTTGCTGTGGATTACACATTTATGAAAAATATTAACATAAGTAAGTTAAGTATCCTCTTGAAAAAAGTACATCTAATTTTGCTGTAGTTATTGGGTTTGCTTGTTGTGGTTTTTCACTGCAGACCTCCAGACTATACTTAATACTACTGTGCTGATCACTTGCATTTATTCAGAGTTCTCAAAACTCTGTGCAGAAACAATGCTGGCAATTTCTGTCCTCTCAGGCATTTTTTAGGTTGGCTAATTACATTCTCTCTGCCTAAATTTCCTCTGCAGCCTCAGAAAGAGATGGTTTCCTTCTTCCTTTCCACACAAACACTTTTTGCAGTCTGACCACCTGCTGTTAGAGAGGTCCAAATACATTCTGACCTAGAAGAAGATATATTTCAGGTACAATAGAGAAAGGAAATGGAGAAGTTTTTGTTTATTTCACTGCTTCTTAGAAAAGTTACCTTATGCCAGCTGAGACAGGATACCAGGTGTTTCTGTATTTGTGTGTGTTTGTTTGCAGGACCCTTCCACACACTCAAACAGGGGAAAAGCTTATCTTTCCTGCTGTCCACAAATCAGTGAGGTGGAATTTTTTTTTTTTTCCTGGATTGAAACACATTAAGAAGGAGACTTTCATTTAAAGAATAGTCACTGAAGGCAGTGGCTGAGAGCTGGGTACCTTCCTGACCCTCTGTGAAAATCACTCCTTTCATCACACCCATCATCATTAACAGTGCTCCACAGCCACCCTGTCCCTGGAGAACCCCAGCAAAAACCCACCTGGGATGAAAGCCTGACCCAGAAGGAAGAAATGTGTGGACGAGTTTCACTTTGGATTAAACTCAAACTGGACCACAGCAGCCTTCAGTGTGAATGATTTGACAGATTACTGAGTAATATTTTATGACATTTAGGGATGGATTTTTCAGAAGAATGAGGCATTTATTTTTTCTGAGGTTTTGCATTTTAAGGAGAGAACAGCCTTTCCCTGCTTGGATTTTGAAAGCAGGCAGACTTCAAGAGAGAGAAAGGTCTTGGTTTTTAGTTTTAAACTCTCCCCCTCACCAGCAAAAATAATGCCGTTTTCTTTTGATGAATCTGCTTCAATTATTCACAATTTCATTAAATATTGGTGCAGCATGCCTAGGAAATATCTTTTTACTGAAAGACATGTTTTTTCCATCTCAAGTGGTAGAGACCATATATCTCTCACAAAGCAATAATACCCAAGTGTGTATAGTATAATGTAGCACCTCTTCATATAATTCGAAACAGAACATATGCACACAGCTTTAGTATGGCTGTAATGTAGATATATTGAACAATATTAACCTTCTTTATAGTGGGAACATACTTTTTATTATGCACATGAATTGACTATTAATAAAAACTGTTTGCACTTACATAGCACCTCACCCCAAAAAACTTAGTGAGATTTTCTCAGTGAAATGAATTCCTGTTTTGCAGAAGTCAGGAGCTACCACTTCCAAATGCAAAGCTTCAATGAAGCTTTTTCAAAGTTATGTGTTAAATGAGAAAGCAGATAAAGAAATAAAAAATTATAGATGATTAACTTTTTTTTTTACATTTGTTAAAGCCACCTCTCCACTCCTACAGATATGAGAATAACTCAGTTAACTAGAGGGCTGACATCCGTAGAATGCAGTGACACAGGCTGCAGTCACACAGGGAGCACTGACAGGCTGTTGTAACCTATACTGAAGTCTGTGCCCCATTTGGTGGTAGCTGAATTAGCTGAAGGATACCTGGGCTGTGCCAGTCTATCACTTGTAGGAGTCAGCTACAACAGGGCCAGACTCTGAGGCTAAGCTTTATTCACACTGGGATCTTCCTCATCACCCACGGGTGGTTTTGCCATGGAGGTGTCCTAGCAAAATAAAACTATATACAGATTTGGCTGTATCTACAGTGCATTCAGGGACCTACATAAAGAAAGAATCTAAACTTCAATTCCTCCTGACTTAGCTCCATAAGGCTACATTGCTGAACATGCAAACTTGTTACTGTACATCTGTTGTCCAAATGGTGGAAAAACCAACTAAACTCAGACTGCCTGCAGGTCCTGCCTGATTGCAAACACCAGAAACACCCTCAAAGAGCCACTTCGTGGCTGACTTTTCTGATCCACATCAACCATTTGGTGAGTATCAATCACATAGTTTTAGCTTAGATTATCCTCACTGAAAGCAAGGGAATCCCAAAGCCCAAAGAAGTGTGGGGTTTTTTTCTCTTCCTGATTTTCCTTTTAGCACAGACTTGGCATGTTTGCAAATCTCACCTTCGGGGTAGGCTTAAATTCACTCTTGACAGACACTGAGGTGGCAGCCACACTTAGATAAGAGTGGCTGTACATAGCATGATTTTAGTGGCTCTAACGTCACAGAAGCAGGCTGTGACAAGCACAGCACTTGCTGCTAGCCAGTTAACATAGACTGCTTGATCACTATCAACCACCAGCAGAGAAAAATGCTTCTATCAATATTATTTTACTGTTTATTTAGGGATGTGAGCTGCAGACATACTCTAGAAAGAAAGGTACACCTATCCAGTGTCTTGGCATAGGGGAAAGGACAGGCTCTGTGGCTCAGGAGAGCTGTCAGGTACACAGCTCTTGCTCTCCTCAACTTTCAGAGCACAGTACTTTTACTAGCCAGGCTCACAGCCTGTTTGTCCTACAGTTGCTGGAAAACCTTTTCTGTAAAATATTTGGGGCACATTAGCTGAAGGAAGAGAACAAAAAGATCAAGGAAGTAAGCCATATTATCATATGAAACGTATCTATTCTTTCACTTGGATTTTTCTTATACTCCTGATAATGAGTGAGAGAGAGATTAAATTTAAAATGTCATTAAAATGCTGTTGTTGTCCCTAAGGTATATACATATGTGCTTTGGAATTTTCACTCTTGCCATCTTTAGCAAAGTTTCAGTAATAATGAAAAGGAGAGGAAAACCCAACAAGTCCTACCAGGCAAAGAGCCAGAGCTCCAATTACAGCAAGTACGATGGGAAAAAAAAAGTAATAGATTTTAATTGGTGCCCGAGGGGGGAAGGTCAGTCTCTTTGGAACAATGGGAGTCTTTGGTGGTAATTGACTGAACACTCCTATGAGAGCTTGCAAATGGCAGCAACACACTTGAAACAGCAGCAACAGTTTTGGAAGGCTTGGCATCCTGGAACACATGGAAAAGTTTTGCTGTAGAGGTAGTACAGAAAGGGAACAGTGAAACCCTTTAACAAGGAACGTGACTTGGGAGACAGCTCTCAGCTTCAAGGTTTGAAATGTCAAGACATATTTTCATTAGAGAAATTTATTTAAGTTTAAAAAGGAATATTGGCAAGCCACTGGTGTTAGGCACACGGGGGTCTGGAGCAGCAAAGGTTTGCCCACTGGTACACTGAATCATTGAGTGACTGAATTAAGCTTCCCTCCACGATAACCTAGTGCTACTCTGCCAAACAGGTTCAAATGATTGATGATTTCTGTCCTGAACTTTTTTTTATTTTGGGGGGAAAGGTTTGTTTGTATCTTTAAGCAATACAAATGAAGGGCATGGTCTTGCACAGGTGAACTGCAGTTTGCAATTCCCACTCAGAAAGAAATGGTATAAAAGGAGATCTGGAAGACTGTGATCTTCCAGAATCAACAGAATTAGGAGAAAAGATGATTTTGTGGCTAGGATTTCAACCAAAACCCTGTGTTCAGTTTCTGTCTGCAGCTGATTATTTTTGACCTTAAAAAAGCATAGATTTGAAGTCATTCATAAACTAGGACTGACAATAAGCAAACCAAACCCCCTCCAAAAAAAAAACATAAATGAGCAAAGGTCTCAAGTAGAAGCAGAGAAACAGAGAAACTGCCACACTTTCTTCCCCAGCTGATACTACCCGGGTTCATCTGCAATTGTTCTTTGCTTTCTGTGAGCTGACTAACATGGCATTAGGAAGGACATATGGATGTGTTTGTGCTTCTCCCTTCACTGCCAAAAGCTAAGCACAAACTGCTGTCATTCAGATTTTCTATGCTGTTACATTGATTATTTACCATTAGTAATAGTAATAAATGGAAGACAAGTTGTACAAGAGAACCCAAAGGAACAGATGCTGTTCAAACAGGGAGAGAAAAGATCTCTTCCTATAAATTTTTAACTTATAAATAGGACAGAAAAATCTTGGTCTTGACGCAGAAGGGTGACTCACAATAATATGATTTTATGTTCTCAGGGCTGCATAATGTCCAGGAACAGCTGTGAGCCTATTGCCATGCTTATTATTAAGGAATTACTTCTAATGGATTGTCTTCACCAGAAAGCTACATCCAGAGCACACAGCATGTTCAAGAGTAAAGTTCACAGAATTGCTGCAGCTATGAGGAATCAGACAAGAGAACCCAGCAACCAGACCCCACACACAAGGCTAAATCCTCTCAAACAAATTCTGTCTGAAAAAAACAACACACAAAAATAATATTCTAACTCTGTGCAATGTGATGTGCAAAGGAGGATTAAACCAGAAGGTGATTTTTTTTGTAACCATATCTGATGAAGATACATCTTCTAATTCTGCATTAAGATTAGGCATCACAAATTGAGGTTCTGTGGGTAACTGTGCAGTTATGGAGAACATATTCCACAGCTTTCTGTCTTTGGTCTGTGTGGAAAAAGACACTGAACAAACACATAAGCATCTCATCACTCCACAAGAGAGACAAAACCCTGAGAAATGCCTGCACACAGAGAATTTGTAATGCAAGGACCAGATCACAGTTCTCTTCTAATTCTCCTTATTAGCTCTAATGGAGCAATTAGGTATTTGGGACTGGAGACTGAAGAGATTTTATGTTCACATGGATGAAAATAGAGACCTAAATGCATATGTGCAGTGGAGAATTCAGTGTTTGGCATTGAAGCTGTTCAGAGCAGACTTTTAACAACAATAGAATCAGCAAAGTGATTTAAAAATGTAATTTAAGTGCCATTATTATGTTCCACTGTTTTCAGTAGAATTTATCTTGGTAAATCTCTAAAGAATTTTAAAAGGAAACATTTCAAAACAAAATGGTTTTAGCTTTTTGCAACCAAAACATTGTTATTCTAACATCAATCTCTTCAAAACAGAAAAGTCTTAGATGACCTCAGCAGAAAAAAAATAGTGTTTTGACTAGGAATAAGTGCTTTCAATCAATGTGATTTTTTTCTTTCTCTAAATAACAAAATCCATTATTCATAATATTCTATATGCAATAGAAAACTGCAAATTTGATTTTTGCTTGTCAAATACTGTGCTAATTTAAATGTTTCTGTAGAAAATTATCGTTTGAAAATATTTCACCAGCTTTTAAACTGCAATGTCAGTTTAAGAAAAGCAACAAAAGTGTGTTGGCTCACAGTCTTACAGTAACAGTTTGCTACACTCAAAATTTCCTACCAAGTATTTCTCTCCAATCCTCACATGTTAGCAAATGTGCACAGAAACTGTGAAGGTACAAGTGTGCCCTGAACACCCACCATGGTCTGATTTCACTCCCTTATCCATGAAAAAAACCGCTTAGGAAGCAGTGGTCTAGGGCTTGATCCACTGAAGCACAATAGATAGCAAGAACTCCTCTGACAGTTCTTTATGAATGTATTTTGGCCAATGTCAGCCTCAACACCACCCTCAGCACTGCCTCCAACAATTGTTATTATCACTGTTCTGCTCCCTCAACAGCTTTCTCTCCTTTGTTCTCACTTATCCCTAAAACTTTTACCTTTACAGAAACATTGACCACAATTCGGCACTTCTGAACATGATAGAAGAGATTCCTTCACAGGAAAACTGAGTTTGTGCAAATCTGGGGGAGACCCATGCCCATCTGAAAGACTCATTGTGGTGAAGAGAAAGAGAATGAATTCTGTGTATTCCCACCCACAGCCTCCTTATGCCATTACTCTCAAAGCTGTGTGATAAGCATTGTATTTTCCTTGCTCTCCAAGTTCTACGCCCTTCCTAAATGTTTTAATTCATTTCTTGACTGCTGTTTAGAAAGAGGTGGAGAGATGAGAATCAAAAGACACAATAGAAAAGATACAGACTATAGTGCCTTATTTTCAGTAAGTTTTCAGCCTTGAATTCTCTGTTTTGTGTTCCTTTTTTATATTATTATTATCATTATAATTCTGGCTCTGGAAAATCTCTCTTTGTCCCTGCAACAAGAAGCCTAAGCCTTTCTTAGCAGCACCAAAAGGAAAAGGTCATTCATGGTTTTTGCAATATCTTTTTCATACCAGACACTTAATTATTCCCATTTTCTCCACGAAGCTTGGCTGCTTCCTCAAGGATCTCTTACTCTCAATTTGATGTATGAGTCATCACTTGTTGGTCTTTGGTTCTCAGGTTATTTGCATATAAGTCAAATTCCACATTTTCTTTAGCAGTAGATGGCTTTCTAATTACATCCATTAATCTCTGCCATCACTCTCCTCTCTCTGCATTTACTAGCACTTATCAATCAGAATTTTAATAATCAAGAATATTTTTCTTGTTTATTTTCTTCACTTTCTTCTCCCTGTACTGCAAGCACAGCTAGGCAGAAGGCAAAACCCTCGAGTATCCTGTCATTTCATCATTCATTTCTGCATAACAACACATCTAGACTGCAGAAGGAGTGAGCAGTTGCAATCTGCTGGCAAACATGCCCTACAGATTACACTATCTGCTAATTAACAGACAGTGCTTTGCTGCAGGCCTAGCAAGGGAGGGTTGAGTGGTCAATAGTCAAACAACATTTGGGTTTTTTTACATTATCATTTCCAAAATGCTACAAAACAGCCATTGTATGGTTATGTCACAGTATCATGTTCCTTTTCCCTTGAAGGTGAACTTCCAAAGATATATAGAATGAAGACAACTTCCAAATTCCATTACCAAAAAAAGTATGTTCCCACCACGATACAACAGGGAAAGGAGATAAAAGAGATTTAGTTATGTATCTTTAATACCTCAAAACCTAGAAGGTAACTGAAAAAAAACCCTGCTGTACATCTTTTTAGCCCAGCTTTATGGGACACTGAACAAACTGATTTTCAACCACTTGGGACCAGTTTTTCATAAGGAAAAAAAATCAGCATTATGGCAACTGGCTTTCTTCCTGGTTTAAACTTACTTATGGAAATGGATGGAGCTACAAGTTTGAAACTAAGACAGGTCTGTTCTTGCTCTGCCATCAATCCCAGCTGCCTGTATATGGCCTGCAATCAACAACATATTGCTCCTGTGCTCTCTAAGCTGCTGGCAAATATCCTTCCTTGCCAAAAGGGATATCATCTGTTCCAGAGTATTTGGTAAATCACAGAAGAATTAAAAAGGGATAAAAAAACTGAAGGACATTCAACAAGAGATTATCTGGTATAAATTTTAATTGCCCAGTTTGTAGAAAACAGAGAACAGACTCAGAAGGGAAAGAACACTTTTGAAACTCTAAAGTTGAATTCCGTGGCTTATTCCTCCCTATCATTAGTTTCAACATCCAGTGTGCCCTTGGAGACTTCTGTGAGATACAAAGGCATACTGCAGTGCTACTTTGAGTGAGGAAATGTCAAAACTGCCACTATTTTTGATAGGCTTACAAGAGCAGAAGTAGAATAAATGGGCTTTGATTTCACTTCATATCCAAGGAGAGATATGGATGCAGAGTAATGGCAAGGGCTTTGTGTGTAATGGCTACTGTGAGAGCTGTCATGTACTGCAGCCATAAATCAGAAAGTTGGGTAGCAGATGCTGCCAGACACTTCAAAAGTAAAAATACTCACTTTGAAAGATGAGGCTCTACCTTCCATTTGTAAATATGGATCAAATAATTGTTAATTATTTGTTTCCCCAAAAACGCAATATTAAAGACAGCACCAGATCTACAGTGACACATCTTCACTGACTCCAGAGAAACTACCCAACTGCCAGATCATATCCAACAGATGTGAGCAACAATCCACCTTTCTAAAGCAGTAAAAAATTATCCTTGTTTGCACGTGAGATGGGAGGCAGAACACAGTCTTCTGAAATGGAAATCAAGTCTGTACTTGTTTATCTGGTTCACAGTTAGAATCGCTCTTGAATCTAAAGGTATTACAGGCAAAAGTGAAAATTGTAATTGCATTAACCCAAGGACATCCCAAGATTATCAGATTTTCCAGCTACCACCACCAGAGGCTTGTAAAGCAGTCGACTTAATCCATCATTACTGCTGAACTGCAGAAAATTAAAAACTTCTTAATTCTCAGTGTGAGACATCCCTCTTCCCACGGGTAGTGAAGTTTGCTTGTGCACAGTGCTATCCACTGAACCACCCCTGCAGTCCAAGATAATCTCCTGTAGGTTCAGGATTTCAACTCTTTTCTGATGAGGTGGAATCTTAAGCTCAAACTACTGAATGAAACAGATTTAGGCCACTGCACTTAGAGAAAAAAAAATAGAAGTGAAGAAGAAAGGAAGGTGGAAGGTTCTTTCACTGGGAGACTATTGGATAAAAGGCATGTGTATTACTATCTAACCCAAACTGCCTACCAGGTAAGTGAAAACAGGAGATAAATCCTACATCACATTCTCTCAACTCCCTCCCTCCAAAATATTCTCTCTAAAGAAAATTATGAGGCTATAAAGAAGCATTACTTGTGGCCACAGCATAGGAGACATTTCATGCACCATCCTGGTATACAGCATTTAATCCAAATAGAAGTTTCCATTTGAACAAATTTATGTTTTGATCTCCAAAATGCTGCAGGACAAGGTGGTTCTTCCATTTAAAAAGGTACGAAAACATACTCAGTAAACCTCTCCTTGAAATCTCCTGTCCACTACAACATTTTAAAAAAAGAAAACAACCACCCAAAAGCAAAAAAACATTGACCATAAAACCCCAAACAACTCCAACCATTCACATATGCCTTTTAGGTCTCTTATGGCTGTCTCCTTGAAGGCTGGACTCACAGCCTGCAGCTAACAAGGACCTTTCCTTCCAAATGAAAAGAGGAGAGCAAGAAAATAATTGATTTTATCTCAGCAAGAGTGGACTGCAATCACACATTGTGCTATTGGCATGACTGACAGAGGCTGGTTTCCCACTGTGCCTAATTTCCTAAGGATGCCATCCCTTGGCTGCCCTGGGATTGACTCAGTGCACAGTGAGGTGTGCTCAGAGCTCTGCTGAGCTCTCACCTCTCCAATACAAACTGATGGCCTTCACACTAACATTTACAAGGAGGACACTGCCGGAAATAAC
Source organism: Sturnus vulgaris (assembly GCF_052056855.1). Lineage (NCBI taxonomy): Eukaryota > Metazoa > Chordata > Aves > Passeriformes > Sturnidae > Sturnus > Sturnus vulgaris. The sequence goes on from NC_142250.1 coordinate 27,776,430, forward strand.
TGCTTTTTCCTTGACTGAAAAAATCAAGACCTGCCCTCACATCAGAGTTCTGAAAGCTTCCACAGTGTGGCAGGTCAGAAAGAGAATTTTTAGAAGTGTTCCCAAATTGATTTTAGCAAGTGAAGATAAGGAGACTTCTGAGAAACAGCAATGCCAGGTGGAACTGTTCACCTCTGTGGACATTTTTCCCCAGCCCTCAGAAGAGTGGGTACAAAGGCAAGTGTAAGCACACAGCTCTGGGTCTTACCCTTTATACAAGAGGGAAGTTTACATTTCAAGTTCAAGAAACAGAACTTCCCTAAAGCAAATAAACTCGCCTAATACCACAGGATAGAAAGTAGCAATCAATCATTCCCATTTCAGCTAATAAGGGTACATTTTCTACTGTCTTGACTAATAGAAACTTCTGCCAACTATTCTGTGCAGAACCACCAGCCAATGCTAGAAAGAACAGAAGGCTAGGCTGCCATTCCTTTAATTTCCTTTCATTTAAAACTCATTAATATAAATAAATTTGAAGTAGTTGGGATCTAGCCAGCAGTGAAACCCATGCAATTTTATTTACAATAAATATCTGCTATCTTGGGGCTACACACTCAACAGGACAATACTTAACACAGTGTGATAAAGGTGATAAACACAAACAGTGAATATCAAGGTAGAGGAAGGCATCTGTAATCCATTCATCTTTAAAGAGAGAATAAAAAAAAGCAACACTGTTCCACACAGCAATTAAAATCTGAACAGTTGGAGGAATAAAGCAGAAAAAAAATCAAGGCAGGCCTGCGGAAAGGGAGAGAAAAAATAAAACAAACAAACAAACACTACCACAAAAATTCAAACCCACAGGAAATATCTGATGCACTAGTCCTATTAATAGCATAAAAGTCACTGGCAGATACTATCACCCAGCATTTGTTAATTAACTGAAGATACACAGATACAAGGGGCTCAGAAGTACAAAGAACGAATGGGCTGCACAAACTGGCTTTTTGCAGAGAACACAGTGTGCTTCCTACAAGGATACAGCATCTAAATTAGCCAGCAGCACTTCCTGAGTCAAAGAAAACCTCCAGTTAAACAAATTCTAGAGTCCCCACCATGACCCATTCACTTTTTATGTGTGTATGCCTATGATTTTCCATGCAATGAGTAAAAACAAGCTATCTGAAAGGTTTTTATAGAGAAAGACTGTAAAGTTTAGTGCATGTGAGTTTCTAGGAAAATGAACGACACACTTCTGTGAAAACAGAATTTCAAGGTATGAACCTGGATTTCTGTTTTAGTTTAGTTTGTAACCCATCAGCATTATTCCCAAACAGTATTTCTTCATGTAGAAACATTCAAATAATTTTATTTCTCATCACAGAAGGCTCTAGAAACCTAACAAATAAACCAGTGTTGACATACCTAAACCTAGGGATTTATTGCACATTGCACATATCTCTTCTGGAGACTTGTTGACAAATACTCAAACAGGCTCTGTGTCTTTGGCAAGATCCGTGTGGTACATTTTTTACCCCCTGATCTGTGTCATCTGTCATACGACCAGGTAGCACAGTAATTCAGTAAAAGGAAAGAAAACTAAAAAATGTTTCCACTTCTCTTTGCCAGGACTTATACATCACTATGTTAGTAAATACTTTCTGTCATTTCCTTCGGAAAATATTGTAATTCAGAAAAATGCCAAGCAAAAGCAATAGGTCATCAGTTTAAATTGTAAATAATGGTTGACTTTGTTATAATTTTTTTCCAAGCATCCTTTTGCAATATGACATTGCCTGCAACGTCTGGTTAAAGGATTTAATTTTGTTCAATAAAGAGACAAGAATTGGAAGTCAAAAGCTTTTAGAAATAAATTGGCATTCATGGGTTGTGGGAAGCTCTGCAAATACTGGGTATTTATAGACCCATTTTTTTTCTAGATGGAGAAGAGCAAATAAATTACAACAAACAATTTATTCAACACATGTTGTTTGTTCATTTCCAGAATGCGAAAATAATCAGAAATTCATGAACAAATCTATCAATTATTTTAATAAATCCAATTACATGCATTCTACTATTCACTGTTCTAACTGCTCTGCTTTGCAGAGAAGAGGAAAGACTTACATAAATGGTACACTTGCTTTTTTTCATTACAAGCAATCAGTCCTGAGTCAGCCAAGCTCAAAATTTACCTTCTGTTTCAATGGAACTACTCCTAAAATTTAAATATGTTCTAAAAGAATTTTTTTTTTCCAAAATAAGGCAACTTCAGTAAGTTAAATACATGCTGACCCCCCCTTATGGATCACTGCTGTAGCAAGTTCTCTCATCCAGTAACTTCAAGATGAAAAATGCACCATTTTCTTTTCCACTACTGAAGAAGCCTTTTCTCTCTGCTAAGGAAGGCCTTGTGGCACAAAGGACATCAAAGGCTGCAGGTGCAGTCTGAGAAATCACCACATACAGCTAATATTTAGAGAAAACACTGTTAGCATTTGCCCAGTACTAACTGCAGCAATGTATAAACCCTTCACACAAAGGGTATGAGTTTTATAAAATTCATGGAGTTTGGAGCACTTGAGTTTTGCATTTTAAAAGTACTTCTGCAGCTATCCACCCAGCCCACATTCATGAAGCAAGATGCAACTTTCAAAGTGACCAGAGCTTCTAAAAGTGCTACCAGAATTTCAGGGGAGGAGAGGGTATCAGGTCTCAGGAGCCACAGATTTTTAAGTGTGTTTCCTTCAGCTTTTCATTCCACAGTAGGTATAAGAAAGATTTTGAGTTTCAGTATTTTTGCTTTCCCTGTATTCTTAGCGTGGACACATGCCATGCCCTCTTAGCCTCGGGGGACTATTTGGGTGTCTAAAATTAAATGTTTATTGATGGAATAACCTGATGTTCTACAGAAACAGACAGCATAGGGAGGGCCTCCAAAAGTTGTCCCTGCAAGCCTAACTCTGCTCCTGCTGAAATTAACTTTGAAAAATTCAATCTTAGACCATTACCTAGGTCCTCTCATCACAGGTGTTGCAGCTTTCCTCTGGCACTGTACCATATTGACTATAGGCCAACTTTACAGCAGACTTCTGCCAGAAAAGTTAGTTCCACACTTCTGCCTGAAAGCCTTTTCCTTTCATTTATTTAGTTTTTGAGCTGGAAAGGGATTCGTTTTCAGGCAGGTCCATCTTGGATCCAGCTCACCAGATGGCTACACAAACAAGGGTGGCAGAGAAAGGCAGGGAAAGGAGAAAGGAAGGTGCAGGATGCAGCCAGAGGTGATAAAGGCTTTTCAATGCCACCCTGCACTATGGTTGGCTTGCTGAAGGACATTTAAGTGACCTGATAATTTCATTCTTCAGCTCCTAGAGAAGAGCTTCATGTCTTCTGAAGAGTCAGTATCAATGAGATGACATCTCTCCACTAACTTGGGGCCACTTAATTAAAATTTCAAGTGCTAAGCACTGTCCTCTCCAGTTAGGACAGCTCCCTCTTCCTTTCACAGTCTGTCTTAAAGAACACATAATTGTTTCAGTATGGTGAGAACAGCATTACAGTGACCTCAGCTGCCCAAATACACCCAGCCTCCTTTAGAGGTGAGTCTTTACTAACATTCTCTCCCAATGCAATTCAGTTTTGCCCGTAGTGACTCAAACTATGCACATGGACTGAAAAATATGGAGTAGAAAATAGAAAATTTTGTCAAAAATGTATCTCAAAGAAGGCATCCAGATTCCTTTCATGAATATGTCAGCATTATAAAGTCACAGTAAATTGTTAGTCAGTAGGATGTCTGAATGATTAAAACCTTCTGAGCTTTGAAGGCATCTTCTCTGCAGGAATTTGTCAACTCCTGTTCAGTTCACTATTGGGAGCACTTAAAAGACAAACAATGTTATGTACAATCTGGTCACTGTAGATGTATTTCTGCCATTTTAACGAGTCTCTCTCCCTTCCAGACAGCAAAATCAACACCATCCAGATGGAATGCAAACAATTACATGCACAGTACCTGTCCATTTCATAGCAATACCATTTCCTTCCCTCAAGTATTACTGGTTAGTGGTACAGGTGGTACAATTTGGGTTATATTTTGAGAAAGTAACACATTTTTTTCAAGGCAAGAGCAACAAAGATATTCCTGCTACTTAAACAGTAACAGATATTGAGGAAATTAGAAAAGATCTCCAGGACAGAAATAGCATCATAAAGCTAAAATGAGCCAACACATCATCACATACCTTACGTTTGTTTGTTGGGCAAACATACAAGTAGCTCAAAATAGTCTTCAGGCCAACTTTATCATTCAGTTTTTCATATGTTGTCCCATAATCTGTTGACCTACAATTCAAGAGAGATTTTTATAAGTACAAACACTTAATCACAAAACCACAAGTCACTTGGCAGCTTTTCAATATAAGTCATGCTTTAAATAGCAGAATGGCTCTCCAGAGCTTTTTCAATGATTCATGTAGTATATAATGATACTTAATTATATACACACAACATCATGTGCATGTTTATAATTTGCATTTAAATTAGATTAGGAAAAATTAAACCAGCCTCTTCCTAAAGCATCTTAAAGATGTAAGATAAAAAATGCTACATTCTGTATGCAGAAGATAATGATTGTCAGAAACGCCAAATAGCAGACAGCAAGAGACTAAGGTTATCAATTCATCATATACTCCAAGCTTAGACTAATTTTGTTAAGATGGCTCATCTCAGCACATTCCAAAGTAGCTTCTCTGACACTGACCAGCAGAAAGGATGGACGTATATTCTTGCTTTAAAAGCCACCATTCAGTAGAGAAAATATTTCTGAAATGAGGTTTGCCCATAAAAACACTGATTACATGTCTTGGGGAAGAACAAAAGAAATGATCAAATAAGACTGTCCAGTGTTCCTGTAGGAGTTACTCTTAACATGGGACTGGAACCAAGATCAATCATCAGCAGAGGTTTTGTTCATTATGCAGCTCATGCTTGCCTGAATTCTGTCCCAGTATCCCAGGGATTTAGATAATCAGCCTAAACCAGTAGAGCTGGCATCCATAAATTGCAGAAGGGGACATGTATCTGGGTAACAGACATTCAAAAGGATAACATATTCCTATATCTCATCTGTAACATGTACAAATGGGCTTATATAGAACTTCACTTGCAAGCAGTAACATGAATTTTCCCTTGTGCTAAGCACTCCAAACCAAACATTCTGAAGTAAAACCTTGGCACTCATTATTTTCAGATTCTCTCCTATCAGGGCAATAGTGGCTAAATTCACAAAGGCATTTGGCTGGAATATGGTAGGTGGAACGTTTCTGAATCAAGTACCATACCTACATTCATATTAAAGCTTCTGGGATTTCAAATTTTGCAATCAGTACATGAATAAAACAAGAAAGTAGCAGCTTAGGGTTTTATCCATGAAAGATGAATTGCACTAAAACGTGAATCTGCATTAAAGTTGAGTCTTTCTATTTAGGAACTTTATAGAAGCCTTTGCACGTATCTGCCTGCTCATATAACAATTGGTCTATGATTTATGTCCACAGATTTCTCCTTCCCTCCAATAAACACACACCCTCCTGTGTGCATGTATGACCTTTGGTGTTTAGAACATTAATGCCAAATTCTCAGCTGCTGACTGATCTTTCCCTTTATAAGGTCATCTCTCTCAGGAGCACATGTAAACTAACTGAGCTACCTCCTCAGAGGACTGAGGAGTAGGATACTGTTCTGGTTGCTTCTGTTACTGAATATTTCAGAGATGCTCCAGCATCCAGGTGAGGGGATCCACAGCAGGATGCTGAACACAGTCTGGTCAAGGACTTCAGCTTGCCCCACCTCACCACCCAGTCTTACCAGAAATGAGTATTTCTGCTGCTCTCTGCCTAAACCCCAAAAGCTACCCTTTGTGAAGTTTGAACTGACAAAGAAATGCAAACAGCAAGGACTAAATCTGACCTGCTGAGTAAGGAAAAATGTATTAACGAAATAATGTTGCTTTTTATTATACCAGTGACAACAAATTCAAAACGAGATTCTTCAAAAGGGGATAGGAGCAAAGAAAATCTCAGACATAAAACTTGCTTTCAAATTGTTCAAGAAAGGCAGCCAGTACCCCTGCCACAACACAGGCAAACTTATGTCAACAGCCTATTGCAAATGGCAATCTCAGAATTGCCAGCCACTTCTTACTTCAAATCTCCAGGCAATTGTTTTGCATTCACAGCTTTATTTACAGGTAACACTCTACACAGATGGAAGTGTGTGCTTCTGTCAACATCCATAAAAGAAACCGAAAGATTTAAAAGCTTAGAAAAACATCATTTTTTTCTTTCAGATGAACAAATTCACAAGCAATCGAAGGAGCTACTATATCTTACTCTCATTATTGTGTTCTAAACTGACAATAGCCAGTCCTTCCACCTTCCTATTTGTCAGTTTTTTCTTTTGTACCACTTTACAATTACCCTTAATTCCAATAGAGGGGATGGGAAGGAATATTATATACACAACGGATATAGATATATATATATACACACACAGCAGATAGCCATCTATAAGTGTTTTAACACAAAGAAATAGGAATATATACATTTGCAGAGCAGTGGGGAAAAAATAATTATATCAAAGGAAATACTGCATACCTGGGAAGTCTGTTGGGATCTAACCCAAACATATAACCAACCTGCATTCTTCTCATTTCTATTATATAGATATATGCATGCATATGTATACAAGCAGGTACTGATTAGCAGCCTAGTTAACGAGCTTTGTTTGTCTTATTAAATGGGTGTATAAAGCAGCATGAGACTCCTAACCCATAAAAACACATCAGCCATTGGATAGCCCTGGAAGCCAGCCTAACCTGGAAGAGCTGCAAAAGACAGATGCACCTCAGCAGGGTGTAGGCACTAATGACAGAGCAGGATCAACACATTCAATCCCAGTTATCTAAAGAGGAAAGGATATGTAGCAAGAAACATCTCCACGTTTTGTGTGGAAGACTGCTCCTCTGAAGTTCTGCAGAGAGAAATCAGTTTTAGTCCATCTCTATAACATGAGCAAGCAAATACCTGGAGAAATCATCGTAGAGGATTACACCCAGGACCTGTAGAGCTGGAAACAAAAATAAACTATGCCTTCTAAATAGCTACAGCTATTGGAATAACTGTATGTAAATGAGTGAACAGTAAGCCCTATTTTATTGTGTCTTGTGTAGACACGTATTGCAATGGTGTCTCAAATTGTCTGGGGGGAGAAGGGGCATGTGAGTGGTACATTGTGGATGTCACTGTGAAATGCAGATGACAGTAGATGAATAATATCTAGAAAATAAAAGTATTTAGACTCAATTCTGAACTTCACACCTGTCCCATCATACTAGTTGTAATTGCTATCATTAAATCCTGAATTTTACCAGTAGCTCTTTAAAATCTGACTCCCTATTTTTTCAGTAAAGTAGAGGACAATGCAAGAAGATAAACATTTTCATGATTACTAGCTCATTTCACAGTATAAAAATGTAACAAAATTGTGAGATTGAAGCTCTGGCTTTCCCAGTAATATATTAAAGCAAAACTAGAAACATGTAGAATAATTTCTGTTTTGCAAACTATTTGCAAGAAAGCTGACATTTAAATAACTTCATTATTATTCATTGACAGGGCTTTTCCCTCTCCTCCCGTCAGGGTAAATGACATTTCTATTACAGTATTATAATAAACTCCTGCACATTTTAAATAAAGTCACTGAATTCCATTAGTCCACCTACTGTCATGAATATATCTCAATCCATTCCTACCAATATTTCACAATTATAACAGGCATTCTGAATCAACCAGCAACATGAACCCTATGGAAATTTTCTTCTTTCTCAAGAAGCACAGACTGACAATCAGAGTACTGTCAGTTTGAATATATAGATTAAATAAATTCCCGAGCAAGTTGCTGTTTTCTCCTTTGTTACAAATTTAAGGTTTCCTGTAGTTATTTCACATAAGATGCTGAAAACTTGAAGAATCAAACAGTTGATCATTTGGTCAGGAGGGCTTTTTTTTTCTTTTTTTTTGCATCAAGATCTTTCTGGAATACTCCATGAAAAAAAAAAGAAAACCCTTACTTGCAGACTTTATGTTGTCTCATGTCTCCTGCTTATTGAGTACAGCCTTCTTCCCATGCTAACAGATAAAGTTACTTGTTATAACACATATCATTAAGAAGCAATCACTTTAATTGGCACCATTTACTTTTTTTTCTTTTCCCACCAGTTATACCTGGTTTTCACACAGTAACTTGACTTCTCCCCCCAGGTCCACCATGAGAACACTGCACTTCATGTCCTTATCCCCCTCTTTCCTCCACAGTTTAATTCGCTGCTCTAACCGAGGTACAAGTGGCAGCCAGCCCAGGGCAGCAGGACCTGAAGTACCTGGAACGAGGTGTGTGAGCAGAGAGGGCAGCCTGGCCTGAGCAGGAGCACTGTGAGGGATGGGCTCTGGCCTTTTTCTCCTTCTGCACAGGAATTTACCCCTGGCACCAGCCAGGCACTTTTAAGTTAAGCAATGACTATTAGATCTTGTGTTCCAACCTTGCACGTAACTGAGTTTGCCACCTGGTTTGCCTCCAAAGGGAATGGCCAGGTGAGCACAAGATTTGCCAGTTGCTATCATATTAATCTCTACAAGAGCAGATTTTTGGAAAGAAAGCAGATTGCAGAAGGCAGAACTGCAGAGCCACAGGCTGCACTTATAAAAGGCTTTCAAATGAAGGGCTTTCTGAATAAAGGAATAGACATTTAAAATGATCTTTCATGTCTGAATGCAAAAAAATACTAGAGCTGGTAATTCTGGAGCAAATTTGTATTCCTGTTTGCAGTACTTTAAGCCTGTTTTGTAATCTCTGCTGTAGAGTTGTTGACTTTTGCACTCATTTTTTCTGGGGATACTTTGAGGTGCTATTCCTTCATCCCTTAAATTGAAACTCTTTACTTTGGTTTCATAGCCAGGTAGTAAAGTTTCCCATTGATTTTTGCCACACCACCATGTTTCACAAAAGCTAGTAATGTCAAAGTCTTCTTCAAGAGCTAGCCATTTATGTTCTCATGTTCCTCCTGTTAAGCCTTTCACAAGGGATTAATAGATATCACTTCTGGTCTAATGCCTCTTTTCATTTAACTCCTTCATGTGCAACCCTGGTATTTTTTCCAAAAAGTAATAATGACTGATCTCAGTTTCTCAGGGTGAAACTTTTTGGGTTTTTTTAAATCTCATTCTTTATTTTCACAGAAAGCTAACTCTTGTTTTGCAAATTACCTTGCTTCACCGGCACACTTCTCATCACTGTGTGTCTTCTTAATTCCTTGTATAAATAATTCCCCAAGGCTTTTCACATTTCTAATGAGATCTGTTTGCTTAGCTCATGGAGACTGACACATTTTGAACAGAGTTTTACAATTCCACCTGGAAGAGTAATTGCAAGATGCAAACACAGTAAGTCCTGTGTCCTTGGACAGAATTTCCATGCAGAAAAGAGCTTCATAAAAGTATTGTATGACTTTGGTTCAAGAGGGCAATGATCTGACAGCAGTGCCAAGCCAAACAATTGGTGAGCATTTCTTTAAATATCTGTAACAGCACTGCACATGTCACAACATTAAAACGCATCCAATTTATCCAGGCAGGTTGAAATTTAATTTTTACACATCTCCAACATAAAGAAAAATAGGGTATTTCAAAACTCAAGGAACCCACATGCCTCACTCCCTAAGTGAACACATTTCTGATTACTTTTTTCTCATGAGGCCCCCAGCAGGCTGGCAAATAGTGCTGTTCCCACTCTCTAGGTGGGGAAACAGAGGGAAAGACTAGATAACTAATCCTACATTTGAAGGAAGTCTGTGACAGAGCCAAACTCAAGTCCCCTCAGGCTCCACCATCTCCCCAGTCCATCCTGACAGTTTTAAAATTTCTGGGGTTTTGTGAGTGTAAATAAGGATTGGAAAAAGTCTTGCTAATAATGGAAAAAGCGTGAAGTACAAAATTAAAAACAGTTTAAACAGGCATTTTAGAACAGATTTAAACCTCCATTTTGAAATTTTCTTCCAGTCTGAGTTGTGATTGTAGATTTTACTAGAAATTAAGTAATAAACTTCTGTGAGTTTAATGAAATGTATTTTTTCCCCTCATGGGAAGAATTTTCTCATCATAAAATAAAGCTTTCCCCCTCTAGAAGTCACCAAAAAGACTTGAAGAGGGAGTAAAAAATTAGAAGGAAACAATAGGAAACTATTAAATTGACATTTCTCTGCATAATCAGTTAAAGTAATTCAATTTTCTTCTTTTCATTTTCAATCAACTTTTATTTGGAGTAATCTACATGAACAGAAACCTACACACTCAAATTTCTTGTTATTTTTGGCTTAATATAGTTCAGCTAATTATTGCTATAAATAATTTAAAGATGTGACAAGCAAGAAAAGCAGCTCATATTTTATCATCCAATCCCCATTCTAAATATTGCATTGGATAATTTTTCAAAATATTATCCAATTCAGAAAGAAAGAAAATAGGGGAGTGAGAGGGCCATGAGATGCCAGCTGTAGATGACCTGCTTGTCTCTCCTCCAAGTAACGGTTCAAGAAAAATAAATCTGCATAATTTGCCTTCCATGCTGTTTCAGTAGAGAGCCAGTAACTCAGGTTCCAACCCATGGAAGCAGAGAATAATTGTTCCTCTGTCAAGGTTAACAAGAACTTGGTGAATGGCTTCAGAACACTTGGGATGATGACAGTGGAAAAATATTCCAACAGGAGACAAGACAGGTTGTATGGGATGAAAGGGAATTGTGAAATCAGGGTGAGGTTATTTCTTACTCCTATCTGTGTCAGATGAAAGGTGAAGGAAATGGTCAATTATGATGAACATGCAAGAGTTCCCAGTTGGACAAGACAGAAGAGCAAATCCACTCACACCATACTGCACAGCATTAGGCAGCAGCAAGACTTATGGCTGTTAAATGCAAGGACAGGCAAAAGAAGAATTCTCCTAATAAGCAGGAGAGCACACAAATCAGAAGCATTATCTTGGCTCTGGCTGGGACAGAGTTCATTTCTCCTTAGCAGCAGCTCCGTGTTCTATTTTGGATCCAGCATGAGAACGATGTTGGTAACACACAAACGTTTCGGTTGTTGCTGAGTGGGGCCTGTGCTCAGTCAAAGACTGCTTAGTGTCAGTAAGAAAATGCACAAAAAGCTGGGAGGAGGCACAGCTGGCCCAAACTGGCCAAAGGGATATTTTAACCATCATGCCAGGTTTATATAAACTGGGGCAGTTACCTGGAAGAGAGGCTGGTCACAGTTTGGGAACAATTTGGTGTCTGTTAGCAGGGGTGATCAATGGTATTGTGCATCACTTGTTTTGCTTGGGGTTTACCTCTCTCTCTCTCCCTCCCCTTGCTCCCGTTAATTGTTATATTTTACTTTGTTTCAATAACTTTTGTTGTCTCAAGGGATGAGTTTGGGGGGTTTATTTCTGATTCTCCTCCCTATCCTACTGGGGCGGGGGGTGAGTGAGAGATCAGCCGGGTGGTGCCTTGCTGCCAGCTGGTTAAACCACACCACCCGGCTGGCAGGACTGCAAGTTGAAGTAAAGTCTCTGCAATTGCCCAAGTATGAGGTTCTAAGTCTTGTAAGTGGTTTTTTATCACCTGAAAGCTTGGCCAATGGTGCTGAATGGGCTTAAGTACTCTTGTCCTGAGACCAGAATGATCCCCCGGAATTGATCTGCACTGCCCTTGCTGTGATGCAAACCTTGTCTCTCTGAACTGCTAAAGACTGCCCGGTATCTATTCTGCTAAAGCATGGCATTCATCTCAGAGATCAATCACACCTGTACAAGCCATGCTGAACAACCCTTAGAACAAACTAATCCGTGTTGCTCACTCAGCTTCTTCTTGGAGACACCTGGTAAATTCCCGGGAAAATAAAACCGAGGGAGGAAACAGTTTGTGGCACAGATAATCAATAGTACAGAATCAAAATTATAATGAGGTAAAGCTAAAATACCAATGTAGATGTATCTGGTTTTTATTCCATTGTGTAATTCCTTAGATCCTCCTATCTTACCAAACTAGCCATGGAACAGCATATTCAGAACAAACTTTTATGTGAAAAAATACAGAGACATTCTATGCTTGTAAGACATCATTAAATGACTTTTTAACTGCTTGTAAGATATCATTAAATAACTTTTTTAATGTCAGTTTCTGATGCCACTGCCTTTTATAGCAGAAGTAACATTCCACTGTATTGTGGAGAAGGGTTTTTATCTTCAGGCTTCAGAGACATTGCTGCATAAAGGTTGGATACCCAAAGAAAGGAGAAACATCAAATATTTTAACCTGAAAAAAGATCAAATTTGGATTAGATGGGGATGATGCACTTTTCCCTTCCTCCCTTTTACAGCTTCTCTAATTTTAGATGTCTGTTAGATTGGTAAATCCCCTTTAACTGCACAGTGTGATGGTTTCTCATGTCAGCAGGCTGAGAACAGAAGATTCTGGCAGCTGATAAAATCCATATTCAGATTCCCCACTCCTCTGCCTACTGATCAGAGATCAGATCTTGATCAAACTCTCATATAAATCCCAACTTATTACTGTGTAGATGCCCATCATAAACATGGAACTGGTTAGCTTCAATGATCAATTTGCCCTTGCTTGGTAGCAACTGCTTCCAGGAAATCAGAAGGATCTTTGCTGTCAGAATGAAAGACATGAAGATTTTTATTTCAAGTGTACAATTACTGAGCTTTTGTGTGAAAAACAATGCCCTGAGATTTGACTGGACTCTGTTCTGAAAGTGTTTCCAAGGCATTGTTTTGCAGGAGTGGACTGTAAAGTCACTATTTGCTATGGGCAACCCCATTTTGGGGGGTCAGCTACATTCTGGAATCTCTGCTGTGCTAAATGACCACTTGCAGGATTAGCTTTGGGAAAGGGGTTAGATGTCAAGAACAGAGGGCTTTGGAGAAATAACTGTGGAGTTACCACCTATTTTGGTAACCAGTTGGTTACCAGACTCCCAGCAAGGCTGGTGTTTGCCACTGAGTAAAGAGAAGGAACTGGGTGTGCCCTGTCCTTTGCCTGAGCAGCAGAGAGGGTGACTTTCCAGAAGTTTCCCCCCTCAAATTCTCTTTCAGCTTCTCACCTCCCTGTGGCCTCAAAGGCTCATCTCCAGCCCCTCACTGAGTGCAGCAGCTGAAGACAAGAGCAGTGCAGGGAGGTTGGCAACCACAACCCCTTTAGCTGTTCTAATCCAGCCAGCAGTGAGAAACAAAGGAACAGCCATCAAAGCAAGACCTCCACGAGACCTTCTCAGTGCTTTAAAGGCTCCAGAGGCTGGCTCAAGTGATGCTCTGGCTGAAACATCAGTGCCATCTATCCTGCTCTTTCCATGAGTCATTTTGTGCCACAGCATCTGGATGCATGTGGGAAGGACCAGTACCTCCACTAATTTTTGGTGGCTAATTAATATATACTAAAAATATAATACCAAACACCTCCCAAAAGCTGACAGGTTATTGACACTCGCTCATCTGATGGTGTGTATGGTTCAAGCAATTTCCCTGTCCCCAAGTCCATAGCAGTGGTTTTCAATACTTTCCATTTGCCATCACGACATTATTTTCAGTAAGAGATCCCAAAGAAAAGAATGAAAGTTTACTAAAAATAGGCTTTTTCCTTGTTACCTTAAGGGAATTTTGGGGGATCAGTGATACATAAGTGGAAGAGCACCATTCTGGAAGATGTCCTTGTCACCTGACTCATTTGTCAGATCAAACAGGGTAGGATGCAAATTGCTGCCCCTCCTTCATCAGGGTGAGGAACACTCTGCAACACTGCAACTCAGAATGCAGCCATTCCCACAGGCCCAGCCTCACTTAAGGCTCATGGTCATCAACAAAACAAATCTCAGCTTAGCTCTGATGGATATTAAAGTCATTCTTCCATACGTTTAAATCAAAAGCTGCCTTTTAAATTAGGATTGAGAATGACTTATGATTCTTCTAGCCATATGTTTACAGGGGCATACTGACATCAGCACACCCTTAATGCCAAATTCTTGCTCATAAAGTGGTTCCTTGAGTGTTGATTCTTCCCATTTTCACCCCAGCCCGGTGTAAATCACACAAATAGCTAGGACTGGAGCCCAGCAATCATCACGCTATTAACTTTCTAATTGATGGTAATGGCCAGAATAAATTTCAGGCACCCCAAGGGGTGGTTAATGGATTTTGTAGCTTGAGGGCAGAGCAACAGGAAGCTTTTCCATTAATCAGGGAGATGAGACAACCATACATGTCCTACACTCCCCAGCCCATCATAACACTGAGGTCATTGCAGCTTGGCTAAAAACATCCTCACAGCGGGCTGGGCTCAGTTAGAAAGTTTGATACACTTGTTCAGCAGAGCTGCCTTAGCATCCACAGCCACATTATACACTCAGAAAGGCACTTTAGCCCACCTCCAATTAAGAGTGAGGAGCAGTTTTACTGTGCCATAAATGCATTGCAGGTCTTCTGCAGGGTATGTGCTAAAAGCCAGAGAAAAGATTTTTCTGGCTAGCACCATCCAAGCATTTGCAACACAATATGCAATCTTCATTCCGTCCTGCCAGTGCAAATCAACAGCTAGAAAGCTTAAAAGATCCAGACAGCCCAAGACATTTTTGTCAAAATCACTGTCCGAGCTCCTTAGTTGTTATAATGGAGTAACTCCCAAGGACCAGTAGCATTCTAAAACCAGCTAAAAATGTGCTTCATGCATTAATTCATACTAAAGTTAGTTGGAAGATGCAATTCTCGTCCCTTAGGCTATGCTAATTTTTTTTTTTTTTGCCTTGCCTTAAAATATCATTATTCCTAAAATCCGGATGGAGTAAGAATCCAGAAAGGAAAGAGATTAAATTTAAAAAATAGTAATTCAGAGTGCTTCATTTCACTTTTACCAGTGTTATCATTATCCCTTCAATTGAATATTTTATAACAGAGTCTGGCTGTCACCCTACAGGAAAAAAAAAGCTCCAGTGAAGCAGGGAGAAAAATCAAAGTGAAACACTCTCAGTTTCAGATTATTCCTATATTTTCTGTCAAAATTTCATTTTTAAAATATTGCAGAAGATTAATCTGAATAATTCTGCATTTCCCAGAAGAAAATTGTTCTGCTAGAAAGGTTTTCACTTTTTTCTCTGAGTCCAAGCAATGAACACAGTAAGCTGTTAGCTCGACTCTTAACACACCACAGTAAGAAAGAATTTGTTGTTGCTGGATGTAAAAGCTGTGCTACTGGACTACTCTACCCAAGAATCACTAATTAATGCTTTTAAGCAGACAAACACAATGAGTGTTACTGTTTCTCTTTTTAAAGCAATTTGAGTGATGCAGCTCTACCATTTGTGTCACTGCAAATAATAGACACCACCCAGAGCCACGCAGCTTTCTTTATTTTTCTCCTCTCGGTTGGTGGAAGCATATTTATCACTATGTATCTCAAGGATCAGTGGGGTTATAAAGCTTGCTATTTATAGCTCCTCTTGGGGTATCGAGCAAGTGACAGTAATTTGTTCCTCTGACATCTAACCTTAGGTCAACTCCAGTAGCAGAAGATGGATTTTTACAGGAAATGAAATGAAAGTACACAGCAGAAGATTAATACTGTTTTCCAGGCCTGCAGAGAATGCACGCTCCCTATCACTCTGCAGAAAAAATGCTCAGGAGCTTGTGCTGTGTGTTAAGAGCAGAGCAAGCTGTGGTCAAGGTGAGGTGTTCAAACAGTCTATTAGCAAACTGATACACTGGCATCTGGGCAGGGAGGAATTGCAGGCTGACAGCCTAGAAATGAGCTCAGCTCTTCGGGTTCTTTGATTTTGAAAGTCATCTTTAAGTCAGCACCAGCTACAGATGAAATGGGATTTGCTTTTATGTTAGTGGTAAAAGATAAAAGTAAGTTAAAGGATAAAAGTAAGTTAAAGCTTGGCTGTAAATTCCGTATAAGAAACATCTTGCACAAGATCAGGTTACTATTTTGCCCTGCATTGCAACAGCATCTAATTTTAAACAAATTTTCTGCCTGTGAGAATATACGGACTGCAGATTGAAACATTTTTGTAAGAGTCCCTGACATTAAAATCTTTACTGCTGGGATATATTCATCCACTACTCACAACCTACATTCCTAACCAACAATCTAACAAAAAAAAAAATTGACCGGAAGACTTATTTTCCCCACAACCTGTTTTTAATTTACTTGGAATTAAAATTATAAGGAAGGTCCTTCCAAAGATGTGGGTGTATAAAGACATTAATTATACAATCTAGTCATTAAAATAATGCTACCAACAGGAACTCAGCCACGTACCTGAAAATTCTTTCCACCTTCTTATAACAGACCTGTCATCCTCAGCCACCATGACGCCCTTAATAAAGGTGTGTCTTCTAACATGCTCAAAAAAATTCAGCTTTGCCAACCAAATGTCACGCTTGACCACAAAACCCCTATAAACCCCCAATGTCCCAAAACAGCTGAAAAAAGCCATGCTAATTTCACCTGTGTGAGAGCCAAGGCCGGTAGAAAAGGAGTTATTAATTACAAAAGGTTTGATTTGCACTTGGAATGACAAAGGTCACACAGCTACATAAAGATTATACCCTCAAAAAGAACCTTCATAAGTCCCTGGACATTTCTCTGGGAGATGGTTGCCAAGTCCTATCCTGCTGTGTGATAGAAAGTCACTGAAAAATGACTGTAAGTGGAAGGTCTTCAATTCAGTTTTGATTTATTGGTGCCCAATTAGAACAGACACTTTAAGTAGCACTTGCTACGGTAGCTAAACACTGGAGCTGTGACTCTGGCTGGTGGGGAAGGGAAGGAGGCAAGGACAGGTGCAAGATTTAAAATGTGCACTTCAAGAGGGGAGCAGACATCGATGGATCACAGGTGTGCCCCAAGCCCCCTTTCAGCACTGTCTACACACACACCTTCACCACCTATCAAATCTCATCATTTGCTGCCTAAAGGTCCTGCACCAGGTGAAACAAGACCAGACAAGTGTGACTGATCCTTCTACGTCTTCACAGGTCAAATTCCTGCCAAAAATGCACTGAATTTCCCTTTTCAATAGATGAGAATTGGAGGAGTGTAAATACACAAAAAAAAAGAGTCTGATTTTTTCACTGCTTCAGAATAAAGTTCCCTGTTCAGCTCATCTAATTTTTGGGTGAATAAGGCACCTTAACCTTCACATCATGTATGGGATTTTGTTTTCATCCTCTTCCCCATTTTAAAATTTATGGTTACCATTTAGGCTGATTTCAATTTCCATTAATAATATGTGCAACTGATGTACATTTAAGTGATTTTAATCATGTTGTAGTGACAGGTTTAGCTTAAAGCAGAGCTTCACTTAGAACTATCAAGTAAATTTCTCTTGAAAAGGTCAGTTTAACATTTAACAGGAGGGCCCATTCCAGACAAATTAGAATTTGCTCCACTTGCTTCAAGTGCAAACACTTTTCAGGCTGGCTTCAAGAGAGGCATATCAAGGAAAAGAGGAAAGTGTCAGGCACCCAAGAGAGAAGGTTCACTGATGTCTCCCCACAGCCAGCCCAGACACATAGGTGAAACTGAAATATTCCTGCCCCACTGTTCAAGATCTGGGGCCACATCACCCCACAGAAAGTAGGGAAGGTAGCTCTGACAAGCCCCTGACAAGTCAGAATTCTTATTTCTAATTGCTGCAGCAACAGGAGTGCAGTGGGAGGTGTTTTCTGTGCGAGAGAGGGGTTATAGGGTGTGCATCCCGTGAGGATTTGTTATCGTTCCTGTGCCTGCCAGAGACATTTGGGCTTTCCAGGAGAGCAGCACAATAAGCAGAGAGCCAATACCTGTAATTCTGTCCCAGTGGCACTCTCAGCAGTAGCCCAATTCCATGCACCCTGCAGCTGGTGACAGCTGGCATCATCACAAATGAAACCCAAGAAATAAACTAAAATAAAGAAATAATCCTCGAAGCTGAACCTCCAGAGAACACAGTGACATCAGATCTTGTGGTACCTCCACGTTGCTGATGAGCCTTTCACTGTTAGCACTAAAGCAGAGCCTGTAACCTCCTGTTCCTGTGGCACCCATACAAGAATGTAATATGTCCTAGTAGATCTTTTTCATTGAAAATAAATTTTCCCTAAGGATGTTGTCCATCAGGTGACAGTTCCTGAATAAAATCAAAATATCCTCCAGGGATTTGTCCAAGGATAACCTTTCTAGTAGCTGGCTGAATGACATCATCAATTTAGTGACAGGTTTCACAGTCTTTTTTACTAAGGGTTTTGCTAGTTTCAAAAATGCAAAATTCCTCATAAAACAGAAATTCTGTTTGTCTAGACAGCCAAGTAAGTTTGTCCAGACAGCTAAGTAAGTTCATCGTGGTATAAATTTCCCCTGACAACTCTCAAGTTCTCCAGGAGTATTAGAGAAGCCTCAAAAGAGTATTTTTGACATTTGTGCTGTCACACTTCCTGAACAATCTTCATTATTTCACAGGTTTGTGCTTCTGCCTAGAAAGAGTGGTTGGGGGGGAAAAAACTAAACAACAAAAACATACGGAAAGAACAAAACCCAAAACCACAATAAAACAGAAAACAAAGCCGCACACAAACACAGTGTTTGAAAGTTCAGAGATAAAACTGAAATTTAATTCAGTCATCTGTAGGGTCACTTGGAAATGCTTCACATATGTTTTCACTTTAGAAAATGCCAACCTGCCAAAGCAAAACTTTCCAGAAAAGCTCCTGAATGGAATTTCCTTGCAGAACATCAGAAGGAGCAGATGTTTTTAGTTTTGAGATGTGAGAGGTGCAGACTTTGTTGGAAAGAGAGGACAGCACTCAGCAGAAGAGTCAGCTAAAGTTCTGATTAAAAGCATTAAAACAACAGCTGGGGCTGCTACTGCAGCAACCACCTATATCCTGAAATTAGTTTCAAGCAAATCCTCCTTCACAGCAAGGCAAACGCTGAGGTACAGTCATTCTCAAATAATACAAAACAATTTAGGAGCATCCTCCATTTGAAGAGAGCTCTCTCAGCCATCTTCTGCTAATTATTGTGGGGTGGTGCTCTTCTTCACCCCTTTGAACTCTGCTTGTGTGTAGAACAGAGAAAGATGTTTAATAATGCAACCACACTCATAATTGTGGAGAAGAGTAATAGATTCACCAGCAATTTGACTAATCAAGCTGACAAAGTGATTTGGTTCAAAAAGGGAAGGACTCTCTCAGCAGCAGTTCATTAAAATAAAAATGAAATTCTGCACATTTCCAGTGTAACAAAATTTACTGGTTCAAAAGAGGGAAGATAATCTCAAGTATAAGCAAGAAAAATCAGGTATAGGGTGCAGCTGAGACTGGAAAGACTCTTTTAACTTCATTACAGACAATCAGCAAATAAAATCTGCAAAGAGGAGGTCCCGCAAGGGAAGCCCTTGCACCTAAAACCATTTATGTCAGGTGATTGTAAACAGTGGCTGAACAAGACAGATTCTCACAGCAATGGAGACAACTGTGGCTCTGAGGAAGGACTGTGACAAACCTCGGAAAGTAAGCCAGAGGTTTTTTATGAGAAATGTGTGTTTGCAAGAAAAAAGTAAAGCTACTTTAAAAATGGAAAGCTGACTCATCCACACACAGCACAGCAGTGGTCTCATGAAGTTATCAACACTCTGTGAGGCTGCTGAGAGTCAAGGAACTCAGCCTGGGTGGCAGTGTGAGAATATATTAAAATAAGTGTCTTTTTGTGGGAATGTTTTATTTATGAGAGTAGAACAGAACTGTTGAAGAGAACGAAATAAAATTCCTTTGATTTTATTTACCATCTTACTTCATGTTAAAACTTAATGGGGAAAATCCTGAAGTTATTAACAGTTTAAAAACTACAGATTTTATTGAATTCCTGAGCTGCTAACAGTTTTTATACACAGGACATTTCAAAATGGTGTAAAAGATGAGATAGATGGGAGAAGCTGCTTCTGAAGAGAATGGAGGAAACAAGAAAAGATGGCTCAGGAAAAGCTGCCTCTCAAATGGCCCTTAAGGACCATTAAGGGACATTGACAGAATGAGGCAGAGGAAGGGCTTTCACCTGCAGGAGAAGAAGCAATTGTGTCTGGGAAGAAATGTGTTACAATCCAAACTAGTTCAAACCACCCAGAAAATCCATCAGGAAGGCATCCAAGTGGGACAAACAATCTCAAATCCTGTAAACAGGTACCCAAAAAAGAAGGCTCTGGTGTTCCAAGCCTGGCTTGTTTGCTTGGTCACTGATGCAGGACAGTAGAAGAGGGAACCTGAGGGCAGGGGAGAAACTGCACACTCCAAAATTCCTTTGAATTTGAATTTATCTGGTGTGGCAACACTAGACACTGAATTCCTTGCTACCAAAAAGATAAAATCACTCTGAACTTTTCTACGTTTGCATATGCCAGATACACTTTTCATCCCAGTGATGCACAGATACCAAAAGAAAAGAGCATATGTTACCAAATTTCTTCAGCCCTGTTGAAAAGCATGGAAGAGCACCAACTGGATTTAGGGCCAGACTCGGGAACATAACCAAATCCTGCAGAACAGATGTAACCACCAGTGCTGGGAGTTCTTATTGGCCAGGAAGTGGAAATAAGGCTAATCCTGGCACTGTGAAATATTTAGAGTCCCACTTTAACATTCCAGACATTTACAGTTCTTTGGGAAATTTCTGTGGATTAGATCCCAGTTCTTTATTGAGTTTCTGTTCCCAAGGAAAGAGATATTTAACTGAAGCCACTATTCCCAAATATTATGTTGCTCAACCAAAGAAAAAAAAAAATGGACAGCCAAGGTAAAATGCCTGTTGTCACTTTTTTTGTCTGAGTGTGAAATAATTGAGCTGAAATGTATTTTCTGAGGGCTCTGCAAAGGTGAGCAGGTAAAGGAATCTTATTCTACAGGGAAACAGAGAGGGACAAGTGGACAACTGTAGTGATTGTATTGTCACTCCTGAATCATGAGACCCCTACTGCCTCCATCCACTAAGGCTGTTGAGCTAGGTCAGAGGCTGATTAGTCTTCAACCCCTGGACTTGTGCATAATAATTAACTCCTAGCTCACCTTAATGAAACCTTGAACCAAACATCTCCTTTGGGTACTCGAAGAAGGAGAAACCAACTCAGCTAATTAGACAGAGTTATCACAGCAGCTAATCAGCACACCTACATTCAGCCCAGTGATTGGTACCAGCTGGGGAATCATTTCAAAATTTACCAGGGAATTAAGAAAGCACACCTTTGGGACCTGCTAGGATAGAATTCTTTGGCTGACAGAGCAAAAAAGATGCAGGAGATGAAGCAGCAGCAGCTAAAAGTAAAGTTTGCTTTAGAAAATCAGGAGTGAAGACAAGCAAAACACACAAGAAGTGATTCTTGTAGCAATTAATAGATCATCTGATTTGCAGTGCTGGTTGGGCAATGGAGCAGTAGTCTACTTTAGGGGAAGCACTAGCAAGAAAGCATCATTAATTAATCCCAGCTAGTCAGCCTAGAGTGCAGCAAATGACAGCACTGGAACACAAACTGTAAGTAAATCACATCTACCCCTGCCTGGGGACTGGGTCTGCATCTCTGTTCTCTACCTCCAGACAAACCCAGTCCTAGTCCATTATTTCAATTAATGGAACAGTCTTTTGGTATTCAATTAAGACATTATTACTTGTCTACTCTATGACTGGCAGAAAGGCAACAGTAGCAGTGGATCTTCCTAACTGTACCACATTAACTCAGTGCTGGTGCTGACAAGTCCTGTCCAATTCAGAGGCTGGTAAGTTCAGCTCCTTGAGTGCAACCACCTCATCTTTGCAGGACTCTGTCAGTAGAAGAGTTATGCTGCCAGCCCTGTTCCTTCAAAGAATCTAAGCCTCTTGGCAGTTTTTTGGTTTTGGTTTTTTTTTCCTTTGGCATTTAGACATTACAGAGTGATATTTAGATATAGCAGAGGTTCTGAACAGATTGTCCTGTGTGCTCTGTAAATCAGGAGCAGCAAGCTTGGGACTTATGGCAGGACTAATGCCAGCTCATGATCTGAGCAGATGAGATTCATCTGCCACAGGTCTCTGCCACAGCTGTACAGCACTGTTAGAGGCACAGCTGGTGCCTAAAACCAGGGCAACCACCTGCACCCACTCCACAGAACCACAGAGCAGGAGAGGTTGTGGCACCCTGCTGCAGAGAAACAGGAGCTAAGCTTGGTCAGGAAAGTCTAACAGCTACTGTGGGATCCCTGACAATGTTTTTCCTGTTTTGTCTCCCAGAGAGGGCACAGTGACCCCAGAACACATAACAAGGACAACAGCCTTAGCTAGCCACTGATCAAATCTATCCACCCCCAACAATTTGATCCTCAGACAAATTCTTCCTTAAAATTTCCCTCTGCCTCAACATCTCTGATTCCATGGATGAAAATCCTATTCATATTGTTGAGGAACTGAGTTTGATTGTTCACAGAGTCCTCCAAGTTCACTTATCTGTTATTAACTTTAGCACCTATTCTCACTGCAAATCCCTCTTAGGAATAGGATTCCAATCCCAGAAGGTGGAAACTCCTCCAAGAATTAGGGCAGCAACCTGACAGTCACTGCCTGCTGTGCCAGCAACACTTCCTTCCCCACTGCACTGGGCCCACCCGTGTGCTGTATCCACCCAAATTCCAGGAGACTCATCTGGAACAGTCACAGTGCAAGGGCTGTGTTCAAGGGTGGTACATTACTGCTTGGTGCCCAAAGAAACAGAAAGGAGACATTTTACAAATACTGATTCAAAAGAACTTTGTGTTCTTATGGATGGTAGAGAAAAGACAAAACAAATCAGACAACAAAAAAAATCTGTCTTTTTGGATAGGTAATGAGCCCGACCCAAAGCTTACTGAAATCTGCACAGGCCTTTCCACAGACTTAATGATAGTTTACAGGAGAGTCTGTGTAATTACCCTATATAATTACATAAAAGCCTACTAGAGGTTTAGTGATTGAGAAGACAAATGTTTATAACATCTGCATTCAGGAAAGTTCTGGACTGCTCTGTGATGTTCCAGAAGAAAATATATTATTTAGCTTTCAGAGCAAGACTTAAAGCTTTTTGAAACTAACAAAAAAATGTCAGAAGCAGGGTGGCCAGAGAAGTAACATTTTAGAAAGGAAGGGGCAAATCTATGTGGGAGGACAGGATGACAATGCCCAGTGGGATATTAAGGCATGTACATGATCGCTGTCAAGGGGAGGCCAAATACACATGTAAATTAAGGCTCTGGCATCTGAGATGTTGCTGATTCACTCAGCATCCTCTGCCCCTTCCTGGAGGAATTTGAGCTCATTAGGTGCAGCTGGAAGACATCAGCTCCCATGAGAAATAAACTGGGTGCCAAAACGAATGGAATTATGCAGCCAGATTCAGAGCATTCAATCCCTGTACTTTCTCTATGTGCCAGACTGAGGAATGGCCTCTTTGTGTTTTCCAAACTAAGAAAAAGCTCACCATCAAAAGCAGAGCCCCGAAGTTAATAACACAGGTGTCAGTGGTCAATCTTTAAGGGAGAGGAGGAATTTCTGCATAAGGGCACATGGACAGGTTGTTGTTGGTACAATCCCATGCAAGGCACTATCTGCAGCCACTGAGAACAATGCTGGCAATACCTGCATGATTCCCTTTTCCCCACCTTTCCAGCAATGAAAAGCTATTTTGCAGCCAGTAGAGGCTGACTCATCCCATCAGATAGTGAACTTCCAGACCTTACAGAAGCTAATGCTGCCTTTCAGATTTCATTCTCAGAACAGAGACATCACAGCTTATTACAATTTAAATTTCCTCTGCTTTTTCCTTTCTGACCAAGACTTCTACAGGCACTTTTGGAGTGGCTCTTTCTATCTTGAAGGTAGATTCAATTCTCTACATCATGTTCAACCAGAAGAAGGCAGAGAAGTCACCAAATTCTTTCAGAAAATTCAACTAAGAAGCCAAAAATGCCCCACTGTAGGTTTAGGCCCACAAATTAAATAGGAGTAACTGATATTTTTCATCACATCCCAAGCAAATGGGTTTTTAGAGTCAAGGTTGTTGCCACTTCTCTGAAGAGAAAAATATTTCTGAAGTGGTAGAGACAGTCTGTCTAGCCTGTAAGCAATACAGAGGTGAAGATCATCCAAAACCATCCCTACTTTAGTTTTCCATATTTCTATTCTCTAGTCAGCAGCATGATACAAATGTGCAACAGGATGAGTTTACTGAGGGGGTAGAATTTTTCTTAACTACTGAATGGAGCTTTCTGAAGTTTCCCTTTTTACTTTCTCTATTCAATAGAAGGATAAAGCAATGCTTAAAGAGCAATCAATCAAGAACACTGTTCTCCAGCTGCTATATGAAGCTCCTTCCCTAAAGGCTACACACAAGTGAAATTTTGTGCATTTACTGCTTTGTCACTTTGACTCTCCAACATGCTGAGTGGCCAGTTCATTTGGAAGATAACAAAGAGCTGGGTGAGTTTGCCTTCATCACACAGTAAGATTTCAAAAACAGAAAGAGGCGTAGGAAAAAGAAACTGGATAGCTTAAAGGCACAGAAAAACCTCTTCCTTCTCAAGCACTAATTCAGGTCTCTGCAGCTGACAGAGGCCAACAAAAACCTGGTGCTTTTCAGCTGCCCATCCTCCTGGATACTAAATCAGCTCAAAAGATGGATAAATTCTGAGAGCAACAAATAAGCCTCATAGATAAACTCACCAAATACCTCCACTAAACACTTCTGCTGCTTTAAAAAGTGGTAGAGGCAGAAGTCAGAAAGACTGCATCAAAAAAGTAACACACATGGCTTGACCTTGTTCTTATACTTTTGTCATCTTTACCTGCTGCAGGTTCACAGTGAAGATACTGGATCTTCCTTGTCCAATGATCAATTCTTAATGACTTGATGGAATTATTTATAATAAAAAAGGCCAGAGTGATAGTTATTATATCAGGAGTAAATAGCCTCACACATTCCCTCAGTTAAATGAGACACACTTGGATTATGGATTTGGTTTGGGGGTAAATTGCAACATGCAGCTCCTCTGCATAATAAATCTAGGTCTTTCATTTTCTTCAAAACCAAACTAAAAACCACATTTTTTCCCTTTTTTGTTGAGCACTGATCATCATTTCAGAGTTACTGTGCATTAGAGATAATCCATGAATATAAATGAGGCTATTCTATCTCTATACATGTTCTGTTCATGCAATTTCAACAGAAATTCTGAAAATTAACAAGCCCTGTTTACTCTTAGAGCTCTATTACATCTTCTTTCTAAACCAATTGACTCAGCATGTTTCTTCTGAAACAAAAAAATAGCAACTGAATGTAGAAGCCAACTGCCAAGCCTAGTGCTTTTATAATTACATTAGTAGAGGGCCTGAAGAATGAATTTATTCTTATTACAATACTGACCATTATTTTCTAATGGGACATAGATTGAATAGATTTTACAGCTACACTATTTCCACCCACCTTTTCTGTTTATTTTGCATTTTAATGATGCTAAAAAGCTAAGTGGTAATAGTAGCCATTAAAGTAATATCAATAGTGAGGAGAGAAGCCTAGCACGAAGGGTGATGCTGCTTTAATATCACTGGACAGAAGTAATTTCTGGAGCTTGTGGAAAGTGGTGCTGTTTGACTCAGGTCAGTGAATTAATACCAGCTTCTACAAGCAGAAGGGCTGAGTCCTCACACAACCCTTCTCACCTTAACCATGTCTAATCTTCTTTGCTCCAAAAATCAGATTTCCTCCCCCATCTCTCATCTGTATTTGTCATCCCTTCCCTATCCTGTGTAATCATTTGGCCATCTTATTCCATCATTCATATCTCCTTCCCTTTGTTATACCTCCCAAGTCACTATTCTAATAAACACACCAAACTTAGTTCAGTTGCAATTTTATACATTTGCTATATCCATGACCTTAGAAGAATGTTTCTGCTCTGTTTAATTTTATGTCTATTCTTTAATTCAAATCGACATTTCAGTTACTCACTTTAATTTCTGCCCAGAAATTCCATCTTGGGAAGAGTTTTACTGAAATTTGTATGCTGTCTTAAAAATCTTTACATGCCAAGTCAGTATCTTAAACATTTCAAAGTTCTAATTTCTTCAAAAATTCAGCTCCTGGCTCCTTAGCTTAAAGAGTCATTGATCAGATCAGATCAATACATTTTGGTCTTTCACAGTGGGACATGAAGTTCAGTTTGTTGCCTATTACACATTGTCCAGTCTTTCTCCACGCTGTAAGTAGAGATTACATAGTCCTGAAAGTTCAACCTTCAGCCTTTGTCCTATTATTATACTTTGTTGAACTAAAATACTTTTTTTTCAAGTGATCTCAACTTACTAAACCATCCATTTGCCCACTGTGACTACCTCAGGTCTCATTTTGATTCACTACCTCACCTGTCTCAAAACTTGGAGATTATACCAGATTTATCACCAGACTAATGGCAAAGAGGCCTTATATCACTGCACCTACAGCTAACCTTCCTGAATGTCATTAGAAATACCTTGCCAGGAAAGGATTCCTTGCACATGACTTCTGGTTCTCATGAGTTTGCTGATTCTTGACTATGCCTAACCAAATATTTCACTATCAAACAGCCACAAACTCATACAGTGACAGAACACAAACCTCCAAACCCCAGCCAGTATCCTGTTCTCTGAATCATGCAGCTCTCTCATATCACAGTAAGTTCATTCATACTCCTGCTCACTCAGATCACAAACTGGGCTGATTAACGCACAAAGAAACACTAAATAAAAAGTAGAATCCCTGTTCTGAATCCAGGGCCCTTTTGCTCCAATCAAACAAATTACTGTGTTGAGGAAGAAAAGTCAGGAGATTGAAAATAACTCCTCCAAGTCTCTCTTAAGGCAGCATTTGGCTTCCAAATGCTGTTGTGCATCATCTTAATAAAGCACTTAGGGAAATAAATCGTAGGCTATTAAAACACTTGTGACATCACAGTCGCTTCTTTGAGTAACATCCACATCTTGAATTTACAATACATGTGTGCTGAGTAGCTGGTGGGTTGTAAAGAAAAAATAAAAAAAGCGTATTGGCTTCTTCCTTTTTTGGCTCCTTTACCAGAGATAAAGTCGACTGGGATTGTAATGTGCTTTTCTTACAAAAGAGTTAGCACTGTGAAAGCTGTTAACATACAGGGAGAGATTACAAAGAATAAGACCATTTACCTTTGAAAAGGGAACACTTAGAAGGAAAATTTACTGAGGTCTCTGAGTTTCTTTCTTACTACCTTCACCGTGACTAGCCTCTAAATTTTATGCTGCCTCATAACAAGAGAGCACATCGTCACTTGAGCACTGGCAGGGAAGTGTAGAGAAATTATATTTCCACAATGCCTGTAGTCAGTGCACACTGCTCACAGCCAAAGGAGGTCAGAGTCCCTGCAAGCCACAGATGTGCTCACTGGAAAGAGCCAACAGTCTATAATTGAGATAACTTCCATTTTTAACTAGATAATAATGTCATATGGCAAGTCATCAAAGCTCATGTTTTGGGGCATAAGCTGATTGCTGCAGCAGCGCAAGAAAGAAGTTATCTCAGAGGTAGAAGGTTTCTTATTGAAAGCTTAACACGGGTAAGAGTTGTCATTATTTTGGCACTGCTGGAGGCAGGCTAGGAAAAAAGTCAGACTCCCCCTTGAAGACTCTAGCAAGGAAAACTCATTTTGAGGAAGAACTGTGTAAAAACTTCATATTCTTGCCTACTCCACAGAATGGCATTGCTTCCACTTAGACAGCTCTACCATGAAGTAAGGAGGAAAAGAAAGGCTCCAGTTCTGCCTCCCTCACCTCACAGAATAGACAAGTAAAGAGGAGCTGAAAATTACAAACACAGTTAGGAAAAAGAGCTTTTTTCATCTCTTCATGAAGAAAATAAAAATTTCATGTTGTTGCTACCTCTAGTGCTTTTCCCAGCAATGGCACAAAGTCCATGATCATAAAACATCTTCAGTAGTGTTTAAACTCCTTGGAAGGAGTTTAAAAGGAATGGGTTTGGTCTTCATTTCTTATTCTTTCGTCTTGCCTCTGTTCAGGCAAAATCCAAGCTAACAACATTGCACATTGACCCAAAGATGACAATCCACTCTTGTATGCCTGCAAAGGCACACAAGAGTTTCTCATGGTTCTGTTAGGTAGTGGAAGAGAATATATCAGACATCTGGCTTGGTAAAGCATAGATGAAATCTGTTAGGCTTCAGCCATGGATGGAGACTGTAGGTTTAGGTAGGTTTCTCCACTCTCACTCTTCTAAGACTGGATTTTATTAACCAGTTTAATCCAAAACCCTCAGCTCATCTACTGTAGATGGACAGGTAATGTAACCCCATTACTCACACATGCAGTGGTGAAGAAGCTTGCCTAAAGCTGGATGTAGGAAGGCCAGGACTCAGAGCTATCCTTCTCATTCCACAGCTCTAAACACTGGAGAAATAAAGGAGACTAAAAATGTGTGGTTTTCAGCCTCCTGAATTGATCTTTTGAAGCTGACAATGTAAACACTCAAACTAACAGTAAGAAAACAGTCACATAAGAAAACAGTCACTTGTTGGTAAAGCAGAATGGGAGCTTAGAGCTGCCTAAAATTGCTTTCATTTGCTGTATTTAGCAAGGGTAATTAAGGGTAATTAAACAGACAGTTGTTATGGCCTCCCATTTCCCTTTCAGGTTATTTGAAAAAGGTTTTCTATTCAAATATAAAAAGACAATATTGCCTGATTTTGACTGCATCCCTTTTCTCCCAGAGGTTATAGGGCCCATCAGACTGGCAGCTGAGTGCTGTGCAGATTATAAAGGCAGCAGCTTAACAAAAATCTCTCAGCAGCTCAAGACAGGCAGTCAGGGCCTGCTGGGGAAGACTGGCAGCTATTAATAAGTGACAAGGAACCTGCCATCTCTTCAGCTTCTGTGTCCCTTCCACTCAGCTTTGTTTCTCTCTAATATATGGGAAATATGCAGTTCCCCATTAACTCTGAGGGGATGTCTCCTTTGTTCCTGTTCTGTCATAGAAGACAGAGCATCTTTGTAGCATTACAACTACGAAAGAGAGAAAATCCTCTAATTTTATCAAAAGTAAACACAAACAGATGTTCAGTAAAAGAACTGTTTGGGTCAGTTTTTATTTTTCTAATGATGGACAGTGTAATCATATAAGCCAATGGCCAGCACTCAGCTGGTTTTCAGGAAAGCCAATCTCAAGGTTCTGCTTGGCCTGACCAGAGGTGAACTTTAGCCTTTGGTATGACAAAGAGGTACCAACATTCTCAGTTCACTGAGGAAACAACTGCATTTTTATTCCACTTCCATCCTATCCCGATTTGCCTTCACAGCTAAGATACTTCAAGCAATTAAGAAAAAAGCTCTCAGGAACTAAGTGTAAAGAATCTGTGTTTGGGCTTTCCCATCTGTACAGCAACTGAAGCCATTCAAGTCTCTCTTCACTGTGTGAAAACCAGGAAGTGGGGCTTTCTCCTGCCACAGAAAAGCTGAGAGTCTGAGCAACCACCCAACTCCAGCAGCTCAGGCTTGAAGGAAAACCAGAAGAAAATTAATGGGAACACCTACACAGATATGTACATAGCCATAAAATACAGCAGTAAAAGTACATTAGTAGAATGAACAACACTTTTTGTGCAGGAAATTTGCCTTGAAGAAAGATCAGATATCACTATCTCCTCATGAAGTCATTTAATGCACAATACATGTGGTGTTTCTGAATTTCTATTCCTTTTCAATTGAGCATCTCTCATAGATACTCTCACCTATCTAGGTTGCAGGATCATTGAAAAGAGATTTTATCTTCACACCCAACTACACAGCACACACTACAATGCATGCTAGGGAAATTCACACAACTTCCTTGCAGAAGAAACTCATTTGGGGCATAGGGGAAATAATGAGTGAAAGGAAAGGATGGCTTTTTACCTCCCACTGGCAAAGCACAGCACCAGTTTAGAGCACATTACAAGTGATGTTCATAACCAGGAGGATTCATCTTCCTCTGCCACTTAATGCATCTCACCACTGAAATGACTTGGTGTAATAGCAGCAGGAAGCTGCCAGCCAGGACAGAAAAGTTCCTGAATTCCCCCATGCCTCCTCCTACATAAGGGGAACTCGAGCTGCAAATTAATTCCTTGCTCACCAGAAATCAAGTCTCTCAGGTTGTTCTTGTCACACAAGCACAAACTTTCACAGTGATAAGTACACAGAGTCTCCTCAATGGTATATCCAAATAGCAAGGGCAAAATTATCCTTCCCTGCCCTAGCTGGTCCAGTGACCTGCACAATATTCACCAGCAGTTCTGTCCACACACAGATACGAGTCTCACCCAGTAGCTTCAGCCCTCCTAAAGGACTCTGTGCCTTCCTACTGAACAGCTCATGCCTTGATGTCCTACTTTACACACACATTCCACTCCACAGGCACAGCAGCCACGGGCAGGATCACACTCAAAAGCCAGCTTTGCTATCACTATTGAAGGCACATTTGATTAATTGTGAGCTCTATTTGTTAGATAAATCAGAAAAAAACCGATAGTTCCAAGCAAGCCACTGTGTTTCAGCGTAAATGGCAGTCAGTTTATGCTGCACAAACATACCATTGATTCATATTTAAATACACATTTTTACAGCACATCTTTTCCAGGTGCTTCACTAAGTTCTCCAAGAAAGACCTGATGACATATGCCTGGCTCTTCCTGCAGTAACAATAAGCTTTGACCGTTTGCCTGGATGGTTCCTGAGGTACAGATGCAAAAATATTTGGGACCTGGATCTGAAAACCTTAGAGTTCAGATCTCAAGTTTGTGTAATGCTTTCAGCTGAAGTATCTCCCTGTTAACCCAAGCTCAGCCCCAAATACAATCTTTCCTTTTGGTGATTAGAAGTGGATCTATCCCTCTGAAGAGTTGAGTACAATTTTACCCAGCTCTGCAAAATGACTGCATAGATATGACAGGAATGGAAGTATCAGAACACAAAGGGTGTTTTACTTTCTGTTCATGAACTGGTAAGTACTGTGTGGTTTGTCTTTCCCCCTAGACATCAGCTCTAGTCTAGCTTGTCTGCAGTTATTACACAGCCACAGCAGATGGATGAACCCTGTGGACCAGAACCAGAGATATTTCTGTTATGTTTTACCAACATCATTTGAGCAAACAGGTACAGCCTAAGAAATAGATATGGAAGTTCATCATCTAATTTACAGAGTAAGAATGATAAAGTACATTGAAACACTGTATGCCTTTAAAGTGGCATGAAAGTGGTGCATTTGTTATTTACAGTATATTGCTAATATATGTCAACATTAATATTCATTATGTTGATTTACATGTTTCTTTCATGCAGAAAATGGATTTGGATTCTTTCTGATTTACTTGATAACACTTCTACATTTCATGACTAACTGCAGCAGAGAACACATTTTTAATAGGCTTAATAAATTTATATCAGCATTAGTGCTGAATATTTTAACCTCACAGGGAGTGAGAAGCACATCACTAAATCCTCAACCAAATCTGATCCTTCATAATATCAGGGTATGACTCTTCAAGATAAGTCAAGGCAAAACTTACATGAGATTGATTAGACAAACACACATGATAAGCCACAAAATGCAATGGTATTACTTGCCCTTATTATTTAGGGAACGTAAAACTGGTAAAATTCAATAAAACATAAGTTTCCTGCTAAACTAAGCATCTGCTGTGGGCTGTTTCCTAGGTAGGTCATTGGGGGGGGTTTGGGTGCACTATTTTTTTTTTGATTGGTTGGTAGTTGCCCCTCCCCACCCTTCATCTTTATTGGAGCTTGTTTTGGTAAAAAAAGAACATCCAAGGAAACTTTGGCAGCCAAGAAGAAGAGTTGACTAGAAGTTTTTATTACTGTTAGTCACCAGGGTAAAATGAGCCCTCTAAGGTACAAAAATTGATCACTATAGAAACTGCTGGGTCCCTAGGGGTCCTGATGGCTGAACAGAGTGTCCCCACACACAGGTAAAGGCTGCACTGAGCTCCACACACAGGCCATAAAAATCCATGTTCTAAGCCCACTTGCAGTGCAAGCAGATCTCCCACTGTGATCAAACCATAAAAAGATACTGCCTCCTACATGAATAGCTGAGTGTGCAAACCCATTCTTCCCTCCCCCAGACACCCTCCAGCATCCATACACTGACCAGCCAGAGGTTCCTACAATTTCAGGGGAGAAAAAGAAGAAAGGATTAAACCCAAAGACACAAGGAAATGTCATTGTTACCATTTCACTAAAGGCCCATGGGAGATAATGTAGCAGCATTTATCAAGCTCTGATATTCATTTAAGAAAAGTGACTTACACTGAGCAACTGGGACACCGTATTTATAGATAAAAGCCTTTCAAACAGTCCTTTTCAAGTTCCTTTCTCCCACAAAACTGCTGGCTAAAATGTGCTTAATGAGACTTTTCTTCCCCTCACTTTTTCATTTCCCCTCATATGGATTTGCTTCTCTTACCTTCTACTTCAGCTAAAAGACCCTAATCTGCTGTTGCAGAGCACACTGTGTCACTAAGCCACACATTATGACCTTATTAGTGTGGCTTAGTGTATTTTAGTGGAAGATAAATGCAAGTTGAAACGAGTCAATCTGCAAAACAGAAGTAAAAGCCTGCATAAAAGGTCCAGGAGAACGATGAACACAATAACAGACATAACCTAGAAATTCCCCTTAAAGGAGGTAAGCAAATACAGACAAACTTTCAGTCTCCTGTTGCAAAAGCTCTCAGTCCAGAGAAGAAAATCTCCACAAACACATGGGCAGCTCTGGGTGGCTGTAGCTCTGATCTGCAGAGAGGGTAAGAAGCCAGGAAACTGCATGCAGAAACATCAACATGGGAGGCTTCAAAACCTGTAGCATTTATAGCCACAGGGCTGGGGTCAACTCTGACTCTTCTCCGGATTGCAACCCAAATTCCCTTCTTGAAAGGACAGAGTTTCATCATGATGTGCAGTGGTGGTGGTGGAAGGAATGGATAGGAAAACTGATGGAAGGGTTAAAACAGCAGTTCAAAGTTAAATAAAAAGGCCATGTAAAAGTTAGAAACAGAGCTAGAAACAGATCCATCTTTAGCTTTCAAAAAATGAAAAAAAAAAAAAAAAAAGGCAACTATAAACAACCCTCACTTTACATATGGAAAATTAAATACAGATCTACATGAGATTTTTCAGCATCCTTGAGATTTCTTTATGGCATATGTGCTGAAGCCTCCTTAATGCAGAAACTAGAAGCAATGATGGGCAGGTTGGAAATTATAATCACTCCTGAGCTGGGAGTTCAGAGTTCAAGCAAAATGTTGGAGTGTCAAGATTATCATCAATACCTTCCAGAAATAACACCGCAACAGATTATAATTTAAAATACTCTCACACTAAGCAAACTCCCCATCTTCCAAACTTCTGGCTGAAAGGAAAGTTTAATTACTGTTATTTTTATACAAAGTTCCAGGAAATGACTCATTTCTGACCAAACACAGAGCATAAGAAGGCAAAGAGGTGAATGGCAGCACTCATGGCTTGACAGTCTCTCAAAGTCCTGAGGGAAAGTGTCGCTCATGCACATCTTTCCAGAGCATCATATTTACACAAACAGGAAAAGATTAGTCCTCCCACAGCTGTCTACAGCTCATGGATACTGTGCACACTATTCTGACATTTTTATTTATTTGAAATGTAAGCTTATCTTACTCCAGTGGTAAAAAACATCTCCTAACTCTCACAGCTTAATCCTCTTTTTGATCTGAGAGATATCTACAGGACGAAGAGAAATAAATCCAATACACTCAGTTAATTGCTCAGTGACAGATAATCTTTCCTCCTCCATTTTCTTTCTCTTCTATAAAAAGTATAACAAAAAGTAAATAAAAACTTCTCAACCAAAACTGTGGAAAAATCCGCTGAGAGGATAACAGCATAATTAAAGTCAGGCCCAGCCTGATGCACTATTTCATTTACCATGTACAGAAGCAGCAGCTCACTTGCCACCCAAAGCTCAGCACACACAGAGCCTCAACAATCTAGAAGATTATACAGATTCTCCCTGTCTCTTTTCTCTTACTGTATTTCATCCCCTCATGTCTGTCACCTGTGGTCTTTTAATTCATCAGTAGTTTTAGAAGGATGATCTCCATCTGTCAGTGTTGCAGCCAGCTATAGTTAAACTAGCTGAGAAATAAAGAAATGTAATCCTAGCAGGAAGTAATGTGTTTATAAAGAGGATGGATTCATACCCTGTAGGCACGGGTATAGTTGGGTTATAGGTGGTTACAGTCCCATCAGTAAGATGGCTTAAATCACCCAAATACACTTTGGAATGACAGATGTGCTTATAACCAGCTATTGCATAAATGACTTGTGTTGGTGACGTGTTTCTACAGCCCCTTATCACTTATCAACCTTTTCAGAGTGCCCTCAGCACAGGAGGCAGAAGTGGGATTTCTTTGCCATGTATTCAAGACAGATTCCTCTTCAGCTGTGGGTACCTGCAGAACTACCTTTCCCCTCTACCCTTCAGAAACAGAACTCCTGATATCAGAAAGCAAATCAGACATGAGATGTTCTCTTCCTTTCCCCAGCATGAAACCCAGAGGCATGAAATAAATTGCAAGATATGTTTCACCCCTTCTCTCAAACCTATTTTTGTTCTATCCTTTCCAAACAAGCAGGGAGATTTAAATTAACATGTCACTTAAGCAGCCAGGAGGAGCAACAGCTAATAACCTCTTTCAGGTACACAGAATAATAAGATTTGCCCACCTTGCCATTTCTTTCCATCACATTAAGAACAGAGAAGCTGTCCTGGGATCTTCATAGACATATTTATCAGTGACCTGAAGGCATGGCTGTATGGGGAGGGGGGATCTAACAGCAGAGCCAGACCCAGGGCAGAGCACAGTGCAACCAGCACGGGCTTACTTAAGGTAACAGGATAGAGGAAAATCCAAAGAAGTGCACTGGCAGCTTCCCGTGCAGCCATGAGCACTTAAGGGCCAACCCCGAATAACAGAGCACTGCAAAGACAAGTGGGTTGATTCTGATTCTCCAGCATTTCCCAGTTCAAAGCATTTGCCAGGGATTCTGGATGGTTGGCCATACAAATGCAATCAAGTCCTGATAAGTGACATGTGCCAAGTGGAGCTGAAGGGTTCAAAGCAAGACAAGTGGTTCCTCAAATAATTTATGGAATTCCTTGTTCTAAGATGTCACAGATACTAAAAATTTTAACACACACCAAAAGATATTGAGAAGGTCAGCTCATGGAATATTAATCCTCTGGAATATACTAAAACAAAAAGAAAATTATTCAGCTCCTCATATATCTTACACTGAAGGCTGAGGGTAACTTAAGAATGAATGCTAGTATAACACTAGAAAGAAGTGTCAGATGTGATAATCATTTTCACATGGCCTTGGTGCCAGCCTGTTTGGAGACATCATGTGGGAGTTGCACATACCCTGGCTTTGAGCCTCCCTGGGACCTGCACAGCAGCTGCACAGATCCTTCTATCTCTTTCCAAGTCCTGTTTTCTCCTCTTCTCCCTCTCCTGCTCTGCACACCAGGGGTACCAGAGACATAAATGACTAATGAATGTTTCCCCTTATTAATCTTTTGACATCTGGTAGTTTTAGAAGCAGACCTGAAGTGAGCAGGCATAGAAATTGGGAAGAATAAACAGGACAAACAGTGTGATTTTCTCCCTCTTCCTTGCTATTTGCTGATATACTCTTCAGGAAGATCATACAAGAATCAAGAAAATGTAAAATCCCAGAAATAGAATCAGGCTACTTTTGTGGAATACTAAGATCAGGAGTGTGTAATTACTGGTGCTAAATAGACTGAGAATTATTTTTCATAAAATACTCAGATTTTTACTTCTTATCAGACAGTTTTCGGTAATAGAATTCCAGACTAGAGGAAACAAACATGCTATTTTTATGTTGTTAATCACATTCTGACATTAGGACTGAGGTCAGTAAAAGTGCTCTGCCCTCACTGTAGCACTTCTACACTGCTGAGGTCCCAGCTATCTGTTACATCCTCCAGTGGCATCCACACAGTCCCTCCCTTCTTAATCAGGGCAAAATCTTATGCCATTGTGGAATGCTCCACAGAAACCAGAAACAGAAGACAGCATAAGGTCATCAGCACAATTCTGTGCTGCATTCATCCTTCTCATCAGGAAGTGTGCTTTCCACTCTGATGTGGCTGTCCCAGTTTCAGTCAGAAAATAGTATCTCAACACAATTCTGTGTCACATAAGCAGATCTCCAGCACTGTCAGCAATGGGGAAGGAGCTGCCTATGCATGCTGAAATGCCATCACTTCAGCAACGACTAGCACAAACTCCCTGGAGAAAAACATTGCCAAAGCCACAACCCTGAAAGACCCTTTATGTGTGCTCACACCATAGTAAAGACAAAGGAATAGAAAGTCGTGGCAGCAAGGTGTATGAAATTAAAAGTTTGATTAACCTCCCATAGTGGGATGAAAACCCATTTATTCAACCCTACAAAATACTTTTGAGTATTCCTGTTACTGCTCAGAATAAATCCTAGAAGTTCTGTGTTTCTTTAGGTTTTAGTCTGTTTGGTTTATGTGTTCATGCCAGTAGGTGAAGCAGTAGCCCAAGTTCAGAATATACTTCATGTCAAAAATCCCTCCTCAGTCAGTCTATTAAAACCTGCACAGCTCCTGAGCAAAAAAGCTATTTGTTCTACTTCTGACCAAAACTCTCCCTTAGAAAACTCCTTTCCTATACAAGTGTACTAAACAAGTTCATTCTAACAAGAAGTTTTAGTTCTAAATGCCCAAATTTTCTTCTATCCTGCCAGTAGCCTGTCCACGCTCATCAGTAACCGGAATACAAAACTCCTAAACTCCCCACCGAAGTTTTACAGATGAAACCACAAGAAAATCTCCCTTTCAGCTCATGAAATTAGTCCTAGGGACACATAAAAGAGGAAATACCTCCCAGATTAATTTTTCAGAGAAATAAATACAGGCACTATCTGCTCACATTGAATCCAAATAACTACCTTAAGAAATTGTTCACGGCCCAGCTCTTTCCTTTGGTTCACATAGTGCATGATATGCTTTTAAATCATGAAAGTATCAAAACATTCCCTATAAATTGGTTCAGCAGTCAAGTTCACACAAGTGGAAATCAATTATCTAGTAGTAATCCCATCAGTTCTAATCAACAGACGTTGAATACTCACTCACAGGTATTCCCCCAGTCTCAGCAGCACTGGCTTTTCATAAGGATCATTTGGGCAGACAGCCATGAGATCCTTCATTACAAACAAGGACTTTGGGCTGTTCAGTTCTCCCAAAAGTAAACTAATTGGTTGATTTCAATTTGAATAAGATGGGAAAGGGGAAATCAAAAGACAGAATATCTGAGAAGTACCTTATCTAACTGAAACAAGACAATCAGACTTCAGTCTTTTTGTCCTTGAGTATGAAAGAACAGGAGTGAGAGAGGGTTTAGCTAGAAACCTTCCAGCACTTTTAAAGAAATCCAATTAAATTAAATAAAAGAATTGTATCAGGCTTTTCCTATTTAAGTAAGGTGGTAATTATTAACTCAATTTATCTGCATACCTCCAAAGAGAGCTCTCTGTGATGCTTCCCAGGTTGTAGTCATACAGCTTTGTCAGAATTAGAATCACCTAAAGGCAAAAGAAGAAATCATGGTTAGTCTCAAACAATTACAATCTCACAGAACTGAAATGACTCCGGGGAGGGCTTAGGATTCCTTTAATGGGTGCTTAACATAATTGAATGAATTGTTAAAAGCATTTGCCTAAACTGACATGGGAAGAATTTACAGAGATCTATGTTGAGCCCTTTTTTGGACCTTTTTTTGTTCAGTTCCTCTGCATGACATCTCCCACAGGTTCTTCCCTTAACCCCAGGAGGCAGAGTGCAGTGGGAATGAGTTCAGATCTAGACAGAGTTTCACAAGACGAGATCTTGTATGCAGTAGAAATAGTGACTATTTTCTGCTCTGTTTCACAGACACTGAAGCTGCTGATCCTTTTCATAGCTGTGGTGCACAGATAACCCACAGACCTGTCTCCAGTCAAACACTTTTTGGTTGCAGCAGATGATTTGACACCAGTTCTGACTGATCACCAGTTTTGACTTGGGAGACTCAGGCTGGACATCAGGAAAAATCTCAATAAGGATAATAGTTAACACCTGGACAGACTACCCAGAACATCTGTAAAGCCTCCATCCTTGGAGGTTTTTAACACCTGGCTAGACAAAGTCATGGCTGACCTGATCTACAGCTGGTGATAACACTGCTTTGAGTAAGAGGTTGAACTGTGGACCTTCAAATATCTCTAGTAACCAATGTTTCTACAACTTCACTGAAAAGTTTTAGGTGTAGTCAGAACGGAAGTGTTTCCAAGTTTATGACTTCTATTAGCTCTTTTGATAAACAGCTTTTCCCTCCTGCCAAAACAGGCACTTCTAGAATAAAATTATCTTACCATGGGGAGGAAAGCAATTTTAACAAAAAGAATTTGCAGTGAAAGATTTCAGCCTGCTCTTTTGTTAGTGTCTTTACAAACTTATTTCTGGCTTTCAAGATGATGGGCTTCTTTAACAAGATCTACATTTGGGACAAACTACCAGATCATTACAATTGCTACTAATTTATTTTGCATGTCTCCCTGCCAGGGCACTGTATATCTTATCCTCCTCCCTATCCCATTAAAACAGCAGCAAATTAGAGACTCCACTCTTACCTGACAAAACCTCTGATCTATATGCCTCTTATTATTTTCAGCCTGGCTTCCTCAGAAATGAGGCTCACAGAAACACAATCCCCCTGGTCTCTTGGTAAAATCACCAGCTTCAACCAATTTGCTGCAAAGCTCTGTAGGAAGTTCAGTGCCCATCAGCCCAGTGCCAGCTGGCACCAGCATGGACAGGAATTGCCACAAGGAGAGGAACAGACCTCACCACTGCCTTTTCCAAAGCCAAAAGCACATCTCCCTCTGACACACCGATTGCCCTGAAACAGCCACAATGGTAATTATCTCCATCCAATACTCAGTACATGAGATAGCAGAAAGAGGAGTGCAGAGGGCAGAGAACACACCTCTGACAAGACATCTCTTTCTTTTCAACTCCTGAATCCTTCCCAGCACGGGGAAAGGCTGCCCAAAGCATTTCCTATCTGCATGAACACAAGTCATGTGTGGCTCATAGGAAACTCACACAACAGCCATGATCCCCCTCTGCTCCCCAGGGCACCCTGACATCCCCTCTGCTCCCCAAAACCCCAGTGCTGGCAGAGAGGAGCTTCCCTCTCTCCTGGCAGGTCCCTCTTTGAAGAGGGAGCCAAGGTGGGAAGCCCCAGCCAAGGCAGAATCCAGAGCCAGGGTGGGCACATATTCTTTGCCAAAGCTAATGCCAGCCAGGGCTTTGTAAGTCCTTATTTCAACCTGAACCCTCCCAGGAACGCTCATCAGTGACAGCAGGGCAGCTGTGTGCTCCAGGTACAGAGCTGTGCCACTGCCACCCCTCACAGCACCCTCTGCACAGGCTGCAAATTAAAATCAAGGCGGGGAGACCAAGGAAGGGGATGGGATGTGCCTTTCTGAACACCACCCAATGGAAGGTGGCAGTGAACTCCACTCCTGCTTGGAGACATCATGTGGGAGTTGCACATACCCTGGCTTTGAGCCTTCCTGGGACCTGCACAGCAGCTGCACAGATCCTTCTATCTCTTTCCAAGTCCTGTCTTCTCCTCTTCTCCCTCTCCTGCTCTGCACACCAGGGGTACCAGAGACATAAATGACTAATGAATGTTTCCCCTTATTAATCTTTTGACATCTGGTAGTTTTAGAAGCAGACCTGAAGTGAGCAGGCATAGAAATTGGGAAGAATAAAGAGGAAAATCAGTGTGATTTTCTCCCTCTTCCCTGCCACTGGCTGATGTACTCTTGGGGAAGATCACACAGGAATCAAGAAACACTTTCCCCATCTGCAAAATTCAAGAATTAGAATCAGGCTACTTTTATGGAATACTAAGATCAGGAGTGTGTAATTACTGGTGCTAAATAGACTGAGAATTATTTTTCATAAAATACTCAGATTTTTACTTTTTCCCAAGTGAAGAAAATTTACAAATCTTAAAACAGCCATGAAAGAAAACTCCATTGAGAATTTTAATCTGATCATTTGAGGGTAGAAAAATTGTAATTGCCATCCCAAAAAGAATATTAAATGAAAAAAAAAAATTAAAAGTGCCAATAGGAGAAATCAAAATATTTCCCCTCCAGAGGGCTGCAATGTCTCTTTTGTTCTTTTTTCTTCCTCGGTAAATTTCAGTAAAACCCACACAATCTTAAAGCTCTGTAGTTGTCTTGGAACTGATGGGGGAAGACAGCCAGCTGCACTCCATCACAATTCTTCTTGGTATACCTCCAACAATCCTTCTGCAGAAGCATCCCTGGATCCACCCAAACATGCATATCAGTTACTGACTAGCTACATCAAGAACCCTTAGCAAAACTGATATATCCTGACTGTAAATTTAGGATAAAATCTTAGCATTTAACATTCCCAAGATCTGACACCACGCTGTGGCAGACACATGCACCAGTTTCTGGACTAAAGCTTAGATATCTCCACTTGGTGCAGGAACTATTATCCTTTGAATAGGTACTACACATAAGCGCTTTTTCTATTAGAAGCTTTTTAATTTTTGAGAATCTTTATTGCCTTCCAAATGTGTCTAAGATCATCCATGGTTTCAGTAGTCTCCTTGTGTCATTTACTATGGTTCAAATATCAATAACAGATCTGCTCAAACATGTATGTGCAAAATAAACAAATAATTGGGCAGAAAAGTAATTTCTGCCCTAGAGGTCACTAATCATTTTTCCCTTTCGTAATGATACTTGAGTAACCTATGCAAGGCCATGTTTTTGGATATATTTACTTCTTCAGAAACAATTTTTCTTCTTTGCTGTTCTCATTTCTTTGTTATTTAGCCTGCAAAGGTTAGTTCGTGTTTAAGATTGTTTCTTTTTCTTTTTTTTCCCACCCTCTGTGGCTGTCACTGTGCAGTACTGAGGAACCTAATGAACAGAGACATGCATATTATGTTGTTCTAAATGTCAGAATAGGGGCTGTGAAGAAGCACAGTAATGAAACGAAAATAGTGTCTCGCCTTTTCTTCATTTCTTGCTTTGTTTTTGCTTTCTGGGACTGTGTGTTTTTCTCCCTTTTTTGCCACTTGCAATGCAAGCTAACAAGAGCAATAAGGAAAAAAAAAGCAAACTAGAAATAGAATGAAAAGGAGCTAAAAATCCAGTCTTATTCCAGCTCTGCTGTGAATACAGATAACCCTTCCTCTTGCATAGAAATAAATACAAGGCTTCAGAAAGTAGTCTGTTCTTCATTAGGATCAGCACTTGAAGTGGATTATTCTGCCACAGCAGGTGGGAAAGAGAAGGAGAAACAAAACTTTATCACTTCTGCACTGACAGCTCAGAGCAAAAGATCTGATCCTGGGTTTACCACATTCCAAAGTGACTGCACCTACCAAGAGATAGAACACTAAAAGTGGGTTTAGTTACACACATGAAGTGCAAGAAACAGACACCTGGGAAGGCAGACTGACAAAAGAGGTGCTTAAATCTGGTTCACCATCTCCCAAAGGAAATCCATTCCCAGGCTATTCTGGGAAGGACAGGGCATTCACATCTTGGACACCATCACGTTTTTCTTCAAACCATAAGAGCATTAAAAAAAAACAAACAAACATATTTTGTTAATCTATCCTGACCTGTAACTGCTTTTTAAGACTTGAGATGTGAAGGACCATCTATAGCTTTCAAAACATAAATTAGTGGCTGGGAAGAAGAGACTGCTCTGTGAACTTGCTAGATTGGGCCCTAGGAAGATCTTTGCTATCACAGGAGGAATTCCAGGGTAAACATGGCTAAATTTTTCCAGACCTACTTTGGCTTATGGCCAAGTGATCCATGCTGTCTCCCTTCCTTGCACTTCTGCCCCAGGTTTACAACTGGCTAACATCTTTGTCTTGACCTTGTTTTCAACTACTCTGTAAATACTTCTAGCAAGGCTCCCTCGGGATATGGGTCAGAGCTTGTCCTTTATCGCAGCACAAGTTCCAAATGTAATTAAATGGTTTTCCCCCTTGGCAAAAAAA
This sequence comes from Sturnus vulgaris, assembly GCF_052056855.1. Classification (NCBI taxonomy): domain Eukaryota; kingdom Metazoa; phylum Chordata; class Aves; order Passeriformes; family Sturnidae; genus Sturnus; species Sturnus vulgaris. The sequence continues at coordinate 27,818,828 of NC_142250.1, forward strand.
AAATATTTCTCTCACCAAACAGTGCTGAACCAGCTGGCCAGGAAGGCAGTGGAAGTCTGCACTCTGCTACTGACCAGGCTCATAACTCACTGGGAAAGAAGCAACAGGCTGCACTCTGTGCCACTGTAACTCATCTGGGGTCACGATGTGTGTCCTCAGAGCAAATCAGCCAAAGCTGCCACAGAAACCAGCACTGAGGAGCTCTCAGCACAGGCAGCTGTAACACTCCCCGAGGGAAATTCATTCCTGGGAATGCTACGTGAGTACTGTGTCAAAAGATGTCCATACTCATTCAAACTCAGCTAAGCAAGGACACGGGCTATGTCACAAACACTATCACTGTGTGTGAGGTTTGATCACCATTATTAAGATCCACTATACAACGTGGTCTGTGATAATCCCACTCAAGTTTATTTACATCAGAGCTCTTATCTTCAGTATATTTTATTTATTCCCATGACCATCCCCAGGTCCTCTCAGTGCTTTCCACCTTACACAGCACAACAGGGTCTAAATTAATAACCAACACTTTCATGGCTTTGTAGTGATAGACATTTTTTTTTAAGCAGAACACCACCCTGAAATTTCTAAAGGTGTTCACTGTAGCTTCTTGGGCCCTGAATTTTACAATGTTTCCTCTAGACTGAACTAACCTTGTGCCAGAAAGATGGCCCCTTATGGGGACCTTGAATCCTACAGGATTCAAATGCTGATTTCAAATCACAATAGACTTCACCTGTGAAGGAAAAACCAGAACTGAACCTCTGCTTTAATGTTTCCAGACTTTCATGCTTTTACATGTATTTTTCCATGCATTTCAGTCAAGGTTGCAGCTGTCCTGGGGTAATCCACAGCACTAAAGACCATGTACTTATTAGTCTACTTTCCTGACTTGCACACCATCTCAAGAATGAGTTGTGCACAGACTGTTCATCATCATTTTGTTGAAATCATTTGGACGTGGCATATTTGATAAAATATTTCTAGTACTTGATTGCTAGCCACTTTGCAGCAGCTTTCTAAATCAGTTTCTTGTGAAGACTGTTGAACTAGCAACATAGCAGAAAGCGTCTCCTTTCATTCACATGCCAGCTCCACACTCTGCACTACGAGCTGATCTTCAGGATGTGCCACAGCTTGAGCAAAGAGCAGCTGCCAGAGTCTTCTTCTCCTGTGGTGCTTTCCACTCATGCAAGGAGCATGCAACACATGCAGAGCTGCTGGAACTCAGCTCACCCCAGTTGCAGTTTGGATGCTCTGTTGTTACCTGGAAAGGTTTAGTCACAGGCACTGCCTCACTCAGAGACAGGCAGCCTGCAGTGTAATTAATGTGTTAATAAAGTACTGTAATGTTTTACATACAGCTGTGTAAAAAATGGTGGCAAGATTTAATGGTGTAACTATATTTGCAAGACTCTCCTGATGAAACAGTCACACTGCCTTCTAATTGGGAAGAGAGAAACAAATATCCAGGCACAATCAAGACAGTTTAAGTACACCTCAAAGTGCAGTGATCCATGAATCCCTTATTAAACTCCAGAGATCCCTTCCATCGCCTACTTAACAGGAACGTAAGTCAATAACAAAGAAGCACTAAATTAAGTTTTCACGAGCTTGCTGGCCTGCTATAATTAAGCAGGAAAACCAAAGAACTTGAAGCTTTTTCTGTGTGTTATGAGTCAATAAACTATCATTCTCAGGCTGTCGTGTTTGAGAGTTTGCACATTCAAAAACTGGAAATAATTGGGCACCTATCTGTTCCCTTCTTCATCTCTACTTTCCCAATATGACCCAGAACCCTGGGACTGTAAATGAGAGGGAACACAACCAGAACACAGGAATATTCTCAATGAACTGTTCGGTGAGACAGCCACACGAGGAAATGTTTCCAAATAAGCCTGAATAATTCACAACTGAGAATTTTACAGGCTGCTCATGAATTAAAAGATAAAAAAGAGAGAGAACTCATTATTTGGGGCAAATTACTTATACAAATCTTGTTCTTCATATTATTTTTAGCAGTTTTATACCAGCCAGCAGTATCAGGGACTCTGCCAAGTACTCTAGTAAGAATTGTGGAGTCATGAAGACTTTTGTGATTTGCTTTCCACATGGACTGCAGATCAACAGGCGTGCAATGGCAGAGGAGAACCACCACACAGTCATACAGCTAAACTGCCAACCCTCCATTTCACTAATCTCTCTTACAAAGAAACATAAGGTAAAATTTCTTCACTTTTCTGCATCCATCAATGAATAGAAAAAAGGCCTGATATTGCCCACTATCCAAACTGTGGCACAAGAGATAGAAGTTTAGAAGAGAAAGCATTTAAAATTGTCCATGTAGAAGATGGCTCTTGCCTTTAATAACTTCCCTAAATCAGCAGATTACACTTTTCCTAATTCAGAAACTATTGCAACTATTGTGCCTAATAATAAAAGGATCAGAGAGAGCAATCAAGGATGATCAAAGATGTGGAATGACCTTTTTTTAGTGAGAAATTACTCCAACTACCAATCCAAGAAAGGCACAAAGGAGATATGAAAGACATCTGTAAAGTCACAAGTGTACTGAATTTATTATTCACTACTTTTCAGCATACAGGACCAAGCAAAACCAGGAGGTTAAAAATATTATTTATATGAGTAGGGAAGTTCCTTCCCACTGCATTTTGTGGATACTGAAAATTTACTATAAGCCCAAGGGGAGACAGAAGTTGAGGGGAAAAAATGTGCATCGAGGTCAATTAAATAAAACTATACGTAGCAATGTTTGTGCAAATTTTCCCAGGTATACAATTTTAGCCACATTTAAAGAGAGAATATGGCAAATTCTTTTGTTCTTATAGCTATCATAGGTAGCTTTAGAACTCAAGAACCTATATAAATTTGTTATAGTTATTTCTATTTTTGGCATCTATAAAAACCACCTGTAGGCCAGAAATTCAATGTCTGCCAAACACAGATACCAGTATTTCCTTTCTTGTATAATTCAATCAAGCAAGATGTATGGCAGTTTCTATTATACTCAGCTTATAGGGGTTCCTGGCATGGTGACAACTTTAGAATGCAATTTAGAAAGATAGCAACACAAATTATTATAAAGAGAGGCAAAATGTAGCATCGTTCTCCCTCAAACCTTTTACAGATAGCCCCAGTCTTCATGCTTGTCACCAGGATGAAACAGAAATTTGTTACAGTCTGAAAAGAATTTAAAATACTACCACCACCAAAGCAGAGAGAAGGAGACTGTAATAGCTAAAGCACAAAGGTCAAGACACTGAGTTACTGCTTTTCCTGGCTTTGAAAAGGACCCAAACCTAGACCTGTCACATTCCAGAAAAACACTTTGGCCACTGACATGCTGATTAACTTATAAAGTAGAAATAATTCCCTGCTCTGAGTCCTTTTTCTCCACATTGAAATCCCTTTTCACTAATTCCTCTTTCATTCAATAAGAATCTGCTTCATGGAAATATTTCTGAGCAGCTCCAAACATGATTAACTAAACCAAAGAACCAAACAAAACCCACTCAATTAAAAGGAGGAAAAGGAAAATCTAGTGAGTAAATTATTGTAAAGAAAAAAAAAAAAACCTAAACAGAGATACTCAGGTTTCTAAGAAAATGTAATAACTAAATTTCTTCCAGTGGCAGAATCAGGCAGAAAGATGGGAAGGACAAAAACAATGGAATAGACATACTGTCATCTTGAAATGTTTTAATACAAAGGCAAATAATTATGAAAGAGACAGGGTTTCATTTCAGAAGACAAAAGCTGGTATAGAGAGAATCGATTACACACTATAATTGCATTGATGCTTAAAAGCCATTAGCATGAGAGCTCTGTGCATGTTTCAAGAGGGAAATGTAGTCTTCTGTTTATTCATTTCACTGAATACCCACATAGGCCTTCAGGGGATTATTTCAGAATTAAGACCAGAGGAGGGAAAAGCCCTAAACTACTTGGAAAGAAAATTCTTCTCTTACACCCCATTATATTCACTGCCAGTCAGCAGCTTGTGCTTACACATGCAGTCACTGCCAGTGATTTGGAGTGGACACCCAGAAAGGGTGGAAAGGTCAAGTGGAGAAAAGCACTTAGCTGTTCTGCTCCTGGCTTGCTGTTGAAACACTCAGAAACATTCCAGAGGCTCTGGGCTTTGCCAAGGGACAAAGATTTCAAGTGCTGAGAAACCATTTCTGAAGGAAATCTGGAAAGCCAGCAGATCTACAAGTAAAAACTTGCTTCTGAGGAGTTTCTCAGACACCTGATCTCATGTGCAAACTAGGACTTGCAGCATAGCCAGTGGCAGCTAAAAGCCAGCAGCACACAACACTCAGAAAAAGAGGGAATATGCAAGAAAAGACTTATGAAAACATGCCAGTCAGCCACTAGGATCCTACTTTGTAAGTTTATTTATGGTGATGCCTTTCTGGTAAGGACCCAGAAGTTCCTAAAGGATTTAGAAATGCCCATGAACTCCAAACACACAGAGTTTTTCCCAAACCAGTAATCCAAGCCTGTACTTGAACATAGTTTTCCCAACTCTATCTGAAGAAAGCATGAAGAGGAAAAATATCCTAAAAAGCAACCAAGGTGAGAAAGGCTGAAGATACTCATCCTTGGGAAAAGATGCAGGCCCTGGGGGAAAGATTGGGGGTGGGGGACACACACAACCAAAAACCTGGGATTTATACAACACCCAGATTGTTTATTCTGGAGCTCACTACAGAATATAAAAGTGAAAAATTAGCATGCAATGAATAATTTATTTAGCACTTTACTATTGTTTCAACAAATCATTTTCATGAAAGCAATGTGTATTCAAGCAATAAATCACTGTTTAGCACTCTGGCACAAGCAAAAGATAATACTTGACAGTATTATTGAGTGATGTTGCATGGCCACAAGGCAACTACAACAGAGATAAGGATGATATCCTTGAATAATAGACTGCCTCCCTTCCAGTCCAGGGAAGAAATTGGATTTTAAGGTAAAACTCCCAGCCTGGGGCAGCAGGGGTAGTGAAAGTTAAGACCATAAGGTGCCTTTTTTCTTTAGGTCCCAAAAGTGCCCTGAAAACATTAATTGATCAGTCCTTACAAGAGCTCTGTGATGTAAGTTGGTTTTATTACAAACATCAAACATGCAGAGTTTGTACAGGAGGTAGGGTGGGAATCCTTATCCCGATGAGCTCCGTGGTCTTCACTCTTGAAATTATTTTTCCCTGTCCTCTAACAGAGGAAGAGGTGGCTTCACAATGTCCTGACCTGCTCTCTTAAGTCACAACTTCCACCCTGTCTAGCTTTAAAAGGACATGAGCCAAAGCTTTCAATTCGCCTTCTTGCAATCCTGCTGGATTCTGCATCCATAGAGATGGGAACATAGACTTTTTGGACTCATCTTCAGTCAGAGATGAACAACACTATGTTAAAAGACACAAGGTATGTTTTGCAGAAATTGAGAAAACAAGTTCTGGTGTAAAGATGATTTTTATTCTGCATAGTCTTTTGCTGCACTGTGTAGGGGACATCTATTCTTCCAAACATCTTTCCATCCAAAACCACTCTCTATGATTCCCTATGCATCTTACACTAACAAATTAAAATAAAATTCATCACTCCATTGACAAACTTGGTAGGTCTCATCTTATGGCAACCCCATATTAATGGAGTTAAATTAGAAATTAATTTAGTTCAGGTTGAAGATTCAGAAAGTGCCTTATGAGCTCTCTGTCTGCCAACACTAACTTGGTGACTTGTTACTCCTAAATAGTGATATGAAGAGAAGATGAAAAAATCAAGTCCTTGTGTTCTCAGCTTCTCCCAAATCAGCCGAAATCTCAGGGCCAAATTCAGCACAATGCTTACTTTGTGTGTTAATCACATGAACAACAACACAAAGTAAGAATTTAGTGCACTTGGTTTGCCATGAACAAACAGGACAAACCACCCATTCAGCTTGGACTCACTGGTCTCCACAGGCCAGGAAAAGGAGGAATTAGAGTAACACAGGGCTTTCTAGTGTCTCCTTGCACTAGAAAGAGACAGGGCAGAAGGTAAGGACAACTAACCTTAACTAATTAGATGTCTTTATTACTGAAAATTAGATCACTCCAAAACTCCAGAGGAGCAAGCCCAGTCTCAAACAGAGACATCTCAACCAACACAGAACACATTTTGTCATTTGACAAATTATGATATATACCTGATTAGACAAGAAAAGTTCCTCAGTTCCCTGAATTCTTCCACCCACTCCAGCTGCAACCAAATATGCCATCAGCAGCTGTTTATATGAAGCTAGAAGGCATCTTGGGACCAATTATAAGGCAAAGGTCATATTTTCCAAGCTGCTTATAGACAGTAATTTGTAAAGCTGTAATGTCACATGTTGTCAATAATTCAAGGTGGGAAATTTAAACAGTTAATAGATCATCAATTCTTCACTTTCCCACCTTACCTCTTTCTCCCCAAGGAGCTGTTAAACCATGCTTCATCTGAGGGTATTCCTTGAACCTCAGATTCAAAGGTTTCCATTTGTTTATGGAAAGAAACTGAGGATGGTAAGATGTGAGTAATCCCATAACAGGCACCCAGGGATCATAACAGACAAAGTGCACATTTCAGACTTGGGATATAAATTGCTGTTAAAGGTCTATTCTCACTGGGGCTCTATATTCTATAAAACAGGTTGATGCTGTCAGAATGAAAACTTGCATTTTAGCGAAGAGAAGAGGATTTAGTCAAAACAACTTGTTAAATGAAGATATATTCAAAGTAAGATTCCCCCAGTTCTATTGTGGGATAAAAACAAACAAACCAATCAGACACACAAAACTGTCATCAAAACATGAATTACAGGTTATTTCTTTTTTTCTTCACACTACCCCCATCCAATTTATAGCCACCAGTTAAAGATGAAACAGCTCCCATAGGTGTCATCAACTCTGACAGCAAGCCAGGGCAGGACTAGTAACAAGCACAAGCATCAATATAACAACATTGCAAGGGGTTTGCACCTTGGAAAGCTGCACCCATCTGTTACTGCATTCCCACCTATGATCCCCAAGGAATTTTTTTTGGCAAAGCAACACTTTGAGAAACTGAGAACGTCTACTGTCCTGCAGCACTGATACAAACTTCTTCAGGAAGGAGATCACACACACCTTCAAGCTGCACATTCCCACAGGAAAACTGAAATTGCAGCTATTACAACAAAGTACGTCCAACAGAAGTTAATTATTCCATCTTGTAATTGTCCATACTATTTATAACTAATATAAATAAGACAACACATTTAGCAGCACTGTGGCCAAAATGGCAGTCCCCTCAAGCTTAAAAGAAACAAATAAACTCAAGGGTTTTATTCTTTACTAAGTCCTTTATTGCTTTCTACATCTTTCCCTCCCCTTCAGACTTGAGTCTTATATTTCCTTTGCTATAGTTTTTAAGCATGTTCTCTGCCTCCTGCTTATAAAATAAAAAGCAAGGTGCATGTGTGTCTGCTGCAGAGGGTTCATCTCTTAAAGTTAGAGGGCAAGACAGTAACTTGCACCTCACATCTCCTCTTTCCCCTGGCATATTTTATCACACAAGCTACCTCAAAAGGAGGGGAAAGTCAAAGCATATTACAAGCCAACACACAAAAATCTTAACCCACTAAGATGTGTGACTAAGAGCCTATTATCTGAAGGATAAAAAACCCAAGCTGCCTTCTGTATTCCCAAGGCTTTGGCAGAACACAGAGGAAAGGCACAATCCAAGTGACTGGTGAACTTCATTTTTCCTCCTCCTCCTCACTCACTCTCAAGTGAGATGTAGGAGGAGATATTCTTATTTTTCTATATATAAATTATCTAAGTTCAGGATTTTCATATGGTATTTTGGGAGTGAAAAAGCCAAGTCAGTTTCTGACTTCCTCTCTCAGCACAGGGCAAAAGAATCTAAGGACAAAAGGCTACTGGGTAAAAGCCCATTACCAAAACTGCAACACCCAAACCACTGACCATTTTTTATAACATCTGACCAGTGCTGTCAACCAGTTTCAACAGTGATGATTAAAATCATCCCGTGGAAGCAGATGTCCTTTAGACTTCAGACTTTGTAGGAAAACAGCACCGGTTTGGTCAATTATACCTTTCATATCTAAAAAAACCCCAAAACTCTCTTTTATTAAACCAACACATGGTATAGTATACCAACACATGGGAGCAAGGAGGATTTCTTTATTGGGTATCATCTTAACCCTAGAACTTACCCACACACCTCAATCTCCCTGATGGCTTTGCCATATACCCCTTATTTGAGCCTGTTAAAAAACAAAAAGTAATGCATTTACTGTCATTTTCAAAATTCCTATAACTTGAGAAAAATTTCTATAAGTGCTTGCCAACAAAACTAACCACCCTGCCTGCAGTGTGTGGCACAGAAAAATGGCCCATTCCTCTCAACAACTGCAGAGAAATTCTTTCATCAGCTGTATCAGTGCAAAAGTGAAAGCTAGAGGAAACATATTTTGAGTTCTTCTCAGAATATCAGTCTCTAATAAAAACCTTTTAGACTGAAAGCTTGGGATTTGGGGATTTCTGGGTATTTTTCCACAGCTTGTTAACATTACACGAATAACATCCTACAGATACAGAAGTACTGATTCCCAAACTCGATAGGCAAGAGTCATCCCAGAAAGTCTAACAAGGGATTCAAACACTTGAAGCTCTGGCCAGTCACAGATAATCTGGGAGCACTAGAGAGCATTGGCTTAGAGACAATTTCAGAAGCACTCAACAGCTTGAAAATTATATTTCTACTCTCAGGTATTCCTTTTCTACAAAAAAACCCTGCTTCACTTCTGAGTGCAAACCTGCAGCAAAATAATCACCTCTCCCACTTACACATTTTTGCTTTTTCAGCATTGCATACACAAATTTTAGTCCACTGATCTTTTCACTCAGCCCTACTCAGCTTCCTCCAACAGCAAACCAATCTGCTCTTGCCCTCGATGGAGAAGGGTTTTAAAGACCTGAATTTTGCCCCAAAGCTGAACATTGCTTCCATATCTCTCCCACCTGTATGCCATTACCCCCAAAACACACTAGAGAAATAGCATGGGTTCATTTGCTGTAGCAGAGACTTTCCCTAAAGTTTTCTAAAGGAAACTTTCAACTCTGTCACCAGTTCACTGACCCATCCAAATCTGTCTTACACTTACAGTCAGCCATTTATGAAGACTGGTATGAAATGAAGCTTTATATACCATTCCCTTTAACTTACATTTTACATTTGACACATGTGCCTCCAGGGGAGCACATACCATTTTTTCCCCACCATCTCTTCTTGCTCAACACCTGTCCTCAGGAGAATGATATTTCTGTATTTCTGCCTTTAAGCCACACAGGCAACTGAATAAATACGCCTTATGTAAGAAAAATATTTTCAAAATTTCACCTACCACCTTTATCCTCAGCTGCTTGTTCCATTCATATCAGTAAAAAAAGTAGATTATTAGCCTTTTCCCCTGGCTTGACATTAATCAAGTAGCTCAGGGTCACACCATAAGCACCACTAGCAGTTTATATTCCCCAAAAATATTAAAGAGGGAAGAAATAACCTGGTATCACTCAATGTGTTTCCAGTGGAACACCAGTAATTTCAATCAGTTGGGGGATACCATTCAGGGAAGACAGGACATTCTCAGGAATTCTTACAATGGGAATATCCAAGGACCAGCTCTTCAGCCAGTGGAAAGCAGAACATGAGGAATTATTGCCTCCAACTTCCTTCAATGAAAGATTTGCCCCACCAAGAAACAACACAGCTGGAAAAACCAAACCAAAAACGGCATAAGCAAGGGCTGCAGCTCTTGTCCCCACCTGCACTAAGCCCAGGAGTCCTGCAAAATAACTTTATAAGCTGCAGGAAGCTCACCTCTCCAACGACTTCCCCTTATATTTTGTACTGCAGAGACAGTTTCATGAATACATTTGAAGGTTACCCCCCAAACTGAAGCAAACAAATTCTGTTAGTACTGAACGTAGTAAAATTAAACTTGTCAGGAAAACTAATGAAAGCCACTTCCTAATCTGAAAAGGACAAACCTATTTGCACCATGCTCACAAAAAAAAACTTCTGAGAGCAGAGGGTGACTGGGTAAGCAATGCTGCATGTTACCCTTCACTGGGAAAAAGCTTCCCTCAGTTTTATCACTAGCCTTGCAACATCTGCTGTACTAAAGACATACCTGATGCTACAGGAGGGGCTTATGTGCAATTGTATGAAATAACAAAAGCTTGTTTTCCCATTCTTGTTTAAAAAATTAGAAACTAATAAAAGAAAAGCATATATACCTTTCATCTGGAATAAGTTCCATGACCCTATAAGCTGTCATTACGATTTTCCTTCAACAGTGAAGATGTAATACCAAGACACAGCATTACCAGACAATGGCTTCTCTTTTTAATGGGATAAGTTACAACCAGTGTGAAAAGGTATCAGCTCTACAGATTTAGTTGTGACAACCAAAAACAAAAATCAGTTTTAAGTAATGAGCTTCCTATCATTTTAAAAGAGTTTATCACTGTACAAATGCATCTAAAGATTAAAGACTACTCAGCTGAAACTCACTGACATGTCATTAAACCAGTAAAAACTTTCCATAAAAACTGTCTTATCCTTTTTAAGCCAGTTTCTTCTTCAATAGGAAAAAGAATGTTAAGCATTTGAGAAGATGATTAAAGCAAAACCAAGCTGAAAAATAAAAATGTCACATTGTTTCCCAAAGAAAGAACTCGGGTCCTCTGGCTTTAATTTCCTACACAGAAAAAAAAATGTTATTTAGTGTTACTTCTATGTTAAATTTGAAAAGGTGCTGCAAATATCAGCACAAAATGAACCAGAACATTTTGCTGGAAAAGAAACAGATGAAGAGGCAGTAATTCTGGTTCACCAACACCAGTCTCGCTAGGAAAAGGCAGACAACCTGGAGTCAGAGCTAAAGAGTTTTTTGTTGTTGTTTCCTCACAGCTTTTCCTATTCCTTCCTCCCTATGTATGCAGAAAGCAAAGTGATTGCTCATGTCAAACCAGTACAGTGACAAGAAGCTCTGCACCTGGCAGAGAGAAAGGCACAAAGTGAATTCAATCCTTGCCATCAGCTGCACAAAGCACAGCTCAGCCCAGCTGGATGCAGCAGCACTGAAACACAGGATGGCATGAGCAGAAGCCTGATGCTGATTTTTATTTTTGGTTGTCTCAAGCAAATCTGTAGAGCTGCACCCAGAAACCCCCCAGAACTCACCCCAGAGCCCATCCAAACCATTGCTGTGCTCCCCAGAGGATCAGCTCCTGTGAGAACTGACAGGTAAGAGCTGTGACACACTCATGTCTGTGCTCAAGTTTGTTCAATGGGAAACATTTGAGTGTCCAAAGCAGGGCAGCAAAGATGGTGAAGGGCCATGAGGGGAAGTTGTATGAGGAGAATCCGATCTGTTCAGCCTGGAGAAGATGGAACAGAGGGGAGACCTCACTGCAGTTACCATTCCTTGGAGGGGAAGAGAAAGAGCAGACACTGATCTCTGCTCTGTAGAGACCAGGGACAGGACTCGAGGGAGTCAGAAGGAAGTTGTGTCAGGAGAGGTTTAGGCTGGACATTAGAAAAAGGTTTTTACCCTAGAGGGTGGTTGGGCACTGGAACAGGGTCCCCAAGGCAGTGGTCACAGCACCAGCCTGACATAGTTCAAGGAGTGTTTGAACAAGACTCTCAGGGACAGGGTGTGATTCCTGGGGAGGTGCTGTGCACGGACAGGAGTTGGACTCAATGATCCTTGTGGGGCCCTTCCAACCCATATTCTGTGATTGTGTGATTTAAATTCCAACATCATTCATAAGTGAGAAGTTACACAAAGTGGAGTTACTTAAAAAAAATAATTAAAATAAACAAATAAAAAAAAAAATTAAAAAAAAAAAAAAACACACACACACAAAAAAAAAAAAACAACCTTTCTCTCATTTGTGATGATATGTCCAAAAACTCAGGAGGGAATTGAGCAGCTCCTGGTCAAACAGCATTGATTGTTTAGGATAAATCTCTGATATTCACTTGACTTTTCCAGATGCATTGTGCTCACTATCCTTAGATTTCTGAAAGTGCACACTGCCACAGGGAAGAGTGATCCATGCCAGCAAGTTCACCTGCACCAAAGGATGAGCTAATTTGGAAAAGGCCACTAGGTAAATAAAGCACAACTGCAGCTTGTGCGGATGCGGAAATCGCGATCATCATTTCCACACCCAATTACCCAGCTTGCACTGGCAATTACACTAATTCCCTGCACAAATTAGACACAGCACCGCATGAGCACATTGTTTATGCAGTAATCTGCATTTCCAATTATTACTGTTCTTTTAAATTGACCCTAAAGCTTTTAGTGGCTGATATTGAGACACTGGTAAGCAGGAAGAGTTGTAGACAATGTTTTTTTCTAGAGATGTACATTCATTCCATAGAGACACTTCTGTTTTGCTGAATAACAAATTCACTTTCTTCTTTTTCACTTCCTGAGGAACAAAGTTCTGCTTTCTTCCTTTAAGTACTTCGAAAAAAAAGAAAAAAAAAACAACAAAACAGTGTGTATATAGCAAAGAGATGAAGGGGATGTAGCATTATGGTGACAAGCAGTTTGCATTAGTACAGGAGCAAATTACTGTTTCAATTCTAGATGAATAGCAAAGCTGACTAATACTAATACAGTCCCTTCTTCCATTATGTACAACCAACTCTTCACAGTAAAGATTGTTTGGGTTTTGGGTTTGGTTTTTTTTCTCTTGGAAGGGATGGGTTGGGAAGTTAAAGATTATATGAAACAAAAATCTGTATTTGGTATCAAACGAGTCTCACCATTTACAGGAAAGAGAAAAAGACTATTCACTATACTAAAACTTCTAAAACTCTTAGCTGTCTTACTTGGTAGAAGACAATAAAATGGAATAAAAAAATCATGTACTGCCAAGTGCATACAAAAGACAAGAGAAAAGCTTTCACGAATCAAGTGTTATATCTTCTGAATTTTGCTGAAAAAAATAGTAGTAAAAAAACCCCACATTATTTTTCTCCATTTAAGGGCTAATCCAGGGTGTCAGGTATGTTTATCCTTCTGCTTGCCTGCTAATACTAACCTGGGATGTGACCCTTCACGGACAGAGGTCCTCAAGGAAGCACTGAACAGCTACACTGGTTGTGGTGGTCAAACTTGGTCAAAGGAGAGCAAGGCTGCTTCCAGCAGAGCAGTGCAAACCCAACACAGCCAAATGTGTTTAGAAAATACCTTACCAGCACAATACATAAACATCTCCACATATGCAAAGGACTTTTAGCACAGACTTACAGCCTCAGTTATGAGTACACTATCAGTAGTCTCTAGATTGAGGGCAACTGCTCTGCAATTAAGTAAAATACTTTCTACTTACTAAACAAAATGTCATATTTATTTTCTTTTTTTTTATTTTTCTTCTTCTTCTTCTATAAATAGACTATTATGACTTCAGGTTCTTAAATTGCTTTTAAATGTTGGTGACTTAGCTAGAGTAGAAATAAGCAATCTAAACACCCTACAAGTACACTGTTCAATCTCAACTGAACTTGTCTATTTTTACATTAAAAAGGCATGGTCTCATTCACTATTCCCAAAGAAAACCAAATTGAATTATTCAGTAGACTTTTTTTAAAAAAATCTCCAGACAGCTGTTTTCTCCACTTATCCGTTTTCTTCAGAACTATTGCATCCTTCCCTCCTCCGCCTCCAGATTAAACCCCAAACCAACAAAACATGAAAACACACAGCAAAATCCCCTGCAGCAAGGGCTTCACAATCAGTTCTGCTGTGAGCTCTCTAATTCTGAGCATTTCAAACACTCATCTCTTCCAAGGTGGTGTCATTTATTCCAGACACCAGATCCAGTCCCCCGGCAGGATTTCAGTCCCTCATTCCCAGTAGTGAATTAGCAACCAAAAACATTCGTGACTGGAGAACTGAGGTTTCCCACCTCTCCCTAATGCGTTAAATCAGAAATGACAGTGTCTTCCTTTGCTCTCCACTTAGGGAACAAATCATCTCATTTTATGCAGGATGCTAAAGAAATAAAGGAAGCTACCTGAAAAAAATAGGTTCACCTTTCATTCTGACTATAAGATCATGCAATTTTTTTTTTCTGTCCAGATCTAGCTTCTGCAAGCTTGCTATTTGTACTTATGAGTCACCTTCTATTGGCAGCTGTTCTCTGTCTTTCTCAGGGAATGAAGGAATGATGTCCCAGAAATCTGTTTAGAAAAAAAAAAATCTAACCAAGCTATCTTTCCTCTCTCCCTTTTTTGAAGGAATATAGTTTAGGTATCTGTAAAGAAAAGAATGGAGATGCCCATGTAAAAACATAAAGAACTCAGCATATCACATCTCCTAGGTGACTTTGAACTCTTCAAGCATCATGCAAAAGATAAGGCAAGATGAAGAGCTTCTGAAGCTGGTGTTCAAGGAAAACAGGGGATAGCAACATCAAACAGAAAATTAAACTGTATTTGTGGACTGTTTCTTTGTGTTTCATGCCATGATATTTTCACTGGCTAGAACACTGACATTTATTAGCTCTTGGCTTGTAAAGCGGACACAAGACTTATCACAGCCCTAAAATCAGATATCTAAAGAAATTTTTCTCCTTGGTTTTAACTGAAATCACCTCAGAATCTATATAGCACTGCCAGAGCCCCTCTTTTTCCAAAAGCAAGTTTTGAGAATGGAGCTGAATGCAGTAGGAAGCAAGTTATCTTCAGACTTGCAGAATCATTCATCATTAGATTAACACAAGTACGCTAAATTTAGGCAGCCATATAGTCTAAAAATCTAAGCACTGGAAATAAAAATCAGCAATACAGAATCAATTTCCAGCACCATAAGCTTGCATTTCAAATCCCCAGTTTCTATCATCCTCTCTAAATAGGATGTTGTCATTACCTGAGCCTCATCATTTGCACATTAAGTTGGATAAGATGAATTATTTCCATTAGCCAGGAAAGCATTACAAGTCTCATGGGGGAGATTCTGCTGAATCCTTAGTCTGACATGCAGCAGTGGTTAAAAAACAAGCCTA
The DNA here is from genome assembly GCF_052056855.1 of Sturnus vulgaris. Classification (NCBI taxonomy): domain Eukaryota; kingdom Metazoa; phylum Chordata; class Aves; order Passeriformes; family Sturnidae; genus Sturnus; species Sturnus vulgaris. Next base: position 27,833,964 of record NC_142250.1, read on the forward strand.
TAGCTCTCAGAAGAGGCCTTGTACTTAAACAGCCTTGAGGACAGACAGACATGTCTGTACCACTGATACAGCCAAATGCATTTCCACATGCACGTTAGCAGGGCTCAGCTTGGGCTCTGCTCCCTGAGCTGTGGCTCTACAGCCACTGAGCAGCAGAAGTCTCCTACAGCCTTCAGCTATTTCACATAAGAGGGGTGTGGAAGTGGTGCTGCCTGCCATGGAAAAATGCAGGAGGGGATGTCACAGAGCTGCTTAGCCAGCCCAGTGCCATCTGCCATCTGCTCCTGGTTTTATTTTAGACCCCACAGTGCAAGGTAGCACAGTATCTAACAGCCCTGGGTCACTGGGCACAACCGATGTGCCCATAAGAAGGAGCTCAGAAGCTTCACTGGGAACTGCAGATCTCAGACCAGATGTTCCAACCCCCACTGCATCACAGACAAATCATTCACAGGTCTCAGAGCAGAACCATTTCTGTAATTACACAGCTCTGTTGAACAGGTGTCTCTTAGTAACCAGGTTTTTATTTTCTGCGCATCTGTTTCTTTGCCTCCTCACATCTTCCCTACTGATGTTATTATTGCTGTCCTAGCCAGAAGAGAAGCAACAGTTTGCAAGTGGTTTATCCAAAAAAGTTTTGCAAAAGAATTGAAATAAGTAATTCCCAGAAATTTTTATATAGTGCTATGTAAATAAGCTAGTTTAAAATCTCATACAATTTCAGAATTGCAGTCTAGAACTCAAGTCCTCTGGACTGAGTCTGCAACCACTCTACCAAACTCAACTGCACGGACAAAATTTTTTAAAATTAGACAAAATTAGTTAAAACACAAATCATCTTTTATTATTTTATTTTCAGTTTTTGATACTTACAGGTTTATGTTCACCATAGAATAAGACTGATGTCTTTAATAATTCAGCAAATTGCATTCCAGTGGGCATGTCTTGTAAATCATGTTATAAACTGTAATTGAAGTAAACTGTTTGCAAACTAAACACAAATTCCTTCAAAATGTTTATTTGGAGCAAGAACAAAATATCTGGCACTATTTTATTTAAAGCAAACAGCCAAGTCTCAGTGTGATGCTGTGCTAGAGGAGCAGTCATACAACCAAGCCCTGCTGTGCTTTCAGGAAATCCCAAGATTTTTGTTGTTGTTGTTGCAGCCAGAAAAGGAAGACAGGTCCATAAAAGAGTAGGAGCCTAAAGCAAGTACATGTGACAGGATCCAGGAAGAAAAGCAAAACAGGTCATGGACATTTTAAAAAACTGATTATAAACAAATAAAATGGTTTATAAATAAAATAGTTTTCCTCCCAATACAGCATCAGCCTGAGACATCAAATCACAATCAGCATTTATTTAAACACCTTTTTTTAAGATGTAAGTATGGACAGGCCACTTATCCCCAGACCTTGTCAATCTCTGGGAGATTTTTCACACACATCTCAGCACATGTTCTTCAGCCTCTTGTTCTGGCAACCTTCTTCATCTGCACACACACGAGTACTTACAGAAACCATTCACATAAATTCACAGAAAGGACTTGAGTCTGCAGGCAAAAATATGTTCCTCTAAATGACAGCATTTCTCAGTAACAGCACAGCAGCAGCAGAGGTGGGAACTAACATCTTGAGAGGGATAAGTGACACGATCTCAAGTATTCCCCAGGAAGGAAAAACTGAGCAAAACTGAGCTGACGGGATTTGGCACATCACACAATGCCACATGCTCAAAGCCAAAAGGACCATTCAGATTCTCCAAATCCAAAATACTTCCTTACTGTTAGTCAGAAACTGGTGTGGTGTGAAGGTGAACAGCTGGGGGGGACGGGATGGAGACACAAAACGCAGTACCAGGATGAGAGCACCACACAGCCACACTTGTTCACCTGGCCACCTCTGGCATTTCTAAACCAGCACTGCCCAAGAGATACACGTTAAAGAACTCTAAGCTGGATGAGTACAAGCTGGTAAATTTGTCACTGACAATGGTTTTTCACCAAATGTGGAGTGACAAGAAGTTATGTAATTTATCCATTGTCAGTTGAACTGCTTGCTCCTTTTGGATTCAATAAAGTACCAAAAATACAGGCAGGATTCCATGTAAATTGCATAAACTGAATGGGGTTTTGCAATAAAAATTACTTCTTTGGCTTGAAAGCTCTTGTAGTTTTGCTAATTAACATGATAATGAATACTTCATGCTGAGTCTGGTGGTCCAATTCAAACAAAAGAATTGAACTGGATAGCAAGCATTTTGAGGGAAGGACATTGCAGACTTTTAATGTCCCTAATGGTCTTTTTCAGTCAACTCATACAAACCTCTTCTCCCTGCTGTTTGCCTTTAAAGTGACTAAACAAAAACATCAGTTGTCCATGCAGCTGTGCCTCTAGGTAGAGCTCCCACTGATTTAAAAAACAAACAACAAACAAAAACAAATACATATACAAAAACAAACAACAACAAAAAAAAACCAAAAAAAATACACCAAAAAACCCAGACAATTTCCATCATGTCCCAGCAACCTTCTCAATCAATTATTTCAAGCAGAAATTTTACATACTAATTAGAACTACTTAATAGGATTTATTTATGGAATATAGCATCCCTTAAAAAGAACATCAGAGGATGTAAGTCTGAGCCTAACTATGAACTTAACAACTTAGTTTTAGGTACCACAGTTTGGAAAGAGTGCCCAAAATATATAGATAGCACAAAACGTATGTGGAAGCACTTCAGGTTGCTCAAGCAGAAAGAAGCAGTTGATTTATCTATCAGTGACACATTTGCAACCACACTGGATGATGCATAAAACATTACCCAGGGCACATATAATGTACAAGTTTATTTCCCTGAATTCTGTACAACTTTACTTTATGGCAAACACTAGAGAAAAACTTTGAAAGGAAAAAGGAAAAAAAGAGACAAATCAAACCCTCCTCCCCCCAAAAACAAATAAAAAAAGCTTGTCAGATTTCCTCAGCCCTGACACTACGAGGTGTAGTTTGAATGTTCAAAATCTGTAAGGTCATTTTATCAAGGAGAGAAAGAGAGGAAAAGCAGTAACTGGTATGTGAAAGCATTAGATCACTGCAGGATTACAATAAAGCTATCTCTGAGATAGAGCACAGCACTGCCAGAAGTAATTAGTACTCTATCTGGAAGATGTATATTACCAGCAAGAGATCTGTGATTACTTCTAGTTGGGCTAATGAAAGACCTGTGCTTATCCCTATTCCAATTCATTTCTATTCGCTCCTATTCAGCTTTATCAGCACTGGGATTAGCATCAGTAATGGGGCTGTGAGCATATTTACACATCGTAATTAAGTGCTGGGGGAAGACAGAAGGGAACTCTTTGAGATGATTTATTAAAATGCAGGCACACTGCTAATCAGAGTCAAAATGTAGGGAGAAGTTATTACAAAATAAAGACCCACTCTAGGATGACAAAACAAGGGTTCTATAGAGCCCTCCCTGGGTTGATGAATTACTCAGGATGCACTGACAGCATCAAAGGGACTCTGGAAAGGGCTGCAGTATCCATCTGAAAATCTCTGTCACAGTTAAGGCTGGCTCAAAAGCTGTGTTTCAAGCAGAGTGATTCACCCATTAGATGCTACCCATCATATCAAAGAAAGGTGAAGATTTTGGCCATTATGGCCTGGATTCAGCAAAGCACTTAAGCACATCCTTTACAATGAACATCTCCTTAATGTCACCCCAATCCAAAGAACTGCATAAAAATATTCTTAATTCCAAGGATAATTTCCCTTGCATTAAGCCTCTGCTTAACCTGACCTGCTGCTAAATCTCAGGGTTGCTGGTTTCAATGCACAACTGATATACAGGTTGGTTGTCAGTGGGCTCCTCACACTGAGAATTTTTGTTAACTTCGTGGAGCAGCTCATTCACTGCAATATGTTCTTCACCAAGATCTCTCACTTGAGCAGATCTGCATAAATTTGCTTTCTAGCAAACATTCAGAAGGCTGGAGATTTTACTGGGTACCACTGGATTTATGTAATCAACAGAAACTAGTCTGGTAGAGATTACAGATCATACAGAAATCCATCAGACATAAAATAAATCCTTGGGCCATTACATATGTGTTTAGTATTTCTTCTCTATCTATTGATGTGATTTATAACATCTTCCACTTACTACCATACTGTAAAATAAGCATTTTTTAGCTCAATCAAGATTTCAGTTTCTTCCCAGAAGTTATAGTGGCTGGATTTTTCACAACCCCACATTTCAGGTAAGCTGTGTTCAGCTTCCTAAAGAATTCTATTCTTTAAGGGCTATCCTTGAGGTCCAGTATTTTTATGGCTCCCATTAAAATACACCATAAGCTTTCTGCCTTGTTATTTATCTCCTTGCTTTTCACAGAGCAGTTACACTTCAGGAGGAAAGCCAGAACCAGTGGCATTCATACTTTAAAATCTTTAGGAATTAATTGCATTTATGTAAGTGCCAAAAAATTTTATTCATAAGACTGTATTTTACTACCCTTTCTCCTGGAGCCAATCTTTGCACACCACACGCACACACACAAGCCAAAACCCAGAAATGACTGTACTCAGCAACACAGCTATAAACCTCATCAGGAAAACCAAGTACATTATAAACATTAATTAATTTCAGCCACATGCCCTCCTCACTGAAGTGGGTAATTACTATCCCCATTTAGCACAAGTGGAAAAAACTAAAGGAGAATGATTTGCCCAGGTCAAACAAGGTGTATGGCACAGAACAGAGCGCTCATAACTCTACCAGCAAGCCATCCTTTTCTGCCTATAACCCACATAATTAAATTCTTTCAGTCCAGCATGCAAATTACCAGAAGTCAATATGATGAAAGCAAGGCTACAGTTTCTTCCTCAAACATAAATAACATGTCCATCTCCTCACTTGCCTACTTTTAGTATTCTCATGAATATTCACATCAGAGTTTCTCTCCCTCACAAGGCTCTGGAGAAAGAAAAAAAGAGTAACAACCTACTTAAAAAAATATATCTAATGACCTACTGCAACTTGGAGTCATTTATTGGCTGAAAGGTGATTAAATGTGTATGCATAGCCTGAAAGGCAAAAAGCAAAGTTTGTGGACTGGGTCCAAAGAGAGCAACCAGGTTCTGATGATAAAGAGAGATCTGCCTGCAGTAAGCAGGAACTGGCAACCTGACAGGAGCTTAAGAGATTCACCTAATTTACATATGTATTTGGATTTTTTTTAGGGGGAGCAGAGAGAAGGACAGGGTACATCATAAATAAGCCCAGTTTCCTTGCTACAGCAATAGAAGCACTTTGTTAGCTGATTTCATCAGCAATATAAGCCTGCACCTAATTGTTTCTCTCTGCACCTCGGGCTTAAAGGAAATAAGTTTGCTGATGGGTTAATTCAGTAGGAGAATTAACTCCCATAAACACAAAGAATGGTTTGGTTGGAAGGGACCTTAAAGATCACCTAGCCCCATATCATGCTTCCCATCCTCCACCCTTCCCAGAGGTGCTGCCCTTCAGCCTGTCTCAACTCCCTCACGTGTTTAAAGCAGAGGGCACTAATTTTCTTTTATAGGGCTGGGTGGAATAAAAACTGTCCACAGTGCTTTTTAGAATCACTAGAAGTCAGAGCCTGCAGTGCTGACTCCACACCAAGCTTTTTCCAGCCTCAGGAACCCCACCTCACTTCTTTCCATTTCCTTACCTCAGCAATTCAGTCAGATGTGACCGAGGGATGTGGTGGCCACACCATCTCAGCTCATCAGTCCACCACCAATCCCTTCATGTGTAAAGACATCTCTTGTTTACACAATATATCCTTGACACAATTTCTATTTACATTAAATTAAAATTAATCAGCCAGGCACTTGCCACAGCAATCCATGTAACTCAGCTTGGCAGCTTGATATTATCAGCGGCCAAGCAATATTAGCTTTGTATGATTAGGATCTCCTGGGAACTCCTTCCATGAGAGGACTGCAGGTGTTGTAGTCATAAAACATTACACTCCCCCCTAAGCATCTGCATGACAGCCTCTTCCAAGGACAGCCCAGAAAACTGGAATGGCAGCTCAAACCTGATTTATTAGTGTGGACATCACAGGTACACAAGTCCTTAAGTTATCAACTCATCCTTCAGCAAGAAATCCTACAGTTCATTAACCCTTTCAGTAGGTGTCACCATGCAGGGCACCCTCACTTCCTACTGTCAGACATCACACTGAGTCACACCAGGGAGGGTTTCATCGGGTTGGCTTCTTCTTTACTTATTCTGCCCCCAGGATGTTCAATCCTTCAGACCTTTGATGCAAATTATCCCCATTCTAGTTCCTAATTACTGTAGGAGCAACCCTGCTTTGCTGCTCCCAGACCAGTTGCCCATGCTGGGATGTTGGGTATCAGCTGGCAAGGGCAGACCACAGCATCTTCAGGTGACCTTGATTGTTTACTAGAAATAAATGTCTATAAACATCCCTGAACACATGCCAGAGGATTCAGATAAAACTAAACAAAAAGACACTGACACATAAAAACAAATTCTTTAAAAACTAAGTTTTCTGTCTCTCCTGCTGTCTTAAAGATTGGGATGGTAATTTCAAACCCTGTTAAGGATAGAATCAGAACGGTCAGGACCAACAGTGACAGACTTTACACCCAGACAAGCAGATTGTCCCAGTTACAGGAAAGGTTGCCTAGAGGTACAGCTTCTGCCAGAAGAGAGAGCAGCTGTTGCACTGTAAATAGAATCAACTTCAGCATTAGATTACAACCAATGTGACAGGGTTTTGTTTTCCCTTTACATTCTCTGTTAGCCAAAGAACATTTCTGTGCTTAGGTTTCGTCCCACCTAAAGGCAGGCTATTAACCAGGATGGTTTCCCAGGAAAAGGGCAAAGCACACACACAAACAAACAAACACATTTTTTTAAAAAAAGAACATTTTTCCTACTAGTAGTTTCAGTGCAAGCCAAGCTATGCATTAGTCATTTTCCTAGAGACAGATATACTTTACTCTTGACCAGCAAAATTACTACCTTTTCTAGACACTTGTGCACATGTGTACATGTATGCAAAAATATTTATATAAATCTATACTTGTGTGTGAAAAATCTTGTTATATCAATGCAAACTCAATGGACATTCTTCCTGTGTTTTTAATGCATTTTACTGAGGCAAAATGTTTGTGGAAAAAAAATTAATTTGCCTATCTGAAACAATTCACTTCCCTGCCAGCATTCCAGTGATAATTTTTTTGTAGTTTTAAAGATAAAACTTTTTTTGTTTTGCTGGTGTGGAGAGATTTATAACAATTTGTCAAAACCTTAAGTAACTTGAAAAACCATGGGAGTTGCCAGGCAAAAACTATTCTTGGTAGAAAAAGCCAGGAAAATATGAATACTTTCTTCCAGCTTGGAAGTCTGCTGCTTCATTTTTTAATTAGTCATATAGCAGAAGGCTGCATTAGTCATGGAATCACCTAAAAGCAGCCATAAAAAACTTGCAATTTTACTACTGAAATTACACATAGATTCCAAGATTTGAAGAATTTGACATTCATATCCCATATATTATGATGCTGAGCAAAACTTGAGACAATACCTACTATCTTTAAGAGGCTTCTATACCTGAAAAAGGAGAAAAAAGATTGTTAATTTATGCTAAACCTAGCCAAGGAAGAAGGATGTTGAAAGTGCATTTTCAGTAAGATCTGAAGATGAGAGAAAAGAGCCAAACCCTGTGCTTATGAGAAATAAGCGGTTCACACTCATTATTTGGCATCCAAAAAATCCAGGGATTTCACAAAGATCTCAGTCAATCACATTCAGTAGAAGTGCAGTGTTTTTACTGCTGCTTGTGCCACTCTGGGTGTACAGGTGGCTACAGGGGAACAGGCTGAGGCTGCACTCTGACCTGAGATTTGTCTAAAATCTTCCCCAGCTTTTATTGTTACAACTGGACTGAGCCAGCCTGTTACAGCACTACTAAAATCAGAGTTTAGAGAAACAGAATCAAATCAAGCATTGGATATAAATCACTCTGCTTAAAAACAAGTACTTTTATTGTCACTGTTAGAGTCCTAGCTCAATTCAGCAGATCTTTCAGGCCCCAGCAGGAATGGTCACAGCCACTTCTTCTGTAGTTTAATTGTAACATGCACAGGATTTCAATAAATCATCAGTAAACCTGAGCTGCCAAGAAAGAACAAACTGTGTCAGTGCACAGTGTAGTGCCCAGGAAAGGTCAATCCCAGGAACCAAAGGCAGTGGGGACCATCAACCATCATGAGCCATGCTGAGAACAGTTTTTTGCTTCTAGACTACCACGTTGGTCTTTCTTGGCCATGATAAGAAGAGACCAGAGGGATGGGCATTAAAGTGTCCTCTTCATTATGAGCTCCAGCATTCTCTCAAGTATTTTCCTACAGCAATTATTAAGACAGCATCCTCTGCTGTCGTGTTTTATTATGGCTCTAAAGACACATTCCAAAAATAAACCTGCTCGTGCCAACAAGATCTCCGTGTGAGTGGCTGTGGGGGCTGAGTTAAGGAATGGCAACAGGATCACCTGAAAAGAAAAACCATTCTGGAGCCTCAACTTATCCACCACTAACTGTACCTTGCAAAAGCAATATAAACCAGTAAATTCAGTACCAGCAAGCCACACTCCTTTAAAATATTAAAATAGCAATGCTGCAAAGTACTACAGATTAGAAGAGGATGTGAAACTACCAGCAAACTGCTTTTAAACTGGAAAAGAGACTTGTGTTTGTCCTTATTACTGTGAGGGAGAAAAAAAATAATATAATCAACGTAGCACATCCAAAGCAACTACATTTTATCATCCCAGGCTTCATCTTTGCAGCCAAAAAAGGATTTATGCTGATTGATTGAAAGCATTACCTAGAGTTTGTGCTATGCTTTATTTATTTATTTGCAAGGAAGGAGGCTCAGCACTCATTAGGTATTTATTGCATTGACCAGTTTTATCAAGGCTTTTGAAGTGCTATAAAACAGGCTAATCAGGTGAGCAACATTTATATTCATGCTTAGAGTGGTTACAAATGAATTGATCAAGTCTAAGGAAGCTTTCAATAGACAAGGTTTGAGGTTTTGCAGACCAATACTTAGAGATGCTGAGGCTCTTCTATACATTACCTTAAGGATATTAACTGGGAACTTCCCTGTGGGAAAATAAGCTGCTCAGCAAGTTTGGCTTCCCCCAGAGAGGGCTGCAAGCTTGGAACAGCATGACTCCAGTACACTCCAGTGTCATGTAACTGGTACATCTCTAACCCACAGATGGGAGGAGTAAATTTGCATTTACAATGATGACAGCAAAGTCATCACCTCAGCACACCTGCAAGGGCAAGTGTGACCAGCTTCAGACATGTCCTGGTATTTAGAAACACGTCCATAAGAACACAGTGCAACTGCAAGAGCAGGACAGAGCAAAGGCACCGTTCATGTCCAGCTCCCAGCTGGGATGGAACACGTCAAGAAAGGCATGCCAGTACTTCACTTGGTGCTTCCTCCCAGTTCTCTGCAGTTAAGGACAGCCAGCAGAATTTTTTATTTTTTATTTACATAATAAGAGGGCATCCTTTTCTCACCCAATACTGAACCAATCCATTTTGTGTTGTGCTTCAGGAATTGTTACCTTTCAGATCAGATGTAATGCCAAGCCAATGCCATAATCCCAAGAATCATTAAAGATCCCTCCTACTGTATTTTTTTTCATTAATGTTAAGCCTGATGCTCTGGCCATATTCCCTCTGAGATAACTGCTATTTGCCTCAACAAATTCCTCCCTTTGTTTCAACAGGGCCTGAGCAGACAAAAATCATCCCTATCTAACACGACCAGCATCCATCCTGCTCTCCCCCCAGGTCCTGTGCCTGCTGCACTGGGCTCAGGTTGTACTCACGTCTCTTTTAGCAGCAGCATTGCACTGTGTCATTCCAGCAGGGGATGGTGCAATGCCACATGCAGAGTGCACAGAGAGGTTTTGTCAACACTACACTGAATATCCTCCAAGTGCTAAGAATTTCCAAAGTAAGCTGAAGCAAACACACATTATTCAGTGTTAAGTCAGAATCTCTCCAAGCACAAGAAGGAAAAAACCCGACCCTGAGACCAATGTGACTTTTGCCAGACAGAGCACAGAAAACAGATCCTTGTTGAGGAGTGAGTGGCACTTGAGTGTGCAGACACCACACTGCACCATACAGAACTCTGGCACCAAACCACGGCTTCAAGATTCAGGGAGATGGTATGCTTACATCTTCCCTCCTTCAGTCTCATTTTTAATTGAAATTATTTTATATTCAGGAAGGCTGTTACTCAATAAGGTAGACTTCACCTCTTGGAAATTAAGCTAAACTTCAGGAATTTCATCTGGTCATGTTGACACTAACTCTGGACAATGGTAAGTGAGGCACTCCTAGAGGGAAAAGTCTTTAAAGAAACATTTAAGACATTTTCTGGCTCATCCTTTGTAAGTTGCATCATCTCCTAGCAGGAGCTCAGGCACTGCTTTTACAGTAGAGCAGTTTTTTCTTGCCTAACTTTAAACACAGAAGAGGTGTTTTAATTTAAAAAGGTATTTGTCCAGAGCAAGTGTAGCAGAGACTAATCTCTCCATTCTTCAGAGCTGACAGCACAGTCCCTCTAACAAACACGAGAGATGTGGGAACTATTTAAAGAAACTCTTCGCCAGCTGCAAGCAGCACACTGCATAAAACAATATTCCTATCAGCATGATATATATCATTAAACACAAAAGTTGGAACATCCTTGACATTATTGTTTAATGACACAAGGTAATAGCCATCAAGTTACTGTACGAAATCCCAAAATATTCAGAACAGAGAGGAAAGACAAGGGGGTAAGCCTATAAACTGTAACCTGTTAATGGGGTGTTGGCTTCTGTTCAGGTTCCAATAATCCATGGGCACAGGGGGTTCACTTTTTACCCCTTTAATTTGGCACAGGTCAGAGAGCCCATGCCCTCCTAGGGTCGCCAGGCTGCAGCTGCCAAATACTTGTCATTTTCTGGGCAAGCAGCAGGTCTTGAATATGCACATGGCACACTTAAGACTGCTCAATGCATAATAAAGCACCTTCTTTTTGCAACCTCATCTCTCCTTTAGGTAAAGCATGGACAATTTTAAGGAGCAATTCTCAGATTTTTTTTCCTCTCACTGCTGAGCTAGCACAGCCAATATATCATCACTCCCATTTTCCTCCTTCCCATCACTACTTGTCAGTCACAATTAGAATCGCTGCTCAGCTCCTCGATTGCTGCTTATGAACAAAGGCAACTTTGAAAAACAAAAAACATCAACTTCAAACCATCTGATCTCTCCTTTCATCCCTAGCCAAGAGCAAACAACACTAAAACACAACAAAAACCAGATGTTCATGCATTCAACAGAAATGATCAGAACATGTCACTGTCTTAATCCAAATATTAAAAATGCAACAATCAAAATGAGATATTAACAAGGGACAAAAGGACTTAGAGAGTACCCAATGGTGTTCCTATCATCACCTAGAAATTACTTTTATAGTTATTGTGATTTTTCAAAGTTTTGTAACAGATCATTAATTTGACACAGACCAGAAACTTTCACCCAAAACAGTCCTAGTTTTTAAGTGGCACTTATCTAGCTGTACAGTTTGTCAAAATTTTATCAAGATTTATGAAAACAAATTCTATACTATATTCTGGAAGATGAAAAACACTCTGCAGGTGGAATGCTGGATATAATTCAGTCAGTGAAGATATTCATGTTCATCAGAAATCAAAGGTAGAAAATGAGGTTTAGCTTTGCACAGGATGTGCAGAAAAACATCACTTGTCTAATGGGAATTGTGTAACTATCACTCCACCTAAAAGCACTTATAATTTGAACACAACATGACAACTTGCTTTTCATCACTTCCCATGAGCGTTCTGGCAGATGAGACTCCACAGGATGTGCAGCAGAGACTGATGGCAATACCTGGCCATGGCTTAAGGCTGGCATTGGAGAGACACGTCCTAGTTTGACTTCTGTTTTAGAAAGAAGGTCCAAAGGTGGACTAGAGATACTAGAACCTAACTTCTTAAACCAAAACAGGACAAAGCTTTAGTACCGATGGTGCTCTCACTGTGCCTGTATTTCCACAGCAGGGGCATTAATTCCAGTAGTTGGTTCTGGTGGATGTTGGGTATAAGGTCACAATCCAAGATTCAGCAGGTAGGTTGTTGTTCTCCTTCCCCCTCATCCTCACCAAAACACTAACTCATCCAGGTCTTAGACACGGTCTCTCAGTCCAAAGAAAAATCTAGGAAAGAAATTGTTAGAAAAAAATTTTCCTCCTAACCCAACAAACTGGTACTACCACCTGAGGGATATAAAACTCGTGACCACACATCAGTGATAACTGGCACATCTACAAATTTAAGACTGTGAATATTTAATATCTCAATTCAAAATAAGGGGAGCACCCAAACTATGCCCAGGGAAAAGGGAAAGAAAACTCATCCACAAGTTCCCTGAGAGCAAATGGTGTCACAAGGACTAAAATTTTGGGAAGACTTCTGTGTTGATGGGCAAACAACATCAGAGGTCAGAGATGCTCTGTATGCATGTCATTACCTGCAACATCATTTCACTGCAGCTGACACGTCTACAGCAAAGACTTCCAGCTGCCAATGTTTACTGAGCTGAAAAAGGTCAAAGAAATAGAACTGACCTTTTCATGTGGGCCTGCTGGGTAAACATGAGGCATTGCTAGGCTTGAAAATGGATTAAAGGGGGCAGAGGGGGAGGAAAGCTCTTACAAAAGCCTCCATGGGTAAAATCCAGCAGTGCCCCCCACTCCATCTAGTGAGATCTCAGCATCCTTTGGGCTTTGTTTTGTTTTCAGAGTAGGGGCTTTTGGCCAAGTGTCACATCTGACAGCAGGAGTGGGTCCATACAAAGACTGGAAAGCTCTCCTCCTCAGTCACCTAGGAAGGGAAGTCCAAAAAAGGCTGCAGGTGCATCCTGTACCTTACTGCTATCACCACTTGAGAGACATAGAAACAATGGCATTAATTTTGCATCAGATTTCCCCATGGTCCTTCCTTTAGGGAAAAGGCAGAGCTTTGTCTCTTCAGGCCAGGGACAGAAGCTGCCTTAGCTTTGCTTAGCCAGGATTTCATCAGTGAGCTCCTCTCACACCCCAACTCTTCAGCAGAATTACCCAGGCACTCACTCTCATTTCAGCACACAGCACCATGTTATCTCTTCTGGCAGTGCTACTAAGACTTCTTTGAAAAGTGTCAATAGAACAGGATTGCAGAGATTTCTATTTACCAGACACACTGAACATGCCTGATCCAACATCAGCATGCTGCTTCTCTGCCTTTCCACAGGAAACACTGAGCAATGCCAAAAAGCTCAAATTTTATGAAAGTAAGCTTAATCCGACTCTCAGTATTTTAAAAATTATCTCAGACCAAGAGCTGACATCCAGGTTTTCAAGAAAAGAGTACTGACAACGTTAAAGACTGCATGCAGGATGACAGCAACTGCAGGGTGATGTCCTCCCTTGGAGATCCTGGCAACACTTCGATACTGGGGGAAAACCACAGCACCAGGAAAGCCTGGCCTTTGGATACAAAACAGTTTTTCTCTGTGGTTTCAGATCTTGTCTCACTGCTCCCAGACTGTGGAGGACGTGCACAGAGTAGAATTAAGGTCCTTACACAAACCCAGGAGCAGCAATAGCTCCTGCGAAGTGGCAGGTTCAGTGCTGAGCAAACACAAACCCTGCACTTTTGAAACCGTAGCAAAATTTGTAGGAGTACAGCTACTCAACTTGCTCTGGTCATATCAGCACGAAGCTGCTGTTGCAGAAGTCACAAATAAAAATGGACAGCCACCAACAATACAAAAGCTTCATAATTCCATTTATTTTAATATACCAAAACATTGATTAGAAAAGCATATTCATCGTAACTGTATCATTCTTCCATATCACGTTAAAATTCAACATTTTTGTGACTTAAAAGCCTGCTGAGGCAAGTCTCTATCACCGTGTCAAATGGACATGAAAATAAACAAGCAGGAAAAAAGATACAGACTGACCAGTAACACATTTAGAACACTCCTGCCACTTGAAGAGAACATGTCATTTCACAAGACAGAGCAGTATTTCCCTTTGTGTGTGTTTTTTTTTCTTATTTTTACTTTTTTCCTAGAACATTCAAGTGCATCTTTAATGTATTATTCAAACAGAAGCAATGATTAATTAATCAAAACTCCGTTGTATAGGGAGAAGAAAACCGGGCTCTTGTGCAACACCCGGCCAGATGCTCCAACTTAAAGGGAATCATAAGGGAGGTTGTGTCAGCAATAGAGCTTAATTATGCAGCAAAAAAAGATGGAAATTCAGAGACAGCTTTTAGGGTTTTAGCAGCACCTCTTTTCAGTGCCTTTCTTCACCATATATGAGCTCTGTGCCCCTCTGCATATCCCATCTACCAGAGACTCTGCAAAGAGTGCTCGATCCAGCCTCATGGAAACTGACTCACATGGAACCACGAGCAGCTGGATTCAAAACTGACCAGTGAATTGTCCTTAAAACATACTGCTTCAAATGGCAAGTGTGAATGTCAGACTTTCTAGGTAAGGAAGACAGTCCATGTAACAAACCACGAATCAAATCTGGAGTTAAAATGCTCTTCTCTGCTTTTGGCTTTGTTGAGCTACATAAGCCTTCTCAATTCTTGGTGTTTCTCTTTCCTTTCCCACACTGCATCTTTTTAAAGCTGAAAATTCAGCCCTCAAAACAAAACAAAAAAATTTCAATTGTTTCAAATGCTTAAAATCATCCTCATATATTATCCTAATCTCATCTAGGACAGGTTTGAGCAGGGCTGTTTCAAAAAGGGAACAAATTTCTTCCCAGGTTTGTCATGGGCAGGAGAGGAATCTAAACCTGCAATACCTACAAAGAAAATGCAAACTGAGTATTAAGAGAAAATTTCCTTGCAGCAATAGCAATGACGTAAGAGAACAGGTTACTGAAATTTTCTGTGGAATTTCTATTCTCAGTAACCCAGACCTTCTGAAGCATAGGCTGGATACATTGCTGTCCAAAATAGTTCAGGTTGGGTTACTCTTGCCACAGGGCAGAAATGAGCTATATGAGCTCTCATGATGTCTTCCAGCTCTACTTTTCCACAATTCCATATTTTTTAATATCAGAAATTTTAAAGTCTTAAACTAGCAGATCTGTTTCAAAGCACTGAGCTCTTCACTGTTTCCATTCATGAAAATATTTGTATTTCTCCTAATTCAACTATACATTAGAAATAGGTGTTTTGTTTTTGGGGTTTTTTTTTAAGTATTTTGCGCAACATAACATATTTGCCTCTGGTTAATACTCCAAATCAGAAGCTACAGGAAAACATCTGAATAAC
This sequence comes from Sturnus vulgaris, assembly GCF_052056855.1. Taxonomy (NCBI): domain Eukaryota; kingdom Metazoa; phylum Chordata; class Aves; order Passeriformes; family Sturnidae; genus Sturnus; species Sturnus vulgaris. Next base: position 27,849,427 of record NC_142250.1, read on the forward strand.
TGTTATTTTTTTTTCCCTTGTCATTTAAAACACAAGGTAAGGTTTTAAGAGATTAAAAATAATGTAACTAAAATATGGAATGAAATAACTATTCACTACCCTTCAGTCCTAGAGCTCAAAGACCACCAATTTGGCTACAACCAGTGTTATTTCTCTTGAGAATCACCATCTGAAGCCCATAAGATAGCAAAAAAAAAACCCCAAACAAACAAAGAAACAAACCAAAACAGACCAGCTAGATGTACAGTTCAAGTATATACAAAATCTGAAGGCAGAAAATGTATCATTTTGAAGATTCATATTTACTCACAATTGTTTACTGTCTCCTCAACTCCATATTTCTTTCCCTCTCCTACTGCATCCTTCTCAAGGTCACACCTTTCCCTTTCACAATCACTTGCATTATCAAACTGCAACATCGTGACATGGTAATGGTGTAGACAGCAATGGCAGTAGACTCAAAAAGAGTTATCCATGAGGAAGAGTCCACAACAGCAATTCTTCCTCAGCCACACCGTTCAACTTTCTGATTTAAACTTCCTAAATAGGCAATACGGTTTTTGCTTTTCCCAACAGCACATATACCAGTATACTGAACACAACCACCAAAAAATTTAATGTAAAATTAATTACTCAAAAATATGCAATATGACAAAGACAATTACTTGCTGGATACTTTCTCTAGGTGAGAAGTAACCTGCAGATGCAGCTGTCCATCCTGAACTTAAAGGGATCACTCTGCTTAGGTTGCTTAGAACAATAGCCAGTAAAATCAGATTGTAAAAAAGTGAAGGCAATTACTTGTTCTTTCTTCTTTTTCTGAAAGCTGACAATTGCTATGGGCAAAGCCCAGTGATACACAGGTATCTGAACCCACTCTGCTTGAATTAGCCATTATGTCCAAATGGCCTCAAATGAAACCAAGGTGACTGAGGAGGCCCCTGGAAGGCAGGTAGCCCTTCTGCAGAACTCTACTCTTCAGCTAATTAGCCCTTTCAAGAAACAGGAATAATTAGTGTAATTTGAGTCCCTTGCTACAAAGGGCACATTACCTGCAGGTGCCTCTGCCTGGTGCTGCATAGGCAGAGCTTGACAGCTGGACAGCTGTGCTTCTGCCAGAGTCATGTCTATAACATATTGATGCTGGCAAATTGCAGATCCTCTTCAAAAAAAAATTAATTTCCATGCTTATTGCTACTCCTTCTCCATTTGCTCTCTGCTGTTACAGATTAAATTTTTTAAGATGTATGTTACTGGACCTTTGGCTAGTTTCATTTTTAACACTTACGTTCACATGGATGATGCAAAATGGGTCATTACATCACCTTTCTTTTGATCAAAGGAGGTTAATTTTACTTAATACTGGTTATGACAAAAGCTAACCTATAGGTTTCCCTATAACCTGATTTTTTTCATCTCACTGAATCAGAAATAACTGGTTAGCAAGTGCCAGCAAGACTGGTCCTTTGGTTGGTTGGGAATACTAACATGTCTTAATCCAGATGGTCTAAACCCTTCCCATTTTTCAGAAGCTGAGCATCCCCCTTCAATATCTCCTCTGAACTCCCCTAGTAATACAAGCTCCATCAAATATGTGTATGACTGTGTCGTTTCTTCCAAGCATCCTCTCTGCTGCCCAAAACATTGTGCATCATTAGCATCAGAATCCAGACAAGCCTCAAACTAAGGACAGTCCCAAGAAGCAGCTTGAGCTGATTATCTTTGCCCTAGTCAGTATGTGCAGCTCTTTTTATATTTGCTTAACCATCTCTGTGAGGTGTATGACCAGGAGGTATCTGACTCCACTTTGTGAGCAGCTCAGGAAGGACAAAAAAGCAACTCATCAACGTGTTTTCCCCATTCCAATAGAGCAGAGCAGTTAAAGAGAGTCAGCAAATAGTCATTACAAGCCCAAGCCTTGCTTTCCACATTTGCACATCAAATGAGGTGATGAAGATGGTCAGAGTAACAAGAAGAAGAATGGTATTGCTACAGATGCCATGAGAAATTCAGTCCATGTTTGAGATTCTGAAAGGGAGATGAAAAAAATGAACTCTTGCTTTTTTCTTCACTGGCGATGGAACAAAGCTATTTAATTTTAGAACAAGAATCATCTCATCTTTCTTCTAAGGGCAGGCAAAGGAAGATTGGAAAGCCAAGAATCCAATGTCCACAGGGAAAACCATGTCTGTGTCACTGCTCACCATCAAGGAGTGGGGATAGGTGACAGGTCTGGAGTTGAATCCACCTCCCCCATGCCAGATACATCCCTAGCCTGATGGCATCCTCAGGCTTGCACCATTGGCCAACATGGTCCTAAAGCTGCCAGAACAGGCAGCAAGGGGGTAGCTTTGCTCTACTGCACCCTTGACTCCCTGTGCACACATCAATCAGTGAGGAAAGCTTTGCATTTGAATTCATATTTCTGTTGGAACTCCTGCTTTGGACACAAACCCATGGAACTGTCTCCAGTATGGAAACTGCAGGGGTCCATCTCTGCATATCCAGATGCAAGGGTCACAGCTGTTCAGTCACACTGCCAGGTGTCTGCCATGGCAAGTTACCAACCACTGATTGATTCTCTTAATTCAAGTGCCTGATCCCTCCTATTACAGCTCCTCTTCCCCTTGATGGCTCACATCCTAGCCAGCAGATTATTCTTTATCCTGAGGATCTAGAGTGCCCCTTGCCATCTTGCACCTATTCTTCATTTCTATTTCCACTACTGAAGTACTTTGAGATAGCTCTTCATGTAGACTAAGGCTGAATGTTTAAAAATGCATCACTTATGAGTTCTTCCTGCAGGTCCTTCCCTCCAAGAAGCCCATCTGACTTCAATATCTGATTTCTGAACAGAGGAGGGTACCCAATTCCTGGATGTGCTCCTGTTCATACAGCCCAGGATACTGTGAGCCATCCTCACTGCCATGCACATTCCTGGCTTACCTGCAGCCCACCAAGGTGCTCCCTCTGCAGACCTGCTCCTCACCCAGGCTGTTCCCTGGGGTTTATTTCACCCCAAGCCCAGAACTGTTTAGGTCCTTTCGAATGGCAGCCCTGCCCTTGAGCTATTTACTGACCAGGACCCCAAATCTGGTGTCATTTGGGAATGTTATTCCCAACAGCTTTTTGTTACATCCCACTCCTGCTTTCCCCTACACACAGTTACTGAAAACTCCACCCTGATCATGGTTCCCCTACTGTCTGACCATATAAAAGAATATTGTTCTTATTGTTCATTCACTGTTAAAATATTAGTGTCACATCCTCTGGGGTCATGAGTGAAATAAACTACAAAACTCACTAACACTTCTGTCTTCATGAGGCAGAAAACCAGCATTTTAAACATTGCCTTTAAGAGTCCCTTTCTCTCCATGCCCCATCCAACCTGAGCTGACAAAGAAAACTGCATGTAGGCTCACTCAAGATGTTTTTGAGTGTTCCCCTCAGTTTGTGGTGGGTAAAAGCACAGCCAGGCCATGCCACATTGAAAAGTAGTTTTCACTGTCAGAAGCTTCTGGGGAGGTTTGTCAAAACTGCCCTCACTCTGGTTCATTAGCCTTTTGCCCTTATTTACAGTGCACCTGACTGCTTCACCCTTTCAGCATTTAATTATTCCCTTTTCCAACCAAGATGAAGGCTAAGGTCTGGCCTTGGGCCCTTCTGTCTGCTCCACATGAGCTCATTAAAAAGTTGGTGTTCTGTGAATGCAAGAAACTGACAACATGCAACAAAGATAAGAGCTGCTAAGAGATAAAACTGAAAATTATAAAAACACTCAGTTTATGCAATTAACAAGACCAGTGTTTATTTCTAACCTGTCCAGGATAACACTTTTTTGCTCACCAGTCTTGCAATGGTTAATCATGGGCACCAATAATGTTCTGCTACTCAGCAGCATTTCATGAGTTCCTAACAGAGTTCAAAATAAAATAGAATCAAAGAAGGTAGGAGCACTTCTGTTGCAAGAAAAGTCTGAGCTTTTCTCCATTTTCCATCTATGCCTTCTCTAAAAGGGCAACAGGAAGCACATGGATAGCTCTGAAAGACCAACACTGTGATTTCTCAACAAATGCTTGTCTGTCACAGTGAAACCAACTTCCTGAGCATAAATTATTCATGTTCAAGGATAAAAGTATCAGAGTGGGTGACCCAGAAGATTAGGATATTTCTTGCATGGCACTTTTCTCCTTCTGCAGGGCAGGCTGTTTCTGCTATTTGTAGCTCAAATTTGCCAAGAAAGTTAAACTCAGCCAGAACATCTAAAGTTCTTTTTGGATCACTGTTTAGCTTCCCTCCCTATTACTGTTCATCATACAAAAAGCTTCTTTGATATTTCCACATCATTAATTCAGACCAGAGACACAAAATACAGAATTCAGAGGTTTCAGATTATCAAACACCACAGATTCCAAACTGTGCCTTCCACCAAATGGGAAATGGGCACCTCAACTCAGAACCTTCTTTCAATGCCAGTCATACGAGCTGTGATGGAACTGTCTTTGGGTTTGTGTTTTAGAGATGTTCTTCATCATCTGCAGTGCTCATTGAGTAGCCTGGGAAGTTCTTAATGCTCTGTAACTGATGCTGTCACCCAATAATAAAAAGTACAATTTCTCAGGGTTACACATATGGGAGAAAGTAGGAAATAATTGTAATTGAACTAGGACAACTTTTTTCCTAAATTAAAAGGCACCATTTGAGGGAACAGTAAGTTACAGGTTCACCCTTTCTGTGAATTACCTCATACATTTTTAGGTAAAACAGTGAAATCTGCTATTACTTCTGCGTTCCTATTTAAGATGCAAATCCACTGAAGTAACCACAGAGGTGAATTAGTTTGCACCCTCAGTTAGGGGTCAAATTCACCCACTTCTGCATTTTCTATAAACCTAGAAATTCAGAACTCTGTTTTAAACCTTGCCTATTACACATTCCCAGCTATCAGCAGCAAGCCTCTGGGCTGCTTTTTTTCAGTGTTTCTCATTTTGTATTTTGATGTATGATTCATACAATATTTGATTTACCCCTTCATTAACTTTCCTCAAGTAGAGAAGGCTGAATGCTATTAGGTCAAAAGCATTTGAAAAATTTCCTTCTTTTCGGTTGATCTATTCAGTGAATCAATATTCTTCCTACTCAACCAGTTCTACTCTCAAGGGAAGTCAGTTGTTCATGGCCCTGACCTTAAATACTGGCCCTTAGCACATCACTTAAAATGATAGACAGTAATTACTGAATTGGTGGACAGAACTGTCAGTTGAGAAAAAAAAAAAAAACAGGGAGAGACAAAGATGATTGGAAAAAACCCACAGACACAGTGAGAACAGGCTAATAGGATCTCACAAGAGTGATATATTGTAGCTTGCCTCTGATAACAAATACATTGGGATCTAATATTTTAATGAAAACCTATGTATGTTTCAGGCTGGAAATTCTGATTATCAACTCCTTGTATATCAGACACACTATCCCTTCCCCCTTCAACTCTTCCAGTCAAACCCTTGGAATCCCAAGAGCTCTAGGGTCTATCTTATTGTGACCAAAAAGATACTGATGCTACCTGGTATGAATTCAGACCCTGTACTCCAAGAAGAGAGCATCCTCTGAACTGTCACTAGCCTCATTTGATATGAACAGAACTGATTTAACCTTTTAGTTTTTATTAAAAACAAAAAACAACAACAAAAAGAAAACACAGACAAACAAAAAACCGAGGTGCTAGAGTAGTCCCCTATGCTCTTCAGTACCACAGGATCCACATTTACAGTGCAAGACTCTTAGATTTAGGATTCCTAATTCTTCAGTGATTCTGGTTACCCACTTCATTAAGCCCTGAAAAGAACTAAGCTTGCATAGGGCAGGTGCCCTTACTTCCTCAAAGGCACATGCCTTCAAGATGTTTGGTTCTCTGCTTCCAGTCTTGGCTTTTAAAAAATTAAATTACAGCTAAGAAGTTGTCAACCACAATGGAAAAGTATTCTCCTCCAGCATTTCTGTGGCTGGTAAACATTTTGTTAGCACAATGCATTTTGCAAAAGAGACATTATAATCCAGCCTACAAAACAAATGCTCAAAATGCACAAAAGTGCTTCGCTACTGACAAGTGCATACTGCTACAGGCATTTTAATATACAGCAATTCTTTCCTGTTCCTACCTGCCTCTGAGATCAACAAAACTAATCAATGAAAATGTGAAGCATACTCCAGATATATTTCCTCCTTATCTCCAACTGAGTATGCCATGAAATGCCCCTCACATAATCCATGTGGTTTCCAATTGGCCTGTCAGCTCACTGCCACCTCAGCAAGAAAGGCTTTGGAGCAGAGAGGTCTGTTAAAAACATAGATAAAAACAAACCCCATTAGCAACTTAAGAGAAAATTTTCAGTAGAAATTACAAACATCAACTGCCCTGTTTTGATGATACCTTGAAAAAGAACAGCTACAATTTCTCAAAACAATGTCCCTTTTCCAAGCCCTTTTTCTGCACATTCAAGAGAATTTCTTAATAAAAGTAACTACTCCGAGGTCAACAGAGGTGGACCAGTGCTGTTCCTGGTCCAAGAAGAGCATGGAAAACTATCAGTTTTCAACACTCATATGAAAAGACACACATTTGTGAGCACAATGTAAAGATGTCTGGTTTTTCCATAATTATGTTTTCATAGGAGCAGGGAAAAAGAAGTAATCTTACATATATCAGAGAAAATCTGAAGGTTCAGAAAATTCTTTGAGTTGAAACAGCACGTAGGGTATGATGGGTTTTTCACTAAACTTTTGGCTGTGCCAATACAAGTGACACTGTGGGCCTCGACTGACATGGACATCACCACCTTATTCTCTTTTTCTTTACGTCCCACAGGCAGATTTGCACAGAACACATTGTGGCAATGAACACCAACAGAGGAAATCCCCAAACTCATACTGACCCTTACTACAGAAGGTGAACTTAGCGAGAGGGAATTTAACTTGTTCTTCAAAGTACTCAAACTGAAATGAGCTTGACATGCAAGGAAAAAGATATTGCTTTGCTAAAAACAGTTCCCCTGGCACTGCTGAAAGCTCTTCCATGGTACTTATCTCTCTGCTTTGGAGCTCAGGAGAAAGAGCAATGCTGGAGACAAGAGCACCCACTTGGCACATCAAGTATTTCCAGGCACAACACTTGCCCTGTGCCTTCCCCAAGGTGACCTCCACCCACAATTTCAGCTGACTAATTTTTCAGAGAGTTTGCAATGCATTCACCAAGTGGGCACATGTCCTTCACCTGAAAATTGTTGCCATGTGATTTATATAAAATAATCAGCCCAAGTTCTTTTGACTGGACAGGTGTGTCCTGTGGTATGTCTCTAGAGCCTTGGCTACAGAAATACAACTCCAGTCTCCTCTACACACCTTATTTCATTATAATTCTGCTTACAAATCAATAAAACTAAAAGCAAGAAACTCCCCATGGATGCCATTAAAACTCAGCATAATGATATCTTTCACTTGTATAACTCATTCTACACTATGCTACTCTAGAACAGATGCCTTCTTATTATTCTATTTAGAAATAGAAGAACCTTAATTTGAAATATTTACCAGTCCAGGATGGAGTTTTTTACCCAATGCCAGTTTTAATTTACCATGTAAGTCTTAATTAGCAGATACAGTATTTTTATTTCAGGCAGCAACTGCAGCGTTGATTTAAATAAAAATATATTTAGAGAGTAGATGGAATTGATAAGTTCATTTTTACAAGTATACATTTACATGCTTCAAATACCAATTATAAAGTATTAAGAATGTAATCAACACAGTTATCACAGCAAATTTATGACTTTTAAGTCTTTGACACTTATGGCAAGGTTCAGGACAGCTTTAGCTTATCAGGTGGGAGGATTTTCTTTTTATTCAATATCAAACGAGTCTATCAGAGGTCATCTCAAACATAGATTTACCTTAAAAAAAATTAGCTGAACTGCTTAGTCATAACAAGTACTAGGTCTACTTTAAGTATCTTAAATATTTATCTTTATGTGGTAATGTTATGAGATGATGGAAAAGTATTATCCTTAGCCTGAAGATGTATAGCCTGCTTCTGGACTGCTGTCAACCTCAGTAATGAGAGTCAGAGCAGACTCTCGTTATTAACTTCAGTAACTTTGATGACTCCTTTCCTGCAACTCTGCACACAAGTGGGTGATTTAAGTTGGACTGTAATACAGAGAGGTCTCCTAAGATCTAGACAAGATGGTGACTGAATGGCCCTTTCTCTTCCTGATCAAAGAGGGAAATCAAACTCTGTCTTTTAAGCAGTTGATTTTCCTCAGCTATCCACTACACGAATAAAAACCTTTGAGACAGGTGGTCCAAAAGGAAGTACATCTCACCTGTCAAGAAAGGTGTGACAAGAACAGGTCTGCAGACTGCACTGGCTTTTAAGTGCTCATGAGCTCTTTGTGCAAGTATGAAAACATTATCATTGGCTTCCAGATCAAACTGCTGCACAGAAAAATACTATCTGCATGAGGGAAATCATACCTGCAGATTTTAAGAAAGAAGCCTTCCTGACCCTTTAAATTCAGGAACAAGCTTTTAAAAAGAGCATGTAAAAGCTCAGGGTTAACAGAGTCACTAGTAACAGTCTGTTGCAGAGGACTGTGTTGACAGTTCATGGAAGATCTGTGTGGATACAGTCTCCAAGAAATCTTGGGTCATTTGAAGCATAGAAATAATTACTCATTTTCCACAGTAGATGCTAGTTGTTATTTAAGACAAAATTTGAGATCATTCTAGTTTTTCTAATGCTATTTGTCCAGCTTGCAGACCCCCGTTCTTCTCAGGGAGCAGCTCCAGAGGGGGATCTTCACATCCAACCTGCAGCTAGCCAAACCCCACATGCCACAGTTAAATACAAACTGGTATTAAATACTAAATTAAATACTTCTACACAAAAAACTTTAGCCCTCTTGCATTGCAGAGCCATCGCTGGATATGTAACCTAATAATTACACTTGACAGGTTTCCATGTTGTAGAAATATGATTTCAGCCAGCATTGCCTACACTGAGGAAAACTCAAAACCAGATGCACAGCAGAGGAAGACAGCAGCTTAAATATACAGCTTAACCTAGTACAGAACCTGAAGATCAATAAAACTTTTTTAGCCCATGAAAGAGCAAGATGCCAGCACAAGACAAGAAAACAAACTGCTGGATTTGATCTCACCTTGCCTTTCTCATAGCCACGGAGAAGTCAGCAATATCAACACTGCAGTAAGTGTAGTGCCAATGAAATGTCAACATACAGAAGCTAAGTTAAAGAATTCCCAATTCCCACTGATTTGAGCACAAAACTTCTCTTACAACGTTAACTTTTACTTCAGCACCTAACTGCACAGTGATAGCAACTAGAAAGCTGTGTACCAGAATTTACAAAGAAGCTCCTCAAAACCGAAGACCTTTGCCTGAATATTTCATTCAGCAACACTGAGTTCAGCAGCAGATAAGAACGAAGTAAGCTTAACTCTAAAAATCAGACAAAATTTTTATTATCAAGTGATAAAATTACTTTTTGTCCCACTTTGCTCCTTTCACTCCTTGTCTCTGCCAAGACTGAATTCCTTAGAAACTTTTATTAAATATATCTACTCTAAAACAATTTTCCCCGGTAATAATTACAAAATAAATAAATTCCATTTGTATTTAATTAAATCTGAAAAATCATTTACTGTGACCAAAGGTAATTTAGCCCTCCTACGAAGAACTTAGCATGTAATGCCAATGATAAATTTCAGGAAGTTGCCTGAGTTGGCTCCATCTTCTTAACAAACAGAAGTCTAAAGAGCTTTCTATTGTATTTCAAAACTGAGTTTCAATTGAGAAGCAGACTCAGCAACGTTTCATTCACCCTCTTAAACTAATGAAGGCCCGATCTACAGGTCAGTAGGAGATAAGAATTGTTCCAACAATGTCTCTGAGCTTTGTATCAGGCTCTTTGAGAAAGCAGTAAATTTTTTTTTGTGCCATACTTTCAGACTAGGAAGGGGAAAAAACATCTTGCCATCAGCAGCAACAATAAAGTTAATGCTCTTCAGTGAGTGCTGGATTTCAAAGGGTGTTTGTTCCTCAGTCCAACTTCAGATACCTTGTGGAAAAACAATTGCATGTAATACTGGAGGTGAGTATTGTGGCAAAAGAAATAACCAGCTTTAAAAACGCTGGTCTCTCTGTAAGGTGGAGTAGTCATGTGCCACAGAGAGGCGAGTCCCACGTTACAGTGGTGGAGTTCAGTGCAATTAAACATGGACACAGCCCAGCTCACAAGCCCATCCAAGGGGGAGGTTGGCAAAAGAAAGGGACATTACAGTACAAGAACAAATATCTCAAGACATTTTGGTGGTCTTTTAAATTGTAATTTTTTAAAGAGAAATTTGAATGTTGAGGTCATTTATCCGTAGTTATGTTTTAGGGCTTTGCCCCTCCTTTGTTTTCTTGGATTTTTTTATTAAGCACTATTTTTTCCTTTGGAAAGTTAGTGCTTTTCACACATACTAGAAGAACAAAACACAGTTAAAAATGGCTTTGTCAAACATCCATTCCGGGTCCCTTCGCAACTGCACTTAGTTCCCTACAGCTCCAATACTGAGCAGACCTGAGCAGCACTCCTGAAATAGGCACAAATATCTTTTTTGCACATTTCCCCACATAATCAATCCTTCTCCAGTATGAAAGTCTCTGGGTTTACTGTTATCAGCTCACTTATTTGCAGTTTTACAGTTATTCAGCACCTCACACTGAGCTGCCTTTCCTACTGTGAACTGCTCCCGGATTTGTATTGCACTGCTATTTGGTTTGCCTTTTAAAATGAAGAAATTGGGGAGCGGGGGGGGGGTCATTCTGTTTTCAAACAGACAGGCCACTTGTATCTTTAGAAAATAAATGTCTGAAGACTCTCAGAAACATGATTTTTCTTTTTAAATGGCAAAATAGATTTTTTTCCTTTTTAGTTTTGTTTTGCCAAAGTTCAGGAAGAACATTCAGTGAAGTGGTGAATTCAAACAATTGTCTGGACTGTGTGTGCAGAATGAGAGAGCCAGGGAGGAAGGGACTGTTCCCAACTCTGCTGGTAAGCTGTGTGCATCACTCGCCCCACACTGCACTGCTCCTCTTGATCTCAGCTGGATATAACCCCCTGGGACACACTGTCTGCTCTGTGGATTCTCATCACCTAAAGGAATTGTTCCAGTTGTCTATTCCAGCTCCCCCCAAGGAGTTCAAAGCCAACCCTTGAAGTATAGCACAAACTATCTTTTATTAATCCACAGAAATTTCACGGTTTGGATCCCTCATTTTCAATATTTCATCCACATTCCTCATTCTTCCAGACCTCTGCCCAAATATCGTCTTCCCTCTTCTGAATGCCCCCTGGACATGTCCCCTTGGCTATCCCTTTGTCTCCTGCACAGACCTGGGCCAGACATCCCTTCAGCTCCACATTTTATTCTGGTGGTTCTTTGTGGGCAGTTGTACCAGTGGAGATTGTCAATAGAGCAGGAATTGTCTGTACAGTGGGAACACAACCATGACTTCCTCTTAAAGGACTACAGCAGCTCACCTGCAGCCAGCTGAGGTCCCATTTTTGGCAGGAGAAGTGCAGATATTGCAGACAGAACCCACATGTCCCTTGTCACTCTCAGTGGGTGGTATTTAAAGGGAAATTTTCTAAGCAGCTGTTTTACTGGTAACATTTTATGAAGCAGGCTGCGCTTTCCAGGTGACAAATCCAACCATGCACAAAAGCTGCTGTAACACCACATTACATGCTTTGGATGTGGGATTTGCAAGGCAGCTGAAATGGTAACCTTTGCTCTCAGCTACTCCATTGATTCAAGCTGTTAATGCTGCACATGTGTGTACAGAATCAAAAACTAAGGCCAAACCTGCCAGAGCCAAGACAGATCCCTATCCATAGAGGAGGAATTTGTAGCAGCTTAGAATCTACAGTTGGAAGGTTTAGTTTGAACAAGCAAGGTTTTAATTTGGAAGAACCAGAACTGAATATGGGCAGATTTTCAAGCCAAACCCCCAAATCCTAGTTTGTTAGGCTAGGGGTGGTCAGCACTCATATTAACCTCGCATGGCTACCCTGAGAGAGGCACAGATGATGCAGTGTTTCCTACTCAGTGATGCTTCCACAGCCACCTCCCAGAGCTCTCCTCTCCACAGTGTGAGGTCTCTGGCTCCTGCCCTGATGGTGCAACATCATGATTCCTTAAACTGCTTTTCCTTTTGCCCTCCTTGCAGGGACCACCTTTATGGGTGAACATGTGATGAGCCACACTAATGGGCAATCTGGCACTCTCCAATCCAGCTGCTCTGCCTGCAGAGCCAAAAGGAGGCTCAGCTCTAAAACTGCAAAGGGATTTAATAACCACTTGCAAAATACTCCTACCAAATAAAATCCTGCCCCATAAATGGTTTGAAGCATTTTTCATGTGCAGCTTCAATCCAGGAAACTAATGAAAACAACACAAACAAAAGGAGATTCAGCTTCTGAACAACAATACAAATATATGCAGACAATTCAAATAATTCTTGCTGCTTTAATTCCCTGGAGACATAACTGCATATATTACACAAAGTAAAGGTATTAAAAACAAGTGTTTCCAAAGCAATGAAATTGCTGCCATAAACATCCATGGATCCACTTTTAGAACTTCTCTAAATAGCCCATCTCTGTCTTTGTTTGCTTGGTTTGTCAGGTTTCCACTGATTTTGTGAGCATTTTAACACTGCCTCACCTTTCCACTTACCTTGGGATTTTGCCTTGCATCACTCAGGATTCCTGAGGCTTGCCAGCCAGGTCCATGTTCCCAGCACATCTTGATCATCCTGCCCACATTAGCTCCCAGTTCACTTCCCTTCATACCCTTCATGGCTGCACCCATAGCCAGGTGTACCTTCCAAGTATAATTCCTTGTCCAGCACTTCCCACACTAGGCCCTTGTACTAAGTCCTGGGTACTTCTTCAATATAAATACCAGTGCCTGTCTGTGCTGTGCTTCTGGCATTTCTAAGTGTTCATTACTGTGGTGCCCAGATATTAAGCAGTGTACTTTCAGCTTCATTAAATATAATAAAGCAAAATCCTTTCATAAGACACTTTTTTTGTGATTGACTGCTCTTCAAATATTTGAAGAAAATTACTAACTGGGAATTTTGTGTCAGAATAATTTGCAGGTAGAAAGATTCTTAAAATGAATTTTCTATAGATTATTTTCAGATCCTCTTTCTTCTCTCCCTTCTGCATCTAAAAGGGATTTTGTACTAGTGAAAGGGGAGGGGAAAAAAACCAATCAAACCAATACCTGCCTACTGAATCTGACAAGTGACATCCATGCAGACTGATGGAAGTAGAGTGCCCCAATTTCTCCTTCTCAGCTGTATAACCTCCTTTACTTTTAAGTGTACTCATGGATCTCTGTGGAGATAGCCCTGACTGCCTCCATTTCTGGCAACTGGGTTGGAAAGCTCTTCTGGCCTCACTTTTCTATCTGTAAACAGATTGGGAACAAGGCATGAAGCATTTAAGTAAGCAGCAAGAAAGCTGTATTTCATTCCAGCTCTCCCCACGTTTTCTAAACCCTTTGGAAAAAAACAAAAAACCAAACTTTTTTCACATACTCCTAATTATTTTAATATTAATGAAAGCAAGACCAGCCAGCTCTAATGACAAGTAATCCCAAGCAGTTCCTATTTTGGCTTTGTTTAGAATACTGTCAATGCTGTATCCACAAACCAACCAATTGCCAGCGATTGTGCTCAGTAACCACATTTTACATCAGCTTATAGGGAACTCTTAGAGTCAGAGACCATCAGCAGCTGTAGCATCAGAATACTGAAGTGTTATTGTGCTATTTTCTCTAATCTCCCACATGAGAAAACTTCATCTTCTCAGTAAAATGCTTTCCTGTTCTACACTTTTGACCAATGTGATTTTCTAAATTAAAGTATTGACACTACATATTCATAAGACAGTGTATTTAAATAGGAAAAAGCTGAGCAGGTACAAACTACCTGTCAGCAACTTACCCAGCAGGAGCATTATTATTAACCACATTATTCTTTCAAGGAATGAATCCCTCAGCCCTGCAAAGAATTTAAGCCAGACTTAAATAGCCTCATTCAATCAATGAGATCCTACAAATATTTACCTCTTTCCCTGACTCAACGTTTACTCTATGTATCCCAAAAGAATTTTAAAACTCCTTTTGCCCAGACCCATAAACCTGTCTTTATCCAAGCAGTCCTTCTTGCATCCCTATTCGCTGAAGTTCCAATTACTTGTTGAGTGAAGATCAGCAGAATTTAACTGGCTCAGTGAGAGAATCAGTTTTTCAACTGATGCATAGCAACAGTTTTACAGTGAGGATCAACAATACAACATGCTGGCTTAAAATAAAAGAAAAAAAGGAAGAAAGGATAAAAAGCTTGGCATATAAATTCAGCTGGAAAAGAGAAAACAAATAAATATTGGAAACAAGTTAGGTCAAAGATGCTGATTTTGAGTGATCTCACACAAATTAAACAGAGGAGAAAAGGAAAGACTATACTGTCATTAAACAGCTACTTTAGCTTTCAATTAACTGCCTATTCACTGCTCATTTTCTCTGCAGCTGCAGGCCCAAGAGCCTGACTTTATCTGCAGTGCAATTCCTGCACCCACAGATTCCTCCACCAGTGAGTGATGTTTCTCTGCATTTACACCCTTCAGCCAGTTTATTCCCAGCTTCTGCTGAGCAGCACCCAAGGAAACAGAAAGGTAATTCAGAGGAGAGAGTTTCTCACTGTACTTCACCCAGAATAACAGGGAGAGTGTGAACTCCTGAGCTGACTTGGTAACAAGTCTAACCACAGCAGTACTGCCTAGGAGGTGCAGATGTAGTCATGCATATATTCACACACATTCACATTCTGAGGTCATCAGCTACATTCCCCATTCCCTGAACCCCAAAATCAACTCTATCTTCTCTGTCATAAGCAATTCCCCATCTGCTCTCCTAGACTTGCAAAGTATTCACCAGTCTAATTTAAAGTGGAGTGCCAAGGTGTACCTGCATTATTTCTGGTCTGTTTGTGGGAGCCACAGAAGGCAGAGTGCACAAAAACTGGCACAGGTGAAAAATCCTAAAAAACTCTTCCCAACTGGACAGCCTGTCAGCAGGAATGAATTACAACAAGGAGAGCTGCTACAGAGCTATCAACACAGGAGATTTGGGATCAGCTAACTGGTTTTGACAGGCTCTCCTTGGCCTTAAGCACTGAGGAAAATTCACAAACCACACTTTCCTTACAGAAATGTGTCCAGATGCAAAAGAAACAATTAAAAAGAGGACAGGGATATAGACATCCCTAGATAGCATCACACTGGAGCAGATAAGCAAAGTGTCCAAGTGATTTAGGAGCCTTGACCAGAACTCCTCTTTCTACAGTGACCAAGTGAAACACTTGAGCCCCATTTCCTCTTTCAGTTCCTCCATTTCTAAGCGATAGGTTTGCACTGTCATGCTGTGGTTTCCACACGATTTCCAGAGCAAGCCAGGCTTTTGCAAGCTGCCCTGTGTGCTGCAGGTGGATGTGTCTGCAGATCTCACCTCCTGCTGCACTCCTGGCTGACTTGGACCAAGGTTTACATCTGCTGTAACACAGAAAAAAATCTTGAAACAAGCCAGGCAGCTGAGTAGAAAAGAGACATCCAAGAAACATCCCCTGGGAATGCCCATTCTACAGGAAAGGCCAAGAGTACATCTTACTGAACACCTGTGAAACCTGGAGAGCAAATTAGGGGAAAAAAAAAAAAAAAACAAAAAACAATCTCATGAAGTCTTGGCCCAGGGGAAAGTTTCAATCAGAGCTGGCAATGAACCACAAGACACAGCCATTGGAAACCAAGCTCCATTACTTCTACCCCACACAGAACTACTTATTTAAAGCATCTCTTATTTGAAGATCTCAGCAATTTAATTAAGTAAATGGCCCTTAGAGGCAGGTAAGTATCATGATGCTTATGTTACTGATGGCTTGCACTGCAGCACAGAGCAGTTAATTGAGTTACCCCTGACCACACAGGAACCCACGAGTCCTGCCTTTCTGCTCTTCTTCTGTAACTAATAAAGGCACTCAACTTGATTCACATTTGCAGGTCTTTACAGCAGTCCCACAACACAAGACCCAGACAGCCCCACCTGCACAGATGAACTGGCAAGCCCACTCTGAAGAGTGCCATGCCTCCCAGAAGATTGGCTCAGCTGTACCTCTGATTTTGCAGGAAGAACCACAGCCATGTCCAGGAAAGCCTTACAGCTGGGTGCAAGAGCAGTTGGAAATGCTGGGCAACAAGCAGCTCCTACCTACTCTCTGACTGGAGGGGGATTCAGCATCCCAGGAATTCACATCATCCACACAGGCTCTGGAAACCACCCTGCAGGGCCAGCCCTCCCAACTCCCTGTGCCCATGGGCAGCAGGTCTGGCCTTGGATGGAGTCCCAAAACTCAGAGCAGATGGAGTTCCTCCTGGATACCCAGGACAGTGGTAATAAGAGCTCATCCATGTTTCCATCAGCTGTCCATAATAATTAAGACTTAATTTTTGCTATAAGTAACTTCATCATATCAGGTCTATTTATTGCCAAATTGGGGGCTGAGTGTTTTAACCTTGGCTTTTTCCTTTGGCTTTTAACCTTGGAATTTTTCTTGAGGTCCAAAGCACTCAAAGCTGAGACTTACCCAAAGTGAGAGCACTATTTCCCCAGCTGGATAGAGGTAGGCAGATAGCCCCTCTGAGACCAAAAATTAAAATATAAGAGTATGAAAAAATAAAACAGATCCTTACATTCCTAACTTTACACCTCCCATTGCTATAGAAGATGTTAAATGTTCATCACAATCTGCTTCTTCCAGCAGATGGAGAGCTGGATTTTGAGTAACTAGAACAAGACATCAGAAATATCTTGCATGGAATAATTTCAGTTCCCATGAGAAATCAGAACCATAGAATGACAACTCCAGCTATGAAATCCATCATTCATTAAAGCAGTACTGTTGGTAACATCATTATGGCTAAATACAGTTTCAGCAAATAAAACAGCATGGGATACAAATAGCAAAAGGATTAAATCAAAGAAAAGGAGGAGTCTGTGTATATAGAGTAAATATATGAGTATGACAAATTATGAAAATTAAACAGAACAAAAAATGTAAGTGGAGAAATACTTTTTGATTCTATTAGGCCGCATAAATTTGTCACTAAAACCAGACTCATCTACAGTTGGACTGGGCAAACTATGGGATGACTGACAGCAGAAAACAGGCTCTTGTTGAGCTATTTGCATATCTGTAGTATTTACATATTTGTGCTCTGTGAGACCACACAGCCTCTGCAGCCCCTCAGAGAAATTAACTGCTGGGCTTCCACCCCACACACAGATCTGGAGCTAGAGAGAAGACCACTCACCCAAAGATAAAGCACATCAGCTTCATTATCTGGTTCTGTGACAGCTTGCAGGGCTCTTCTGATGGGAAAAGCCCATGACTAAGCTCTAGCAGGGCAACTGCAGTGTGCCAGCGTTTAAAAAAAAAACCCAAAACACATGAAACTCATTCTCAGCTTTGCATGGTTATTCATTTTAATTAAAGCATCAATAACATTTAATTACAAAGTAATAAACCCCCAGTTGGATAGGCACTAGTTAACACACCCATGACGCTTTAACATTACAGAAGTGAAATTTGTTCAGTTTGATACACCAGCTCAATTAAACTTAAGGGATGCTGATTTCTCTGCAGCTAATCCTCATCTAGCTCAGTCATTCAGAAGTTAAGGGGAAGATTGTTTTGTAACTTCTCAGAGACTTGAAAATTCTAAGTGATAAAAGGAAGGAAGCACATACTGTGTCACTTCCAAGCAATGTCAGTAACTGGTGGATGCAAAGGAGAATTTTTTATTATGCTGAAGGAAACACACAACCACATTGTGCAGCTGCTGTTTAGAACTCTGAGACATCTCTCGGATTATCAAACGTGTTCTAAAAGGCAGCCTGTTCAAGGGGAGAAAAGGGGTAAATAGGAAACTCTATAGACTGGAACTTGTTCTGAGCATAACAGCCCTGAGTAAAATGTTTTAAGGGGTGTTTTTTGTTTATTAAACCATGCTCCTGCTTCAAACAATGGCAGGTTGCTAAGTGCTCAGAGGAAATAATCATCTTCATCAGGATGCCTGAAGGCAAACTCATCTTCCAGCATGCGTAACACAGGCAAGTACAGGAACTATTCTCTGTTCATGTTCTGCTTCTTGTAGCAAGAGCCAAAATTCTCACCGGGGCAGGGGTCTGCCTGGCTGGGGAACAGCTCTCTGAGGAGGCACAGGGCTCCTGGCAGGCAGCGAGCAGAGCCCAAGCCAGCCCTCCACCCTGGCAACAAAGGTGCTGGCAGCCTTGCAGGGAGCAGCCACATGAGCCCAACCAGCTATCAAGCAAAGTGATTATTCCCTCTCCTCAGCACTTGTTAGACATCATCTACAGTTTTCTGCACCCCCCGTGCAGAGAGCTTTGGATTAAGTGCTCTGGACAGTGGGGAGCATCTCTGCAGAAAGCCAAGACCAGCAAGCTCTGCTCAGCCTGGAGGGGAGAGGGCTTTGAGGGGCTCCAGAGTTGCCAACAGGGAGCCCATCAAGAAGAGGCAGGCTTGTCACAGTGGGGAATGAGATAACAGGTGCAAATTAAAACACTAAGGCTTCAGCGTGGATACAAGTGAAAACATTTCCCTTGAGGAAGTCAGGCAGTGGGACAGGCACCCCAGAGAGGTCACACAGCCTTCATCTGAGAAAGTTTTCAAGATCCACAAGGAACAGCTCAAATAGCTCTTATCCACCTGACTGGACCTCAAACTATCCCTGCTTTGAGTAGAAGATTGGAATGGAGATGCCCTGAGCTCTCTCCCATTCAGGGTGTCCATGTTCAAATGCATGAGCAGAAATACAAAACCTCAGGGGTTTCTCTCAGGACTGTACATGGAGACTGGTGGCTTAACTCACAGACTTCTGGCACCCAGTTTTATTTGCCTGAACAGGTGGTATGCATGCATTTGTATCCACACAGCAGGAGAAGAAGCTATTTCATTTATGGCTTTTGCCCATTTCAGGTGGTAGGTGGTTCTATGGCACATATACCACGTGTACTAGAGGGCAAGAGAAAGCATTAGAGTAATAAATAATCAAAGTCAATTTTTTTCCTTTCACTTCACTGCTTGTAAGTTAACAAAGTTCTTCATTTGAGTCTTTTCCATGTCACAATCAAGCAGCCTCTGGCAAGTCCAACCATCATGGTCACACTGACGACTTAATACAGGAGGATGGAAAACGACATCTCACTCCTTGCCTGTTACTCCTCCTCCACTGCAAGTGTCTGCTTTCTTGATTTCCACTTCCCAGTTCTTCACTGAATGTTGGCATAGGAAACAAAAAACACAAAGAGCTATCAGAGCTTTGTGCAATTCATGTTGATTGTGAAGAACTGACCTCCTACCAAGTGCTCAGCTGCTCCATAGCTGGGAGGCTCATGCTCCTTCCTGCCTATTTCATTTTGATAGACCAAGACTCCCTGGAGTTTTACTAACATATTTATGCACTATGTGGGTTATCCCAACAGCCACCAATAAATCTTATTATCTCTCCTCAACAAGTCTTGATAGCACTGAGTGACTGATGCACTAAAACTTGGTGTAAACATGGAGATAAACATCTGCCATTCCTTTCCTTCCTTGTCTTTACAGCACCAGCAGTTCAGAAGTGACAACCCATTGCTTCACTTTTAGTACAGGTGCTCTAAACCCCCTGAACAACAACACAGGCTATGCAGAAACACTCATCTTTACTTCCAGGGGGAAATAATGACTTCACAGAGCTCATCTCCCACCACAGCCCCTCTTCTTAAAGGAAGTACCTGGATAGTGCTCTTAAAATTGGGGATGATAGATGTCTAAGAGCAGCATCTAAAGCAGTGGTACCCAGCTTCTGATTCCTGGGGACTGGTACACCAGACTAAGGCTACAGGAAGCTGTAATGCCTTCCTTGGGAGGAAGGAAAAGATTCACCCAGTCAGATGCTCAGCATTTTTACCTACTGATCAGCAGGGCACACAGAACATGGACTCAGAGACTCCACAGAAACTCATCCATGGACAGCTGCTGCCTCAAAGAACTGGCACTGCAAATAGACAGCAGTGGAGCAACTTGATAAAGGCTGCCCATCAGGGTTAGCAATGTATGAACCCAACCAGGTGCCCCAATTCCATTCTTGATTTCCATTCAAGATTAATCAGCTCCCCAACATAGAGGCATCTGAAATACACAATCACTTCATCTGCTAGAATATTAATTACCTGGTAGACAAAAAACCTGAAGGGTGTAATTCAGATTGTTTTCAGTAGGAATCCTCATGTAGATTTTCTCCTGCTACTGAGGTTTTCTTCAATAGTTTATTATACCCTGGCATGGGCAGGACAGAACATTCCTTTCCCCTCTGAGAACACTGCAACCCATAGTTCATGCTCAGGAAAAGCTGCAAGTGTACACATACACATAATCCTTCAATGTCCTTTCTCAGCTGACTTTCTTTGTTACACAACAAAAGACACACATATATTAAAGTGAATTCAAAGCATAAGATAACACATAGTGAACTGTAAAGTTTAGTTTAAGAGACAGGTTAACTTTCTGATAACTCCTTTGTTATTAGTAATAGGAATTGGTCAGAAAACCCATGGCTTTCATTTGCAAGAAAACACATAAGAGAAAAATAATCCTCTCTGAAAATAGTCAATGAAATTTCTGGATTGAATTTTGATTTGATTTCTAGACTGATTTTTGCTTTGACCTTGTTTGTAAAAAGAAGGTTTCTTTACATTTTATTTCAAAATAGCATTTGAAGCATAGGTGGAGAGTAGAAGAAAAGGGAATAGGGATGACTACTTTTGCATTTGCTACCTCCTATTTACAGGAGAAAAACTAGAAAAAGGTAGGGGCCAAAATTAAGAAAGAATTACAGGGTTGGGATGATACTGTCTTTTAATTGGAACCAGGAGTTTTTTAGTCATGTGAAATCAAACAAACCAGTTAAACACTATTTCCTTCATTTAGTTTGGCTAAAACATACAATGCTGTCAAAGCAAACACATTTTTGCAGTAGATGTTATCTTCACTTCCAAAGAACATTAGCATTTGAAATATTTTATATTGAAGAAAAAAGTGATTCCATCTTTTTTAAAGCCCCAGAAATAATTAAAACAACAATTCATCAGTTCTGCATGGTTTAAGGAAAACAGATGTCCACTATGCCACATTAGTTTATCACATTAGGAAATGAAATATGAAGCAAATAGGAATTTATTGTATAAGTATTATCACCAAAAATTGGTGTCCTCTTTTACCTCAGCAGTAAGTTAATCTCCTCAACCTAGTATATTTAAAGAGCACATGGAAGTAGATGCACTTCACCTGACTGGCAACTCGGCCCCAGTCAGAGGTGCCTCAGAACAGCAGGCTGTGGTGTTGCATCATGGTGAAATTCATCTCTAATTTCCCAACCACTTTAGGGCCACAAACCCAGTAGGTATTTGTTGTAAGCTAGAGCAATCACCAGAAATATGCCCCAGGACTGGGAGGGACCATCAGCTTCTTCCTCCACCACAGCTGAAATCAGTGGCTGTTGGTGAGAAGCCAGCACAAGGCAGTGCTACCCAGCCTATCCCTCAGCATCAGCTGTAATAAAATAAAACTGAAATACTGAAACTCCAAACCCACTTATCTCAAAAACACCACATAAAGAATTCTCATCCTGCAGTGTTTATTTCTATTTAGATGTCTTCCAGTTTTGTTCAGCCCCTGCCACAAACTCTAGAGCAGCAGGGAGAAAACACTTAAACTGTCAACCCTGATGTGCTGTGCCACACTCACACCTAGGAGAGCTTGCTGCCAACCTCAACAGCAACTAACAGGGCACCTGAGCTGGGTTTAAGGCACTGCTGGCTTAGGGGGCATTTCAGCAACATCCACTGGGTTTGCTTTGGCATCTGCAGTAAGAATTTGCCAGGTGCATCCTCTCCCAGAGCAGTAATCGTCCACAGCATTAGCAGAGTTAAACACTTCACTATTCCAGCTCAGCACAGATTTTAGTCTATTAGTTGAAAATGAGATGCCTCCATCCATGCTGTAAGAGCACATACACTCCCTTGCCTATATATATATATATATAAAACCCTTTAATTTTATGATCAGTACAATAGTTCTGTGATAGAAAAGGCTATAATATTTTATTAATATTAAACTTGTTCACCTGGGAATCTATACAAATCACTGTAATTTTGCCTCACTAATGTTTGTTATCAATCTTCTCTTCTCAATAAAACGAGAGCAAAATATTGCAGAAGTCCCTCTCACTGAATTTACTATTTTTATTTTCCTTTTTTTTTTTATTAATTATTTTCCACCCTTCTCTCCCCCTGTTGTCTGGGCTTCTGTCCAAAGTCACAATGAGTTGAGAATAGGACGTTCAGAAAGTATTTTATAATACTTTAATCACCTAACTTTGACATCCTCTAGTCATTTGGGCTGGAGCATTTTGATATAAGCAGATCCCATGTAGCGACAGAATCAGGTCAGCAAGGCAATTAATCATCTCTGTATTTACACTCTCAGCAAAACAATGCAATAACAAAAGAATGGATAGAGAAGATGGGAGGAGGGACACCATAACCCATCTCTGATGGGCAAATAATTGCCTTGGCTTTGCTTCTGCAGGCACAGAGGAAAGGTGCACAGCTCCCATTTATTAATCACTTCTGCAGAACCAGCCTCCAGGAACACACAGCAGAACGTGGGAGGCTCAGTGTCCACTGGCATCTCAGCAGCAGGCTGCATGCAGCAATTTTCTGTGCTTAGTTCTTCTTGCACTGATAGGGGCCTAGCATCCTAAAACGAGGAGTTTGGTACCTCAGCTTGTAAATACTGTGTAGTGCCTAAGGGTTGATAACTACAATTTTGTGCTTGTGTTTGAACAAACGCTGTGGGAGCAGGACCAGTACAGTTGAGCACATGTTATTTTATCCACAGAGTGGCTGTGTTCCCACCGTCTGCAACCCCACACATGCCTCTCTACTTTCCCCTATACGGGAAATTATTTCATCAGTGGCTTTAAAATTCTTATTAATAGTGCCCCCCTAATTATCCTGATCTGTAAGCTCAGAGAAGCACGTACCAACAGCGTCCACAATAGCATGAGCAAGCTGCCCAAAATGTCTTCAAATTAAATCCCAACAAAAGAAATACCATTCTCCCCCTTTCTACTCAGTACCAGGGAAAGAGATGTTGTTGCACCCAGGAGTAAACAGAGGCACAGAAGGGGTAAGGACATAGAAATCTGAGAATCGAGGAGAATCACTGAACTTTCTCCTGCTTGGCCACTCAGATGGGCAACACCCCAGAGGCAGAATAAACTCAGCAGCACAAAGCTCATGATGAGACAGGTCTATGGAGGTAGTTCTAAACAGGGTGTGAGCGAGGCATGGGGTGATTACCTCCCCTCAATTTGTGGGTATTTCAGCATGCTCAAGGCTTCTGGAGTATATAACCCACAACAGACATTGAAGTGGAAGGATGATAGGATATGAAGTTTGGGAGTCAGCTCTCATGATGCCTATCACACAACAGGTTTCCTCAGACAAACTTTCAGAAAAGAACTACCCCCAGACATTATCCATCTCCTGTCCCCACAACACACATTCACACATTGCTTGACAGGAATCCAGAAATTACCCTTAAAAAACCTTCCAGAGGCCAAATACTCATGAGTTAACTCCTGATTTCAGGACTACCTGCTGTGACATCCAGTGGCCTGGATATCTACTCATCACACACACAGATGTACAAATTCAAATATTTTAAGACTTGGGGAAACTCAGAAACCACTTTTCACCACTCCATGCAGCCATTCAGAAAGTTCAGTGAACACCACCAAACTCCTTCACTGCCTTCCTCTCTTCCAGCCTCACAGATCAAGAAACAAGCTCTCAGCAGTGCCTTCACTGCCCTGGTACTGCCAATAGAAGTTCAGTCAGTCAAGAATTACTTACACAGAGCCAGGATCAATAAAGCTATAGTGTGGCAAAGGCAGTTCAGGCAGGCTTTGCAGGGGCATAACTAGGAGTGATGGGCTGAAATTAAGCAGAAGGAAAATTCTGGCTGAATAGCAAGAGAAATTTGCTTTGCTAATGGGTCAATCAATTAGACCAAGCACACAGTTCTCAAGAGAAGCATGCAAGGAAACCTGTCACTAGGATCACTTAAAACTCGAGTGAAGGAGCTCCAGAGGTTGTCACTGCATAAGCAATTCGGCAGGATGCATTTCAGGAGCACTGCAATTCCATGTAGCCAATGGGATCAAAGCTGAAACTGCCCAGTTTACACCACCTCCCGAGGGCTAACAACCCTTTCACAGCTCTCTTTCCCCTTCTCTTGTACATAATCCTCCCATACTCTCAGAATGGCATTCATCTAGCTAAGTCATTGAATTTTAGAGTCTTAATTATCTGAAATCTAGCTATCTTATTAGCTAGCACTGATAGAACGAGCTAGTGAAATAGGAATTTTTGATAGAAAGTACTGAGGTCTTTCCAACAGCTATCCAGAAAGTCAGAAATAGTAACTGTCCAATTCTTTGAAAGCTAAACTTTTACTGAGTTACCTGATAAACCACAGCTTCTTAGAAACATCAATATGATTATCTGCAATGATGTGAACGTGACATAAAAAACCTTTTCTTGTTTACCAAGCAGAACAGAGGATAGAAAACAATAGGACTTTCGTTTCTACTATGCAAATACCACCGAGTGAAAATTAAAAGCTTGTGCTGTCAGAACAGCAGATGGATAAACAAGATCTTAATATAATTACACTGAGTATTAAGGAAACATTTTTCAACAGACACAGAGACTTTAAGTATTTCCAACAAATATGGTAGGGTAAACAACTTGGAACCAGCAATATGCCAGATCTTGGTCTATCAGTGCATGCCTGCATATTTCCCACAGCAGCACACATCAGACCTTTTTGACTTAAGAGACCATTACCTGCTCTGTTCTTGCAGTGTCATTCCTTATCAATAGTGGGATTTGTGCCTTTGCCTGCCAGCATGGTGCCCCCATCAAGACATCAGGTGTTACTGAAGGAGGAGCCAGGGAAGACAAAAGCTACAGGAACAGCACAAAAATTCAACAGGCAGGAGCAGGAGAGAAACAGAGAGAGGCCCATAATGCAGCAGAGTTAGTGAAAGTTAGGAGCTCGATAGGCTCTACATGTGCAAATGACCTGAAACATGTGACAGAGGACACTACTCTGGTCAGGAGTGACAGTCCTCAAACCATGCTTGTCCTGAAACTACTCCAGGTCATGAATACACTCCAACTTGGAGATGTGCCTTGAAGTTAGTCTTCTGCTAATAATAGTACTTCCTCTGTATTTTCTTCAAGTGATAGAGTTTTCCTTGTCCTATAAAGGTCAAGAAGGTCAAATATCCCATTCTTCACCCAAATTTCTCAGACACACTAGCCCAGATTGACTCCAGGCTCCAGACAGGCCTATCTCCTCAGCTGCAAATTGTTTCTCAGCTATTGCCCTTGTCCTATTGATGTGACAGAACCTGCCACAGCCAAGGTACTATTTTGACATTGGAATCTTTGTCTGCTTGCCCTCTTTTAAATGGTTCACTGCATTTCTTTAAGGTACATTTTGAAACAAGGCACAATCTCCCAAGCACAGACTCCAGGTTGCTGTAAGTTAAAAGACAAGCAGGCTGTCTAGGAACAGTCTCACTGCAAACTATAGCTAGAAATCAAAAAGGGAAGAGATTTTGCATATTCAGACCTGTGAAGAAACCAGTATCTCTATTTCTCCAATAGATGGTGCTAATAATTTCTTTCTCAGATATTCATAAATAAAAAAGGTGAGTTTCTTTTGTGGCAATGCTGCAGTGAGAGCTGTGAAATGGGGTAGAGAAAGTGAAGAGCAGAGTCCCAGCAGGACCCCTAGGGATTCCCATAATAAAGACGTAAAATGAGAATCCTGGCTCACCCCAGCAGTGCTACTTGTGCTTTCTAATCTCTCTCGTATAAGTGTTAAGTTCCTGAAACCTTTCCTGAGTCTTTGCAGGACCCTTTTCCTCACGTGAGTAAGGATGAAAAGTGTGAAACTGGCAAAGGCTTTTGAGGAAAAGTGAACTGGCTTATCAAGGCAAAACAGTGGGAATAATAGATTCCATCTTCTGTCACTCCTCTGGAATGAATACAACACCGAAGTTTTAGAAACAGCAGTTGCTTAGCATTACGGCTATCAATCAACAGCATGTTTTCACAAAGGACTGTTGATGTTAAAACCATTTTCCAAATTTCCTTGTTTGTTTTTCCCCCAAATGCATAAACAAAGATCTGCTTAAATATGCCTCAAAGTGTTAGAAAATCTACATCAGGGCTAGAGAATTGGGTAATTAAGAAATAAATTCACTTCTGTAATTGACACAAAAACAAAAAAGCAAGACAACAGGATTTGCAAGTAGAATAAAATTACATTATTGAGAACAACTGCAATGTTAACAATTTCAGTTATTTCAAGAGCTCTTAGAAAAACTATCACCTTGGCTGTGTACAACCATCTTATTTTTGTTTTAGCAGACCTGAGCTGTTGCATTTGTCCAACAACTTCTCATCCTAGGCTGGACCATTATCCTACATCCTCTGCATAATTTGTCTCAACCTACACTCCCAAGTGCCTGTCCTAAAACCTTAATATTCCTGCTGTATTTTCTCACTTATAGCTTTGTCAGACAAAAGGGCTATTCAGATGTTCCAGATTCCAAGCAGTGTTGAAGCAGAAGATAAGAATGAAAGACAGGGTCAAGTAATTTTTAAGCACTATATCATTTACTTGGCTGCACTGGTTTATGCATTAGGACTGGAAAGTAATGGGAAACTCAGGCAGTCAGACACGGATGTGGTTTTAACAGCAGAGGTGCCATGGTCTGAAATTTAATGTTTTCTTCCAGGAAGGTGAGAGCAGGAATCGGGCAGTAAACATCCTTATGGAACACAAAGCAAATGAAAACTGCATTCAGCCAAGCACGTTCTCTGCAGATGAAGCAGCATTCACAGACAGCACCCAAGCAATGTGGCCAAAGAGCCTCTTTGCAGAAAACAGACAGCAAGGAAGCAAAAGATCAGACAAAAGTCACCCTTTGCCTGGCACTCCAGGAAGGAGCATTCCTGAGATTCACAGACAGCAGACCTTCACTGCCCCGTATAAATGTGCTGAGCACAAATCCAGCGAGGGGAAAAAGGGAAGAGCAGCAGACCCAGACAGGGCATGTGCCTTGGTACACACAGTACTCCTCAAAACACAGGAATTTGTATTTGCACAGCTCAACTTGTGAGCCCCAGGAGATTTTCCCCATCTAACTTGGAATCTTAACAGGGTATTTTAGTGCATCACAACCTCTGCAGAACCCAAGAACTGATGGATTCCATGAGAAGCAAGGAAAGGATTTTCATGTTCACTCTATGATTCAAGAAACTGAATCACCACAAGGCACAGGGATTTTCTGCTAAGCACAGGAGCTGTGCAGGAGAGCAGGTAACTGAGGTTTCCTGAGCTCCAGCTTAGAACCACAAGCACATGAACTATCCTGCCTCTCTTCTGCCTACAATACAGCTTTCCCAAAAAGAAATACATACATACCTGACTACAAAATCAGATGCAAATCCCTTGCTCTACAGAACTCTGAAATTAGCATGGGGGAAGAGAAGAATACTCCTGAGCTGCAAATGAATAGAAATCAAGCTAATGTACAGCATATATTGCTGATTCTCTCATGCTTAAGTTTAAGCTCTGAAATATTAACCACAGTTATTATGGAAGGCTCTCTTTTGACAGTGTGTCTTATGGTTCATTTACCAAGAGAAAATGGGTACAATTTTAGCCAGTGTTAAAATTAATCTGCTTTTATGAGAGAAAGGAAACTAATCCCACTTTACCAGCTCTTTTGTACTCTGAGAGGAGTCTAACAGAGACAGAAGAATTTAAATAACCAGGCTTCTTTGGTGAACCTGGGATTCTGTAGGTTTTCACTCATCTAGGTTGAAAAAAAATTTTCTCTGAGAGTAAAACCAACTACTTCACCCAGACAAGCACAATTCCTACAACACCAAGTACAGTGCTGACCCTGATCTGTTTTAAACTGGGTGCCTACAAGACTTTCCATTTTTTCTTTGGGTAAGGTTAGTTCTCAGAAGCCAGTCATATCTGGGGAGAATAAAGGCAGCAGTAAAACCTCTTGTACACTCAGTACCATCCACACACGGTGCCCAGAGTCACAGGCAAGCAGCTTTGTAAATCCTTTCACACACACTGAGCTCACCCGAACTTCTCTCTAAGCCCTTAAACTCCTCCTCGAGCCCTGCTTAAGGAAGAGACAAAATTTCAACTGTTGCATGCCCCCAAGCCAGCAAAGGTTTCCTGGGAAAAGAGGAGAAAGACAGGAGAGCCATGATGAGGAAGAGTTCCCACAAAAGCACCTACCCCTTTAGAGCAGCATTCTAACTCATATTGGTTTGAGAGACCAAGCAGATTTCTCTAGCTCCTGTCCGTCTTCTTTAGCTTCTTTTTTGCATTCAGAAAGTATTTTTCAGTTCTGCTTCTAAACTTTAATCACTCACTCTCTAGGTCTGAATTCTCTATAGGTTGTTTCTATTGACAGCAAATCCTAGGAGAATTATTATTTTTTATTAGTATTATTATTTCCCAGTAGTGCACACATAACAATAGCTCTCTAGATACAGCAAATAGATATGAGGAAATGAATGGAACCATAACTGCCTCATGTCTTTCATTTAAGACATGCTGGGTTTTAGTCCTTTTGTTCAGAAAACAAATTTAACAAGAATTTAGGAGCTGTGTGTTGGGGCTGAAATAAATTAGGTGAATAGCAGGAGAGGGAAGCCTGCTATGACTTCAAAGTACAATCAACACAATGATGGGACTTCATGGAATAGGAGAACAAAGACTGAATTTAATACAAATGGCTCCATTGTTATCAAAGGTTCTGTACAAGCTCTAATGGTAATTCAATTGCATTGTTCATTGGGGAGCAGGTAGATGAAGATCATTTAATGTTTTATAATTAGCAAAAATATTTCATCCTAGCTACAGTTTACCTTCTGTGTGACAGAACAGGAGTGGTGTCAAAAGCAGGTTGGAAGTAGCTGTGACTGTGTGGGCAGACCCACATTCTGCTTAAGGACACACCAGGGCAAATGTTGTTCAGGGGCAATGGATACCATCAACTGGAAAATTCTTGTCAAGATTTCTTCTACATTGTCCCCCTCGTGCCTCCCCTTTACATAATGGATGGGAATGCTGGAACATTTTGTTTCTGATAAGGCTGAGCTGAGAATAAGCACTTCTCCCACATACCTTAAAATATTGTTTTTCTATTCCAAAGTGAACACTTCCAATTTATTTAGAAAGTTAGGGGGATGCTGAAGTGGATTAAAAGGCAGGACAAGTTCCAAGCCCTGACTTGAACAAGATGGTGCCTAACCTGAGGAGAATCACAAGGAAAGCCTGTATCTCAGTGGAAATGAAGCAGAAGATGCCACCCCATGCAACTGCTATGCCTTAACCTTGCTAGAGTGACATTACATTCTGGGAAGGCACTGTCTGGCATTTCCTTACACAAAGGTTGGTGCTATCACCTGTCCTGTGGCACCAACAGGTGGGCAAGGGGCAGTTGGGATGCTCTCCCATCATCCCAACACAAGTGGCCATCCTCATTGCCTGCCCTGCACACACACCAGGGACCAGATCACACTCATAACCACAGCAAGTCAAACGCATCCTTGGCAAAACTGCCAAAAAGAGTGGCAGATCTGAGCTCAGATTTCCTTTCACATCTCACAACAAATCGCACAGAAAATTCAAAAAAACCCTTTTGACCTCAAGGCACATATTTGAAAATCTTTCAAGTAGAACTATGAACGGCAGTGCAAGCTCTACTCTCCAGAAGGAACTGTGCACTATGAAGACAGGTCTTCTGCCAAAATACTGGCTAGAAGGAAGGTACTTGTGGGTTAATGTGGGTGTTGGCAGATCCTCATAAGAAGCAAGCCAAGCTGTGTTTCACTTTCACAAGCTAAAGAAGTTGGAATAAATGGGGGAAAGGAGAGGGAGGAACATTAAAAAAAAAGAAAAATCAATTGGAATGAGAGAAATCACCTCTGAAAGAAGCCAACAGCCAGCCACTGATAAGTGCTGTTGTAATTCTTGGTCACCTCAGAGATTTCCAGCCCCCTTGAGATGATAACTTCAGGATATGAGGTGCTAGA
Source organism: Sturnus vulgaris (assembly GCF_052056855.1). Taxonomy (NCBI): domain Eukaryota; kingdom Metazoa; phylum Chordata; class Aves; order Passeriformes; family Sturnidae; genus Sturnus; species Sturnus vulgaris. The sequence goes on from NC_142250.1 coordinate 27,879,895, forward strand.
GGGTGCCTCTTTATGCCTTTTATAACACACCAACCCATTTAAAACCATCCCTTTGCCACCAGCTGCCAACACCAGCTTAAAAATAATAAAAAAAAAAAACAACAAAGAAGCAATCCCATACTGCAAGCTTCTGCAGGGAGGCATGCAAAAGCTTCAGCTGGAAAAAAAATCTGAGGATTTTAAGTGAAACATCTCAATAGCCCAGTTTAAAGAGGCAGCAAACATTAGCCAACCTATAGTAAGTGTCCACTTGAGGGCTCCTCATCCTGAAGTAGAAAATATACTTTAAATGCATGAGGCAAGGTAAACAAAAGTACTTCAGGTAACCTTCTGCAAACCAGGAGTATGTATGACATTGCTCCTTAGCTCAACAGTGAGAGCCCACTGCACCTCTGAGTCTCAAATCCAAGCCAGGCTGGAAGCATCCTGCTTTGTGAGCCACAGGACAGCTCTTGCCAAGACTCCGTGCTCAAAAGGAAAAAATGGATTTCCCCAGTCTGCACAGGGTAATCCCTTACCCATATTAACTTTTATCACAAAGATACAGGAGGGCCTAAAGGCTTTTGGTTTTCCTTACATCATCCTTCTGAAAACAAAAGCTGTGTCTACAGACTTTTATTGTCCCCAAGTATTTCACTCTTTCTGAGCCCAGAGACAGCATCTCTCTTGCTGTAAGAGCTTGTACCTCTTGAAGTAGCAAGGCAATTCCCTGCCAAGTTCAAGAAGGTAAACAAAATACATCTCTTCTGCCAAATGTCTCCACACCAATTTGTGTAATTGCCCACGTCCCCGAAGAGGGCCTTGTTCACATATTATAGCTCTGACTCTAAGCATTGAAATACAATTAAACCAGATGCATCAGGCACAACTGGCTGGCTGGTTCATGTCAAACCTCCACAGGTGGTGGCTAAGAAAGGTGACTCTCATTCAGAGATGCTAAGAACAGATAGCACAGTGAAATGCAGGGAAAGTCACAGCATGGAAAACTAAAAGTAAATTATTTTATCTATACCTCACCCTCCAGCAGCATCTCTGCCCACTGAATATGAAATTTTGGCTAACAATGTTAATATCTACCAGTGTGTTTCCTTATCACCTCCTCCAAGCTGTTTTACCACGACACAATCAGGCTTTTTTACTTTTATCCTGGCTCTTATCCTCTGTGTCTTTTGTTACAAGGCAGTGCTTCTACATCACTTACATCCAAAACTCCCAATAGGAAAAAAATATTCTTTCTTAAAAAGCTCATACTTTTCCCTTTGCTTGAAATCAATCCAGCTATCTGCACCTAAGACAGTGAAATGTTCTTTTCCCATTTAAGTCTCTTTTTAGCCAGTTCTGGAGCTTAAACAACCTAAAACGTATTATTCTGATTGTAGTGCCCCAATGCACAAACCTTGCCTTCTCTCTAATTTTCCCCTGCCTCCTCTTTCATTTCTCTAGGCCACATCCCATAAACTTAGCTTTCTAACACCCTCACATTATTTTGCTCCATCAGCAACTTCCATTTGTTGCCCCATCCCTGTATTTTCCAAGCAACATCTCAGCACAATTTTCCAGCCTCATCCTCCCCCAGTTCTACTAAGTATTCTCTTATTCTCCACTTCACATTGCCCCACAAACAGAAAGGTTTCCTACCTGGTTAGAGTACATTTCTCCCCCAGCACTGGTTCTTCAGTGGCAGAAAACATTTCAGAACACAGTGGATTTTCTTTCAGTTGAGATAACTAAGCATCAGCTTTTCAAAGCTTACCAAAGACCATAGCTCAGCTTCACTGCTAGAAACTATCCATCAACAGACTACTTACAGCTTCACAAACTCCTACAAAAGACCCTCAACTTTCTGCATTTATCCCTCATATCTCTTCCTGGTCGTTAATCACTTACTCCTTCAACCTGAGAAGGCATAAAATTACAGATGGGTCCCTTTCAAGGGCCTGTTCACACCCTGAGTTCCCTCATCTTCCTTCAAATTGCCTTCTGCTTCTCCCCATACCCTAAAATCAATGCTTATCTCGTGTGTTTGTACCCATCTGTATCTTCTTCATCGTTCTTTTTTTTTTCCTTTCAAAAGTTAATTGTCTAACTTACAAAAACTTTACCAGGCTGAATGGAGTGATGCATCATCACTGGATCTGCAAACCCCACGTTTCTGCTGCTCCTTACTGCCTGTTCACACACCTAAAGCAGCAGCAAACATCCACCCTACCTCCACGGAGTGAGGCCACTGCAGTTGAGTTACCTGCGTCCTACATAAAGCACTGCAGAGCATTCCTTGGAACACCTTCTGCACTGAGGCGGCTGCATCTGCCTCCCAGATCATGGCTGAGACAGTTCTTTAAACCAGGAATCAAATATTTGTCTTTAAAGCATTTCAGCGCTTGGAAAAGAAGCATCGTACAGCATTTGCAATTAACAGGGAGGAGACATCTCCTTGTTCCACACTGAAATGTTGTCAGTGATTAACACCTTGAGGAGGCTCCTGCTTGAGTGGAAATTGCATACCTTGGGATCTGGGCTGTCAATCTGCTCAGCAGGGGAAGGGGTCAGAATGGTGAAAAACAGCTATTTGGGCTTTCAAAAATGTTTCTCTTGCAATTCATTCTCCCCTTGAGTTTCTGTTCTAGTTAACAAATGGTGAATCTGCCACACTTCTGATTTTCCACAGAGCCATCTTCAGGAAAAGCAAAGACTGTTTCAGGAACAAAAAGCAGTATCTGATAGTCAAGTTCCCTTCACCGTGACTTTATAGCAGCCAATAAAGATCAACTTATGGCAAAATATTGCCAAGATTAATTTTAAAACCACCTTCCTAGCTACATTCTCCATCTGAATGTGTCAGAAGCCAGCATTTCTGTTCTGAGGAATTCAGGCAGGCTAATGCTTGGTTCCAGTCCCAAGTGGGAAAGGTAAACTCATTAAATTTCCCATGAGTATCAGTAAATATTTTTCATCTGATAGTCAATAACACCAAAGCATTTACTTTCTACAATATCAGAAATTAAATGCTAATGTCAAACATATAGAGAGATGTGGCTCTGGACACTTCAATGATTATCGGTGACAAAATCCCCACAATTGGTTCAGAAAAGAAAATATTTGAGCCTTCGAGACTACCCTCTGCCTTGCCTCCCTGCAGCACCTTCAGTGCCCAAAGAACTTCAGCAAAAATCCTTTGGTGATGCCCTCCATGCAACTGAGGAGACTCAGCAAAGAGGAGACAGATGGAAACCAAATCTCTCCAGGACAGAAAAATACAGCTTTGAATACATTGGGCCCAAAAATACACAGGGCCCATTACCAGCAATGAGGATCAGAGAGGACAGAGGAACAAGGAACTTTTACACTTATCCTTAGAGATTTGGTTTAGGAGATGTGTCCACCATGCTGTCATTATCTTGGTGCCAAAGCAAGGCAATTGGCAAGATTTCTCACTACAGCTTGACACTATCAGAATGCAGACAATTCTGCTTGATATTTTACTGTAGAAAATGTCACTGAAAATGACATACCTCCAAGAAATTTTCTGATTTTGACTAACTGTATTTTCTAACAGAAAATTCTTCTGACAACTTTCTTCCCCCTGACAACTTTCTTTCCCCAAGTGGCTCTAATATTAGTATTTAATGACTTATGTGTCTCAGTGGTGTTTTCAATTTACTGACGTCATCTGTGCTGTGTAAACTCAACACAGAGGGTGAATATTTAAAACTATGTGTCATCTATCTTCTTCTGTCCTCATTGCGCTACTGCATTCATTCCCCATCCTTCATTATACCATCTATTGCTACAATGAAATATTTTCATCTCCTAGCAGCTGCTACTGCATAATGTATTTCTGGATCATCTGAGTAGCTTGTTAGGAGGAAAATTTACTAATGAGTTAAAATTTAATTTGTCTTGTGTCATCCCAGTTCAGACATCAACCACACAATGCCATATATTTCAGCTGAAGCCCAAAATTACAGACATCTTTTCTCTTCTCTGAACTCTCTCCAGCAACAATCTCCACATATGTCCTTATTTAAACAAAATGATCTCTATATAAAGGATTAAGTGCAGGTTTCCTGAGTAACATTTTATAATGAGATGCTGATTCTTTTGTACAATATTCTCTGCTCCTCATAAAATTTCTCAAAGTATTTCTTTCCCCTACTTGCTCATAAAAGTTTGTTTCGCACCAAAATTCATCTTGCCAAATGCAAGATTTCTCAGAAATTACTCTTTCTGCCTGGCCTTTCAATACCTCAGTGTCAGAAAGGAATAGAGATGGATTCTTCTGCTTGCCTCAAAGCAGTTCTTGGCTTAGATGAATACTGATTTATGTGAGTGGAAAAGGCACAGACTCCACATTTCTCCTCAACTACTTCATCCTGAGAGGGTGCCAGATGCAATGGAGATAGGGATATGAGAAGGAGAGAGCAAGGCAGGCAATGAAATTTTCTTCTCTTTGTGTGTGCATTTCTCTTTCAGTCTGACAGGAACACTGGTGATCTCTTAACTCTTTTTGGAAGGACCTTTGGAAAGTAGTTTGGGGTTTGTTTTCCTTATTTCACTTTAAAGCCATCCCTCAAATGCCTCACTGATAAGACTGCCTTAAGAACTTGAATAGCACTGAAGAAAATTGGTGCAGCTATACCCAGGACAGACACTGACAGCAATTTAAAAAGGACCTGCATAGCCATCAAAGCACAGGCAGATAATCCAGAGCACAAACATTTCCTGGAAATACTTGTTACGCTTAACATCACCTTAGAAGTTCTAGGAAACACTAGAATCTCTTTGGTTCACTCTGCTTTAAGAGAAATGTGCAGTTCACTTGCACTGAAGCAGTATTTCACCTCCGCTGTTTGCTGTGGTGAAAACACAGGTGGAGTAAAACCACCAAGACAGATCTGCTTCCCGAGGAGGGCTGGAAAGGACCAACACCCAAACAGGACAGGACAGCACCACAAAGCAATTCTACTTAGGACAAAACTAAAAGGAGAGCTTGAGAAGCAAGTGAGAAGCACCAGAAGCATTCATTTTCTTTCTGTAAATCCATGCACAGATTAGACCAGCCATCAGGATAAATGTTATTTGCTTCACTGCATCCCGTGTGTATCTATACCTTGTGTACAGACCAACTTTTCCACTGTAATGACAGCCTGCATCCTTGTGGCTGTACATGTCCAGCTGGCAGGCAGGGAGGGATTTGGCAGGTGGACATAGCAGGAAGCACCACCTGCCTGCAGGTGTTCCCCCAGGTGTAAGGAGTGTTATTCGTGCTGGCCGTGCAGCCCCTGCTGCCCACAGCTGCAGGATCCCGTTTAATTGCTGCCCAAGGAGCTCACGTTTGACAGCATCAGTGCAGGCTGCCCTGCTCATCATGACAGTCATTAGGGTTCTGTTCACCCTTCATTAGTACAGAAACACTTGCCTTCCCCAGCCCTCCTGCAGCCCGGGAAAGCATCAACACTCGCACACCTACACACAGGTGTGTGTGGCTCTCTCCTCGTGTGTTTACTGTTTATCCTTTTTTTCAGGAATCACACTCAGAATGTGTTGCTGTCTGAGCTGTCACTGCCTGTCACATTACAATGACGATGGCTGCTTTCAGAAGCCGGTTCAGGTTGTTTAATCATCGCTTCCCTCCAAGCTGTCCATCACAGGGTGGTCGCCAGGCAACAGCATCAACACACAGGGCTGTGGGTGGCTGATGAGGAGGAGGAGGAGGATGCAGCTCACATTTGCAGGGAGGAAGAAGTCACGTTCCCATGGGAGAGGGAGCTATGGGAGCTGCTGAGTCCCTCTCTATCTGAAGGGATCCCGGCCTGCAGCATCATGAAAGTAACAGGGATTTCAGCCATTGCTGAACTCAGGGTTTAGGAGGGAAAAAAAAGATGCCAGGAGCCCGGTGCATGGCACAGGAGTGCAGAGCTGGGCCTCCTCTTCCCAGCTCTCATAAGGGTCCATGGTGCAACTCCCTCCATCACAGCTGGGATGGCAGGGCCCTGCCATCATGCTCTGGCCACAGCCACAGGCACAGACTGGAGTATCAGACAGCTGGAATCAACCACATTCACCCCTTTAACAACTTTAAAATGAGCTATTTTGGAGTAAATTACAAGTTTCTGGAGAAAAAAAGAAAGATCACATGTCATCTTACAAAAGCTGAAAATAAAGTGGAAGGCAACACCAAACTGGAAGCTTTTCATCCAAAAGATGAGCTAGAGAACATTTTCATTTATTTTTGTTTCATTTTTTGTTTTCAAGGATACAGAATTAAACAGCCATTTGTTATTGAAACAAACACACAGATCTGCATCAAAGCATCCTTCAGCTACAATAGTACAATAGCCTAAATATTTACTACTAAATTTCATCAGCTCATCTGTAGTGACACAAGGTCACTGGATCCAGACTAAGTCCAGATCTATGTAGGCCAGATCTATTCTCTTCTCATCTCTAGCCCAGGTTCTGTCACTCTTAATACACTGAGGGGTGTATGGAAACATGAACACAAATGGGGAAGGTGTAGTGCAGTCCCTCCCCATGGTTCAATCCTCAGCCAGAGTAACATCTCAAGGAGCAATGACTCCCCAAACTTCTCTAACATGGTGGCATTTCACCATGGACCTGTGCATTTTGAAATTAAGTTTAATGTATCTCCTGTTTTGCTGGTGCTTAATAAGCTGTTTAGTCTGTACTATAAAAGAAAATGAAAACTATTCTAAAGCTTCAACCAAAGTAAGATCTCACTTATATTTGCATATAAAAATTTCCAAAATTTGATTATGATTCCAATAATTATTAATTTAAAGATTTTATCTTTCACCTACAGGAATTTTTTCTTGGAAAACTGAATTGAAAGCAGTGGAAAGCAACCTAATTTTCCATATCATGTTCTTCGGCATATAGAGCTTGATATTCAGCACAGCTATTATTTTTACACTAGAAAAAGGTTTTTACACTTAACTATAAGTAAATACTTAATAAGGTTCTCAAATATTCATTCGAATATTCAATGGAATTCACTTTTCCTACGTTTGTTTTCAGATAATATTCAGTGAAAGGTACTGGCACCATTTTGGACCAAGACAGGGCACATTAAGCTGTTTCTTTACAGAAAGATTTAAACTGACCCAGTGACATACACAGAAAGGAAGCATATGACCTCTTTCATCTACTGAAATTATACTTCATAGTTAAAAGAAGAATTTTCCAGGCAAAGTCCAAACGATTAAACGGGATCCATTTCCATGTTAGTGAGGCATTTCTCACTGCTTTCTGAATCAGGAACTTTATGATTACTTCACCCCCCATAAAAAAAGTGCACCTGAGAAAATCCCATATTAAGCAGGGACAATTTATGGAGATAAAAACATGCCTACATTTGTTATATAAAATATTTCCCTGGAATTATTTTCTCCCCCTTAAATTTAGTGGGAGAGGTGAGAATAGGGTGGGGGAGAGGAAAAACATTTGAGAAAAGACATGGGATATCTCTGTTGGGTTATCTATATAGTCTGAGATTTTCTAAGGAGCTTTTCACTTCCTCCTGAAGAAGTGCATGAAAATTATCTGCAAGAGCTGATGGCACTGCTGCCCTTACATGATCAGCAGCAAAGGTGATCTCAAACCTCATACAATTAGGATGTGAACACTGACACTGGGTTGGGACCTGGTGGTGTAAGTTACCAAGGGATTCCCATTCATAGGTAAACAGTTTCCATCCCAAAAGCATGAGATGAAGGGGTTATCTCTGGAGTTTTCCCCACAGGAAAAGAGAAATCACAAGGTTCTCCCCTGACCTTGCTGCCCCTGCAGAAGCAGCAGACACAGCATGGAGCCCTGTCCCGGTTTGGGGATCCTTGCCATTGACATCCCCCACAGCTGGGGGTGAAAGATGTGCAACTTCCCCCCTTCTTCCATCTAAATCTCCACCTGTTTCCTCCTGCTCCCCACTCGTCCCACACCAGGGGCACCTCAGCACATCTGCCCTGAGCATGTCCCTGCCATGGCAGCACACGGGAGTCCAGAGGCAGCTCTGTGTGCAGGCACAGGAGAACATCACCCCCCTGCTGAGGGACACGATGGGAGGTTAAATTAAGTTCTTATAGACCCTCTAAAAGGAAGGAATTACATTTTAGGACATATCCTAAAATATCCTGTTCCTTCTGAAAGTACTTTTATGTTCCCCAAGGAGAGAAAGTACAGTACTAAGTAAAAGTGTTATTGTGTTACCAGCACTGAGAATTAGGGATTAAGGGCTCTTACATTAACTGTTGTTTGATTTAAGACAAAGCCAAAAAAAATTCCAAGTGGCACAAAAATCATTTTACCGCATCAACTTTTATATGCATTTAAAATTCCAAAATAATTACTTTATCACCCAGTGCTGCCATCTGAATTGGAATCAAGGTCCATTTTCATTTAACACAGAAATACCAATTAGTGCTGTGGGAGTCATCGATTTTTTGGTTTGCTGGCCAGGTATAAAAAAATAATTGAGGTGAAAAAAAACACTTTGTGTCAGTCTTAATTTTTTTTCCTCCTTGGAAATGTAAACCTGAATGCAGTTTTGCATCTGGATGAACAGGATCCAGTACATACAGATAACAGCAGTTACCTAAATATAGGCAAGAACAGTTTGAGATGCTCTGCAATTCCCATACCTGGACATCAGATAGGACAGAGTTCCCATAGGATGACCTTACCCTGTGAAGCAGCAGCCAGAGGTAATACCATCTCAAATGTCACTAGATGCCCCTGTCCAGCACACTGAATCAAGGTTTTTGTATCACTGGATCATTTTTAAATATAAAATATAAGAATTGGAAATCCGTTCCAAAAATTCGGCCTGATTCAAAACAAAAACAAAAAAATGTTTAAATGTTGCATTTAAACTTTAACGATTTGGGCATGTTGAGGGCTATTTCTCAGGAGCCTTGGAATCAAAAATCAGTGAGAAGGTACAAAATGCTCTGGCCAAGCTACAACAGCATTTTCCAGAGAAAGAGGTCTTTAACAGGGCAGGTTCATTCGCCTCGCTGGAGCTCTGCACAACACGAGGGTTGTATTCACCCTGACCTAGTATGAAAGGCCCAGAGGATGTGAGATTGTCCAAGGCCAATGCTGACCTTGCAGCCCTTCATATGTAAAGCTGTGTCACAACTGAATGGGTCTCTAACCACCCCCCAGAATGAATTAAGGACTTCTGACCTCCTTGCTTCCCCCTCTGGACTGACTCCACCATGGTCGCCAGGTTAGGGAAATACAAACGTCTTATCTGAAGCCAGGAGGAAAGGGAGAAACCCATTTTCTATTATAAAGTACTGCATTAAGAAGATTGAAAGCTATAACCCGATTGCTTTACAGAGTTTATAGCCTCTCGATATTGCATGAATGCCAGTTGCAACTGTCAGGGCTCTTCCATTATTCTCCTTAATCTCCCCTTGTGAAGGGATTTGCATATCCCACCTGTCAGTGGCAGAAGCTCCTCACCGTCTCCCAAACTCTTTCAGAGCCCAGCATCACACAATGACAAGCCTTTCTTCTAGTCCTCACAGATTCTCTTTCACTTACTGCTTTCTCTCAGAGCACGGCTCTTCTTATTAACAATTTCCCATGTATCCTATTTCATATTCTGTATATGAAAATCCTGTGTTTTATCCAGTCAAGAAATAATACCTAGAGATGGACTGCAACGAAGAAGAAAGAAATACTATGGCTGTTGAGTCATTTTTTTTTTAAATCAAACACATACACACAAGAAAATAAATACCAAAAATAATCTCTGGTTAAAGGAATAAAGTCCTACTCAGTTACAGGAAATTTAGAGGCGATTTCACATCTACAGTGGATGTGAAGTATTTTATTATCCAACAGTACTAAATATAATCAAGAAGACAAAAATTTGAAACAAGGGACTTTTAGCAATATTTTATTTTGATTTGATTTTTTTTTCTAGTTTAAATTCCCATTTTTGTTTCCTCACATTTTATTCAGCCCTTCCAAAATATATTCTCAGTAGCTCTAGCAAGAGATTTGCCTGAAACAGTCTCAGCATCCGGTGCATTATACTCTTAATACTATTATATATTCTTGTAGTGTGGAAATAATACAGACTCCATTCAACTGAATTATATTAATGCCAGCATCCTCCTTGCATGAGTCTTTTTTGGAGCCTTTTTCAGCACCCCAGGAATCAATCTCAATACGAAGAAACTGACACTGGGGTCATTCCCTACCTTGGGTCTCACTGAGCATCTGGCTCTGGGCTCCACATCCATATTCATTACCTTAAAATTCCTCCTTTATTCAATTGCCACGAGAGGAAGGGAGCATGGGCTATCACAGCATCGTACAACAAAATGCTGGCCACTCATGGGATGATGCTGGCACCCCTGACAGTTTTACTTTGGAGCCAAAGCTCTGCTAGCCAGGGAAAGGCAGAGGCTATCAACTATATCCTCTCACATAAACATGGCATTTGGGCAAAGTCTCCAAGAGTGATGTGAATAAAACATTTTGATTGCGGTCTTCCCTTCTGTACTGAACAGAACACTGGCAATTTTAGGTACTTTGGCCATGCCTTTACTGCCTCAGCTGTAAAAAAGAATATATTTGTTATCAAAATGTATTTGTTTCATCAAAAGCAAAAATATGATTCAAATTTGAGTTCTTGGGAACCTGACTCGTAGAAATTCAGAGTTCAGTCTCCCCAACCTGTTGTTCAAGCAGATACAGAAAGAAAAGTTCTTGCTTGATTTAGCAAACCAGAGTCTGAAAGGGAATATCCTCACTGCCTGTAAAATAATTCCATGGGATGTAAGTGCCAGGGAGGGAAAATAACTTCAATTAAAATGAACACACACAAATGGAAAAAAAATTAATCTAAATTGCCCAATGGCAATATTAGAACAGAAATCAGAGAGGTTTCCAAAGATCAGGAGAAAAAGGCTTGGAACAGCTACCCAGAAAGGAAAGAAAGCAATAGAAGGATGAATAATAGAAATATGATAGACTCCCAGCTGTTTGTGCATGTTTGTAGTTTGATCAGTCATGGCTGTTGGATGCAGTACCATGTGCCATTCTTGAAATTCCTCATTTACAAAGCAGGTCTGAACACTTCAGCTGAAAATCCAACAACAGTTTATTCACAACTACTTTGTCCAAGACTAAATAGAGTGCATTGGAAATGTACAGGTGCATCGTTATTCTGCCTTACCTGTGCCCAGTTTGTCCTGTCAGTAACATTAAGTAACATCTTGCAAACAATAGCTAATGCAGAGTCTGCTCTCCCATAAGAGACTTAACTCTTCCCCTGCTGTCTGGTGTAATCACCTGGCAAGAGCAATGATGACCTTGCAGGCTTCATCCTGCACTGGACCCTTCAGCTGTGGATGGAATACAGAACCTGTCTGGCCATGGTTGTTTTGCATCTGCTCCCAGCTCCACCACGGTGTCTCCATCAGTCTGCTGAGGCTCTGCTGCTGTAGAGGATCTGTGAGAATCTCAGCTTTGTCTTTCCAACCATGTAAACCACAGAAGCTTGAACCAGCTGTTTAAAGGTATCATGCTCATGTAAAAGCCAATCCCCAGGTATAAAGCCAAGTACATGCTCAAATTCTCTGCCACAGAGTTTAAGATCTACACCAATGTCCAGCCCAAGAGAGCTCTTTGTCCAGTGCAAGGCAATAGTAAACAGCTATTATAATAAATGACTGTGAAACCCATGCTGCTTTCCTTCACAGCACCAGCTGTACCACCAAGGCACTCACTCAATCTCCCTTACCTTTCAAACTCCTCCAATTTTTTTCTCTTTTTCCAGAATACTTTCAAATTAACAAATAAGGCACTGATCTTGCTGCAAGCCAGCTTAGGACAGAAGCAGTCTTCATTTTTTGTAAGCTCTAAAAAGCATCTCTATCCCAAAAGCTCATTATGGACATCACCTAGAGACTTGCTTCTCTCCATGAAAACCAGGTCTCTCTTTTAGCTCCACACATAAATCTCTGCTAGTTCTTTTCCCCTAGTCTATAGCATGGCATTAAGGGAGCTATAGAGACTCCAAATCTACAGTGTCAGGATACACTGCATCAGCAACACGTTTGCTATCTCCATGAGCTAGGAAAGTTGCCAACTTCCACACCATTGATGATATTTCTCAGTGGTGCAAAAAGGCAGGAGATCTCACTTGTGTATCTTGTAGCAGAGATTTGAGAAAGATTTCAGGTTATATGAACTTTTATTCCAGTTTTATAGGGGCCAGTGGGAAGATGCTCAATGTATCAATGTATCAATGCAGGTAAGTACTGCCAGGACCCATTTACAGACTCAATAGTCTGGGCTCTTATTATATTGTCAAAATGATTTCAGACAGGGTGCTGGCTTGGGCCAGTGAACCTTCTTGGGTCATCCCAGACAGTCTGGCACTCAATGCAACCAAAGACCCTTTCCAGTACCCACTTTTGCTGCAGCAGCCCTTCTCTGTCCTGCAGACTGGAAGAGCTCAGGATTGTGGAGATGCAGGACAGCTTTGTGTGGCATCACTCACCTCCACTGGAGGCCCATCTGCATTTTAATAAAACACTGGATACACTCCTGATTTCAACCTCATCAGTCATCTGACAAGCCAGGCTTGCTACACCTATGCTCTCCTCTGGGGAACTCCTGCTGACTCCAGCAGTGAAACAAGGTACACAGGAGAGATTAGAGAATATGTGAACTGTGTCGCTACAGATGAGCAGAGCATGCTCCAGGTGTCTGGATATGAATGTGGATCTGGTGAGCAAGCTGTCCAGGGAGTACCTAAAATCACTTATGGGCTAAAATAAGCACTGATCTAAAACAATTTATGTTGATGGAGTTAAACTTGGACAACTTGTACTATTATTTATTATTCTTACTGTACCTGTGGCTTAGCATATAGCGAATTCAGAGCAAAATGCCATCAGTTTAGTGGTGCACACACTCAATATAAAATCACAGCCAAGCCTGAGAGAAGCTGCAAACACCCAGGACAATCCCATACAGAAATCAGGAGTTCTTCCTCCTCCACAGCAGCATTGAAATTATATCCACACCACTACCAAAGTAAGGATACACGGAGCTTCAGTGAGGCTGACAGGATAAGGTACACTGCAATACAAAAACTTGATGGTGACAATGCTTTTAATTTTCCGGTTTTTCCACCTAACAGGATTTTAAATATTTTAAGCTTTATTTTTGTTTTTTCCTGTACTCACACAGATACTGCAAAGTATGATCTTCTTCACACTGCCCCTCTGCCTGTGCAAAAGGGAAAAGTTGTTTGACAGCAGCACTTCCAGAGCACATAAGAATGAAAACGAGAAGAGGTGTGTTGCATCCTTGTGCCACAGCATGGAAACTCCAGCAGGAAGCCAGTAGCTGCTGCTGTTGGAGTGCAGACAGGGTGCTGGGGTTACACAGCATCCTCACAAGCAGCACATTGGGATTTTCTGCAACCCCCACGCTGTACCCTAAATGAAGTGTTTCACCCCAAGCCCACCCCACTCCCAACTCCATCACTGATAGGTACCCAGAACCTCCACACAGAGACAATGGGTCGGTGCCACTTTGGGCTTCCTCCTGAACACACACCATTGCTTCAGTGAGCCTGGACAAGCCTGTTGTGCACCCAAGTCCTGCTGGGGCCCAGCTTCAGTCAGTGTTGTGAGGGGGCTGCAAGCACAGCACGACACAGAACAGCAGTGCCAGAGCCCCCGCAGTGAAGGGGGAGCATAACATCCCTGCACACAATGCAACTCTTTGCATTGTAACATAACATCCCTGCACACACTGCAACCTGCAGCTCTTCCCGAAGGACAGTCACAAAATGTTTCCCTGTAGCTCCCTCAAAACATTTGTACACCATCACAAATATATGTGCACCTAAATGTGCACCTAAAGACATATATGATGTGTCTTGAAAATTGTACAGGTGAAACGTAATTGCAGTGACAGACCAGAGAAACTGCTGCCTGCTGGATGACTTTTTATATCAGAATCCTTTTTCTTAGCAAATGGGTCACTTGAAACCAGTGTCAGCCTCAATTCAATTTGTATGAACAGACCTGAGTTCCTACAAGGCAGCTTCTGTTCACACAACTATTTAAGAATAGTCTAGCTGAGTTGTGAAGAAAGGAGAAAGTCCTTCAAAATGGAAATGACAACTATTCCCCTGTCAATTAATTGATTAAAAACTTCCTGATGAGACCATGAAACCATGTCCCAATTAACTAGGGCTGAACCCCACAGTGAGGTCCTTACAACATCCGCTGCAGTTCTAAATTGAGTAGTTCAGTACAATCTATACCAAAAGGAATTCATAATGACTAGACTATCATTTCAAAATGTTATCAGTCTCCTAGTACTAAAAGCTGAGAGAGAGGCCAAAGATTCTTGCCAAGCAGCCAGAAACAATCTGGCATTACAGTTGCAGATACCTTAGAGGAGAGCCTGAGTCCCGTAGTGGTGGCATCCCTTTCTCTCTCATTAGCATTCTGCTTGGTGTCTCTGAGAGACAAAGTTGGAGAATCCGGACAGACAGATCCCTCCACTTCTGCTGCTCCACAAGCAGACTTAAGGGCAGGCAGAAAGCACTCCAGGCAATTCACCCTTGCCTTCTCTGGGCCCCAGCCCTCAGCTCCAGGTACCACAGCAGCAGAGGCTGGAGGGATACAGTGGCCAAGTTAACCTGGTAACTTTGATATCATGACTATGGCTCTAGCCTGGAAATCAGTTGCCTACTTCTCTGGCCAGTTTTGTTCTGCTTGGCTCAAGTCAGAGTTGTTCTGATGCTATTCCTGAGATATATTCAGGTTATGAGGAGGAAACAAGAACTCTCCTGTTTAACACCTTGGTGACAAGAGGCAAAAGCAGCTTTATCCCCCTACACAGACACCTCGGAGGCAAAGTGCTGAAGCCCTCCAGCATCTCTACATCAGCAGAGCCCGAGGACGAGCCCTTGGACTGACGTGGGCCCCCACAGCTGGCAGGAGGAGAAGCAGCAGCAAAGGGGCTTTCCCTGGGCATCCTTCCAGCTGCGCTTCGCAGGCTGCCCGTGGGGGTTATCCTGGGGAGAAGGCTGGATGCGAAGGCGCATCCCCCGTAGGGAGCCTTCCCGCGGGCGGGGCAGCGCTGCATCCCGCTCCGCTCCGGGCCGAGGGACACGGGGGCCGGCAGGGGGATGTGCTCAGCGGGCGGGCGGGCAGCGGAAAGTTTTTCTACTCCAGAAGAATGGCCCTTTTGAAGCCCTTCTGCCCCACTGCACACTGCTAAGCGAAGCCAATCCCCGGCGCCCGGAGGCGCAAAATCCCCTTCGAAGAAGAAAAACTCAGTACCCCCCACCCCCGATTACACACACACGGGGTGGGGGGGGAAAGGAAAAAAAAGGGGGAGAGCGGGGAAATAAGGAAAGCACGGAGGAGCCGCCCCCGCCCGCGGTACTCACGCTGCTGTTGTGGCCGGACCAGTGCACCATGGCCTGGTTGTGCGCCGAGTCTCCGGCCAGGGCGAAGGTGGTGCTGGCCAGCCGCAGCTCCTCCAGGCCGAAGCGGGCGGCGCCGCCGTCCCCCGGCTCCCGCCCCGCGGCACCGCCCGGGCCCGGCCCCGGCCCCGCCGAGCCCCGCGGGCTGCGGCCCCAGCGCCGCCGCTCCCAGCCCGCCGGCACCGGGCCCCGCAGGGCTCGCTGCTCCGCCCGAGCCGCCGCTGCCGCTCGGGGACGGCGCTCCCCGGCCACTTTCTCTGCCACTCGCCGTGTCTCCCAGCCGCCGAACTGCAGCCCCGCGGGAGCAGGGGCGATGGTCGCTCGCAGCCCGGCATCGTCCGTCCCGGCCTCTTGCCCTCTCTCACCTCCCTTCTCCCCCAGGAACCTCCTTTGCTCCTTTTCTCCTCTGTCGGTCCTCAAGTGAATCAGTAATCCCTGCTGCGGCTGCTGCTGCGGCTGCACCTGGGAACGGCAGGATCTGCAAGTTATTTCTGCACCGCTAAAGCCATAAGTGAAGAGGAAAAGCCATGTCCAGTACAGGAGAGCAACGTGCCAGGCTGGGTGCCAGCCAGCAACTTTTTCCATCGCTGCCGACTGCTGATGAGTGCGAGGGAGAAAGAGCAAGAAGGAGAGCGCAGGAGCGAGGAGCCGGGCGCTGCCGATTCAGCCGCCGCGGGGTAAACACGGCGAGAACTCCACGTAAAGTTTCAGACTCTTCTGTGCTAGATGCAGCCGAGGGGATACAGGAGATTACTTTCTTCCCACGTCTTTTTTCCCTTTCTTGTTTCCTTTTTCTTCTTTTGCACTTTTTCCTTTTGTCTCTTTTTCCCCCCGTCTTTTTTCCTTTTTTTTTTTTTTTTTTTTTCCCCCCAAGACTGGTGTTGCTGATCAGGCTTGTGATGGAAGGCAAAGCCACAACCACACGGGGGAGGAGCTGATTTGAAATCAGAGAGAGAGGGAGAGAGAGAGGAGCAAATCCTGGCTGGTGATTTCTGCCGGCTGCCTCTCTGGAAGTCGCAGCTCGCTCCTCTCCCGCTCGCTCTCTCTCTGCTCCCTCTCACTTCGCCGCTTCTGCATCACACTCCTCCCGCAGCCAGGACGCCCCGTGCCTGTGTCGTGAGTGGCTGGCTGCTCACTCCCCCTCTCTCACACGCTCCAAAGACGGACTTACCCCAACTTTTAAACTCGTATCATCCGATCCCTTCCTCCCTGCGTTTCCCATCAGTTCAAACCCCTACAGCCTGCTCCCCAGCATACTGAAACCTCCACACATGGACTGGAAGCAGATGCGCAAAGTGAAGGAACAGTACATGCGTGCGCGTATAGTCTTCCCAGAGGAAATGTTTAAATTCGATTAATTAAGTGGCCTTAATGTCTGAGCAGGCTCTGAAATAACCCTTTCTTTCTCTCTCCTCCCGTGACTGATGTAAGTGCGCTGGAGTTGCTCAGAACAGGCACCTGTGCTTGGTTTCACAGAGGGAAAGTCGCATTTCTACCCCTCTGTTCCCTCCTCCGCTTGTGCTTCACTGTACTGTCGTTTACAGTAGCTGCTGATGCTTAAATAAATCACTCATGCACGGCAAAGATGCACCACATAAATGCTGATGGAGACAGGGACAAGCTTTTGGAAATGAAATGACAGCATTTGGAGAGGGAGATTCCCCTCCAGTGGTTTATCAGCAGGAAAAAAAAAACCACCCTTTGTTGCTCTAGCTGTCTGTCAGGCTTTTAAGACCAGGGATTTCTCCCGCAGGAGCCGTGCTCCTCTCTCAGTATTTGTCCTCCCCACAGGGGGAGCAGTGGTGGCCGGAGGAGATCACCGAACGCTGCCTGCAGAGCTCTGCTGGTGACAGGAGCTGCTGGTCCCTGAGCAAACAGCGCTGTTGGTTACTGCCTGCACAGCAGGACAGGGCCCTGAGCTTTGACAGGCACTTCCCACGGGCATTAAAACTGGAGGGAATTAAAAGCTGTTCCACTGGAATTTTATTCCATCCCCATCTGCCTGCTATCACTTATTCCAATTTGATTTACGGGAGAGTTTATTTTTTAATTAATATTTTTAACATTTCCTTCCTGACACGGAAGACCTTATTGATTTCTTTTCTTTTTTTTTTTTTTTTTTTTGGCAGGGCTTTTCAGAAAATGATTTACAGATTTGTTCCACATTCTTCTAGAGATTTCACTCAAATGCTCACTGGTGACACGTCTTGGAATATTAGCACAAGACCAGAGGTGAAGGGAGACTCACAGTAATTCAGGCTGGGCATAACTTCATGCTGCTTACAACAATGATGGATTGTCTGCAATGTAACCACCTGACCTCAGCTAAATCTACCAATTAACTGCATACCTGTTTCCACATCTCCAAGCTAAATGGTTACTATTAGTTACAGCCTGCCGGGTAATAACAGAAATAAAAACGCACGCTTAAACAGGTCCTTTGCTAAGCCCAAAGCTCCTCACAAAGGCCACTTTTGTTGTATAAATGGAGGAAACTGAGTCACAGTATCATCAGCAAAGTAGTAATGATTGGAGGTGGAGCTGCCTTATTATCAGCCCAATCTTTTGTCTTCTATACAACAGATTGACCAGGTGTATCTATCCCAGAGGATCAACTGAAAAGCATCACCTTCCCAGCACAAGTCTCTTAAGGAGCCTTTAATCTAAAGGAATGAAGTTCAGGGATGGGTAGGTGAGACAGAAAAAGAACTTGGAAGAAGGAAATTAGTAAGAGGTCAGAGGGAATTTCTCTTGGGATCGTAATAGAGATTTGCATGCCAATGAGTGGCTAAGGCTAAGGAGAGAAACAATCTAGCTTTCTCGTTTAGGCAGATGATTATCTCTGGGTTGTGATGAGTGGCAAGTGAGTGATGTGGATGTGCCTGGTGGAGCACACCTGTGAACACACTACACCCACAGAGCTCTTCAGCAAATGCACAAGAAGTCATGGAGGGAAAATACTGGATCCAGCTTGAGGACCACAGACACATTTTCCAGCACAGACCTTGTTGTGGGTGGATACAGGACAGGCACATACAGTGTGAGCCTTCCCCTGAGCCCTGTTTTCAGGAATTATCAGTTCAGGAGATCCCAACAGCAACAGAAGCTGCACCTGATCCCTTATTTCTAAAAAGTAATAATGTAGAAGGACTTTTAATGGACCTGCCTTCCCAAAATTTGTCTTATCTGTATTTATACTCTAGGTGTCTGAGACAAGCTGTGATAGTCAAGCTTACAATCTGATTATGTGTACTTTTGAATACTCATAGTCTGCACTTATCTGAGAGAGACATTTTAAATCCCTGTAATCTAATCTTCCTGCCAGCCATCTTTTTGCCACGGATGATGTGATGATTGAGCCGTCAGAGATAAGAAACTGGAGCCTTTGGCACAAAAGGATAATCCCCTGTCCTTTGATGTAAGGGATAGCTTTCTTCGTTGGGAGCAGGGACTGAGATCCTACACTCAGACAAAAAGAAGCTGGTGTGATGTGGCCGAACTCCATGGCTGTGCCCATGAGAAAGGAAAGGCTGCACTCATGGGTACCCAGACCTGAGGCACCACCTGATCTGATATTTCAGTAGCACATGCCCAGCTCTAGCATCTGGTGAGGTGTTTTCCATGAGAGCTGCTACACTGCCCGGTCAGGAGACTTTCTTCTGTTTCACATGGCCAATATTGCCTGGGGAGGGGGATACGAGCAAGCCATGGGAGCCATGGAACAGGAGGCAATCGTTAGCAATATAAAACATGGTACTGTGAGAGCAAATTAAAATTGCAGGTTTTAGCTGGCCTCTTCAACCTCTGCCTCTGTCAGGATGAGCAGTGGCAGAGGGTTTTCCTCTGCACCAAGAGGAACTAACTCAAAGGCAGAGATCTGTACATACATGAGAGTGTTGGGGGTCAGGAAGAACAAGCTGGAGTTGAGTGAAGGGAGTAGGTACCAGTTCTAGGTATGTGTTGCAGTGCAGCAAGAATCTTCCTCAGGATTTATATAGCCTTGAGAAGAGAAGCAGGAACAGCATGAAACGTAGATGAGTACACAAATCTTCACTTAGGACTGGGCAGGTTCTGAGACAGGTGGAAATATGGGCTTGGTCAAGGACATAAATCCTTATGACAGTGATTGCAATAATCTGCCATCTGCAGGAATCCTTTCCCCTGGAGTGTTTCATGCTCGCAATCAGAGACTACTTGTGAAAAATGTGGTCTTGAGAGACTTCCTGGCTCCACAGTATTCCTATCTCCTGAAACATGCTAGACAATGTACCCTGCGTGATGGAAGCACCTCAGGGAGTGTGCCAACACTGCCTGTACTGTGATGGAGTAGGAAGGGAGAAAAAGAAATGCAAGAGGATACAGAGAAGGAAACAGAATTCAGTGGGCTTAACCAGCTGAGTTTTTAATATAAGGCAGGGGCATAAATAGCCTGGCCTTTTGTGAATCTGAATGTCTTTTAGGCAAAAGAGTATAATCTTTCCCTAGTAAATATTTGTATAATCAGGATTTTGTGAATCTACACTCATTTTAAATCATGAGTTGTCTCAGAGAAGATTGTGTAATGAAGGGAGACCAAGAAGAACACTGCTCCATTGATTCCTATCAAGCCATGGGGAGTGATGAATACTGTAGTTTGACATTACACATAATTCCCCCAAATGGAATCTCTGTTAAAAATAAAAAAATAGAAATCAGGATACAACAGGTCTTGTTGCAGTTTCTCTTAGCAGGACAAAAATACTTTCAGCTGTAAATATCACAAGAAGATTTTTTTCTTTTTTTTTTCCATATAGGGTTTGAATGCTTCATTCTTCAAATAAAATAGGCACTCATTATATATATCAAACCAACTATTTCCAAGTGCTTCTTATTTCACTGAACAAATGGAAATTATTTAGCCATATGGTTTATTTTGTAGCAATAGGTAGATAATTGTTACATAGGTGTTATTATAAATAAATCTTGTAACTTATACTGGGGCCATGCATTTGACAAAAAAATGACCAATACATTTGAAAAAAATCTGCAACTGAAAGAAAATATCTATCTTCTTCCCACTAAGTTTCATTTCCCTCCCTCAGACTATTTTTGGAAAGGTGACTGAACTGTTAATTTTTGACACTAATAATTCCTCTACATTAATTAACATGGAATCTCTGCATTGTTATTCCACACAATCAAACCCCAACCCAGTGCTATCCTAAAATTAGGCTGTTGCAGCTTTTAACAGGGGCTCCTATTCATCTGCAAATGTGTTGCGATTTTGCTTTAGTTGCCATAAATATTAACAGCCAGGGCTTTTTGTTCTTTTACTCCCTCTTGCTGCAGCCTGTTGCAAAAACTGAAGTTTAAAGTAATCTGAAGAAAAGTGCAAGACTTTGATACTTTATAACTTAGAGAGGTATTTTGCTTTGCTTAATCCTCAGCTTGGGGGTTCATCCATTCATTTATCTGGCAAGCAGGCTGGGTGGTGAGCAGATTCAGTCAGTGGGATTGCCTCCAGGTACAGGAAGGTGCTCAACCAATACCTGGTTGCAGTTTTTCTCAAATCCTGTTTATTTTGAAATATCTAGTCATGCTTATTAGCAGTTCTCTCTGAGGACAGTCTGGATTTTCTCCTCTGGAAATTCTCTTATGTAATTCCTCTGCTTCATGTTCGTTTCTGGATCCAGAGCATTTTCACACCATCCAACCAACCACAAATGGGACAGCAAACCCCACACTCATGGCACAGGGTCTGCATTTTTCTCTCTGGGTTCAGACCTCCTTCCTGCTCTTACAGCTGCAGGTATTTCCTGGGCCAGCTGTGCCCAGGTGATAAACCAAGGTTTGCCATGGGAGGAAGGGATCATGTTACCCTCTCCAGATGAGCTCGTACTCCCAGTTCAGTGCTGCTGAAGCAATACTCATGTGACTGCACAGCTACCATGTCCATGCTGGTGTTGAATCCTGCACTCTTTGCCATAATCCTGGGACTGAATCCTGTTTCTTCTCTGTGACTTCTGCTCCTCTGTGCTGGTCTTGAACTTCACCGTTGCCGTGATCTTCTCCCCTTGTTGTCTGGACACATCCATCCATTGCCACCCTGTGCTCCTGAATGTTGCTCCCCTGTCAGGGATTACCATGGGATTTAGGAGCAAAAAAAACAACACAGACCACAACACAGTGGATGAGAAAATCTGCTGCTTGAAATTCCCAGCTGACATTCTCTCTTGATCAGCTTTTGCAACCTAAGAAACCTGGAAAGCTGCCCTTGCAAGCTGGTCTTAGATTCTGCTGGGTTTCATAGTTGGTTGAGTGTGAAGCAGAATTGCAAGAACTGCACTTACATCAGGACTGCACATACTCAGCTGGTGCTGTGAGCCTGCAGCTGAGGAGAAAACCTAGCTGGAGCTCACAGATAGAATGAGCTGTATTATAACAACTTTGAAACTAGTAAACATTGCAAAAAGGAGGAAGCCTGAGGTGTATCTTGTAGTCAACTCATTCACCAGTGCC
Source organism: Sturnus vulgaris (assembly GCF_052056855.1). NCBI lineage: Eukaryota > Metazoa > Chordata > Aves > Passeriformes > Sturnidae > Sturnus > Sturnus vulgaris. Next base: position 27,901,889 of record NC_142250.1, read on the forward strand.
AGTATGAATGATAACCACAGGGATGACCCAGCAATTGTCACATTTCATCCTGACTGTTTTAATGCAACCCCATAATACCCAGAAGGTTTTTGCCATCAATAACTAAAATATATGCTGTGAACACTTCCAACCACGTGAAAGGCAAGAATGGAACCAGGAAAAATGAGAATGAACTTAGCAAGTCATGCTTGACCAACCTGATGGTCTTCAGCTACTAAACAGCTGACAATTGTAACAGTGGCTCCAACAGAGTCTCATGGTAAACTGAGGACTTATGGGCAGGTTGGAGCAATTGGCAGAGCTGTGGAAGTTGGCTGCATTGCAACTCTCAGCAAATGAGAATTAATGGGCTAGAAAATGTCTGGGGGTTGCATTGGGGTTTCTCTTTGCAAATAAGGCAAACTTCATATTCTAATGTAATGCTACCACCAGTGGTGGCACTCACTGCCAAACAAAAACTGGGCACTGTTGTATTATAACATCCCAAATTCGGCCATAGTAGAAAAACTGGCCATTACCTGACTCTCTCTGTTGTTCCTGTGGGCATGTAACTATTCTGTATCTGACTCTCAGCAAGTTCTTTTCTCTTCTTTTTGTTATGTGGACATGCAAACTGCAATCTTCCCTTTCCCTGACCAACAGAGGGTCTTTTATTCACAATCATTTGCAGCTATTTGCAATCATCTGCAAGTGGCTTATCTGTGTCCACCGAGTCATTTTCATTCCATCATCTTCGAGCCCTTTCCAGTTTCTCAGGAGAATCGTGGCTGCTGGATGCCTCTGATTATCTTGCAACCTTGCAAATCTGAAATTTGCAGCAGACTGATCAAGTGCAGATAATAGTTTCCTGTGAACAATAAATATCAGTCAGAGCCTGACTAACCTTCCACAGAGTCAGGATACTTCTATAACATAAATCTTAAAAGCCTAAAAGGCATAAAAATAATTCGTATTTTCTTCCTTTTCCAGAGAATACTCAACTTTTGTCATCACCGGAGAAGTTCGCCTGACATTCTCTCAGCGCTGGGTTTATCTGCATTGACAAGACAATAAAAATTCTTGTCTATCACTCTACTGCCATCACCTTTGGCTTCTGCACTTGGTTGTGGAAGAATTTAATGGAGGTAAGAGAATAATGATGAAGAGAAAAAGATTACAAACTTAATGGCCTGTGAATGGTGTTTATAGTTTGTCATCGTTACAGATGGTGTTTTCTTGCTTGTGCACCTTGCTTGATTTCTCTTAGCCAGAAGTGTTGATGAAGTAGAAGTTCCAGGTACAACTAAAGATAAAATTCCTAATAGAAGAAAGAAACCTTTTTACTTTAAACTGCCTTTTTACTGCAAGAAAAGTAAAAAATATATGAAAAAAATGAGAACCCTTGAGGCTGATGGAAGATGTGAGCTTGCTCATTGACAGTATTTTATTTCAGACCTGAAAAAACGATCAGAAAAAATTTTCTGTGAGGCAACTCTCTCCTGCTTCACTGATGCATCGTTTTCTTCAGTCATGGTCAGAAATCCTTTTCTGGAGACAGTTACATCACTCACAGGTCAACCAGCAGAGCTTTCCATGGTACACAATCAGGAGAGAGGAATCTGGTCATCAATTAAACCTATTCTCATTAATTCAGGCATTTCTGCCTAAAGCAAGGTAGAGGATACTCACATGAATTTTGCTGCTGGATGATAAGGAGTGCAGACACCCACATCTGAGCAGCACAGTGCATAGTCAGAGACACCATTCCCATTGGGGCAGCTGCTTGGAAAAGTTAATGTTTTCATAGGATTTATCTGGCCAGAATTCAAGGCAGATGAAAAGGGGGAATCTTCCTCTCACCTTTTGTCCCTCCAGCCTGGCAGCTCCTTCAGCAGCTTCTCAGATCCTGGCGTCCAGCTATGACTTTGCAGCTTGGTGGGACAGGGAGAGAGGCACCCCTAAGGAGGGAAGAAGAAACAGTCATGAGAGACAGCCTGTCAGTCCCACCCTTGGTGAGAAACTTCCAGAAGGAAGGATTGGGAATGGGTAGTGGAAAATCAGGAGAAAATGCTGAGGAAATCTGCATTTATTTGTTACCAATCTTTCCATCATAAATCACGTAGTGTATTTTAGGCTCCTGATGTCGTGGGTTTATATAAGATTATAAACATTCTTCCTTTGTTTTATTTTATTTCTTAAAAAATAAAATAATAATAAAAAGAAGGAACTAGTCCTCTTAACTGTGGAGAACAGTATGAAGACAAAGCTCCTATTTGCTCTAAATCTAATCGGAAGTGTTCCAACACAAAAAACAGAGCCAAAGCAGTAAAATTAAAATATTCCACTTGAGCACTTCAGAAAGGAAGAGTTTCTTTTTTTCTCTTTATTTTTTTCCCCTTTAAAAATAGTCTGTGGAGTTATTTTTGCCAGCCAAAAAGGCTGGCATTTTAAAAAAATGTGTATACTTAAAACAAATAAATTTATCAGTAGATACATAAAAGGGAAACAAAAAATATTTTTCTAGCTGGACAATCTGCTACAATCACCTTGAAATTAATATTAGATTTCTGAATCTCTTTGGTTCCTTTTTTCAGCTGCATTGTCAAAACCAGTTATTAGTATGATTTAAATTAATTGAGATGTTTTCCAGAACACCTTGCAATATAATTTCTTTCCATAAATTTGGTACTAGATTTTTTTCTTGCCCACAGCTCTTAGTAAATCATATAGGACATCTGTAGGGGTAGCACCTGAAAGATTAAAGCTTATATACAAGTATTTGTTTCTGGTAAATAGGACACTGATAATGTAATGTTAGGGTTAAATTTGATATTAGGTATAAAAAGACTCCATAAAGTAATTTCAAAAAAGTTTAAAATTATGTCGGATTTTGATCAAAACCTTGAGCAATAAAGAGAAAGAAATCCCCTCATCATCAATAAAAAACCCTTTCATCTAGAAGAATGAGATTTATTAAAAAAAGGGTGATGAAAAAACAATAACTCTGTCAGTTTAATACATGTATACACACACAAAGGTCAATAAATAGCCCAAGTAATGGAAGGAACTCATAAGCCATGCTTCTGCTGATTTCATTGCAAGCATTTCCTGAAATTACATTTATTTTTGTGAGTATTGTTGCTTGGAAATCTCTGTGTATTTAATATCTATTCTCCCATCAAGAAAGCTTAGGGGAAAAACTCCATTTGCATGTATTTTCATGCAATTAATAATAATTCAGGGTTTGTGCTTTTTTTATGCCAAAACTGTGCTTGCCAGTGTTTGCAGCCCTCCAAATGCATATATTAGTCCAAATCTCAATTGCCCTGATTTTCTCCTCTGTTTGAAACAATGCTTGTTCAAAAAGATATTTAGTGTGCTTCTCTTTTATCTTCATTCAATCCAGAGTAGTTTTTAACATTTTTATCCAGACTCCTTGATATTCTGTTTCAAAATGCCTTCAATTTTCCAGTCTGACCAAGTCTCCGTGTGCATTTCGGTTCCTTTATGCCTGATTGCAGCCAGTGGGAGTCTCTTCATTGATTTCAATGGAATTTGGATCAAGTTCGTTTGCAGCATGACTTACATGTGTTTGCTGTCATGGAATAAGACAGCTCTCAGGGCAGCAGCATCCAGGGAACTTGAGAGAACAAGGAATAAATTCAGGGTCTCTGATCTTGCTTGGGAGGAACTTAAGCAAGTTCTGGTTTATTAGTGGTGACTGCCCTAAATAACACATCTTGAGTGTCTGCCCTTTAACTGCAGTAAAAGATTCTTTTCTGACTCACGCTCTCCCAGTAGTCAGCTCATTTTAATATTTTTTATGGTACCTTTGTCTTCTGCAAGATTTCCTTCTCATGATTTCAAATACTCATTGACACACTGGGTATTTTGGTGTTTTCAACATCTGTTGACTCTTTGAGGTTCAAACTCTACATCTTTTATAGTTTGGTTCTTTTTTCACTTTCCAAAAGATGTAAAAAATTTAAAATCATGGCATGGAGCCGGATTATTTTTTTTGTTTTGTTTTTTTCTGTTTTGTTTTGTTTTGTCGTGTAGGTGCATCATTCTGCACAATCTTATTTTGTCTTTGTTGTTGTTGTTTTTGCCAGACAACATAATTATCTTGATTGGTGGGTGGCCAACAAAGTTTTAATTAGATCCAGGGGGATTTGATCAGGACTATGTATTAAAAAAAATGCAAAACAACATTGCTAGAATTATTGTTTATTTATGTTGTGAGGCATCCTCTGTAAAATATGACGTTGCCTCTTTGTGTTTCCAGTTCTGCCCTCTCTTCTCCTGCCTTGCTCTTTCCCTTACTTCACAGGGAATGGTGAGCTGGCATTAACATCCTCACACTGAGCCAGCCCTGCCAAGCTGCTGCTGCTAGAAAATGTCCAGCAGCTCAGCCCCTGCCAAACAGAGCCATTGATCCTGCAGCTTGTGGCAGTTCAAAGGAGCACAGGATGCATCTCCAGCTTTGTGGAAGGGCTGACAAGTGATTTGGGGCAGGAGATTGGCATGGACATCAGTGAGCAGCACTGAAGGCAGGGAGGGGACTGCACTCAGATCTTTCTGGCTGGTTATAGTTATTAGCTTTTGACTGGAAAAGGGCTGTTTCTTATTTATTCAGTAATCTAAAAATATCCTGGTAATGAATTAACCTGAACAGGGGGAGGGGGACAAAAACCACGCATATTGATTTTCTAAAAACAGGCAGGAATGCTGTTATTTTCTAATTAACGTTCAGCATTAGAGAACAATCCAGCTGGAAAGAACCAACTAAGCAATTCCAAGCTTTGTTGCTTTCTGCACTTTTTCTAGTGATATTTTTCTCATTTAACTTCTTAAAAAAGAAAGACCCTAGTAACAATTTAGGCCATTTCTTTGACTGATGGGGATTAACTTGTTGTGGACTCCAGTGGTGTGTCCGTGGAGTAACTATGGTCCAAATCCAACTGTTCCTGCTGAATCAGAAGGCACGTTCATCTAATAAAGGCTGACCCTTCTCCAGCCCTGGAGAAAAGTGTGAGATAAGCCATCTGAATGCTATATTCATGATAAGGAAGCTCCTCTATAAAACTGAGAGCAGGTCTGGGTTTCTGATGATACTGGTGATGAGCTCCAGTGTGATTCTGGCCGAGTCACCCTTTTATTTCCACTTCTCTGTTTTATTCTGTCTAGTAGTGTGCATGGCTCTTCCTTCTTATGGCTTAGCATACTCAAGGCTCACAGATTCAATAGTAAACAATGAGTAGAAATGATACCATCAGATCCAGTCCCCTTTAGTGGGCACTGAGTGCATGTTCCCAGCTGAATGCTGTGACCAGGAGCAGCCTCCACCACAAACCCAAGTGGCAGCTCGGGGCTCTCCACTGGATGCTGCAACTCGTGTTATGCACCCAGAGCAACGAGCACTGATAACAGGGAAGAGATTGGAAGCAGGGAAATCACCCTTTTCTGAGTAAACATGTGCACACACAGGTCAACGTACATTTACATAAATTGAGAGCCTTGCTTTTTAAACAGGTTTCTGAGGTTCTATCTGAGTTTTCAAGTTTTCTATGCTTCCTGAATTTTTATTTTGCTCTCTTGCAAGTTGCCCTTTTCAAATTATTAACTTGTGCAAGGGTGAATTCTACTGAGTTTAAGCAACAGCAGAGGTTGTCTGGCGAACAGCATATGCTGTATTTCCATGTAATTTGTTCTTTTTTCCCCAAATGCTATGGGGAATCTGGCTGCAGAAAGTCCATATTGGGACTTTACCTGGTAAACAAGTTGTGAAACAAGTGCTGAAATAGAATTCAGCTTTTGTATATCTTGGACTTGGCAAGGTATTTGGAAAAACTTCAAGCACCCATTACTACTATACTGAGACAGAAATCTTGCCAGATATTTCTGAACAGTTTTGCATAAATTTCAATATATATGTTCTTATTTAGCAAATGTTTATTTAGCTATCACTGTAGGTTTCCTTTAAAGGTCTAGGAAGGGCCCAGGGAGAGAGACAAAACCAGCAGCTTTTGCTGAGGAGTGATATGCCCCACAGCCATACTGTGTGTTTAGAGTCTGGAGACAAATTTTAGGGCCTGGATTTATTTATAGTGTTTAATAGATGCTTTGATAATTATTTGCATGGGAATGGAAAACAAATTCTCCAGATTAAAAACCATAAAAAAGCTTGTTTGGATTAGCATGATCAACCAAAAGCATCCATTTGATTCTTGGTGTATATATAATTTACGGAGCTGCAAAATAAACACACTCTACTGTTCCTCTGTTGAAGGCTCCAGCTGTAAATATTTCATTACTTTAAAAATGTATTGCTATTTGATTGGTCTTTTAATATTCAGCAGAATCAAGTTTTAAGAAATAAAATAAAATAAAATAAAATAAAATAAAATAAAATAAAATAAAATAAAATAAAATAAAATAAAATAAAATAATTAAATATACTTTCTGTTTACTGGAGAACCTTTTTCATAAAATTTCAATTGGGTGAAAATTGCTGTTCCACCTGTTGGGTGCCAGCAGAATTGTCCCACAAGTAAGTAGGGGGGTTTTTATTGGCTTTGAAGGCATAATCAACCCCTGCTCTTATGAGTGCAGCTGTAATCACATCATGACCTGGTCTGTCTCCCCCTGTCCTGCTTGCAGTTCATCATCACCTCTAAGGAAAACAGGTCTGCTCCTCATTGTATTCCTCACAAGGGGACAAAGACTAGATGAGGAAAGGGGGAAATTCATCAGGCAAACAGAAACATCATCCACAACAGGAGAGAGAAGCAGAGCACAGACTCCCTCTGTTCATAAAGTACTGAAAATAGTCACCAGCAGCCTGGGAACAAAGACTTGTGACAAAGGCTGGGAGTTTCATGGCACAAAGGTCCCATGGGGCCATTCTAGAAAGACAGGCAATGCCCTGGTGACACCAGCATTGGAGCTGTTCTCTATACAACCAGGACACTTCTGGTGATCTTCCTGCCTTGCTTGAGATGGACAAAACCCATGCTTTTGTAGAGGATTTCAGGATGGTTTCTTCCTGACTTTGAAGAAGAAAAAAGAAGGAATTCTTTGGTGGGTTTCTATTATTGGAGTGCTTTTTCTGGGGGAAAAAAAAAAACCAAACCAAACAATCCTGAGGTGTTTGAGAAATAATTTGATAGTGTTGGGGTGATTATTTTTTATTCAAGGATTGATGGATTTTGCTGTCAAAAACCTGACACTATAAGAACAGAATTAAATATGAGTGCATAGATACATAGGAAGATTTTTCTTCTCTGTGTGATATACCAAAGCCACAAATAATCACACATCTGTAAGGAACCCCTTTGCTGCCCATGTAGAACTTTGGCACCAACTATTCCACTTCTCCAGGATACATCCCCATAAAACAAACAGTTTGCCTGAACATCATGAAGTACCATTTTTTTCAATTTATTATTGTGCTTCTTGAAATTCTTTAGGAGCCCCAAACAGAACATTAAACAAAGACTGCAGTGCCTTCCTATAAAAAGTTACAGTCTGAATTATCCAAGTGTTAAGAGAATTTAGCCTGTACACAGAGGAGTTGAAAGCCATCCAGCACTAAATCAGTGTAAATTACGTGGCTGGAACAAAACTTCACACCAAAAAATTGCAGGATTAAGCCTACAGATCACATTGTTAATGTTGGTTATCTTCAGAACATGTCAACAGACATCTCCTCTTCCTCCACTGAGCATTTAGACAGTAAAACACCTGAGAAAGGTGTTGCTTTGCAGATTTGCACTCTTTCCTGTGACTTGGTTTCTCTTTCTATGAGCCCTGAAGAACTGTTTTGGTCGTCAGCCATGAATTACCTTTGCAAAGTAAATTTCTTATGTAGGAACAGCTGCATAGGTTAGAATTTCTAACACTGACATGAGAGTACTTTGTGTCACTTGAAGAGCCATTGAAAACTCTCATGAAATAGTGACATTTCAAAGCAGACTTCTTTTGCAGAAATCTGAAATAACTTCAACCAATTTTACATCTCATCAAAACTCAAAACACAGATACTCTGACTACTGCAATGTCTCACTATTTTATTATTTCTTAACATTATTATAGAGGTTTCAACAAATATTGAGGTGTTAAAATAGTTTTTTTGTTGTTATCAAAATGCATATTGAGTTATAGCAAAAGTTTCGTGCTTGTGGAAAATTACATACAGTCTTCATGTGCACACTCTGAATCCTCAGTTGGAATAATAACCTGAAAATGAGATAAATTTCCCTTATTTGCTCATGTATGCAAATTAGTCACAGAGCACCTGAACTAAAATTATGAACTGACAATATAGATCACATATGGTAGAAGTCATTCAAAATATTAATACATTTATGGAGAGTTTAGAGAGTCTGAAAAAGCTGTCAAGAGAACACCTGCAATGTTGCTTCTATGACCATATCAGGTAATTTATCACCATTTCAGCTACATCCTGTTCACAGCAATGCTCCTTGAAAGTGCTAACATAGAATTCTCAAAAAGGCTGTTATCTGCCTTCTTGGATTCCTCAACTACTGTCTCAAGAGCTGATAGTGCATCACACTGGAGAAGAGTGATGAAAAGAAAGTTGTCATTGCTCTGGCTGCATTCAAGTTCATGTCCAGCTCACACTCCACCACTTCTCCTCCAAGTTCATTTCAGAGATGGTATTTGTTATTTCTGTTCTCTACTGTCCTGTCTACTTCCTCACACCAATAAAGTCTGAGCCTGGGGAAAGAGGTGACTTCATGAGCTGGATGAATGCTCACCTTGTTAGTTACCCCGTGGCACTGCAGACGCCAAGGAAGGAGGATAAGCCGTGGGCAGTCATGCAGGAATTCTTCAGAACACTCTCTAATCTCCAGCACTTTGCAGCTCAAGGACTGCCCAAATCAAACAGGATTCATGTACATGCAGTAATTCTGAGTACATTTCCCTCCATGAAATTGTCCAGCCTCTGTTTGAATCTGCAAACTACATATCCCCAGTGTCCTGATGCAAGGCATTTCATAGCTACACCCTGCCTGAAGAATTACCTCTTTTGGTTTCCCTTGGACATGCCAGTTTCTGACTATTCATGTATCAGATAAACAATAGAACAAGTGGTCCAATCTTGTCTTACTACTCAGGAACATTTCTCTACAAAAAGTTATCCACATCTACTAGAATCTAGCCAAACACTGGCTAAATATGGCATCAAATTAATCAGCATTTCATACACTTCCAGGTGAAAGTTTAGAAAATCCACAGCATTAGTTTTCCACTCCATATCATCCCAATTTCAAGGACATTCATACCCTGTCTTTCTACACAACACTTAGCTAAAGCATGCCTCATTAGCTCACATGCAAGCCTTCATGCCTCCATAACCTAAATTTCTTTTCTCACCTTCCTCAGATGATATTTCTTACCTCATTGTTGAAGCTCAAATTGATTTACTGCCCCCAAACACAATTCAGATGCTCTACGCTTTCCTGGCCCCTTTAAACTCTCCTCAATGGCAACGGGTATGGAAGTGCTGTTCAGGTCCTTGCATTTAACATCATTTGATTCTTCTCTCCCTGTCCTCCATCTCCCTCACCTCCCCTTATTTGTATTCTCATCAGTGTCACATTAAATGCTGTGGAACACGCTTTTAGGGTAATAACAGGCCTGAAGTTTATGAAAAAAAAAAGATTGATATCAGCTTCATAAAACTCACGGGAAGCAATATCTTTTCTGTGCCTTGCCATCCCTTTAACTGCAGCTGCCTTTATACATTGTGGAGGGAGAAAAGAGTTTAAAAAAAAAATAGGAGGAAAAAGGCGATATCTCCAAACAGCAGTGGGATTTTGGAACCTGGTGTGCCATTAATTTCTTTATCGCTTTAACAGCAAGGAAGTTGCACTTGCTTCTTTGTGTATTTCAGTGGTGTGTTCCTTTCAAGGGCTTGGTAATCTTTTTCCTTAAATGTCAGTAGATTCTGAAATGCTCAAGCTTTGTAACCAGTGGTTTATAGCCATCAAACACCAAAAGGGCAGCAGATGAAGAAACTGTCTATTATTGCAGAGAAATTGAATATATGCCAGGTATCAGGATGGAACGTGAAATGAGGCAGTGAAATCAGGCTGGAGTTTTGCACTGCAGCCCAGGCTGGTGGCACCTGGTTCCCTCTGTGAGCCTGCACCATCAGGCTGAATGGTGTCCCTCACCTCTTTATCTGCAAGTGGGTTCTTCTGAATATGAACCCAAAGCCACATTTGGATAGGGTCATACCCACACTGTGCATTATTGGCTTTGACTACAGGACTTATGTGGGATCCACCACTTATTTCAGCAGCAATTCCATCAGATCTCTCTGCTCCAGAGCAGCACCTGTGTCAAACAGAGTCTGCTGCAGCTGCAGGAGGGGAGGGTGGGCTGCAGACCTCACAAAGCTTAAGGACCCTTTTAGGGTTGTACACCAGTTAAACAGCATAAGGCTTTTGAGCAAAACCTCCCTGATTTTATTCCAAGAGACACTGGAGAGGCAAAGGGAGGTACTAGACTGCTCAGCCTTACAGCACCCACAGACACTCTCTCACCTGAAATTGCCCATATGACTTAAAGCAGCATCTCCCATATCTCTGTATCTTTCCGAATCAGTGCCTTAGCAAAACTTTTTTCGAATAATTTCTCTTTCAATGGTCTGTTTTTCTATTCCCAAGTCACAGTTTAACCTTTGGTTTTGCAGGTTGGAAGAGTGACACAAGTACACTTAAGATGAGTAAACCTTTTTCTATTTATTTTTCTTCCCTTTTTTGTTGCAGTCATTTTTTGTAGTTTTTACTCTTGATATTAGATATTAAATTCGACAAAAAGGTAAAAACCACTGCGTTTCAGCTTTCTGCTTCACTGCCTCTAAATATGTGATTTCCCCCATTTTTAATTATTTTTTAGATGCTTCCAATTTAGCAAAACTTGCTAAAATGGACAGATGAGGGGTGGGAGAACCTGAAGAAATAAGCTACCTTGCCAAAACCATCCCACTAATCCCATCAACTAGTCTGTGTTTGCCAGAAGCAATTGCAAAACAACAAACTGGCTTTCTATTTTTAAAATTGGCCAAATTGTCCTGGCTTCGCGTTTCCCTAGTGCCAACAGACAAATTGCTGTAATATAGCTATCCCAGCAGAGGCATGATTCTTAGCTTAGTAAAGTCAGTGGGAGTTTCTGCACAGGCTTTTCTCTGAGCTCTGGAACAGTCCATACAGGCACTTGACCCACAGCCCTTCTCAGGGATAATCCAATAGGTGTCCACTCAGTGCTCAGCATCACAAGATGGAAAGTAAGGAGATGATTTTGAAATCCTGAGTTCAGGTAAAATATTTGTCCATTTCCATCTACATTCTTCTCCTCTCCTCACTTTTTTAGTTTGTTTTTGGTTTTTTTTTTCTGTATAAGGAAAGGATTTTCCAAATGTGTCCAGCTCAGCTATAGGTGATGACTGACCAGACAAAAAGGGAAGGCAGCCAGAAGGTTGCAATGTCAAAGAAATCGACAGAGGATTAATAGCTCTCAAAGAGCTATGTTGTCAGATAATCACTGATTGCAGTCACTGAGTACAGGCCTTTCCCCAGTAATTCCAAGATCAGGCTCATCAAAGCGTGTTCCTAGTCACAAATGTGTAAAAATCGAGTAATTCTCAGAAAAGTGTTAAATAAACACACGTTGCCTGTCCTAAAAGACTTTGGAGAATGATTGAAAAGCTTTTACAAGGATCATAGCTTGCCCTGAAAGGGTAGCACAGCCACAGCTCTTAAGCTAATCATCCTTTGGGTTGCAGAGCAAAAAGACATTGCAGAGCCGAGTTAACTATCAAAAGAAATTGAGTGAAACAGCCCAGACTGACTGACCAGCCTTTGGGTTCAGAGCAGGTCCTTCAGTTCTGAAAAGTATTAAAGAATGAAGTATTTCTTCTGCCAGGTAAGAGGACCTCTCAGGGCATAGCACAGGTTGACCCAGTTGAAATGAAATCATTCTACAAATACCATGGAATTGTTATAGGAAGCTAGCAATGCCCCAATCCCAAATCAGATCCAAGCTTTGGAGAAACATGTAAGTAGATTGAATGAACCCTGTTGGTTGGGGAAATATCTCCAAACCAGTGAATTAATATTGCAGAGCAGAGGATTATTCACTGGAAAGCTAAGGGGATTTTGGCTGGGTATATAGCTACTGGATTTAATCTCTAGCCTGTGCTGCCTTTGCTCTCCCAGCCCACCTCCTACAGCTGCTGGGATTTGGCTCCTTCTCTGCTTTACAGTTGAACAGAGTTAGAAGTACATCCAGCAGCACTTGAGGAGCTGCTTGTGGCACTTGATAAACAGCTCTGGATGCAGCATTGTTAATGTGTCTGGAGACGTGCTGAGTGAGGGATGCCTCAGGAGTCACCTCTGTCCCTCAGTGTGCTTCTCTCTGCTTGGATATCAGGGCTGCATTCGTCTGGAGTCAGAGGCAACGGCTGGTAAATAACAAGAAGTATCAAGAGGGAGCAGATGAGGGGAAGAGACACAATTTACTGAATAATAATGCCAGAATTCAATGCACCAGAGCACTTTGATTTAGCTGTTTCAGGGACTGGCAGCCCACAAAGCAGCACTTCACCTGCAGTAAGAACACTGCAAATCTGAGTAAGGACAGGGAGAAAGTGTACAGATCATATCCTGGGACATGGAGCAGGCAAATATTTAAACCCTTAGCCAACTGCTTCTCAAAGCCATCCTTCTCCTGCCACTGCAGTCCCTTCCATCACTGCTATTTATCTGAAAATGGAGACAGTAAAAGCAGCTGTAAGGAAGATGAAGTTTGCTTGGTCTTTGGTTCATTGACAGTGGCCAGAAACAGCTGCAGCAATCTCATATTGCTCCCAGCTTGATGGGAGGAACATGGGGAGACTTGGAAGTTCAGCAATTCTGAGTATGGACAAGAAAACAGTTTTGTCAAGGAAAATGTTGAAAATCACTGTAATAGATGTTCTTTCTATCTAAAATATGAGTTTGGTCATCCTGAAGCAGGGTGGCTGGATGCAGTCCCAAATGGCTACCAAAGCACTTGAACCCAATATGTGGGCATTTAGCTGCAAAGATGGTCAAAAGAGCCTGTGAAGGCAGCACAAACAAATTCTTAATACCCAGCTGTTCCCATGAAAGCTTTTGCAATTATTGCAGCTCAATATCAAACTCTACTGACTGCAAGCAATTCTTACTTTTAGACATTTCTACTCTTCACTTCCTGAGGACAGAAACACTCTCAGCCTTTTTACTGTTCTACAAGGAGGCTTGAGCAATTAACTTTGTTTTACCACTCAGTTCAGAGTGGGTGAAGATTTTAGATATAAACTGAAGGAGCATCCATGGATGCAATGAAAAGCACAGATCCTTTCATGATTCACTTTGGTGACCTTGTTCTCTCTCCCTGTTTCACCTTTCAAAGATATTTCAACTCTGAAATCTATTGTGTTTCCTCTTCTCTCCCGATTCCACCCTGGCTTTTAAGGTTCTCTCTGCCCTGATTTTATCTCTGGTGCTGTACATCACGTATGTGCTGTTAGCATTGCCACAGAGGTCACAATTTTTCACCAGCTCATAAAGACACACACTTAGATGCAATCCAGTAGGAGCCCAGTTCTACAGACATGGAATGAACAGGAAAATACTTTTGGTTCATGTGAATTTATAAATCACACCCAGAATCCTGCATTTCCATTGCAGAACATCTACATTACTTTTTTTGAGTATTGTGTGTGCATTTGCATATGTATATATATGTACAAATAAACCCCACATGTATATAATATGTATAGATAGAAGTACACACACACTGTGCATGTTGAAATATGAAGTATATGTTATTGGCTCCCCTGCTCCTCTGATTTTTCAATGTTATCTCTCTTTTTTTCTGATAACAGCATTCAGGAGCTGTGAAAATGGGTATTTTTGAATATATGGCATTTCACCTTCCCAAACATTACTTTATATAAGACATATGTGTGAATGTACAGTTGTTTGCACTTTAATAATTCTTCCTCTAATTCTGTAGTTTAAGATATTGAATTCAATTTTGCTTCTGATCCAATAAGGATTCATTATGAAAGAAAAAGATAAGAGTTTCTCCTTCCTCCTTCTTTGTAACAGGAGTCCCAGCTGGCACACCATATTTTCTATCCTGCAGACATAGGTTTGACTTACCTGCTTCCTCACAAAACTATGTTGAAGTCAGCTTGACTATAAGTAAATTTCCATTTGGAAAGAAAGAAACACAGAAGAAATGCTGGAACCTGACTGCTCTCTGCAAATGTCCATTGATTAACTCAGTTATCTTCATGATTCTAGGATGCTCTGATTTCAGAGTACCACTGCAACATAATAAAAAATCAGGTTGCTGCTATTTATTGCTTTATTGCCAGTAACAGCAAGGCACCCACACAGTGCAGGGAGAGGAAATTGTCTCTTGGTAAAGATTAAAACTGTAATTTGGGATCTTGTTCAAAGACGTGGTCTAATTAAAAAAAATTCTATTAAAGAGATACAAAATGATCTATGTGTCTAGTCATCAGTCAGACTTTATTAAAATAGTTCAAGCTATTGTTTGCTATTTTTTCATCCCTAGGAACTTTAAAAAGAACAATATTCAAAAATACTCCTAAAATGAAGTGGTAAAAAGTTTTGAAACTCATGCAGAGACAGAGAAAAATCAATAAACCTTGGACATCCAGATTCACTGAATTATTAAATAAAGTTCCTGTGCCACGCCCCAAAAAAAAAATTGCCTTGTTGGCTCTGATTCTGAAAAGATCTCATATCAGCACTAGTTTTTAGGAAATTTAATCTTAGTGTGTCAGAAAGATCATGAGGAATTCCTTAGAGAGATGCTGTTTCTCGGTGCTCCAGGCACACCCTGGCCTGTTTTGACATGGGGGAAGAAAACCTCAGGCACGCAGCTTCCAAGGTAAAGCCCAGCTTTATCTGTGCAAATTCCAGGCAGGACTGGTCTCACTCTGCCTCTGCTTAAGCATTCTGCAGTAAACAGCCTACATGAAAATTCTCATCTCTCCAACCATAAAGAACACGAGAGGTTACAGCCTCAATATGCAGCTGCTCTGCCCCAGCTCAGCCGTGGACGTGCAGCTCTCCAGCCAATTCCCAGCGTGCAAGTCAAGTGCCAGCACACTCTGAGTCACAAAAGTGCTGCAGGAAAGATGATCCTGAGAGCTGAGGCTCGAGCCAAAGGACAGAGCTCCTTTATTCCACTTCTCTTGCTCTCAATTGATCTTCATGACCAAATTGCAGCCTCCAACTTCTGCATTTACTTGGACAGCATATGTGAGAATTCATCTATGTTAGAAATGGCAATATAGTATTGGCTTTCACATTTATGTACTAGGCTTTGCAAGTTATTATTAACCACAAAGAGTTTGATATAGTACAATTTGTAATTCCTTTTAACTACTTTTTGGTATAGTATAATCTGTCAGTTTATGTATGCACCATATAGCTTATATAAATAATAGCATGATAAATATATATATCATATATTACATATTATACATTATACATAATGCATCATACATTATATATTATATATTACATACTATATATTATATAGTATATATTATATATCACATATCACATATTATATACTGTATATCATATATCACATATTATATATTATATATTATATATTATATATTATATATTATATATTATATATTATATATTAGGCCTTAGCATAATATTAAAATAGAAACTATGTAATATTGAAATGCTTTTATTTGTGCAGCTAACTCAAATAATAGTGTGAAATAGCTATGCTGTCCCTCATGTTTGTGCACTATCTGAATAAGATAACAGTGACAAAATCCAGGACACAAAGAGAAGAAAAATTACTGATTCTCCTTTATCAAGAAGGGAGCTCTTTTAACAGAAGGGAGCTTCAAGAAGAAATAAAATATATTGATTTAATCTGCAAGATGGCATGCAGACAAGTCAAAGGTTAAAACCAAGCAAAAAACTCTAGGAACATCTAAACTCACAAGAATGTTTGAATATGTATAAACTCTGGTGAATATGCACTAACTCATGTAATGTAAAAATTTATAAGAACATTGTTTTAAGCTAATGATGTGGTTTTGGCAGATTGCCAAACACCCCAGCACTGGATATTGTTTTTTTCATCCCTTATTAAACTTCTAAAAATTCTAAAGAATGAACTTTGTTTTTCAAATTCTATGTACACTTTATGTACTGTGATCCTGAAATCTTCTGTCCTGTGGTCATAACTTTAGGCAGCAAAGTCTTTTTTTCTTTCCTTTGAGGTCATTTACTTTCAAAATTACACACACACAGACCATGGGCTGCCTCACAGAACCTTCAGTTCTCCACCAAGACAGAGTGAAAACACCATATGAATGTGGCCAGTAGAAAGCCTACAAAAAAAGAACAAGCCTAGAGCGTATATTAGAAAATAACTACTTTCTCCTCATTTGTTAGACCACACTAATGGAAAACCTTAAAAAAATGACTTCAAATGTTGGATGAAATTCTGTTTGTGGGTTTTTTTCCTTCCATGGAAAGCCAGTTTTATTTCTATCAAGTCTGATGTTCCATTTTTTTGCTTTAAAAACAGAATAAATAAATATTGTACCAGAGCCTGAAAGCAGAGTTAATTAAAAAGACCAAGATAATTGACAATTCAATAGTAAACTGCTAGTGCAAGCTCTGAAGTTTAAATTGGACTTTAAAATTCCTCCAGGTTTTGCTAATCTTTGATGCCCAAGGGAACAAAAGAAGTTTTTGTTTGGGGAAAATTTATGATTTTTACATGACAATCCCCTTTATTTAGCCTGATTTCCTAAGGAAATAGGATACTTTGTCAAACTGTCTGTCATTCCTCCCTTAATTACTTTTGAACACACTTGCCAATTTCGAACACATTTGAAAGGGAGATAAGTTTCACGGAGCTGCCAGGATAAAGGAGTGAAGGACTGGATGCATGCAGTGATGCTCAGCTGCTGCACACCCTGGCACAGCACAGGCACACAGAGGGCTGGGGGCAGGAAAGGGAACTGCTGGGAGAGACAACAGCTGCAAGTGCACACACACATCACCTGGCTGCTCTGGCTCTGTTGCTTGTGAAATACTTTATTTTTTTTCTTTTTTTCCTTTTTTTTTTTTTCTCTTTTTGCCTTTGAAATAATTTTCGTAGATTCAAGATACTGGAAGTTTACATTGAGTCAAGGAAGAAGATTGTCATTTACTGAATGCCATGCCATGTGGAGGACTATCACTGTTTGGGTTTTACTAATATTAGCAGTAGTAGTAATAATATTTTATTATGTAGAAGTCTCCTGGTCATTTTCAACTAAAACATGGTTATTTAAAACAAAACAAAACAAAAAACAAACCAAAACATAACACATTTTTGAGCAAATCTTTTCAAATCTTTGTTTTTGTTGTTGGCCAAATTGTGATGAGACTTCTGTCTCATCACAAGGTAGTCTACACTGGTAAATTTGTAAAATCCATGCAGAGCAGAGGTTACAGGCAGACAGAGAAGGAATAGGGAGACAAAATAGCCATGCTGTAGATTCTAAAAAGCATACTTACTCATATAGAAAATGACAGGTATATTAGGGGGAAAAAAAGGATTAATTTCTTCAGCTGTAAAGGACCTCACAGTCTATTACCATCAGCTTGTGGAAGCCAGTAGCCATCATGGCAGATGTCTTTTCTTTTCCAGTACTTCAAGAAATTAAACTGTCAGTCTTCATTTCAGCTGGTGGTATCACCATGACATGATGCTGTGCTTAAGAGGGTTTGAATTCAAAATAATTCCCTTGGCTTCACTGTCTCCCTATATCGGATCGGTATCTCCTGATGAAATCCAGGATATTGCATTCCAGACATCAAGGCAAATGAGTGCTGGCAAGCACGAGGTCGTGTTGTATTTTTGGCAATGAAATACTCCTGCTGGAAACCCTGGAGGACATCCAGAGCCTTAAGCTCCATTTTATCATCTGGGCTGGGGAACAAGTACTTTGAGCAATTCAAGATAAGACCCTCTCCCCTCAGTCAAGGCAACATCACAAGGGACAGCTCCCCCCATGCAGTTCTACATGGTTTGGCAGAGTTACACACATGATAAATCTCTCCTCTCTGCCTTCTGGGAAAGGCAACAGAAAATGACTGTTTAGAGTGTCATTACAGTACAAACTTACTTCTCTTGGTCTTTCCATAAATTTTGCTGTACCAATTTAACACCGCAGCTGTGCAAACTGTTAGTGATTCTTTGTGTCCCCAGGGAGTGTAAATTTGAGTGGGAAAGCAAGGACAGCATGAGCTCTCCACATCTGGATGTGGAGCTCATAATTCAGGTTGCAGTGTGGACTGGGGGATCAAGAGAGGTCTTTCCTCCCAATGCTTTATGGTTCAGTGGCGACTCAGTAAAATTCTCACCAGGCTAAAGATGGGAAAAGTCTCACTGTATTTAACTCTGACTGAAACCTGTTAGTGACTCTCAACACACTGAAAGAATTATTGCCCTCCAGTTGGAAACAGAATTTCACATTTCAGAGTTTCCTAGAAAAACATCTGAATCGTTAAGCCTCTTCTTCAGGACTAGTGGGGATCCATGGGATTTGCCAGTCCTTCTGCCTTTCTAACCTCCTAAAGAAACTCATACACCTTGTCCTGAGTTTTCTTGTGACCCTCATTCCAAGTCACTCAGAGATGCTTTAAAGGCTGGTGTCAAACACTGAGGTCTCTGAGGATTAAGGGCTGTATAGGCAGAAAAATATTTCTTCCCAGAAATGGTCCCATGCTCTGAAGTGTAAGGATTGATAATCCCTGTAAATTTTCTCTTTCCCTGTGCAACGGCTGATGTTATTCATATTCATGTAAGTGCCTAATCCTTTCCTGAATTATTTGCCTTATATCAACTTGACTTCACAAAATAACTTTACAGGTAAGTGCCATTTTCACCCCTAAACTTTCCAGAATGCTCTTGCCAGTGGCTTTTTAGCAAAGTACTGATTTAAGGCTGATGGTTTGCACTTTGAAAACAACAGGCTCACTTTTTATGGAAAAAAAAGAGACCAGACAAGTCTGATGGCTTACATTCCAGCAATAACAAAACTCATTGACCGGGGACAAAAATGACCTGATTGCACAGAAAAACATCCCAGAGCAACTAAGAAACTTTCTTCTAAAGACATTTTAAAAATGCAGTAGAGAAAGTAGTCGGCACTATTGACTCCTCCTGGACATATCCCTCTCTGTCCTGCACATTCCTCATCCATTGGTTGAAGTAATGCAAATATATTGGTTTTCCTTTAAGGGCTGCCATAGATTTTTCTGTAATTTTGGGCATGGAAAGAAGAAATTTTAACTCTTTGAAACCACCCTTATCTCTTCAGACCCTGGAAGAGGAAGGAGTATATCCCACACCATGACATGTCACAGGCTCATCACTTCCCTTCTTGCTTCCCCACCCAGCAGCCTCTGAGCCTGCCCTTACAACTGTTTATACAATCACTGCACAGCAGAACCTCTCATGTGCATAGACACAACAAGACATCTGCATTTTGTCTTTTGGTCTGTTACCGTGATGTTTACTAGAACTGAATTTATTTCAGGGGAAAATGAAACAAATGTGAAGACTTAGGAGAAAGTAGGTTACCATGAAATGAGAGTCTGATCACTGAGCATTTCAGGCAGGTGTAGTGGCTGCTAATTTGAGGGCTCTCAAGGAGTGTAGGGTAGACAGTGGTCAGCAGTGTCTCCAAATCTGGTCCAGCACTATGGCTGGACACAATGTCCAGTGAGATTTTTTGGAAATTATATATATATATATATATATATATATATATATATACATTTTTCTTTAAAGAAAAAAGACTTTTTAAAATGTGATTTAGGATTGCTCAGGTTAGTTCAGCAGAGATATAAAACCTGGCCTTAAGTAGCACAAGCAGGTCAGGGAATTGGCTCCTTTTGAAAGTGTTTGACAGTTTGAAAAAATAGCTTTTGAAAGAATCTACTTAACTTAGAAGATCTATTTTCCTTGCATTTTAGACTCTGATCCATTACCTAGTGTCCTAGAAGTTCATTTACACTGTGAGAAAAATGAAATCACCAGTGATATGAGACTGGTAATCCCTTCAGTGTATACTCTTCTGTGTTTAAAATGCACATACCCAGGCTTTGTTATACCTGAGCAGCACAGCAATAAACCAGACTAGTGTCCTTGGTCAACAATCACTGACAGAAATCAGAAATTTTGTCATTTAATGATTTTTATTCCACCCCACAAGTTTCTTCTTATTATCCCCTTGCTAGTCCTCTTCTTAGCTTTCCTGTTTTCCCAAGCCCTACAGCCTGCAGGTCTGAAGTATCTGTTCCACTCTCTCTGCAGAACATACACTTCAATTAATTTATTCTGCTTTACCTACAGCCCAGTGCTATGGTTGGTGGTTTCAGGGTCTGAAGCTCCTTCACTACTCCAGGTGGTTTAACTGGCCTTTCCACTGAACTCAGCTCCCTGCAGCATCCAGAGCCTGTGAGGGACCAGCTCAAAGTCACACCACTGGTGTCCTTCAGCATTGCAACATTGGCCAAAATGGTATTTTGAGATGCAGGAGAGAATTAAACCATTTCACTGCTCAGAAAAAGCCCAGTAAGGATGTTTCTGGTTTTTTTCCATTTTTCATCTTTTGTAAAAGTCCATGAGGGTATTTGCTAGTACAGATTGATTGATCAGCTGCTAGGACTGACATTTTTCTGTGTCTCCAATTAAATTTGCACATGCACTGACTTTTAATACCTGCCCCCTTTGTCAGGCTTTCTTCTCTTCTCTGTGGGTAGGTCAGAGAAAGTGAGATTAAGATTATACAGAGAAGGGAAATTAATCCAGAGAGAGAACTGAAGTAGTACAAAAAAAGTCTTTTCAGGAATATGATAGTTCTTTCTGTAGATATTTTCAGAATCCCAGAAACTGATTAACTGGCAATGAAAAACAACTTCTGTCTCAACTACTCACCACAGACAGAAAGAACAAACATTTAGAGCATTCACACTAATGCAATCACCAACCTAGAGATTGCTTTTACACAGCTCTTTGTGCTTGTTCTTGAAACCAGAGGAAAAAATATTTCTATGCTACAATTAAATGTGGATTCATTTGTACTTTTCCTCGTCGAGTATCATAATGAAAGAGGGGAAATGAAATGTAACTTTACTGTTCAATCAGTCAAAGCTGACAACCAACAATAAAAGCCATTAATCTAAATTAGCAGCACAAGAAGAGAATGACACAACACTGTCTCCAGGACTGGATGGAATTGGTGCCTATCACTGAGGGCCACCTAATGAATTCTGAGTCACTGTTAATTTGCAAGGATCATCATTGCAATTTACTATCACACATGATACTTCCTGCTTTTCAGAACAAATTGTCCACGTGCATATCACCAACTGGAACATATTTTTAAAACATGAGGATGTCAACTGAAAGCATCAAATCTTTTCATGAGGCAAGCAGCTCTTGAAAAAAAAGCAGCTATTTTTCCATTGCCCTCCCAAAACTCCCAGTAGTTTTTAATGTGCCCTCTCTGTCTCCAGTGTCCTGTTAGAACAGCTTCCCAGAGGTTCTACATGGCTGATGGTGCCATTCCTGCTGCTCTCTGGCCCATACACCTGGGCTTGTTGCTTTCCAGTAGGCAAAAGCAATGTGGGGACAGACCACTACTTTGGAAACTCTCTGGCTTCAGAGGATTCTCCAAGAGTTTCTGCAGCTACAAGCACCTTAGAGCCACTCCAGAGACATCCTGTGCAGTTTCTCACTGCAGGATTCTGTGTTTGGTGATCCCAGTCAGGTGTGGGCTGCCTCTCAACAAACTGGAAAATCCTCCGTTCAATCCAAAAGCCAAGGAGAGATCCAGCAGTACCTTTTCATCTGATCCTTCCCTTTTTCTTCACAAGCAGCACAGACAGCCCTCCCTCTAAAAAATCCTCCCTATGCTCCTGTATAAATTGCTTGTAATGACCCACTCAGGCGTGCACTACTCCTTGAAATGCAAATGTAATAATCTAACAGTGCTCAGCCTGATGAAGCACAAAAAATGCTTCCACCAATGTTTGTTTGTTTGTTCCTCCTCAAGAAAATGTGCGGTGGAAATCTCTTACAATCTAGGTGGCTTGAGCAGAAGGTTAAAGAACTGTGGTTTTTCAGTTTGAAGCCTCTCATTCCAAAGAGTATTTGATCTGAAAAATCCAAAACTGCTCCAAAAACCAAGCAAAAAAAAACCTCAAAAAAAGCAAAAACACAATGAAAACAAACAAGAAAAACCCACAAACAAACAGAAAACCCAAAAGCAAAAACCTAAACAAAAATAAAGAAAATATATACATATTTTACTGGATAGACAGAGACCTGAACACCAGTGTCTTATTTAAGTGATGGGGTTCATTCTCCAAGCCTTAGCGTTCTGTTGATTAAGGATGGAGACATGAGAAGCAACCTTGAGCTCTCCACAGTAAAGAGTATTTTACACCCCTAACACCTGCTTCAGAGCACTGAGGCTTCCTATTACGTAAGATTAAATTAATTGCTCAAGAGGATGTTGATAAGAATAAGACTCAGCACAATTTGAACAATATAGGAAGCCTTCTCCTCTTTTTGTAACCAATGAAACCTAGTCATTATCACCCCTACTCAGTATCACTTGGAAAATGATTTGCTGCATCCTGAGTGGATACCTCTCTTAATTTGTGGATGAATACATGGATCTCACATGACTGACTGCACTTAGAGGAGTGACTGATTTAATGGCAGCCTAGACTCTGGGTGCAGTTATTAATGCTTCTTTAAGCTGGTGCAATGAAAATCATCTTGGGTTTCAAACTGACCCTGTTTATAAACCCTAGAGAGAAGTAGATATTTACAGATTATGATTTATTTAATTTTAAAATATTTCTTCACCATAGGATGTATAAAACATGTTCATAAAGTACCCCTTGTGTCCCTGGACTCCAGAGGGAGCAGAGGATATCCACTGTACGAGGCTGTCTATATACCTACAGTGTACATATTTAGAATTACTATTTCAAGTGTTTTGAGCTAAGGACCATCACCAAGGTCAGGATGGTAAAACCCTAGATGAGATTTTCATTTCCAGACTGGTGTTGGAATTTGGTACTCTGAGAGATGGAGGTGTTAATGGTTAGCCACTCAAACATTGCAAAGATCACCAAAGGACTTTGCCCACTATGGCAAACTGCTCATCTGCAACCACCAAACCCTCCCCCTGCCCTCTGAATGTGCAGCTGTGAATCCCTGTGGGCATGGAAAGGTGCTCAGCTCCCTGTCTTCAGCCAGCTGAACGGCTCTCTGGACCCCTCTCACTGCTGTGACCACATCTCCCCAGCTGCAGAGGCAGCCAGGGAGCTCAGAGCCCAAAATGAATTTCTCTTAACATGGAACTGAATCCTGTTCCAGGAGCACAATACTTTCGGAGATGTTACAACGGGCATTATGCCTGTAAATAGGCATCAGTAATCCAACTGTTCTAACAGCTGCTCTGAAAAATAGGGGCAAAACCTCTGCAGACTTCTGGAGAGGAATTCCACTGGTGCAGACTGTTTGGAACATCTGTGATTTCTGTAATTATTGCCTGTTTTTCCTGCTCAGATGTGCCCATTCCCAGATAAAGCATTTCCAAAATGATAAACAGAGGAATAAAAGGCTGAAAAGACACTTGCTTTTAATTATTTGCATTTAAGGTGGGGTATAATTAGTTTTACAATTGCTAAGGCATTGACAGCAAGCATTTGCTGTCTTCAGTCCATCCATAAACAAGCTTCTCAGTTAGTAATTGGAAGAGACCACACATGCCATGGATTACTGTGGCTGTATAACAACATGGACATTACCTTTGCTTTTTGCTTTGTATATTTGTTTGGGTTTTTTTTCAGTGCTTTATGTTTTTCTCCTCATCCATTCTAGTCAGCACACCTGAGTTCAGAACATTCTTTATTGAAAATAGGAGGGTTGCATCGATTGTAGCATTTAAAAGAGACCATTTGGGAAGACAGCTTAGGAAATTATAGAGATTGTTAAACTAGAATGCAGCCCATTCCTGAAAGAAAGGAAAAAGTCAACATAGCACCAATTCCAGCAAGGTGACATCTCCCAAGCATCATTAGCTGCAAAGGCATGGATTTAAGTAAGAATCTGATGGACTTCTTTCTTAGGTTGCAGTGTGACATACATTTATCTTGGAAAGGAATATACAGACACTAATTTCCTATTCAAGGGAAAGAGTCTAGTCTTCTGGAAGAAGTGCTAACAGTAGCAGTTTGGTTTCCAGAACTCTCCCAATGGTAAGGAGGTGCTGGCAGAAGTGGAAATGATGTTAAGATGAACTCACAGTGAATGACTGATAGTCAAAACACAGAAAATGACATTAATAATATTGTCAAAATACAAAACAAGTCCTTAACTTTGCAAAGGTAAAGGGTTCTCACTTGTATTTATTTCTTTTTCCCCTGAATAGCTCATAAAAGATGACAAAAATGCTAAATTCTCCTGATTTTGCTTCTCTCTATGAATCACTGCCATACTCTTAGGGGCCCCTTCTCTTGCAAATTGCTGCAGAGCTAATGGCACAATCTTGCCACCCTCACACAGACACATACACAAATGCTTCCCCCACTATCTACAGACATTATGTCATGTGATTTTATAACACCTACATAATAAAGGAGAAGTGCCCTAGAAATATTCAATTATAAGGATGTCATTTTTATAGATCTGAAAGTTTTATTGTTTTCAAACTTTCACCTCTGCTCCTGCAGATACATTTTTTTTAATAAGTCTGGAAAAATGAATCACAAACCCATGAGAAATATATCTATTTATTAATGCCTCATGGCCTGCTGTCAAAAGACTGGTGTAGAAACAAGTTAATAGCCTATACATTCTGTTCTGGCAGATTACAGGTTTTTCTTACAAGCGGATTAACACAAAGGCACAATTATCCTTTCAATTGCATTTTTACATATAGCATACCATAATGTAGAGTTCATCCATGGAATTGCATATTTTTTGTGATGTGTTTAGTGAACCTGGAGATTATAAAGGAGCTTGCTGAGGCAGAAGGACACAAGTTAAAAAAAAAGGAAGCAAATTTGCCAAAGACACACAAATTGAAAAAGCTGGGAATAGATTTCATGTTTCTCAGTTTTTCATTTAGTGTATTGTCAAGTGCATCCTGTTTCCCCTCTTTTAGCATCTTTATGACTACTCCTATGAAAACTCACTAATAAAACAGTATATTTTATAGATGCATGTACTGGTGCTCCCACCTTTTGTCTTCCATGAATGGGTCAGCTAATTATACAGAGAGCACAGGCTCTTAATTCTCCCTAGTTTGAGATGAGATCTTGGGGTTTTTTTTCAATTTTCAGAAACCCACTCATGCATTCTGCATGGAAAACCCCAAGCTCACAGAACAATGAAAGATCATTTCTATATTGTGAAGGAAAACTGCCCTTTTTATACCCTTCTGGCATATTTCTGCAAGGAGAAATGTATCCCCATGTTCATGCAAGTATGAATGAAAATATTATCTCCCTACCTCATGAGCCAGCCTTGCACTGAGGTGGCAAAGCATGTCAATGCTCCATAATATATGATAAAATACTCTCTTTATAATCAATAGAAGAGGGTGGGCTTCTGTCTTGTGGGAAACGTGCTCTGTGAGTTCCCTCAGCATGGGGAAGAATAAAAACTCTGCCCTACAACAAATCTCACCATACAAATGCAACTGATGCAAAAACCAGGACAGGCTTAGGAAAAAAGCTGGCTGCAGCATATTCCTGCTAGGACAGATGACAGGTATATCAACTCAACAGAACTGAGTTGGTGGGAGTGAAAAACATGCACTTCTGCTTTGGGTTGCAAGTGGAAGATGTCTTTTACTTCCCTGGAGCCCCTCTGGGGATGCAGCTGCCCCTAAAGGTGGACTCAGTTCCCAGGGGCTGTCCACTGGACTGATACAGGGTGTACAGCCACCCTGCTCCCCTGATGAATCACCTCCTTAAAGATGCATGAATACAGACCAAAAATACATGACATAACCTCCAGGCTACAGCTGAGCAGGTAAAAGATGTTGCATGAGGGATATTCTCTTCTCTCTGAGAGAGTTTTTTTTCTTCCTAATTTTTTTCTCCTCATTATTCTCTGAAGAAGTGAAAGTGAAGATAAGGGGTCAAAAAGTAATAACAAGAAATGGTATCTTCATCTACCTAATCAAATTCACTGCACTAAAAAATCTGTCACATTTACTATTGAATTGGTTGCTGTGCAATTCAGAGGACTTTTCATGTCTTTTCCCAGTCACAGGTCATTCTGAGTTGGAAGAGACCCACAAGGATCATTGAGTCCAATTCTTAAGTAAATGGCCCATCCAGGGATGGAACCTACAGTATTGGTGTTATTAGCACCATGCTTTAACCAGCTGAGCTAATCTCAGGGTCAGGTTTTATCATCCCCCAGCTTCATGCTCAGCACCTCTAACATATCCAATATTTTTTCTGATACTGAGTTTGTCATTTTCCCCTACAAGTTTCATTTCTTCCTTTGTTCTACTCATTGCTCACTGTCTGCCAAACTGGAAGACACAGCCATCTTCCATTCACTTTTCTTTACTGCTACTTTTTCTTGGATTCCTGCCTCATGTGTGAGTAAGTTAATACCTTTTTTGGGTGGTTTTCTTATTGTGTTTTGGCTTTGTACATCAAATCTCATAACATTTTTGTTTTCATTGCTAATGTCCCATGCTGGGACTCTTGGCTATATGTCCTTACCTTTACTATAAAAGATTATATTTTCAAATATATTTCAACACAATCAGATCCCAGCTTCACCAGGACAAGGGATATTTCCTTTGAGAACCCTAGCATTGGAAATAACCACAATCAATCCATAGCCCTTTCTACAAAATAGAAATTATTGTTCCCTTTGACCAACAAATAATGAGACACAAAGTGCAAAGGTAACTGCTGGAGAAAGCCAGATCATCACAGGATAAAGGTTCACAGTTATCCCAGTGCCCAAGTGACCAAAACACCTGCACTGAAAAATAACTCAGAATATAGTGCTTATCACCCTTCACCCACATCAAAAGGCCAAGAGAAAGTTCCTCAGTGATTTTGAATCAAGTGACTAGAAAATCACTCAATTTTTGAATCAAACAAGGAGCAATTTCTGCTTGTGGCATGCAGTGCTTCATGGGAGGTGTAATTTGGTACAGAGGTCATCCCTGTGTAATTACTGGGATGCAAAACACTCGTAATCAGGAACCAGTGAGCCCCTGGCTGGCAAAAACACAGCTGGAATGGATGAAAACAAATCCTCCCACATTCATCTGTCTAAACTAAGTACATGTAATTGCAAACACTGAAAAATGTTATTTCATTCACATTAACCCAAACATAAGATGTTGCAATTCTCAAGTGGTATCTTCAGGTAGAGCCTTAGAGATCCTACAGAGAACTGTGACCTCCTATAGAGGCCACAAGACAGGAGGACCAGCCCAGAATCTCAAAGCTGAATTAAATATTTTTAGTTTGTTCTTTCTCAAAAATGGGAAATATCTTTTTGGAGCAGAAGTAAGGAACAACACTGTTATTTAAACAGTTATTTAAACAGATGGTTTTCTGCTTTGGACTTCTTTCTGCCAAAAGAAGGGCTCAAATAGTGTGTGAAAAAGAAAAAATATCTTAGGTCAACATTGCTCTCTGATCTTGTTTCTCCTGCAGTCTATAGCCAACTTTTGCTGCTCACATTCAGATCTCCTTTTGTAAGCACAGATTAATCTCATAAATTGAAAGGCAGCTCACAGCACATATTGCCCACAAGACAGAAGCCCACCATATACTATTTATTGAAAGACAGAAATAATTATTTTTAATTTGTGGAACTCAACTAGGGAGAAGCTGATATAGCTCAGTTAGCAGAGACTGGTGCCTGCATATTAAAAATGCATTAAGATCAATAAATGGATAACTGAAACATCTATTAAAACATTTCAACCTAATATAAAGACATGCATGGCTGTATAATTGAAATATACTTTGTCCGTATTTCTAGGAGATAAAGAATTTCAATGAAAACACGAAGCACAGAATGATATTGCTCACTCTTAAATATCCAGCAAATAGTATTAGTATTTTCTTTTTTAAGTGATTTTTGTCTGAGTGTGCACTAGGACATGACTTCAGATTTGCATCTGGAGAATGCAAATCTCTATAAATCTTCTGTCTGGGAAACAGATGGAAAAAGGGAGAACAGGTTGTACCAGCACTTTCCCTCTTGTTTGGAAGGACCTGCTCTTTAGGACTACCAGAAAAATATTTTACTTTATACTCTACCTATGGTTGTCCTTTTTTTCCCATCTTTGCCTCCATGATCCTTCCCATGTTTTGCTCACTGAGGCATTAAAGCTGTAAACATTTTCTTCCTGTCCAGAAACTGGAGCACAGTATCATTTTAAGTAGATTTGTTATCAGTGCTGGCATAATCAGCAAAATAGAA
This sequence comes from Sturnus vulgaris, assembly GCF_052056855.1. Lineage (NCBI taxonomy): Eukaryota > Metazoa > Chordata > Aves > Passeriformes > Sturnidae > Sturnus > Sturnus vulgaris. Next base: position 27,930,491 of record NC_142250.1, read on the forward strand.
GCATATGGTTTCCTGAGCTAAAAATAGAATTGTAAAATATTAATCAGTCTTTTTGCTATTTATAGTGCATAGAGACTAAGTGTAAAGGAAAATATTTAGTAAACTAACATTTTGGGGTATTTTAAATATGAATCAAAATGTAATTCAGGCTTTGAAAGTGTCTTGCATCCTTGGAACTGGGTTCATAGAGAGACGTATTTCTTATGTCTTTGACTCCAGCTCTGCTTCTGAGCTTTGTGATAGGATCCTGCTCTAAAAATTCTCAAGGTTCAGTCAGAACCACAGAATAATTTCCCAAAAGTCAAGTCTAATACTAAAAAGACACAGTTTTCTGTACTTTTTGCAAGCACTACTTATCTTCAGGGATGGCTCTCTATTTCTGAAGAAGATGGCAGGATACCTTGTGGGAAAAAAAAAAAGGACCAAGAGACAGGTATACAGCTTTTGGGAATTCTGATGTAACAACCCCTTTCCTGTTCTTTGCAGTAAAGAAGGGTGGAAAAATACAGTACAGCTTACCAGCAGCTGTCAGTTTTTCACTGTATCACTCCAGAAAACATGAGGATTAAGGCTAAGAGGGCTACATTTAGATCGACACCCAAAACATCACCAGAGATGCCAGGACACAGGAGCAAGACTCAGCTGGATTATGCATTGCTCAGAACATTTAGCAACAAGAGACCTGAGGTGAGTGATTGGAGGGGATCCTTCCTGGTTCTGCTCTCCCTGTCCTGGTGCCCTGGGGAAGCTCTGCAAAGCTGCTCCCTGAAATTTGGAGAAATCCAGCTTAGAGGAAAGTTGCCCTCCCAAACAATAATGCTGCCACAGAGCCATCATAAGCTCCCTGCTGAGAGGGGAAATCATGGTTGTTCTGTTGACTTTGGTGGCCAAAACGTAAGGAAAAAAAGCAAGAAAAAAGAAATAAATTTGGCTTTGGGAAGATTTTGATGAGTCAGAGATGTGCTTGCTGCAGAGACACTGGGATCGAGTTGAGAATACCCTGTCCTTGAAAAAGAATTGGCTAAAGCTCAGACTTTAAAAATATTTTGGCATTGCTGCACTTCACATTGCAACATCCTATTCCCTGAGGAGCCTCAGCCCTCGGTGAGATGATGTAAACCACATGCATTTAAAGTGCATGGGACAAATTCCCGAGTTCCATGCAGCAAAGCCAGGCCATGCCCACAGAACAGAACTCCTGCACAGGAGCCTGACACCAGCCATGCACCTGAGCTGATGGTTACAGATTTGTTGGTATCTAAATCCTCACTCTTCTACAGAAAGGGTATGAGAAAATATTCAAGACCATGCCTAAGTGTTACCAGAGTCTGATGGGCATTGAGTTGCACTGATTCTCAGCTGGAGTTAAGTCCAGTCCTAATGCTGGGATCTGCTGAAAAAGGTGAACCAAACTGCCACACTGAAGAGTCTTCAACATGCTCTGAAAGGAAGGACAAAGATCATCTACACACACAAAGGCAAAAACGATTTTCTTGCAGTTTCATGTTGTTTTAGCTTGGGATAGAAGGAAAGCTGTCATTAGCCCACAGTGCAGCCAGCTGTGGCAAGCACTCAGCTTATGCTCAGGAAATGATGTTAATGCAGCAAACTCTGCACTTGCAATTAAACCTCATCAACAGCAAGTTAATGCTGTAGCCTCAGTCAATTAGCTACACTACTAAAACCACTGTAACTTTGCCTGGAGCACAAGCCAGCAGAGCTCAGCCAGCTCAAGGGAGCAGGGTTAAAGGATACCAGTATCTGTGAATATTGCTCAGCACTTCCTTAATAACTTTCATTTAGGAAATCTCAGTCCCAGGTAAAATCCCAAGTGCCTACTCACCAGTGTCCCATTGCTTTTGGAGGGAGTTCAGAATCTCTAAAATTCAGACAACAACTGTCACAGCCTTAATATGGATTATAACAGCACTACTTTTTACTTTATTATTTTTAGGCAAAAATAACATTTTAATCTAACACATAATTTTTTCTACATTTTCTTTCTCCAAGAGAGAATCAAGCAGACAGAAATAGAAAGGTCTGGCAATTTAGATTGTGGGAATCATAAAAACTAAACACGTTTTCAAGCTTGGTGGTGATAATTTGGGTTTGGAAAAAGTGATATACTTGCTTAATTTTTTACCTTTTAAAATTAATTTTCCTCTCACTGAAAATTACTGCTAACTTGCAGGGTTTGGGGAGCTTCTATTAGTTTGGCATTTCAGCTTTCTGGTGCAACAGAATTTTTGCCACTTTATAAGCTGCAACTACATCATTGTTGCCATTTATTCCAGGGTCACTACTCTAGTCCTTGATACATAGTGGCATGTAGAAGTCCTATTAGTGCATGTAGATTTATGAGCAGGTTTGAGTGACAGATGCTTGCATGTCATGAATACAAGAGCAGTGAGTTTCCAAATATGACAGACTGCATTAGGCATATGGATTTATACTGCATAAGAACTACACAGCCACCAGAGACCTCCCAAAGCAGAGGGATATGTAATGTAAAGTTAGAAATTGAAGTCTGTCTCACAGAAGCACAACCTGAAAGAACCTCAGCCATCAGTTCTTTGATGCTGAAGGTAATCACAGCAAGAATATCAGAATCTATCTTTAAGCTATTTGGGCTTTTCCCTAGAACACTGCAGAAAGTTGGCTGTAGAAAATTTATATCCATTTCTTTTTGTGGGAATATTTCCTTTTAACTGGAATAGCCTGTCTTCCTCCATGTTTACCCACAGAGATGTAAACTGACAGCAATGCATGCCAGACGTTCAGCAAAGGTAAACCTTGATTTTTTGATACATTGCTTTCATGTCCCACTAAAAGACAACAGCCCTCAGAAGACAGGTGTCAGCTCATGGAAAAAGGATGCTAAAAGAAACAGGCCGGGACAGGATGGGAGATGAATAATTACTGGGAGGATAATGAGGGGCAGGTTTCAAACAAACCTCCAGTCAACACAGGGCAGGGAAACACTCTCATATCTCTTCCATGTTTCTGCTGGGGAGGTATTTGGCCAACTTCACCTTTCAGTTCTCACTTTAATCTGGGAAGTAGTGATGAGAACAATGGTCACCACTGGCAAGGTGGATTACCTTTTCCTAGCTGGCAAATACCTGGGACTGACACCTTTGGGGAATAAACCAGATTCTGAAGATGTGTTGTTTCATTTCCAGCTGTGGCTCTGTTAAATGCTCAGTATGAAAAAACAGGACAGGAAAAGGTGTTTGAGATTTTTTTCCCTGGTTGCCATCTCAATGTTGAGATATTTCTCCCTTTATATTTACTACCTTTCTTTTAAATAAGCAAGTAAGGCCTCCCCCCTTCTCATCTTGGGACATCATTCCAGAAATAAATGGAAGTCACTGCTGGAGGGTTTTACTTTATATTCTGGCTCTATTTCTCTTGGTTCAATTTCATGCCCTGAAGTCAGTGTGGAGAAAAAGATTCATGGATTTTTTTAAGGGCAGAAAGGACCCCAGTGATTGTCTAGCATGACATGTCTAACACAAGGCATAGGTCTTTTTGATTCCATATCCAAGAACCATAATGTTTTTTTCTTGTTTTTTTTTTTCTTTTTTTCCCCCCCTTCTTTTCAGAAGAGATAAACCCAGTGTTGAATTTAAAACTTTCAACGATGGGAAATCTACTGCAGCCTTTAGCAAGTTGTTCCAGAGGTTAGTTTGCTCACTATTCAGATTCATGCTTCATTTTTAGTTGGAATTTATTCTGTTTGAACTACCAGTCATTGTTTCACCTTAGTTTTTTACACTGCGGAGCCTCATCAAATTTATTCCTTCTGCCCCTTCCCTTCCCTTCCCCCTGTGGATATATTTAGACTGCAATCAGGTCATTCTCTAAGCCTTCTTTAATAACTAAATAGAGTTGCTTGAGTATTTCACAACAAGGCACGTTTCCCAAGCCTGTAAACATTCATGTGGTTCTTCTCTGAATCCCTTCCAATTCATCAATATCCATCTGAAGTGTAGACACCAGAACCAAATAGTATTCCAGTAGCAATCTCACCAGTGCCAAATGCAGAGTTAATTTAACCTCACTACCCCTGCTGAGTTCTCTCACATTTAAATGCTCAAAGGTTACTCTAGGTTTTTTGAACCATGCTCAGTAAGCATGAAGACTATGGTCCCCAGGACTTCTTATCTGACACTGCCTTCAAAAGTCATCCATGCTAAGTTCATTACCTATATTTTTATTTTTCAGACATATAAACTTTGATTTGGCTCAGCTGAAGCACATGCTATTTGCTTGATATCTTCAAACAGCCAGATCACTCAGCAATCTGTTCCCTTCCATGCTCCCCCAAGCTCATGTTATTTATAGACTTAATCCATAATTACATTCTGGTTTTTATTTCCAAGTTGTGGATATATTTGTTGAATAGTGTTTCTCTGAGCAGATTCTTGTGGGAAACACAGACATTTGAAAGAAAATTCTCTTTTTGTAATTAGATTTTGAGAGCTAGGTCTCAATGCATTCAATGTGTGCCCCATTGATTTTATATCACTCTAGCTTAAAAATACACTATGTATCATTCCAAATGTCTAAAAGTCTATTATAGCAACAATATTACACTGATAAAACAGATATAAAATTTCATTTTAAATAATAGTATAAATTCAGTTAAACAATACCCTTCTCATAAAAATGTGTTGATTGGCATTTGTTATTCCCCCTTCATTAACTCTTATTACTATAGTTTTATGTCACACATGCTGTTACTTTGCCAAGAACTGATGGTGGGCTGACAAACTTGTAATTACCTAAATCAGCCTGTTGTCTTTTTTAAAGTATTGGTACTGTTGTGATTTTATTCAAGTTCTCTGGGATAGTCTCTGTCTTCCTAGAATCAATCAGTATTGATTGTTGTTGATAGCTACTTTTCTTTTTCTCAGCTGTAAGCTCTCTGTATCTGCTGATTTTAAAGGTTCTCTTTGACACCATCCCAGATTGTGGTTACAATGATTTCTTCATCATGATTATTGTCTGTCATGGTTTAACCTCAGCCAAAACACAGCCCCATACCAGCCACTGTGAAGAAAATCAATTCACCCCGACCAAAACCAGCACACATCTGATATTAATATTCATTGACTCTGAAATCTTGGACAGAAAACTTTGCTTTAGTAATATGGACAAAACTTTAGGTCAGTCCTTTTGAGAATTCCCAGCCATTTAACATGCTCTTATGGTCCTCATGATTTTGACATAATTAAAAAAAAATTGGTGTTAACTTTATATTTGCTGGCTACAATTTCTATGTGTCTCTGTTTCCATTTAACTTGTATGTGCATTTGTATATAAACAAATTCAAAACTGGCTACTTTATTTTTCATTCAGAGTAGAGGTGGGTGTTTTTTTTAATCAGGGTAGTGTTTTCCTCGAAGTATGTGATTGTGATATTTTGGCACAATTAGTGAAATGCCCATAAACAAGTCCCAGTTATTTTTTATATTTCCCCATTTATAATGTTTTATCTTTGCAAATTTAGCACATAATTTTTTTCTGTTTCTGAGAATCTGACCTTAAAGCATGAGGTATAAATACAAATTATTTTGAATTTATTTTGTTTGCATTGAAGACAACATCATGCCCACCTTGATTTCCATATTCCATCAAGTGGAAGTCTTTCCTATCAAATCTTGGAAAAATTCCTAAACACTATTGACTTGGACTTGTATTTTTTGCAGGTAAACTTAGGCTGTTTATGTTGTTTAGGTCTTCTCTGAAGGGTTCATAGCAATTCTCCACTCAAGTCTACCCACTGGAAAACAGCAATAGTTTTTTTTTAAAAAAAGATAGGCAGAAGCAGTAATGGAACCATGAAGATATGACACACAATGAAAGCAGTATCAGGAAAATTTCAAGCTGCTCAAACTTGAGCAATAATGGGACTGCCACAGAAAGCAGCCCAGAATCAATAGCAAATTTCCTTTTTAATTCCTAGCACTATCTGCCCTGAAATGTGTCTTTTGATGTTTGTTTCAGTATTCTCTGCAGATTTGGCCTATTCTTAGGTTGTTAACTTCAAATTGGTATTTAATCAATTTTAAAATCCATTTCTATCCATGTTAACTTACACATCAACTATTCAGTTTTGAATGAATATTACAAATAAAATGAGAAATAAATAAGAAATACTATTGGTACATTGTTCCAGTCCCTTCTGCTTTTTATTATCATCTCAGAAGTAAGACTTTTATCTCTACACTTTTTCATGTGAGATCTTTTTTGTATTTGAGATTTTCCTAAAGACTGAAAAATATCAAAAGATACTAAATAATAATGAATGGCACAAAGTTTCTTTCTTTCACACATTAACAATAGGAGAATGTACATATGTGAGGCTGTGGCAGAGTATGTAGGCAAAAAGAGGGCATACACCTTAATATATTATATTCTTTATTCACTTGGGTACCTTATACAAGAGAAAAAGTTATGTACATGCATGCAAACACAAATGTGTGTGCACAAGTCTGCCATGGCACCCTCTGATGCAGATGAAAAAAAAAAAATCAAACCAATACCCTCAAGATCTAGAAGCACAGTACTCAATAGCAAAAGCCAGACACTGAAATCAGTATTATAAGAACAGGTAATACCAGAATAAATCTCATACACCTTGGCAGTGGGTTACATAAAATGTGTGAAAGAGAATGTATTTTTGTATGAGTTCAGATTTCCTCATACAAAGACTTGAAGATCAGTTAGGAAATACTAGAGATTTGCAGGAATAATATTGTTTTTTCTAAATATCAGTAGACAAGGAGTCAGGCTGATGTCCTAATGAAGTTGGGATGACTGCAGTGAATTTATACCTTTTTAGCTGCATAAAGAATGAAGAGTGAAAGCTAGAGGTAGTACTTACTCTCACTAAAAATTGGGAATTATTCAATGTTTTACTCCCTGAAATTGGAGAGAATACAGATTTTTTGCTGTAACCTTGATTAAAAAAAAAAATCTTGCACTTCTGCTGCACATTGTTGAATTAAATGCAGCTGTAATTAGGTCAGATAAAGTAAAATGGAAGAGAAGACCAGACTGTCTGCATTGTTCAAGTCAAACTGTTCCCCCAGGCTATGCCTGTGTTTGTGCTTCACACTTCTGGAGTTTGCTCTTACAGTTGTGGCAGCCAGCCAGCCATCCAGTGCCAGGCACCGCTCTGCAAACATGAGTCTCTTGATATCAAAAGTGCTCCTGAGACCCCCAAACTTGTTTTTAAGGGAGAAACACTGGTGCTTCCTAGTTCATATCTGCTCTTTCTGCAAATTGTGTAACTTCTCAGTCATTGAATCTTAATGTGCTCTCTGCAATGTGCAATGATCTCTTCTTTCCATTTCAGCTTCCTTATTTCTTCCAGGTTACTTTCATTAATGTAGGAGCAGTGTCTCTGCTTAGGACAGTAAGAAGAGGTATAGAGGCACACATGGGTTGTTTCTCTATTAAAATGGGGATAGAAGGTGTGTCTTTGAATTGTAAGTGTACAAAATTGCTTCCAGGTTTTCATATTTTAGACTGATTTTTCACATTTGCCCTGAGGTACTTGTTCCACAACGTTTTCTTGTGTACATCAGTGAAAGTACTTGTGCCCTGAGCACTTCAGATGAGTCTCAATTGCAAGATTAAAATCCTAATCTGAGTTCCTGGTAAACTACAGCGTTTGAAGACCTCTAGTGTAGAACTAGAGGCTTTGATACATCACTCTATGAAGTCACAAACCTAGGGAAACATTGGACTGTAGATTCAAGTTTTTGAGTGGTTTCTGCATTATCAGGTCTGGTGTCTGTCTAGGTGCTGTTCAGTCAGACAGCTCCTAAACTTCATAATCTTAAATGAGCAAGGTCAGCTAAAAGGTTATTGCCAATGCCACTTTCCAGAACTAAGGTTCTAAAGATTTTAATGAGTGGCTGAGCATCCACAAGTCATCTGTGTCAAGATTTGATCACTGATCTCTTACCCTTAGCTGCAAAAGTGCAAAAAGCCTCTTTAATGGATCCTAGAAACAAACTTAATGAATGGCGATTCACCATAAAAATGTTGATTAAGGTACGTGACTGAAGGCTTAATCAACCTGTAACTGCCCAAGTGTTCCAGGTGGCTCAGGTGGCTTTCACTGCTGAGGCTCACTCTATCTCCTGTGTTGGGGGCTGGCTCTCATTCACATGTCACTAAAACAAATCAGCATCCTCTCTGCTGCAGCTATCCTTCTGCAGGGGCCTGAGTTTTCAAATGAGAATTCAGACATTCAAACTACAGCTAGAGGCACAGGGACAGAGGGGAAGGTGTCCCTGTCTGTCCAGATGTTGGAGAGATGGCCCTGATCATCTCTTCACAATCCCAACAATAGGCATTCCCCTCTGCTGTGTCACATGCAGCCCACCAGGGCAAGGCACGAAGCAGGGAAGGCAGGGAGGTCAGAGGAAGGAAGGCACTTCCACTGAATGATGAGGGGGCACTGCAGCAGCAGAACAGGACTCCAGAATAATAATAATAATTTTTAAAAAGAGCAAGCTAAAATACAGGCAGGCAGGCTCAAGAATTTTTTACTGTCCAGGAAAAGAGAGGATTTTTTTATGCAGCAGAGCAGAACAGGCTGACTAAATTATAACCTTAGCCCCCAGCAGCAATCAAAGAACTAAAGAGGAAAAAAGGAACTCGGGGAAAGGAAAGAATGTAAAATAAATAGAAATTCATAAAGAACCTTTATCAACATGGGAGAGAAAGCACAGAACTTGAGGAGTGAAATAAGAAGACAGAAACAAGTTAGAGGAAAATGAGAAATAGATCAAAAAATGATGAGGCCTGGACACATTCAAATGGAGGGTATTTTTGTAAAAATTTTCAGAATATTCACCATGTGCACAATATGAGGCAGTGCTGGTCATATGAACTGGAATCACAAAGGAAAAATTACGAATGAAACTTTTTTATTTTACATATGTAAAATATTGTATTTTAATATTGTAAAAATATTGTCAAATATTGTATTTTACGTATATACAGTGCTGATTCAAACAACAGCATCTTCACACCAATCAGCTCTTTGGAAATTCAGCAAGAATCTTCCATGCCCAGTCTAGAATTTGTCTAGACCAATGTGTTTTTGTAAATAAAACAGAAAAAAGTTGAAAATTGAGAAAACATGCAGCAGAAATAAAAATCCCTGAAACCTGCAAAATTAATGTAAAACTCCTTTCTCAGCCAGCTATTAAAATGTGTCCTGGAGTTTAACATTAGCTTAAAATGATCCTTTACCAAATGACTCTGTATGCACACTCTGTGAATGATACCTTAAGAAAAGCTTTCAAGGAAAAGCTCTGTACTAAGTTCCTACTCACCCCCACATTATAAATGGTTCAGTAACAGCAAAAATAACCTGTAATAAGGAGCAATTATCTAAAATGTTTCTGAAAGGATGTGGTGAGCCTACTGAAATACATACACTTGCTGACACAATAAATCACTGATTGCCATGGTCTCTTTGCCCTTAAAATCCTCAAGAGGTATCTTAACAGTTACATACGTGATATGAGCTGAATGGAGGATGGAGATTGTGGCTGGCAGATACTTGCTTCTATCTGGAATATGGTTAGTTTTTTAAACCATTTTTATGCAGCCCAGTCTCTTATGATTGCTAGATTCAGCTCATAATAAAGTCCTGCTAATTAAATTATCTGACTATAGCAAACCTATAGCTTTGCAGCACTGCTGCCACCATTCATGAAAAGAAGTTTCAAATATGGCAAAGCATGTGCTCTTTAACCAACTTTATGTTCTCTTTATTTTTTTTTTAAGGAAAACAAGTTTCTCTAAAGAAGTCCCACAGAATCCATCATGAGAAGCTGTGAAAGGTATGAATAAGATGAAGGGAAACTATATAATTTTATTTATTTTTCACACCATAAAAAAATGACCCAGTGCAGATGCATGTACAAGGCTGATAAAGCATCAATTAAAAAGACACAAAATTAACCAAGAACCAGCTCAAATGAATTCTCTCACACCTGCAAAAACAAATTCAAGCCCATCCAACTCCTAGCCTCCAGCAAAAGCCTGAATGAGTAGATAAGGTTTACAATATGTCAAGGAGCTTAAAAAATAACTTTGTCAGATCAATAGAATGAGAAAGAAAATCCCAGGACTGAAGTCACCTACTTGGAAGGATTAGTGTACACAGTGGAACCACGACAAAAAGTGCTGGGGAGGATATTGAACTCTTTCACTGTACCTCATGGGAGCTGTAGCTGAAACGCTTCAAATACTTTTGTAAAAGAAGCATCTTGAGAATAACACATTATAGGATGTACCTCCAGTGCTTCTGGAAAAAGGAAATTATATATTTGGGGTTTATGAGAGTAGAAACAATTTCTGGAGACGCAGTAAGTGTTGGAGATGTACCCCAGAGGAAGAAGGCTGGAGGGTCTTCACTTAGGGCAAAAGTTTCCTGGTTTAACAAAGATTTTCCTGGTTTATATAAGATTTTGAACTTTAAATGTTTAGGAAAAAAATTCTCAACTTAACAGACACATTTTCTGACACAAATGTAGAATTTAACTGAAAACTGAGGATTTAGTTTTAAAATGACCTTTCTATTCAGTTTTTACAGGAATCTTTTGAACAGCTATATGGGTGTTATAGAGCACTTGAAATACAAATAAAAAGGGCAAGAACTTATGCTTCAGCTCCAGATCCCAGAAGGACTGATACAAAAAAATACAGCAAATATCTCCACTGCTGGGAAAGTCAATAGTAAAGATGCAGACTTCAAAAGAAATCAATAGTATGACAACACCGCTGCAGAACGGACCTGCCTGTTAGAAGTGATATCTCTTTGCCTGCTGACATACACGGTATTTTTAATCGAATGATTTCAGCTACTGGGAGTCATGTGTCTCAAAATCATGACACAAGTTTAAAAGGAGAAAAGTTAAAGAAAAACATGTTTTGCACTTTGGCATTTCAGGCGTTTCTTTGGGTATTGGTGTTTTTTGTTGTATTTTGTTTTTTTTAAAGAAAGAATGTGCCTTACAGCTCTTTGCTCACAAGTTCACTTTTTTATGTGACTATGAGGGGTCAAAAACCAACTTCTCTTTTTAATGAAAGTTGATGTTAGTCATAACAGTATTTCAAGGGATGACTGTTAAGAAAAATAACAAAATCAGTGAAGTGCAATACGTTAAGTTTGCAATACCCAACAGCTATTACTCCATTCTTTCCTTTTTACTGTTGTCCGTTAAAGTACAAATTCAGGACATTCAATCACAAAGGCACATATGAAACAGTAGTGTTCAACTTTGGAAATTGTTTTCATTAGACTGTTATTGTAGCTTATATGGCTATTTAACCTATTATTTATTCTGCTGCAGTTAGCCTTTTTTTGAAGGAGAAGTAAATGGCTCTCCTAAGCACAGCAGTCACCTACAAAATGATCACTGTAGAGCAGATCAGTTTGCAGTAAAATATATTTATTCTTGAGGATGTTGTGGGATTGGAGACCACTGCTTTGCTCCAGTTACTGCTGAGAGCTGTTGGGTTTACTCCCCTCAAGCCATGGGCAAGGTGGACATTTCTGTGATGGTCTGATGTATTGCTGGGCAAGAACAACAGAGGAGGATCAGGTCAGTGTGCATTAAGTTTCTTCATTTCCTATGGTTGAATTTGTTATTTAGTACCTATAGCCAAATCCCGGCTCCAGAAAAGTCTGAAAATGCCACAGACCATTTCTGCTTCCAGGAACTGACCCCTAATGGCAAATGAAGGATGGAGAGATGCTGACACTCAGGAGAGGGATCTGCAAAGCAGTTGTCAGAGGCAGTTTAAACAAACCTCAGTAACAAATCCTGCAGGGATCATAGGATGCACTGTAGTGGGTGAAGGATGACACCTGGTACATGGAGTTCTGGCTGTGGGCTGCCTTCTCTTCTATCCCCCAAGCTGGGCAAGTAGCCTGAAGCCACAAAGGCTGGGATGGCTCCAGTATGAGCTGATTATGAGACTTCTAAACCTCAACATCCTCCTGCTTTCTGAACATTCAGAAATCTTGGCATAGTGATATCCATCTCAAGCTACCATAATGGCCTAGAGAAACACCACATCCTGCCTGGTCTGAAAACTGACTGACTCAACTATACTTAGCATGCTTAGATAATACCTTTAAAACCTGTAGTGATCCTTCCTGTTAGACATTTCTTTTCTAAAGCCTCACCTGGACCCCTCTGTCTCAGCAATGTAAGCCCACAAATCCTCATCCTCTCTACAGCAGACAATGATCAGAACCCTTTCTCTGTGCATCTCCCAGATGTCTCTCCAGACTTGTGTCTTCCCCAAGCTGTCATTTCCATGCTTCTTCTGAAACCACTAACCAAAAAATAAAGCCAAAAAACCACCAAATGTCAGGGACCAGCAGTCTGGGCTACCCTCACAGAGACCTGTTGGGTCAGTTGGTTGAACTGGGCAGAGGCCCAAAGACTTACTTTAATGGATGGGATGTATTTTCTGATGACTGATTGCTTCCTCAATAAATTAGGCAAACACTTCTCCACTGAATCCAGTGACTGATTGAGGAGCCCTTAAAACAGTAAATCCATTCCTCTGTCATTTTTCTGAGCAGTAATAGTACTGCTGTAGTCACAGAAAAATACAGAGCTGCCCTTTGCATTGATGACTTCCTCCTCTAAAGCAGAAGTTACAGTTGCTAAAGCAGCACTTTTGTGGACACAGTAAAAAATCGTTAGTCTTGGTGTCTTCTCAGTCACTATTTCCACTGAAGACATGAACCCAGGCTTGAGGGATGTGCAGAGTCAAGAGTGCAGCATACCATACAGTAATGTTTCATTTCCTGAGGGCTTTTAATGTAAACCTTTTGTGTTTCTCAAAAAAATGCAAAGCGTTGATTATTTATGTATAGGTTCCCAAGTAATTTCATTTTTGTGTTGTCAGGCACATTAGAAATTAAAAGACCTATGGAAATCCCACAATTAAACAAAAAATGGAGCACCATCTTGACAGCAAAGAAATGCGAAATGAAACCACCAGAGACAGCTGAAAAATCATCTTGTTGCCACATAAAACAGGTTAAAAAGTGCATTAAACAATCTCAGGAAGCGTGGTTTCCTCAATATAACCTTCAAATTATAGGTTTAAACAACTTAATTCAGTACTGTAAAAGAAGAATAACAGAAAATGTATCCCAAAGGTCCCCTCTCTTCTCTGATAATTTTGCTTCCTCTTTTCTCCAGTGGTCTTCACTGTTTCTTCTAACAGTCCCCTGTCTTTGTGTCTGCCTTGGCTCAGGTTGCATGAAGATCTCTCAAATCCTAATAAAGGGATGTGGTTTGTCAGAATTGCAGTGCACTCATATGAAAATACATAAAATTGTATTAATAATGATACAGTACTCTCATGTTCCCTTCAAGGACCAATTTTCGGACCCTAACCAAAAGCAGAATCCTTTTGTGTCCCACACTGCACAGATATATCAGAAAATACAGACCCCATAGCAAAGCTTTAAAAGTCCCTGAAGAGGCACACAGTCTACCACCTCTGCTTTCAGGAGATAATTATTTTACCTTGAAAAAGGCACAGAAGTGTCTTTATATTAAAAAAAAAAATGAAAAAAATCAAAGGGAAATATAATTCAGGAGCAGATAAAATTTCTATTATTCCTATGGCTAGCAAAAAGCTGAATGACTTTGAGTGCAGTTGGGTTCTCACGAGAGCCACCACTCTACTTGATTGACAGGGACAATGATATCCTTCAATTCACCTTTCCCTAGGAAAGGGAATGTGAGAGGATGAGAGCAGGTACCAAGCACATTGTGACACTGCAGTGTCCAGTTGAGCACGGGGCAGCACGACCTGACTCCATCCCATATTTGTGTTCCTGCACACACTCAGCCTGAGCTGCCCACTGGGATGGCTGATTACTGCTCTGGCAGCACAGCTGTAGGTGCCTCATGAAGCAGAGGCTCAGCTGAGGTCCCCAGTTCTTGCCACAGCTGAACAAAGCAGGCAGAAGTCACTCACTTCCCTCCACCCCTGCTGGTTTGAGGTGAGTTCAAACCAGGACTTATAGGAAAGGTGAAAGGCACCTGAAGCCCATAAGGATCTGCATTTCTGAGAGCCTTGATTAATTAACCTCAAAGCTCTAGTGTTTGCTCTTCTGTGTCAGTGAGGTTGAATGAGGCAGGGTTTATAAGCTGTCCCTACCCCTCTGTGCTCATGTAAACACAACTCTCTTTCTTCTTGGTCATGGTTTCATTAAGCAAAATGCTCAGAGTTGGCACCAAAGTGATGTTCTGCTCATCCTCAAATTCAAAGCTACAATGTGAAGGGCCTGCATCAAGGTGAACATAGGCAAAGTCTATTGTAATAGCTGGCCAGATCCCAGAATTAAGCAGAATTCAAGGAGCTACGTAGGGAGGCAGGGAAATCAGTGCCTGGGGAAGTCATAGAACAAATGGTCTCAGAGCTTTGAGATGTGTGGACCTTCCCTCAAGGCAACAGCCCTTCAGCTGGTATTAGCAGACATGATCCTGTCTGGAAAAAAAGAGTAAAACTGCCCTCACTTAGTCTATACTGCCAACATACTTTGAAATGCCTGAGAACCTGTAACACATTGGTATAGGTGGGGAAACTGAGGTACAAAGACACTGAACTAAAGCAAGAAATTTAAAACCTTTTTTCTGAAACCCAAAGTAGTCTTTAGATTTCCTCTAATGTCTGAAAGATCCAAGATGCACAGAACAATTACTTCCACTATTGAAGACTAATTCCAATGGGGAAATTGTTCAGCTAATTACAACTCTTGCCTTTGAAATTTTGCCTGGGTACACCAACCTTCACTTCCTGACTGAAAAAGTTGCCTCCTGTTGTTCTGTGTTGCATTTTCATTTCTGGCAATTCCCTGCTTGTTCTTGTTTTTTAATGGTGAGTTAAATCATGAACCTGAAATGAATAGACTGCTAAGTGGGTCAGCCCCCTTCTCTGACAGTAACTTATGATTTATTGCCTGGTCACTGCAGCTTGGTGCTTATTGAGGGTCCGACCCCCATCATCTAGAGTGAGTGTTTCATATTCTCAGGAGTTTCAGCTCCAACAAAATACCCCTCAATCCACTCAGCAAAGCTGATCTGTGGGGACAGAAGTCACAGCAAAAATGTCAGGGACTGAATAATAATCAATAGCCCTGTGGTGAATTTCCACAAAGAAATAATGTCAGATATTTTTAGTAATTACAACTAAATCTCAATTCCTACCACATACATAGATGAAATACATCTGTTTGCACTATGATGTGAAGTTAATCTCATCATTAATAATTCTTCTCATATTTATCTTAATATTGTTAATTACATGGGACTTGCTGGGTATGAGTACAAAAGCGTGTGTAATTTGTCTTTTTTCCAAGAATTTCCAGCACAATTTACCATTAATTACTTGCTGCTTAATACAACAACCTCCCCCAAAGAATAATTCCAGAATTATTATTGCATCTTTGAACAGTTGCTAAGGCATTTTATTCTGCATAATATGTCATTACCAAGAAGGGTGAAAAAAACCCTACAGCCATTCTTACATTCTAAATGGTATGCTAATAGACAGCAAAATTTGGATAATTTAACAAGATAAAGGCTGTCCTTGAACTTTACTTATTAATGATAGATCCAATCTTAATTTTAATGATTTATGAGCATGCTTATATAGCATATTCTCCAGTGTGGGCCTTATCCAGTGCTTTGGATAGATTTTCTTTGGCTTTAATGTCCTTTTAATAGGCACTTTATGACCTGAGTGTTAAAAAGGAACATGTTCTGGCCAGAAGCTGCTTTGTATTGCATGGAGCATTTAGCACATTTCTGGAGGGAGTAGTCCAGCTCTAATATGGAGAAAGAGCAAGTTGTATAATGTAAATAGTGCTCAACTTTGATGTCTGTATAGAAGACTTGAAGGCTGAGGTCTTTGTAGATTTTAGATGTGGCCATTGTATGATTAAGCTAGTGCAAGTGTTCATGACTTTAATTTTGAACAGAATAATGGAAGAATTATAAAATGCAGGTTTATGACAAAAACTTCAAGGATTAATTTTGGGAAATCCTAGCTGTGTCTAAATTAAAAAGGAAACTTGGGTACAAACTGTGAGTGTACAACTAATGCTCCAGTGTGGGGAGCTGATGGAAGGTAATTCTGGCCCCTTTCTGATCCCCACGTGCCAGTTTCTTTCCATGGAAACTGGCATGTCTTGCACAAGTATGTGTGTTCATTTTCAAGGCACACCCCAGTTTGGATAGAAGAAATTGAAATCAAGACCTTTCTTGAGTCCAAAAATGCAGATAAACAAGGTATATTGGAAGTTCAGGACCGTGGTCTTGGAAAACTCACAGAATGTCTTCATCTATCTTGAATCTTCAGCCCAAACAAGGAGCAAAAAAGCTTCCAGACGTCTAGGGTTTTATGTCCCCCAGAAGATACTCACTAAGCAGACACTAACACAGGGAAAAACCCTTTTTTTCCTCTCTAATCTGAGCTCCAGCTTCAATGGCATCACCAAAAACAACACACAAAAATTAACTAGTGCACAGGATCACACCACCATCACATACAACACTGGAAACTTGTTTGCACTTCAGCTCTGTTCTCAGCTCTCCGACCTCTTTTTGCACTGATTCTTCTTCCCTCCACGGAGCAATTGCAAGCAATAATTGTTAGCAGCAATTGAGGCAAATGCAAGAGAGTAGCAAGAAAGCTTGGAGTGCTGCTGAGGTCCCTGAAGTATTTATCAGACATTGATATGGCTCCCAGGCTCGTCCAGCTGCAAATTACCTAAGGAACTGACAACCACAATTGGAGATGCCTGTCTGGCCTGTGGTGCATCATAGCTTAATAATGGATTTTTATTCTTTTCTTTCTGAATTTTTTAACTTGCCTCATAAATTTGGCCATAGCTTCCTTCAATCTAAGTGTCAACTTCCATGATTCTAAAATATAGTGTTGAATTAGTAACAGATTGTAAATAAACTCAGAATTTCTGGAAAGGCACCAGAATTTCACTTAACTTCAGCAGACTATTCATCTGCCCAAGTTACAACTCACTAAAACTCAGAATTTCAAACTGAGTTGACTAAAGGTTGAAGATTTGAGGTTTTCCAGAAACCAGAAGTTTCAAACTTCTTGATAATGCCAAAATACCTCTGTAGAAGTGTTTGCAATGGATTGGATTAGACTGAGCTAACTGAATTGCACATTATTATATTGTGAAACTGAAGCACTGCTCCTGAGCCTCTCAGAAATGAAGCACAGAAAAGTCCTGTGTAATCAAGACTTGTCTGTGAAATATAGCAGCTTACTCAGATCCCCATTTCCTCACAGAAAACTTTTCCATTAGAAAAATACTTCAGTAGTACCTGGTTGGTCCCACAGCAGCAGTTTTTCTGGAATTGAAGATGATTTTGATGAGAAAAGGGTAGAAAGGCATATTTAGTCCTGTAAAACCTGGAGTGAGAAGAGCTGATGATACCATTTTGTTCTGCTTTGATATTGCCTATTCCAGAATTTCAAATAGTTTACTCAACAACTTCTATGGGGGAAAAAAAACCCAAACAAAGTAACAAAAAAAAGTGAGACTCTAAAAGCAAATGCATTGTGGAGCAAATATCTCAGAAGCATTGGAAACACAAGAGCCTCAAAACCTAGGAGAAACTGAAATTAAATGAAGAGGACTAGGCAAATCCTCATTTGTTTTATAGACTTCTGTTGCGTATAAGAAACATGAAACATCTTACATTTACTCAAAACTAGTTGTAATAAGCAAATGTGACTTATACACAACTTGTTCCCTCAAAGGTGGGAGGGGAAGATCTTTGAATTGTAGTGATGGCCCCCACACCATTTCCCCATCCCCCCAAAAAAGTGATCTCCTTACATTTTGTTAAAATGAGGTTGATATTTGCAAATTTACCAGATGCAGATATCTTGGTATAAAGACACCATTGTCCAGGAACTTTCCCATTGTTTCACAGGAACTTTGAAGAGATATTGCTGAAACCATCCTACTCATGATGCTCAAAAAATTTAAGCTAAATGGGAATATCTGACAGTGCTGCCACTCTGAAAAGCTTCTGACATTCAGTTGATCTTATGATGTGAAGTTGATTGCTTCTGACTCCATCCATTAAAGGTCACTGGTTTGTATTGCCCCACTCGCTCTGTCTCATACATGCATGCACACACACTAATATTTTCTCTTATTGTCTGCATATTTTCTGTGGTGTAGAGCAAAGCCAGACACCAGCTCAGTATATATCAGAGGATATGACACCATTCCCGAGAAGGATTATGCTGAAATGTTGCTATCACTCAGCACTTGTAGCATCTCTGGATATTTGGTGTTCACTTATCACATTTTTCCTTGGGTCCCGCCTAGTCAGCTGCTATACATCTTGCATCTTCCAAATAGATAAGTCACCTGCACTCTGTCAAAGTCTCCTCAGAGGTGCTTTTCCTATGATAATGCTTTCCATGTGAGCTACCCCATTTTTTAGAAGCCATCTCATTCCAAGCAGTTCAAAGACTGATCATTGAGCAAGTGTCACCTAAAAAGCATGACATGAATTCTTTAATTATTTACAGATAAAATACAGAGAATAAATCTTAAATTAATTTACAAGAGCCAAATTAGATTTGCAATAAGAATGAAAGACTCCTATGCTGATTTCATGAAGTGGGAATGCATGATCATTAGAAACACGTGGATTTCAATTAGTCAGGCTCATATTACATTGAATTCTGAATCAGAGTCTTCTTTTCTCATAAACGTGTTTCATGCTGGATGTTGTTTCTCTCTGAATGCATGTAATTAGTTTATATTGGTGTCTTTTGAGATACAGCAAAGTAGGCAGATGTGTAAAACACACTCTGCTAATTCAGAGGCACCCTGCCTGAGGTGCAGTCCTGGTCTTTTGTGGAAGGTTTTACCTCTGGAGGATGAAATGGAGATTGTCTTTTCGAGCTGCAGGTGGATAATTTTTCAGGCACACAGTCAGGAAAATCATTGAAAAGGAATAATTACAAGCCATGGACAGATGATGGGATTTGTTTTCCATCAAAACCAGATGCCAAACGTCCTTATATTCAAGATCACTAGGCAATTCACTACTTAGTGGTGCTTAGACAGAAAAAGAGCTTTTTTATTTTAACACAGAAATAACATATTGTGAGGGTTTAGGTTTTGTGGTAAAATCTGCAGTGGATGGCTATCAGTAATGCATAAAATATACCTTATTCAGGGCCCCCATACCCATTCTTCTATGAGCTCACAGATAGTATATTCATTAAAGTCAGCCTTTCCCAGTCTCTCCCAATAAGAAACCTGGAAAATGGTCATCTCGTGGACAGTTCTTTCTATAGATATTTGCTATTGAAATTTTTTACAGTAACCGTGACCGGGATGGAGCACATACACAAACAGCTAGGATTGATTTGCAGAGAATACAATGAAACTCAGGAATATAAAGCATGATTTCTGATCAGAGTGATGAGATTTTGTTGTTCCAAAGACTTTTCTCCCTTATCTAGACATAAAGTTCATTATTTCTTTTTGAAGTGTGCCCCACTAGAATATGCTTTATGCTTTGATGCCTTCTCTGTAGGCTTTTCTATTCTGTTGAAGCTTCCCATGTCTGCCAAAAAGCCTGGATGAGCTGAACTGAACTCTGACGTAATTGGCAATATCCAGCTTACAAAGAATTGGGTATGTTTTGACATTTTTTTGCTGTTTTCACTCAGACCTTCTGTTTAGGGGGCATTCAGATTTAGTGTTTGTAATATCTCTGACCTTGAGCAGAATTTCTTTCCTTGTAAGAGCTTGCTATTGTCACTGATTGCCACTACCAGCTGTGAGGACAGGGATTCATGCTTTTATCAGAATCTGTAGGTTTGGGATATGGGGGGAAAACTATTTAATTCCAATAGTACATGGAGAGGGGATAAGTCAGGTGCACAAATGCTGCGGAACATCCACAGGGCTGCCAGGTATGAGTTTCTCTGATAGACATATTCTTATGGATAGAGGATTTTCTAGGACATCTCAAAAGGCACAGTACACTTGTTTAGGCAATTAAGTCCCTTCTAAGGTTACTGTAATGGTAACTGGCAACAGGAGAGAGGGAAGTCTAGGGAAGACAAAGTCATGGATAACCTTGCTTTCCAGCTGCATAAAACCCAAACTCTGAACAGACAGAATTCACACTCCATCTCTTCTAATAATAGATCTTACATTGCAAAAATTGTATTTAACTCAAATCCAAAGGTTTGGAGAAGCCTTTAATGTAATAGTTTCCACAGTCTCTGGTGTCAGAATCTTTTCAGACTCCAAATATTCTTCAGTACTATTTGCATCCAAATATTTGTTTGGCACCTTTCAGTGGTTCGAGGCACACCCTGGAAATTGCCTCTGAAAATTTGACTCTGTGTATAGTTCTATAAATGTGTCCTTTGGGTCATATAAATTTAATGCTTTTAAATGTTTTATTATTGGATATTTCTCTGATTTATGACATCCATTTCAGAGAGGCATTTCCTTTAAGACCTTTTTGATCCTCTTGAATGCTGAGGGATAACATTAGAGGACAGAAAGAAGGAGCATTTCTACTAACTACTGAGTATGTTCTGCTGAAAAATTAAAAAGCCACAAGAAAATGCTCCTCCCATCATAGTTCCTTGCTCTTAGTGTATGTTTCAAACTCCTTACATTGGTGCTGCTGTTCTATTCCAGACTTAATCCAAAAAGCATTCATATGCTGATAGTGCATGACAGTGTCACATTTTCCCTCTGGTGGAAAACAAACGAGCTCAAGCCAACTTCAAAAGCTCTGTTTCTTTCTTAGTGATGCTCATAGTGTATGATACCTCTAGCTACATCTTTTTACTAACTGAACATGCATCACCCCACTTTGGATAGTTCTTATGGATTCAAACAGAAAAATCTAATTTAAAATTGAATTTAAAAAGCAATTTTCAGGGCAAGAAATGTTCGAATTATTTCTATTTATCTGGAGACATTCAGGCTTGTCAAGAACCATTGCTCGTAAGAGCAAACAAGTGCAGCTGGTCTATCACAATTAAAGTCCAATTCTGCTTTGTTATGGATGAAATAGAGGTATCCCTCTTCAATATCTGCCCTTACAGCACTTAGTACAATGAATTTTTGCTAAGGCTGCTGGTCCTACCATGTGCCTCAGGATCACTGTGACTAATAAAGCACAAACATCCCAGCCTGCCTGCTCTTATAAGCAGCTGCCAGTCCAGGTCCCCCATCCCAGGGCCGAATGTTTGGCTGTGTTATCTTAACGTGCATTCAAACTTCAAGGGAGACCCAGTTGTGAAAAGCTCAGCAAACAGGCCTGAGCTAAAGACAGGCAGCATTCTGAGCTGCAGCAGAGAGCACTTGCTGTCAGAGTACTCATCATACCCTTGAGGCCCATTACAGTTTTTCCCTTACACCAAATTTGAGCATCATGGCTGTGATACCTTATTCTGTTCCTAGAAGCTAAAGTGACTTGCCAAAGGTCACCCAGGAATTCCCTTCTTATCTGCCTTCTTTCAGTCTTTAGCTTGCATTGCTATTTACCATTATTATCAATTCAGTTTTTCTCTTTGATATACAGAACTTTTCCCTAAGAGAATGTTGATTTCCACCAACTCTCAACTCATCAATGCTCCAACAACTCTATTTGTAGTTAAATATCTCTAGTTTTGAATAGTTCCATCATTTATTCTACATTTCCTTTCTGACTCTCTCTAGAGACTTTAGATTAAACAAATTCCCCTGGAAACAACTCACATCACTGATGAACAGGGTCTCTCCTTTGCCAGCACTTTGTTATCTCATGGATTTTGCTGTTAGAGCTGTGGTTGGAAATTTTCAAAGCTGTGTTCCTTTTGATGTAGCAAGGGCAGACAAGGCCAGTGGCTGAAGTACAAGCCCATGAAAGCTGAGCACCTGATTAACAGAGGGTAACTGCATTCAGAAAGTCATTGGCCAACTCAGACTCTTCACTCCTCAATAGAGTTGTTACATAAGGGGAAAATATTACCTTAAAACCAGATTTAAGCAATATGGAAGGAGTTAGACGACTTTTGTTTTTCCAACTAATACTCTTGCGTATCTTAAAATTATCCTGACAGAAAAACAATTGAGGCAGCTTTTAAACTAATGACACAATCCCATGGATAATTTCCCCTAAACAGCACAGAGATGTGACTGAATGATCTTATATATCATTGTGGGAAGCAATTTTCCTCAATGAGTTCTACCTGCTGGATATTGCAATGCATTACAGAATGAGTAAAAGCCTTCCTCTGAAATCAGATTCAAACTGGCTTTGGAGTAAAACTTAAACCCTGAGGGTGAGAAAGACATGATTATATTCAACACCTCCCTTCGATTCACAGGTTCCACATGTTCCTCCCCACATCTGGCAACTCCTGATGCGAGTTATTCCCATGAGCTGCATGGCTTTCAGACTGTCTTCACGGGTGTTATTGAGCTTAATATGGGCTTTACTGCTGCTTGATAAATTGCCTAGCACCACACAGATGTCTTTACAGTATTCTCCTGAAGCAGTTTCTTAGGTCTTCAGGCTGCCACACCTCTTTAACAGGAAAATGTCTCCCCTCCTAACTGTGGAGCTCAAGGGAGATGACAATTTCCTGGATGAGCAGTTCATACACTGCAGAACACCACATACTTATTTATGTATCTCACCGATATTTTATCTTCCATTGCAACAGTCTGGCCAAATAGTGGAGAGCTGACTAAAGCATGATGTGTCTGTCAACTCCCAGAAGCTTTTTGTGGGTTTTGTGCTTATTTTGCCATGGCAAATTACTCTGGCTAAATGGACAGATCAGCTGGGCCCAGAGTAGGGGATTCACCTCTGTGATGGGCATTCTGCTGCACAACATCACCTGCAGCAGCATTTACCCCCATTCTGCCATCTATAAACAAGTTTCTGGCAGCTTGGCTGCCCAGAGAAAGTGGGTGGAAAACTCTCCAAACCTCAGGTATGGGGTAGCAATCACTGCTGGATGGTGGAGACTGGATCCATTTCAAATGGGGTGGTGGACTTGTGTTTTGTGTCATAGTCTGTAGCTGAAGGTGAAAAGGGTGTTTGTAACCAGCAGCACCAGCTCCAGAGTCACATCCCTGCCCTGTGGAACAGCTCTCCTGCAGCCCTGACATGCAGTGCAACAAAGAGCCCAAGCATTAAGCAAGATGCTGATTAAAAAAAACAAACAAGCAGGACACTGTTTGCATATCTATGAGCTGAAACATGGACAAAGGCTCAGGAGGACAAAGGCAAAGGATAAATACATTAACTTCTTTTTTAACAGAAATAAAGATCAGAGCACCAAGAAAGCTGAGTCCGAAGTTCTGAAAACAGACTTTTCACACAGCACATTTCAATGGATACGGAAAAAAAACTCCACAAGCAAGTTTGTATCTTTTCTGTCCCGCAACCTTCATTCCTGGCCATTCTGTTTGTCACAAATAAGCAGTAATTTATGTTTTGACGACTCGCCCCAGCGAATAGAACCATAAAAACAATCCCCAGCCATTTGTTTGTGTATATTTTTTTTCTAAAGCTCAAATTTATTTTAGATGACACTTTTCCCCCCCTTGGCCGAGATGGGATATTTTCTCCATGCCTTTTATCAAACTGACAGGTGATATTGCTTTAAATTGGGCACTGCATCAACAGCAGAGGCTTTCTCATTTCAAACCCAAAGTGTCAGTCATGTGGATGAGAACTCATTTCGTCCCTTATTTACTAAATGCAGATTGGGTTTTCAGGAGCTGGGAGTGCAGAGAAGGAAAGGGATGCCCTGGGTGATAATGGCAATGAACGAGAGAGGACAGTAAAAGAACAACCCAGCACGAAGCAGGTGGGAACTTATCGTGGGTTGATTAGATGACATCCATCTTCTTGTCTATAAACCATTCCCACAAGCATAGCTTTCAAATTCACTTTGTCCCCTGTCACAGCTCCCTCCCCATTAACAGGATAAAAGGTGACAGGGGATTGCACGATGTTCCTGATGGATTTCAGTGTGCTGAGGATGTAGCTAAGGGATTACAGATCAGAAGTGAACTATGATTTGAGACTGAATCCCTGGAATCTCTGATTTCTCATGGATGCAACACCCAGTCTGGGGCTCAGGAAGAAACAGTTTCTTGAAGAATGGAGGGAGATTGCTTGGCTGCTATGATGGCCTGCCTAGTTAGTCCTCAAAATCTAGAAGATTCTGAGAGCACATCACCCAGAAAAGATGACAAAATCTTGAACCTACACTGAAACAGAGACAGTTTCTGGATAGTGTGAATATACACATGTATTTGCTAAAGTGGGAATATAGGACAATTCATTTGGAAAAATAGCCTCTCAGAAAACATTGTGTTTGTCTCAGAAATCTACCAAAAATTACCAATTCTTAAATTTTTATATATAATCTTTTATTTTAATATAATGTAATTGCTTCTAAGAGGATGACAACTTTCAGTGAAACCATGAAACTACAAAAGCTTTGATATCACTGTATGTATTTCAACCAATTACTATCTAGACTCATTTTTATAATGTTTAAACTTCATATTGACATTACATGTGTGAGCAGCCTGCAGATGCTGAACAGGCAGGGAATTCTGCTGCCTTGGCACACCATCTCCTGCTGCTACAGCACCAATTAGCCAGAAGGAGGTTAGATGTTTCACCGTTATAAAAATGGGAGCAGGATTTAAATACAGCAACTGTTGCTGAAATTTAAGGGAACAGAGGGAGGAAAGGACACCTGCCCTTGTGTCATGTCATAGAAGGTGTTGTAAAGTTACATCTGTAACAACACACTGCTGGAAACTAGAGACAGATGATCGAAATTCGTGCCAAAATATTCTTGGTGTTCTCTCTCCCCACGCTTCCCCTGTCTCTAACTGCATAAAAATCACCTGGATCTGACAAGAGGTGGGACTGCCTATGATTTACACAGGCAAGCCTTTCCTCTTTCTCGTGATCTCAATATTTCCCTGCACTCTCTTGACAATGTTTATGATGACTGGTACCTATCTCAAGAAGGGCTTTATGAGTCACACTTCAAGAAAAGCAGCCAGGAGTCATCCATGTGAGAAAGTTCCTGAATAACTCTTGTGGCTCCTCGTGACTGCAGCAGCATCCCGTGGATTGCCCACGCAGAGCTGCAGCCCTCACTCAAATGTTTATTTCTCTTTCCTGTGCCCTGCCCTTACCCAATCCCCCCTCAGTACCAAGGAGGGCCATGGAACATCCCGTCCATCAGCCTCATTGTTTCCTTCATAAGTTCTCCTAATGCTTTTAAACCAAAAAAACAGGTTTTAACTAGATAAAATAATTTTGTAAAGAAGAGGAAACTTCAAAGTGACTTGATGGGAAAGGAGTGTTGGAAATTTTAGAGCTTGGAGCATTTCAGGTGTAGAGGGAGGACAGGGCAAAGCCTCTGGTCAGTTTGGCTGCTGTCAGCTCAGAGGCCTCTGGGGCACAGTAAATTCAAAGAAGTCTTGCCTGTTTGCTGGGACATTTCTCCTTCTGTCTGGGTGTCCATGCCCAGCTGTCCCCATTGCTGAGCAGTGCTCCTGGCTCTGCAAATGTTTGAGGAGGGTCTCTTCTTCCTACCATCATAAATCACTTTTCAACTGCTCCTGCAGGATGGAATGTTTCCTTCCCCCAAGGTGCATCCACTCAGGCGCTGATATTTCTAAGATGTACAACAATAAATAAGTGGAGAGAAATAAATAAAATGGGTGCTGTCTGCTAAACCAACAGGAGTCAGTGTCATTAAAAAGGGTCATCCAGGTGGGAGGAGCAGGGCTGGGGTTAGACATTTAGTACATATCCTGGCTGCTGTCACATTCCTGCATCAGTGCTGTGCTCATGCAGACTTTTTCACCTGAGCATAATTCCCTCAAATTTAGGGAACTTCTGAAGAGAATCTCCACCTGGAAGAAACCTGATGTCTGTGTCTGTGGCACTACACACATAAACACATGCTCAATATTGACACACTATTGCTGTGCCTTTCCAGATGGTGGGGAGGTATTTAAGTCAGCAGGGAGATTTTTTGCTGTCATCACCTGTTTCTGGTTCCTGTGTACTGTTTTCTGGTAAGTGCTACTAGATTTGGGAAGCACATGAGTATATGAAGAAGCTTGCTGTCTGTTTACTTAGGTAGAGAGCGTATACTTGTCAAGAGCATTATGTGACAGTTCCCATCTTAAGAGTAAAAGTTTGTCATGGTTTTGCTTTAAGGCAAGTAGGAGATTTCACCTAGAAGTTCATGACTGTTTAGTTTTTAATCTGAAAGTGAGCCAGAATAGATTTTAGGAGTTCACAGTGACTAAGTGAGAAAATAGGTGAAAGATAATTTCCTTAAATTATCTGAATTTAGAATAGATCATGGGAACAAGGAAGGCTCTGTGACTCTGAAAAGTCTGTAATATCAGATCTTGTTCCACATCAACATCGAGAAAGACTTAGGCATATATAGTGTAAACAATGTCAAAAGAATCCAAGTTGATTAGATGTCCTGTGTTATAGCAGTGATTGTGAATAATTAAAATATCATGACAAGCAGAGAGATGAAGTCACATGAGAAAGACACAAACCAAAAAATTAACCTAGAAAACTAAAAAACAAATCACAATGCCACAGAAACCCAACAATGCAAAGGATACAAATATAATAAGCAACACTACGCCATCAAGCATTTTAAATGGCAAAGCAAAAATAGTTCACCTAATTTAAACCCCAGAGTTTTCCTGTTATGCATAAGAGAGGCACAGAGATGATACATGTGTGCAAGAGCACTGCAGGGCACTCAGCACAATTCAGATTGACTCCTGGAGAGAGCTCTCATCTTCTGGTCAGACAACTTTCTTTTTCCAGGTCTGGAAAAACTGTGGTCAGAAGTGCAAAGATAAGGACAGGAAAAGCAAATGTGATTTCTGCCCAGAGTTTAATATATGCCATACATTGATCTTGGCCTAGTTTTGCCACACCAAACTGCTATTTAAATTCTACTTTGATCACATAGCAGCATTGGCTGAACTGGTGGTTATTCCACTAACTTTTCTTAAATCAAGGATTCTTGAATTTTAACACAGCCCTTAGGAGAAACTTATGTTTTCCCATGGCACCAACATAGATTAAAACTATGTGACCTCCAGGAGAGACCTAGGAGAGGACACCTCTTCCTAAGTGGCTCATGCCCTGGGGAACACTGAGCCATTTAGGACAGGAGGGGATTCTTTGTAAGGGATTTTAAGAGAAAACTTATGCTCCTGTATTAGCCGAGCCAAACCCAGGGCACTTGGCTACTCAGAGTGAGATGGCAGCAGCAAACCAGTCTGGCTCTTCCTTCACTTTTCTTTGCTAAGCTCTCACCTCCCACATTCAGTCTGTGCCACACTGACTGCCATCACCTCCCACCACAGGGACCCAGAGCCTGAGAGCTCCAAGCAAGGAACTGTCTGTCCTGGCCACTGGTAAAACCAATTCAGATGAAGTCTGAATTCTTCCTGGAATGGCAAAGAACCATCCATGCCTATCAAAAATTATCCCAGAGCTAAAATGACTCATTGTTATAAAATTCATCAACACCCACTTCCCTCCTCTTGACGTCTTTTGGACCCTCTTACAAAATGCCAAGGAAAAATAGTTTCTCAGTTAACAAAGTTTCCCATTCAGATTGTGGAGGATTTGGTAACAATAAGTCTTAACATAATGTTTCCCAACAGTGATTTACATCGGCATTCCTGTAACAAACCAGATAATTCTCCATTCAGAGAAGAGCTGCCTAGCACATTCTATTTTACAGGGACTGAACTTTTAAACTAATGTATTTCCACAGGAGCAGAGAAAAGCAGAGTCAGGAAGACGCCATTTAATGAGCACAAACCCATTACTGATACTAGTCCTCAGGAGAAATACAATAGAATAAACCTAAATTGGTGCCATTTCTTCAATGATAACGGAGCAGTGCTGCTTGACACCAGCTGAGGATCTGATCCTGTTAACCTTCCTTGACTCAGACATATGCTTCCCAAAGCATTTAGCTAACTGAAGAAATGAAATGTAGCAAAGATTGAAGAATGAGGATGCAGCTCGTGAGGAACAGGTGGGCAAAGAAAGACTTCAGCTAATTCCTGCTTCTCTGAAATGACAATTCAGTGTCACTACAGAAGGTATTCTTCACACTCGCAGAAGAGAAATTTGGGCTGACTCATTGCTGACCTGCACCACAAACCTTTCCAAATTCTGTGGTCTTTATCACCTCCTAAACCAAGGCACTGTGTATCCCTGACATTGCCCAAACAGCTTTGAGCCTCAGCCTCTTACTCTGCAGATGCCACTTTAACACCCCTGGGTGACACCTTAACACCCTGTAGGGCTCTACAATATCTCATTCACTTAAGAAATAACCCTAATAGTTAATCACATGAAATCCAAGCAGAAAGCATCTGGATTTTAGGTAGACAAGAACGTATAGTAACCTGTGTTTCCATTACGTGCTTTGGGTAGAGATTTTAAAAGCCTCCAAATATATTACAATAGTTGCCTCCAGCTTTGAGGAAATTTTAGGGGTAGAAAGGCATAAAATAGACACAAATTTCATTTGGACTGAGGCCACATCTGCTGTCACCTGTGCAGCCCATTCCAAATGCCAGCTTGTTCAGTTATAAAGAGAGGAAGTGAACTCATAAATCCCAAATCTTTTTCCAAACACATCCATAGGGCATCTCTGCCTCTGAGAAGCACTCACGACAGAAGGACCAAGCTTTCATTGTGCAAAAACTCCTAAATCAAAACAAATCTCTAATTTGGTAAGTAATCACCAGGAAAAAAAAGATTGCAAGAAATAAGAACTGACTAAAGTAAGAAAAATGCTTTACAAAAACCTTTTTAAATACAGACATGTTTGCTGAGGATCAAGCAGAAGTGGGAGGACTGTGGAGAGAACTAAGGAGGCCTCACAGTATGCAGCAGTCTTCCAATTATTTAACAGGCATTACTGGCAGGGGGTAACAATACCAAAACTCCTGTTTCCAGGTGTTTTAATAGAACTCACAGACTTTTAAAATTTTCTTAATTGAGGACTACATATTTGCTAAGTGGATATAGATATATATCAGTATGACCACATAGAATATCACAACCACATTAGAGCACCCAAGAAAACAGGACTGCAAAGAAACACCTAGAGCAGGTAAGCAAAGATGATAATGAATTAGTGATTCTTCTACCACGAAATTCCTTCTCTCAGTATGATTAGCTAGTGTGCAAGGCATGGTTCTTTTCACACTGAACATTTTCTTTGGTTGGTGAGAGTGTTTTGGTTTTTTTTTGGTTTTGGTTTTTTATTATTTTTTACTAATTCCACTACAAGGGGGGGACTGCGTAGGTGTTTTTAATAAAAGGTATGTCTCAGAACCAGGTTATCCAAGAGAATGAGACCTTTTCTAATTTCAGCTTCAGTCTGTAAGCAAATAGCCCCAGTTTAATAAATCTGTTTTATTATGATGGGATTTATTTTTCCTTCACAGTGTTGTTTGTGCATCAGGGAGTAACATCAATAAAACCTCACGTTCCACCAGAAAAAAATATGTTCATAGTATTAGTTAACAACCTAGAAAAATGTTTCCCTTGTTGTGAAGAGTGCACCAGTCTGCAGGGTAACCAGAGGGGGGGAAGAAAGCTATTTTGGCAATAGCTCCTGTGCTTCCTGACAGGTTTAATCTGTTTCAAGCCTTCCTTTGGTTTAATCTCTTTTCAAAACCTGTATTCCAGATTTTGCTATGACCTCTCGGTCATTAGGATTCTGACATTGATAGTGTTTCTCTTAGAAAAAATATTCTGCTGACTTTGAATACAAAAATCCAGACCAAGAAGGAGCAGCAGGATGCGGTGCTGCCCATTTTACCCCTTTCCTTGCTTCCTTCTAAGATGAGCTTTAAGGGCAATTTATTTGCTCTTCTATGGGGAGACAACAAAACATCAATGCAACACTCCCAAAAGTCAGTGGGAGAAGGAAAAAGGGGAATACTCAGAAGGTTTGCTCTGCTACCTGAAAGCACTCCTCTCTCATCCACTTTAGATAGGTGGGATTTCCAAGATAGCTTGCTGTCTAAAAGGAAGGATCAGGCATATCCAAAGTGTCAGCCTACTTCTTGTCAATGTTATGGTTCATGCCTTGAACATTTTTATGAAGGACTTTTGCTCATTATGGCAAAACTGTATAAAGAAGTTGCAAAACCAAAACCCACCCCACAGTGAACAGCCAGAATGGAACACTCGACTGTGAGTTCAGCTGCCTAAGGGAACTGAAGGGAAGATAAAGGTGACACTATTGTTTCATCATCTCAAGTCTAGAAAAAAAGCAAATAAGGCTGAGGGAAAAGAATGCATCCACATGAAAGCCAAACTCAGCAAACGTCCTGAAATCATCCGTGGCTGTGTTTGTGGTCGGGTGGCCATAGCCCAAAGGCTTTTCTGCTGAGGTCAGGTTTGCAGAGACTTCCCCTCACCAGCTAAGAATGGAGGAGAATTTTGGTTGTGTGGTGTAACCTCTGGTCAGAGGCAGTGAGTACCCATCCTCCCACACACAAACTGGCTCAGCTGTAAAATCCCCACCCCAGGGAGGTCACATCCACAGGACATTCACATGAGGGACACCTGAGGAGGGGCCAGAATCCATCCAACAGCCCCAAAATGCTCTCCAGACTCACTGCTGAGGCCGTGCAGCAGAGCACTGCTCCTGATGCAAAGGGATGCAGCAGAGCCAGAGGCTGCTGCCAGAGCCTGTGCCAGACTTGTCCCTGCCAGGGGAGGAACCTGAGCCTTCCCACCTGGCTCAAATGTATATTAACCATAGAACTCTGTGGTTTTGGGGGACCCTCACCACCAAGACCAGATGGACAGGATAGATGGGGCACCGTTGGGATCCACAATGTGGTGATATTTTCTATTTAATCTGTCTCTGTCACTCTCTTTCTCTCCACCCACCTCTTTTTCTATTTCTTTCTCCTCTCTCTCATAT
Organism: Sturnus vulgaris; assembly: GCF_052056855.1. Classification (NCBI taxonomy): domain Eukaryota; kingdom Metazoa; phylum Chordata; class Aves; order Passeriformes; family Sturnidae; genus Sturnus; species Sturnus vulgaris. Next base: position 27,961,634 of record NC_142250.1, read on the forward strand.
TTGCTATTATACAAAATCCATACTATTAACTTTGGCATATGGTCTCATTTGCACCTTAAATTGGGCAGAGGCATTTCTAATAATTTTAATAACCGGATCATAACACCTCTATAGTGCTGGTGGATGACTGGTAGCAAACAGGGACTCTGGATTTATTTGGAATAATGCAGAGAAGCAGCGTTCCCTTTGTTCTGAAAAAACAGACTTCTGCACACCTTAAAACAGAGAGGAAAACAACTTAATGTGTGCAGGCTCAGAGATAATTTACTTCCAACAGCAATTATTGTTTCTAACAGCAATAATATATTCCTTACCACACAATAATGTTCATGTAACCCTGAAAAAAAAATTATCACTTGAAGACTAGAAATAAGTAGAATCACTGAAGTGTTATTCCATTTTATATATTACTCCATACTTCCTTGATAGGGAATACTGACATTTTATAGCCACTTAGAGTTGTACTTAGAGCACACGCAAGTGCATCTTTTGGTGAATTCAGGCACCTGCAGTTTGCATCTATGATTAAGAGAATAATGAGTGATTCAGACTACTTACTATCCAGGGACTTCCAAATCTTGCATATGGAGATGTACAACTTCATAGCATAAAGAGCATTCTGTAAAGTCTGACTGATTCTTCACTTTCCCTTCTCTTGTAAAAAAGCAGAAGCACACCTGGAGGATACAGCAAGAAACCTCCCTCTGAAATACAGCATGAAACAGCTGATGATAGTCAGGAAGAGAATTAGTAGACTCAGACTCTCAAATTGGGCATCAGCTGAAGTAGTTTCTTCCTTGTTAACTGCTTTTCATTATGCAATTCTTTCTTGATTGCTACTGCTTTTGAAGCAAGATAGCAGCATTACAGTCAAGGTTTGCTGGTCCCTAAACCTCATATTTATGTTGTGTTGTTCATGTTCCAAACCTAATCAAGCTGTAGATTTTATACTCTGTTCTCAGCTCCCTTTTCTTTTGAATGCGTGAGACATTAGAGATCACTTGCCTGGTGACTTGCAGCACAAAGAGACTGAAATGATTTATTGAATTGTAAATTCTAAATTGTAATGTTTTTGAAAACGATAATGACGTTTTCATAATGGGAGAACAACTTATCTGAAAACATTACAGTCACAGATGACAATTACAAAAAGCCATTATTAGAAGAATTCAAACTTATGCCCTGTAAATGGGAATATGCTTTCTCCAGACTGAAAGGAACACATGAAGAGTATCAACTGTGAAAAATACTATTTGATACTGAGGAGAAAAGCATCACTGCTAAATCAGGTCAAGGTCCAAACCTCAAGAGGAAAAACCCAACCTAGTCAGAAAGGAGTTTTCAAATGCTTTTTTCCAGTATATTAATCATGTTTGGATCAGGTCTTCAGATTAATTCACTAGGCACACAATTAGGGATTTTGGTGGTTGTCTCTGTGCCATGTGAATGGCTGCCCCTCCTTCCAGAAAGCCCTGGTCTCAGCAGAAATGCCATGTCCTGGTGGAATAGAAGGAGGGAAGGAGGAGCATTTAATGTGATGAAATCCATTACAGTTCTGGAGCTTATGTCTGCACTGTGCTTATTGCAGTGAGGTTTCTTGTGAGCTGCTTTTCCCAGATCTATGGCATCCATATGGAGAGAACTACCTGATGGAGGGCATGGATCCACTGGGACTTGTGGTTGTGCTCAGGTGTGTTCTTCAACTCTGGCTCCACCAAGAAGAATACTCTGGGGACACCAGCACTGCTCTCCAGTGCATACCAAAGGCATTAAAAGCAAGGCAAATTCCCACTACAAGCAGCCTCCCAGTGCACCAAATCAATGCATATGGATCCAGCATAAAATCTGAGATGGACTTTAAGATATCACCCATTTTTGGTTTCTTCTAATCAGGAATGGGGCCAACCTAGTTTATATCAAGTCTCTGCACAGGCCCTTTTCAAAAAACTATCTCAATTGATCCAGTTGGCTGAAAATCCAGCAAAATTTTTCTCTCTATCCCCTGAAAGAGCAGCGAGGCAAGCTAAAGAATCCCACTGGCTCAAAATAGATTGCTGCATATGTTCATTTTTCTCAATTTTTTCCTAAAGCCCATCTCACAGGCAGAGATTCCTTTGGTTGTTTCTAAGAAGAACAATTTGCTATGGCACAGTCAGCAGCCATGTTTAGGCCAGGACAGATTGTTGGCCAGTGAGTAGGTGTGGGCATGCTGAAAACCATGTTTTTCACCCATATGGCCAACAGATGGGATAGGAGAAACTTTTTCAAAAGAAACACATGTCACTTATGCTATGGCTGCTTGGAACAACAACAACAGATGATACCAGTCACTTCTCACCAGGTCCTTCATGCCCTCACAGCTTCTTCCAGGTTACATTTCCAACCTCTTTTCCCTCTGCACCTGCACCAAGCTACAGTTGTTCTCACAAACACACACACGAAGGGAGAAAACAAAAGGGAAGAACAAAAGAAAGCAATTATGTTTTTTGCACACAGCTCTGAAGTTATGTGCAAAATAAAACATTGATTTCTCTGAGTTTCCACCGTAAAGCACACTGTGGTTCTTAGGAAGCATTTAGATAGACGGTGAATTTTGACACACCAAGAAAAAACATTGCAAATTAAGATGGGAATGGAGAGGTGCAATGAACCACACTCAGCTTTTACTTCCAATGAGTCACCATCTGGTCACTGTTGTTTAATTTTATAACCAATAAGGACAGTTTTGTTAGACTGAGAAAGACTTGTTTGTTCTTACTCTTCAGCTCCATAGTTGTCTTTCTTTCTCTGACCCTACCCATCAAAAAGTAATTTTTTTAGATTTTGCCAATTTAATTCTGAAATCCAAGGCTTCACTTGAAATTCCCTTTCGACACACATTCAGCCAAACATTCCCACTTGCTGGTTATTTAAATAATATAATTGGATCACATTTTCTCAGGCTTCTTTGGTGATTCTATCAGAAATGTGGAGGTCCCCATGGAGCTCTTATCTTTATCAGGGAGAAATAAGTCTGACTTTTCTTACTCTTTTTAGTGTAGTTGAATCTTGGAAATCAGGACTAATCTGTGATTGCTCAGCACTGCTTTCCCTTCAACAGTGATTACATGTTTTCTCAATTTTATTCCTCAGACCTGAACACTGCTGTGAGCAAGGCCCTCATTCCCCAAGCCTTCTAGCAATAACACTACTTCTTTGATTTATACAACATTTTTCTTACAAGATTGCTTAGAATACTTATGGTATCCTGAAATGCACCTGAATACCGGGTGCCTTTTTATTTTTTACTTTACTTTTTCCCTTCAGCCAAACTCCCAAGTCTCTTCCCTTTTCAGTATGCTGCTTTCAACATCCTTTCTTCTGAAATATACCAGTTTTTTCCCTTCATAATGCTGCATCTTCTTATTCTGCTGTTATCTGTATTAAGCTGCTTTCCAAACTGCAGCCATTGGAGTTAATCTAGAATTCAGTTTTTCATATGCCTGTTACAAAATTTCAATTATTCATTCCTATGTGAGGTGGGGGTTTTGTTTGTTTTTTTCTTTTTTTCATCATCTGCGACTTGAGAATTTACCTTTTAGCTGCTGACATTCAAGTAATTTATTTACTCAGTCAATAAAACCCCAGGGAGTTCTGCACTGATCTCTGCAGCATTTCATGTTTTCTTTTGTTTTGGCATGTTCCCTTTCTCCATGAAGTCATACTGTCCCCAAGAAGATTCAAAGAAGCTATTGAACAGAGCGGGGAAAGAGAAGTGAAAATCAAAAGGAGGGAATCAATAGCTATGCATGGTTATTTGCTTGATGTTTTCATACCTCCCCCTACTTCTCCAACCAGGAACAGGTTAAGCAAGTATCAGACCAACATTGCTTTCCTTTATACCATGGCATCAGCTCTCAGTGAGCTGATTTAAGGAGCCACAGAACCTATTCACACTTCTGTAAGTCAACCTATTGCACTTTGAGTTCCCACCTCCCACTGGCACCCAGTAATTGGGATGCAGAATTCGGGTTCACCCGGGGTATGAGAGGAAACAAGTCTGCTGTAACTGAGCTTGAAGTGACTGGCTGAGCTGGGCTGTGCTCACAGCACCCTTGGGGGCTGTTACTGTGTCTCTGCTCAGCTCCACAGATGCAGCAATTTGGTAACTTGCATCTGTGGGAAAACCAGTTCCAGCTCAGACTGCACCACTGGTCTGGCATCTTTTCTTAAAACATCTGCTTTATCCAAAAGGAAATAACCTTTAAATGCACAAACCCCCTCAATGGACAGTGCCACAGAAGCCTTAACAAACAGTCCCATGGCAGGAACCAGAACTGTATCTCAAGGGAAAACTATCTGATCCTTGTATTTAATTGAAAATATCTGTGCAACATGGTACTCCAGATTCAAAAAAAGAGTGAAGGCTTTTGGGATACAGATCCAATGCACAGCAGAAAAGGACTTGTCTGTAACTGTGTGGTATTAGTCTAAATGTGACTATGATTTCTTTTTTTCCTGACAAAACTATAACCACACTGAGTTTACTCCCTTGCTTGAAGGCAATGTGTAAACAGGTCAACACAACCACAATCTGTCTTACATCGAGAAAACACTGAAGTGTATTGAATACAGCAGTGTATTTTGTATGTTCAGAAGATAGAAGCAGACAAGCAAAACTGCCAGCTCCCCTTCTGTATTAGTATGAATCGTGCTCAAGCACAGCCAAACCCTTATGAGTCCCTTTGTATACTCCTAATATAGAACATCATAATGAAATAAGTTGTAACATAAATTAGAAATGTTTTACCAATCAAGATGGAGAAAAAATTATTTTACTGCAATATTTCAAAAGCTCACTTATTCTTCCCCTCCTAGAAGTTATAAATATTTCTTTTTTATTTGAACTGGTGTAGCTGAATTCTAGCGAATTGCCATCCAATAAAAAATCTCTTTCTTGATAGCAAAATGATAAGCTATACCCTTCATTTCCAAAAATGTCAATCCTGTAACCCAAATTTTCCGTTTGTACTGTTGTCTGTTGCTTCTTTTGTCCTTTCTTCCTGCTGGAAAGTGCAGTCAGGGTGGGCAATAGAAGCACTCCAGTGACGCATTGTCTCTGTGACATGTGATACTGCTGCCTCTGGAAACTGGTGTTCCTCTCCTGAAACTCACTGATGATTCAGCCATGCTCTCGAGGAGCTCTCTTTTTTTGGCACAACATATGTTTTTTCCATACAGAAACCATGGAGTAACACACAAACGTTTCCAGTCCTCCTTATCCACATTCAAAACCTTTACATTTGTGACTGTGGTTTGGTAGAGAGGGGGAAAAGAAGAGGGGAAAGCTTTTGATTTCCAGAATAAATGGATTTTCTTAATATTTGTCTCAGATGCATCACAGCATCAAGAAACAAAGTGAAGGAATGACATGTTTATTTGAGAATATAGCAAGTGTGAGATAAGCATGTCAATTAATCATAGTAGGATATTAAAAAAGTTGTCAGTATAGCAATAACCACTGCATATTTATAGAAACATTTTCATTATCAGTGATTTGGATTTAACCCTTGGCCTGATGAAGCAAAATACCACTTAGCAAAGATGTATCCCAGGCTTGGATTTAGTGGCAAAGGTCCCTTATTGGTGTCTGCATTTGCCTCCGTGACTCTTCTTAACAGCAGTTTTCTGTCCAGCCAAGTCACGAGATAAAAGGATGGGCTCAATTCACCCTGCAGTTTTCCTCCACATGTTGACAGTCATTTTCCTCAATCCTTGAAGATTAGGATGGCTGAATGTTTTCTGTGCTGACCAAATATCCTTAAGAAACTCACTAGACCACATATTTCAAGGCTTTATATGCTGTTTAGTCTCTTAGTAAATGTGTTTCATAGCTCTCATAGCTCTGGAAGAATGTCCTTTTTTTTTTTTTTTCTTTTTTTTCTGGTGGTATCTGAAGCAAACCAATAAATCTGATGACTCCAGACTCCACATCCTTAAAGAGACACAAGGGACACAGACCAAGGTCAGTGCCATCTCCCTCAGCTGCAACTCAAGCGAGCAATTTTCTCTAGGGTGTTGCACTTCATGTTTGCAGCTGCTTCTGATTGTACACAGCTACTGCCATTTTTCTGATTGGAGTGAAGCAATGTGATGAGAAATGTAGTGTAATACGCTGAAAGACCCAGCACATGGCTGGAAGGGCATGGATCAGCAGTGGTGATTGTGGGGTGGGATGGGAGGTCAGTGCAGTAAGAGCAGGAAGTGTGCACACAGGAATGACAAATACTGCCCCCATGAGCTGACTACACGCCCCTTTCCTGGAGCTTTCCTTCACCTGGAAATGGATTCCCCAAAGAATATAGATCTCTGCTTGCCTATCAGCATCTACAATAATTCAGATTTCCAGGCTGGTTTATGGCCTAGCAGCAAACAGGACAGAAGTGGGAAAGTCACTTCACTTACCACAGGCAGTTATGATCTTTATCTTAAGTTATTCCTTAGTTCTGAATCAAATCGAGTGAGCCATCTCCAGAGAGATGATTCATAACCCTACAAATTTCAGGTATTGTACTCCATTATTGATACAACTCATAGATCCTAAAAAAGCACAGCAAAATTCAAGTCATTCATAATTTAAATACTGAGCAAGGTAACACTGTGAAAGTAAGTGCCTAAGCTCCCAGCCTGGTAAATGGAGAGAAACACTTTCAAATGTCTCTTGGAGGAAGACCTGTCTACCAAAACCTCCTACTTCCCACTGCTTTACCTACCCACCTTTTGTGATGTGTGACTTACTTCACCTCCTCCTGAGCAACTTAGGTTTTCAAAAGCAGCAACAATTAGCAACAGCCCTCAGCCAGGCTGATCAAATGTGTCCATTTGGCTCTTGGTGACATTCAGCTTGAGCTAGACAACAGCACAGATTGTGTATTGCATTCATCTCTGATGGGCTGTGCAGGGCAGAAGCACAGACTGATGGGTGTCTCAGGAGCTGCTGTGGGAAGATGAGACACGCATCCCTTAATTCCACTTAATGTTCTGTACTCTTCCATAGATTAGTGAAAAATGAAGTGGTGTTACAGCTCTCTTCCTTGGGAATCAATGAGGATACTTGGCAATGGTGTCCCTGATGGAGCAAGAACATTTGTAATGTCAAGGATGAAATATTTAAGCTCCCATGGAAGGCACTTCAGAAACAATTTTCTATTTACTCAGTCTTATCCAGATTTCCCTCTGACTTCACAGACTAAGATTTGAGCCCAAGTGATGTCCTAAAACACTGCTCATTGGATATTTATTCCTTCCAAATCCAGTTCCACCAACAACATGTCTTCACAGCACTTTATTTTCTTCAGGGTAACAGGTAAATTAGGAGAGAAGAAGCTCATGTACATATTTATTTAATCTGTATAGCTATTAAGTACATACATGTGTGTGCATGTATGCTGAGTAAAAACAAAGGCATCTTTTTTTTGGAGGCATCTTATTTGTTCCATCCAGGTTTCTATTCAGCATGCATTTATGAATTTTAAAAAAAATTGAACTAATTATACCTGAGTGGATTTTAATTTTTTCCCTCCCACAAATCTTCTGTTATATATCCTTTGTTATTTGTTGTTTCCCAAACAGGAAAATACTTGCTGATTGAACTAGTTAAAAAACTGCCATGTTCACATGGCACCAACACTGCTTCTAAGAGCTATATTAGAGGTTTACTTTATTACTTCTCCAAGTAATATTGATAGTATGATACATATTACAGGAGATTTTTTGTGCCAATAAAATTCGGATAAACCTGAAAATCAAGGCTTAAAGAGAATAATAGTTTGGGATTTTTTCTAATGAGGGCAGAGATACATCAGAGGAAAGAAAGTGTAAAGAGAGTAAGCTGGCCATCTCAGGACAAAATGATACTGAAGGGAGCAACCGTCTATCCTCTGTATGATAGCTTTAAAAAACTTGAAATTCAGGATCATCAAGCTTGGGAGAGTCTGGTAGAAACACCAGATTTGCTTCAAGGCAAAAGGGAAAAGTTTTAGAGGCTTCATGCAATGTCTGATTATGATATCATATGCATCTGTTGAATTAGCCATTTTTTAATATAAAGGTTCCTAAATTATTAACTTTTTCTAAAGTGATATTTGATGGGAAAAGTAATATCCGTATGAAGTATTAAGTGTTCCTTATGAAAGAGCTGTATAAATCTGACAGAGCATAATAATTATGCTGTCAAATATAGAAGATTCCATTTTCCCTGAACTATCTAGACCACCAAATTTCAGAGACTATCATCAGGACACTAAGATTTATTTTGTCTCCAAAGGCATAGAAGATGCTTTTGCTTAAAACACACATCTAACAGTTAATTTTAATTTTTTTCTGGTGCAGTTGGTTGGGTTTTGAGTGATGGCTCTCTGATCACAGGCAGGGAAATGTTAACTGGTGTTTACTCATTCTCGTGTTATCACCTTGCCCAAGAGAAAGGATGTTTGTGGTTTGCAGAAGACAGACAAGAATGCCTTCACACTATGCATCCATTTACAGCAGGAAAATCCCCATGGAATCTCTGGGCTGTCCCCCCACAAGATCCCTGCAGGCAATTTGTTTCCTTCATTTGAAGGAGAAGCCTTTTCTTCCTGCAATAATGTGTCCAGGTGATGACGGAGTTTAACCTTTAAAATAAAATTCAGCTGACTCATGTCATGCTTATTGAAGGCGCATGAGGACAACTAAAATGTCAAATTCTGCCTTTTTCCCACTAAAGAGTTAACATGCCCATCTCCAAAACTCCAAATTAGACACAGACAGATGTACTTTCATCAAGGACTGCCTAACCAGGTTCCTAGATGAGTTACAGTAGCTATGGGAACTATAATTTTAAATTGTCTTGGATTTCTGCATATTAATTTTCAGCCAGAACATTGCATTATAGGAAGTTTTTTGCATTAACTCTTTTGAGACGTTTTCCAAATCATTAATTCATTCCTTTCTTTCTTTTACATCAAAATTTAAATCCTTTTCCTTAAAGATTTGTCTAGAAGATTTTACTTTGTAAATGTCTTCCACACAACTGAGTAGTAACTTATAATCTCTTCTGAGTCATCAAAGAGATGAAAGGGACATGTGTTTAAGCACTGGTACAAGGATTCACCCTGTGATTAATCTGCATCATCAGTTTTAGTTCAGCAGAGCTGAATTTACTACCCTATCTTTGGCCTTGCTTCTGGACATTACCAGGCTAGTATTGCTAATACCTCCATAAAATTAGAAGGATCTGGTAGACTCCAATCAAAATTTTCTTCTAGCAGACGTTTAGGACAATAAAAGCATAAGTCAGTACTGTAAATGTGAAGAGATTTCACTGAAGAAATGACAGAAAGTCAATGTCTTCAGAAACTGCTCTGGAAGGACAATCTCCCCCTTACTATCCCTAAAGACAATTCAGTTTCAATAGGAGAGAAATCTCAGATCCTCCCAGGTTATTTACCATTTCTGAGACTACAAGAGCTAACTAGTCATGAAATGCCTTCCATATCCACTGTTTCCTCATCCTCTATTTAACTTAATTGCAGCCAAATTCTCATTGTACATAATGTTCAAAATACACACCTCTCACTACTATCACAAATTATACATATCAAATAAGAAGACATTACTCACATTTTAATTTCATGTTCAGGTAAATTTATTAAACCATGTCCCTAAGATGACAGTTTGTGGGGCAATAAGGAGTGTGAATTAATCTACTTCCTGCAGAGTACAACCACTTAAGTATGTATATGTCATGTCAGTGTTAACAAAAACCTGTCAATTTGTCAGTTCCACTAATAACTTGACAAAACAATTTATGTTTCTGGAAGTTAATAATAGGGGTTTTGGTCTCTTGGATCTTGAAATTACACTTATTTAGATTAAAAATAGCAAGACAAAAAGCTCCAAACTTGCTTTCAGACTTATTTAGCAAAAGTTGTAGTTTTCAAAACAATTACAATAATGGATATACCTTCTTTCATAGTAAGTCACATAACAATTGCCATTGCACTGTCAACAGTCGCTATTAATAACAATAAATGGTGGGGGATTTTTTCCTTCCATGTGGCAAATGCAAGACTATCATGAAAGCATGATAGGAGACCCTTTATTGCCAAGCTCTGTAAAACTGGAAGGTCAAAATTTTCAACTGAGAATATTTTAAGGCAGTAAAAGGGAAGACTAAGTGTCCACATCAGAAGTCTGTTGCTAGAAGGCAGTATCTAAAACTGCAGGTGCAGTAAAACATCCTGTTAAAACAGAGTTAATTGCTTGATCAACCCCAGTTCCAGTTTTAATTTACATCACATTGCCTTGGAGCATGTGAATTCAACTCCTTTAGCATGAAACCAAGCTGCTCCAGCTGCTAATAGGCTTTCAGCTTATGGGATACCATTAAATTGATCCAAAGAAAAGCTCCCTGAAATACCTGAAAATTCTACATACCTTTTCAGCAACATTTCACTCTACAGATCCACCCTTGTTTTAGCTGTCTAGAGAACAGCTTTAAACACACATCAGCTAAACACACATCAGGTTGGGTTTGTTGTGGGTGTTAGTCTGGGTGAAAATGCTGGAATGATGTTGGCTGATGAAACTCCTTGAAACCCTTCATCCCGTGGGTGTTTAAAGGGTCAGTGGTGTCGTGACTAAAATGTTTTGTTACATCTGCCAAGCGACGTGAGAAAATCACATGGGGCAGGTTCTCCTTGTCAAATCCTCATCTCCATCCCATCCCTGCATCAGGGCAGACCCCAAACCTGCATTTGGATGAGCAGCATGAGTGAAACAGCAGCTGAGCAGGAGTGCTCCTGTCCTGGCAGCCTTCCCTACACCTGTCAGCCACAGGCAGTGGACAGCCTTTCCTAGGAATGCTCGTAATGGAGGGAAGGTGCATTTGGTTGCCAGCACAAAAGAGAGACATCAAAAGTTAAATAGATGCTGAGACTTGGTATAAAACTTGTACAACATTAATTTTAGGGACACTTCTGCTGAAATATCATATCTTGAAGGCGGGTGAGGTATGCCTCCTTTTAATTACTATTCTTGATGACAACAGAAAGAAGAAAAAAGAGCTTTGTGGCTCAGAAGTTCATCTGTCCCTGCTGCTTGCTTTCCTACCTGAAATCAATCATGTTTGGTTCCAATTATCCTCCTAGAAACTAATTGTGTCAATACCAGGGGAAAGAATACACTTTTCATTAAAACCTCATGCTGAAATTAAAGTAACTTGGTTTCTCTTACGATATTATCATTTATCCTTGAGGTGATTTGTAGCTGATAAGGGATTTTTTTTTTCTTCCTCTTCTTTGAATTTCTCTTCAAAATTATTATTCCCATCTGAAACTTTCTCTAGCAATGTTTGATTTGCCAGTCAGGACCTTTCTGTGCTTTACCCCCTCCTCCAGGAGGCAACAGATAATATCCATAAGTGAGATGCTCAAAGAAGTTCCACTGCTATGAAAGCTGGTAATGAAGTGGAGAGTCAGACCTGGTATTTTAATTATTTACTAAAATGCTGTGAAGAGTCTGGAGATGTGACAGCAAATGGCAGATCAGGCTAAGAAATACATGAACTGCCAAGTAACAAAATTCCCATTTTTCTGCAAATGCTCTCTGTGTGATAATTATTAAACATATTGAGCCCTCCCATCCATAAGCAGAGCTCTCTATAATGGGAATGTTTTTAAAGTTATCTGTGAGGCTAAAGTACATCTTTATGTCTGGGAGGATAATAGGATAAACTTCTTTTCCATTGTAGATAAAGAAGATGTATTTTAAACTTGCCCAAGGGAAATTTCTAGCTGCCCAATTACTGTTAGTAAAGATCCCCTCTATAAAATGGTATTTCTCTTGGGTCAGCAGGCTATCAAATGTGTTTTCTAAACACGAAAAGTATGCAATTAAAGGACTCCTGGACATTTCTGGTGCTTAGTGTTGCTAAAATTGACCATTTTTGGGGTAGCATATTAACAGACACAGATGGACTGGCTCCCAAGATCTTATTATCAGAAGAGGTTACAATGCTTGTTGTCTTTCCACTTGGAAAAAAACCCCAACAAAACAAACAAACAAAAAAAAACCCCAAAAATGCAAATTCCCTTTCCCAAAGAAAGTTTATGGGACTATACAGTCTGGGACTTGGCAGCAGACCCCAGCTTGTGGGCAGAAGAGGACGGGGGAAAAAAAAGAGAATTTATAACCCCTTGTCTTGTGAACCACTATATCAAAAGCTTGCTTGTATATGTTTTCAATCACAGTAGTGTCTTTAATAGCCTCGACTTCCTCAGAGTTAGATTTCTCACTGCTATGGCTACACCTAGGGAGATGTGAATTGCAAAGTTTCCCAGCTAGAGGGTATCTCATGAGGTTTGCCAAGGGAGTGGATGTGACCAGAATGTAACCAATTATTCTTATAAATACCTGCATTTTTTTGACTATTCTAACATTTCCTTAGGAGCGTTTTTGAGCAAAGCAGGAAATTCTCATGCAGACTAGTTCAAGGGCCCCCCTCAGGTAAGTCAGAATTGAGTTTTCTCTGACTACTCTCTCAAAATTGTATGGCAGCAAATTAAAGGACTGAGTTCCTTTTCCCTGTCATCCCATCTTTAAGACTCCTGGGATTTGATTCCTTATAAAAATTAAAGAATTAGGCACTATAGTCATCTGGTGAACTAAGAAATTTGTAAATGCACTAACAGCTGAACATCTTCATTATGCTGTTTCCTGCAGGCATAGAGTGGAGAGGGAACAGCTGAAATCATCCCTTTAACCCACCTAAACCTCTCACATTCACAGAACAAGCTGAAGGACCTCTCTTAATGTTCATTCCTGACTTCAACACAAATTTGTGTGTATACAAAACCCTGGCTAGACGGACTGCCTGGGAGGTGGACACTGATTGTTAAGTGATGACTGCATCTTCTTTAACTCTTATATACCACATACAACTTCCCAGCCATCCCACCATCATAGGCAAATCCCAGGCTTCTAAGATATTTTAAATCAGAACTATAGTTTGTAAAAGTTTCCCACTCTCTTTCTTTCAAGCAAAAATAGACTAAACGATGGAGAAGCAAGAAATCAGAAATCAGTGTATATATTAAGATATGATGGAACAGTTCAAAAAGAAAAATAGAACATCACAAATAAATAAATTGCATGTCATGGTACTGCATTTAACTAATGGCCAGGTAAGAATCTGCTGATGTTTTTAAAAATGCACATTAGGAATAATTTCACTGCTTTTTTTGCTGAACTTCATGTAAATAACAATCATCTTGCTCATTGTAAAAATTAGTGATGGCAACAACATTAAATACCATTTGACTTGTTGTTTCATCAACATATCCATGTTCCACTTTATTACTCAATCCAAAAATTTTCTCCAAGTAAAAGCTCAGTTTCTTCTTCATGTTCCAGCGACTATTTTACCCCTAATTTTTTTCCCCCGACTTTTTCTTTTTTAATTTTTCTGGGACTCATTGTTGTTCTTTGACAAATAAAATTTTAACTTTGTGGGGAATGGAAAAGAGAAAGAAGATGTATTTTGGAGGACCTTTCCTGGAGATCAAAAGGTACCATTCATTGGGGAAAAACCTCCTGTTCGATGGGAGAAGAAAGGAGTGATATGATGCTTTTGAAAAGTTGAGGGTTTTCCCCTTAAAGTCCTTATTTTATAATTTCCAATTACAAGATTTCCAGCTGCACTCAATGCAGGAGCAAAGCCAAACATCATACAGAAGGTAGCTTTCTATTCTAAAGCTGTGCAGTCACTATCATCAAATGCTCTGGATATATTTTGCCCTTTCAAATCCCTTTTGGGTTTCCCAGAAAGGCCAAGCTACTTTCAAGATGAAAAATGTTGAGAAGTTTATGAAAGAATTTAAACTATATGCCTGCTTGTGATTCCAGGGGAGTGGAATCACTGTGAAAACCAAAAGTCTCTTCTGGTCCTAGTTTTACACCTTCCTATGGAAATATTTTTCTCTGTAAACTTAGTGGGATTTAGAAGAGTTTGTCTCAGAGGTCAGGACATGCCCATCAGGCTGAGAGAGATATCAGAGCAACAGGCCTGGATATATGATGTATATTGATATATTGAGATACTTTTAGCCAGTTAAGGTAATTATAAATATATATTACAACTCTAATGAGCTTTAGTCATCCAGGAAGTGTCACAAAAATACACAGGCCCAAATTATAACTGAGAAATGGAACATGTACTGTATGTAAGACCCCAGAGGCAGTAAAGGGGAGGGAAGAAAAGCACCCCCAGCTATGCATTACCTAATCCTAATGCCTGAGGGTGTAAAGTTAATTTCATCAAAAACTACTGTAAAAACAGGTGTGAAGACAAAATGTATCAATGCAGAAAGTGTCTCCACTATTTTGTCCCACTTTGTCTTGCACAGACAAGATCAGGTTCAGATGCTTCTCCTGTGTCTATGGCAGCTGTATGCTATTGATCCTCTGACAGCATTGTGATGGAGAGTAGATATGCTAAAAGAACAAAAGAAAGAAAAATTCTTTCACTCCAAGGCCTTTTTGAGCAAATCCCCCTTCCAGTTAGATGAAGCTGGGGAGAATTCTTTTGCTAGACATTAATTTTTTCCACCTCATGGCCATCTGGACAGAACTTTACATTACTACATGCTTCATTATATACAGTGCAGTTCAATTTGCTATCTGAAGAAATAGGTAAAAAACTCAAAATGAGCCAAAGATGAAGAATTATCTCTAGGGACAAATTCAAGGACTCCTGACCAACACTGGAACACCACTTTGGAGTCACTGTCTACAGTTTAAATCATAGCACCTGTGGCCTCAGTGGAGGAAAAAGACACAGAAACAGCTAGGAATTGTGTCATTCCTTGGCTGCTTCTGTGTTCTTCAGTAGCTAAGAATTTGGCCCAAAACATTTGTTTGATAAAAATTACTTCCTTCCAAAAGCTCTCTTCCAACTTTTTTTTTCTCTTTTCTTTCCTAAGATGAAGCTGCAATAGGTGTTATTTGTGAAATTACAGGTTCACTGGGATAGGAAAGCCAACCCTAATAACAATCTTTCAAGAACAGACATGCTGATCAAATCTACACTGTTAAAAAACAAATGTTGCTTGCACATGGGAGTAATTCCTGAGGCTGTAAATGGGGAATGATACCTGGAGAAAATTGAGTTTAATTTGTCAAGGGAGTTATTTGTGAATTTCTTCCTGTCCATGCCAGCTGGGCAGTACTTTCTGCATTAGTTGCTGAACACAAAGTACTGCCATCAAAAATTCATGGATGCTATTGTTCCTTTCTTCTTTTTTCTTTCTGTTTTTTTGGGGTTTGATTTTTTTGTTTTTGTTTTTTTTATTTTTTCCTAGCACCTGCTGCTCTTCCTCCACCACTAACCTTCTGAGTCTCAAGGCTTCTTTCACCACCTCTTTGGCACCAGCAGCTGGGGCTCTGCTGCCAAAGCACACTGGATTTAATCAGGTGTGCTGGCTGGGTGTGCCAGCACAGACTCAAGTTAATCACACCTCGCTTGCAAAGTGGAGCCCAGGGATTCATGTGCTGGCAACATCAGCCGAACACCCACCCCAAACCATCTTGTTATGCAAAGCAAAGGTGGGCTGGTGACTCATCAGGGTATGCAGCAGGTCACAGGTTGTCTCAGGTGTTTGAAACTCACCTTTCAGATCCCTGCTGCTTAATGGGGGGCACCACTCATCTCCTTTGGGGACCTGATGGGAGATTCTCATAGGCAAGTGCAGGACAGAGAAAGCTTCCATCATATTCCTTAGGACTCAGACACCTCAGTCATCTTTTGAAAACAGACATCTACTTCTGAGTTTGTCTTTGCCAAGCTGCCTTATTCACAGTCTTTCAAAGGATGTAATTCCCAGGTTCTTTGAGCTCTGCAAAGCAATGTGGTCTTTGCTCAGCACACTTTGCACAAACTGTGAGCAGGGCCAGAAACTCTCATTTCATACAATTTAAATTGATTCCACAGCCTCAGACTCCAGCTGAGGATTTAAGACAAACTCCAAATTGTGCAGTCTTGTGATAGTATCATGAGAGCTGGATCCATTAAAGATGACAACCATACAAAGATATAAGCAAAGACTACAATAAAGGCAGGAAGAAGCTTTGAGCTTTGCTATGGAAAACCATAGAGAAGATATATTAGGAATTGTATTAATAATAGGGATGCAAAAGGAAGGCAGTAATTGCCCTTGTCAGCAGATTCAGACAGTGAACTGAGATATTCCTTTGCTTGCTCAAACTCTTCTGTCTTAGTTGCAACCTCTCTGCAGAGGAGGCTCTTCTACCATTTCCCCACTGAAATTTTACCTTGGGAATTGGTAACACAGCTTTCATATTACCACAATTGGAATCCTGAGTTCTGCTGCCTGGCTTCCAAATTACTGTGACAGAGTAGTGACAACTGACAATTCCCTGCCTTTTAAAATGCTTCAGCCCTAGTCAATGAAAGTCAAACAAGTAGAAAATGTGTGAAGATCTGATTTCTCAGACTGATTATATATACATTTATGTGTGTGTAAGCTCCAGGCCCTTCGTGTTTAATCAAGTACAGTATTAAGTGAGTTAATGAAAAAGGAGTAGTTATCTTCTGCTAATGTAATAGATCATTTGGGGAAACAGAAGTATTGTGATTACATGGAGGGACTTAGAATGAGATGCTTGGTGCCAAAACAGAGGAAAGAGAAAGACAAAGCTACTCTACTAATTCAGAGTCACTGGAGTAAGACATTGGAGGATTTAGTTCTATTCTTTGCACCATTGCATGGCTTTCCAACGAAATTAAAACTCTTTCTTTTCCATCAGAAATGGCAAAAGTCTATTGTCCAGAACTAGGACTGAATTTCTTGAGCTGGCAGACCCATCTGTGTCCCTTACTTTATTTTCTCTCAAGCTTGGATGTTTCAGCACCACCATAAGATAGTGGTACAACTGAAAACAGATGCTTAGTTTTCTGAAGGGAGAAGAGAATACCATTCACTTCTCCAAGGTGGAGACATGCCTGGGAAAATATTTCTAGAAAGCTCCATTTCTAGGTTAAGTTAATACTTGGAGGGATTGGGGAGAGGATGGAGAAGAAGAAAAACAAGAATCAAAGAACAAACCTTTCTGTGGGAAATGGTAGATATCAAGTGTGAGTATGTATTTGCCGGGGGTGAGGTATTTATTTATTTAGTCCAGCTATGTCAAGAAAATAAATCAGATGCTATAACAGCTGGCAGATGAAGAACAAGATGTTGCAGGAGCTAGCACTAATGAGTTCACAGATAATCTCACACTGGCTGGCACTGAGCTCCCCAAGTTGACAGAAGCACTGGCATCCCTACACTGAGACTCCAAGAAAAGTGAGGAAGTTATTTAAGGAAAAACAGTGGTTGTGCATCATCAACAGTGTTCAACGTGCAAACCAAGGATGTATTTCTCACAGCCAGTCCTATTTATGTCAGAAGCTATTAAGGCTCAAAATTGTAACTGCAGAGGTTCCCCGGCTCTGTGCCTGATACCAGCTGCTACTATGAAAATAGTATTTTCAGGAGAGTTTTCTTTCCATCTCAGGACCAAGTAAGTGACCAGATTTTTAGCTCCCTTTTATTTGGATGCATATAAAGAGTCAAGGCCTTCCAAAGGTCAGAGAAACTAAAACAGACACACACAAAAAGAAACAAAACCAAACCAAAACCAACCCTGCAAGACCTGCCAAAACTGCAGCCAAATCTATCAGCATTCTGAGAGCTCACTATCAGCTTAAACATAAATATAATGACTAAAGATCTCTCATTGTCTGGCCTGGGGAATTTCTTCCCTCAGGCTTCCTTTTCTCCCAGCTAGCATTCCCTAATTCTGCTTCTGTTTAAAACAAGAGAGCCGTTGGGTTTGTGACAGAAACACTTTAAAAGGAAATTAGACATCTTTGGAAAGCTGAGGGCATATCAACCTTTAAATGTAAGATATTCCAAGATGCTACCTCTTGCTTCCAGAGCACTCCCACTGGCAAGCAAGCTTTGCATTTGATTGACACCTAGCTAGCATTAAATAGGCCAAGGCACTAACAAAATTCATGAATTTACAAAGCAAAGTAAAAGCTGTACGATTTTTTCTTTTTTTTTTTTTTTTTGCTAGATATGGAGTTTTCATTCCGGTTTGATGCCTTACTTAATTTTAAATGAACAGAAATTTTTATATGTGTGTCTATTTAGTTGAAAGGCAGGCCATGAAGACTGCAGAGGTATCAGCAGTTGATTATAGAAATTTATTTATTCACAGCACAAATCTCACTAGGAGATGCAATCTATTTGCCAAAGAATCCTTTAAGCAGTCGTATCAAGCCACAGCTGCTCAAGAGGGGAAATTTGCAACACTTAACTACTTCAATCTAATTTCCAAAATCCCCACTATCTACAGTTGTTAAAGCCCAAGAGCATGGATTTTGTATAATTGATCTTGGTGCTGTAAGATACCTAAGTAGAGGAGTACATTTCTCTTTTGGCCTCACATATGAAAAATAGATGCTGCTTTGTTGGTAATGAGAGGAGTGAAGTGATTCCTGGGATGTCTGGCACAAAATTGCCTCAGCACCACCACCCTAACAAGCTTCCAAAGGTAGATGCAGGCAGAGCAGCTACAGACAGAAGAAAAGGTTATTTAATAAAATATGGATGTTTAAGGAATAGGCTGGAAGTTCATTCTCTTATCATCTTTTTCCAAGAGCACAGTAAGACATCAGGAAAACCCAGCAGCTGAGTCACTTGTGTGTGTGAAGTGTGAACACTGAACACTTGCAGCAGCTTTGGGCTGTGACTGGCAGTCGGTGCCACAGCAGCTTCCTCTGCAGATGTTGCTCTAAATACAAAATCAAAATGGATGTTCCAGCAAGGAGAGCTGAGGGACAGCCCACCTAACAACATCCTGCACTGCTGAGCTTGCTGGTCTAAGGATCATGGCTCATCCTCCTTCACTCTGCACTTCTCTCATCCTACAACAAAGAGGTCTCACTCAAAACTTCATACACTACCTTCTGCTTTAGTGACATGACTCTTCATTTTCTTGGTATTATCGGGCTAAAAGTATCATTGTGCAGATTGGATGTGGTTTGACTTTAACTTTTTAATTCCTGAAGTTTGGATATCAGGCACTCTCATCCTGTGTAATTCTATCAATTCTGTAGATACTTCCAAAAATACTCTGAGGATTTCCTCCATGTTTTGGATCAAAATAGTTTGCTAAAGAATATTTTCTTTTACAGGAAGTCACAATGTTACTCTAAATTCAGGTACAAAAATTTATTCTGGTTTCCACTCAGGGTGGTGGGAATTCAGCTTACAAAAGAAACAAAATTAGGAAATCACTGACTTAGAAGCATTGTGAATGAATTTTGAGGTATCAGTTGATCTATTCCTTCATTGTATTGGAAAATTACTGGACTTAAGCTAACCCTGTCTTTACAAACTCCAGTGAAGTTTCCATAATTCATATGTCTGTCTCTATTTAGATGCTGGGATCACTTCTTTGGTCCCCCTTAACACTGTTTTCAGTTTTCCCTAATATTTCTCAACATGTGAAGCCTACAAGCAAAAGCATTGGAAGCATTGGAGCTGAGGTCTTTTTAATACACAACATTAGTTTCTCTGCATTTAGTTAAAAGATCTCTGGAGTTTCTGAACTGCTTTATTACTCCTTCCTGTTGTTTGCTAACACCATGGACCATAATCCTCAGCTCCTGTGTCACACTTGCATTTGCTCTTGCTGAATCACAGACTTTTTTTCTTGCACACAGTTCCTATGATTCATGAAGTTAATTTTGAATTCTTCTCAGTGTCTGTGGCATCTGCAGACTTTTTGAGTGAGCTATACTGCTTATATCACAGAGATGCTAATAAAATAATGATTGATTTTAATTTATTAATAAATTGCTAATAAAGTAATGAGCACTACCAGTCCTAAGGTAGCTCCCTGTGCACTCAGTGTAACACATTCCTCCAATTTGAAGAGTACCAGAGTACCACTAGCAGGTACTCTATGAGTGCAATTTTCCAATAAGTAACTTGTGCACTTTGCATAAGTTTCACTTGGAATTTTTTCGTAGTCTGCTTCTTCGAATGATATAGGGAGCCTGTTTGTTTGCAGGGAGCAGATTTATTATTTCAAAGTGTTTCATAAAAGAGTGGTTTGTGTTTCCCCTAATCAGATAGACACCATGCATGTAGCATTCTTAACCTTAATAGGTTCCAAAGATCAAAGGTGCCTTCCCTCCTGCTTCCTCTCACAAGGAAAAGATGTGATAGCAGAGCATAGTGAGGTGGTGGAAAAGCCATCAGGAATGTGTCGTACTGATACAGTAACTAGAACAGATGTTTCTCTATCTATCAGAAAAACACAGCTGCTCTGAAAATAAATTACAGACTTTTCACAGGCTAAAAAGAGATTTACAGCACAAAAAGAACCACATCATTCAGTTGCAACCATAGAGACAGGAGACTAATTAGAGCAAATCTGGAGCAGATTTTCCCTTTTGCAAAACAAGAAGTCCTCACATCACTTGCAAAGAAACTGGTCTTGGTACATGCTCCATGTTATCCTGGGGTCTGTGTTCTCACAGCAGTAGTTGTGGCGAGAACTTCTGTGGATATAGGTGTCATTATCTCTAAGCAAGCATCACTAATTATATCATTAAGGATCTGGTATATATTTTTTCCTAAATATTCATTGCTTTCTAACCATTCCTCCCCCCAGTTCAATTTGGTGATATTCTATAGCCATATGGTGCTGTATCACAGCTCTGTGAACGTATTTTATATGAAGATTTAGGTAATAACACAGCTAAGTATTCCTCACCATGCAGGACAATCCTTTTTTTATCATCCACTGGGAATTTGTCCTGTAATGCTCCACACATTTATCTTATTCAAGCAAAATATAGATGGCTGAAAGATACCCAAAAATAAAAGGTCACATTTAGGAAGCAAGAAATATTGCCTTTCCCCCCCAAGAACGAAGCATCTAGTAAATCCTCAGTAATGAAGAAACAATAAATTTCTGCCAGTATACACTGGCCTTACGAGAAGGAAAAGTTAAATTACTGCCATCTGACTTGGTGACACAATCCCCAGACAGCTGGAGTAAGCTTTTCCTGGTTGCTCATTCTCATTCCTTAGCTTCAGTGGAAGATGAATTGGGAACAAAGGGAGGGTCCAGATTCAAATCCATCATTCACCAGCCCCTTTTCTGAACCCAAATCATTAGGTGGCCTCCAGGATTTGTCAGCACTTGCCACTTGGTCTGGATGCCCAGTTGTTTTGTTTGGGAGTCATTCCACAAGGCACCTCCTTTGCCTCCCGCCCTGCTCCACGTGTCCTGACAGGCAGGTATCAACCATCTCTGAACATCTGTGCAAGCACTGGCACACACTGTCCCCTCACACCTTGCAGAAAAATGGAAAAAACCTGATTTGTAGGTGGTCAAACCTTCTGGCTCTGTGTGCCATTGCATGCTGCAGTGCCTGGAGGAGCAGGCTCTGCCAGAGCAAAGCCACCCTTTTGTAAGTTGGGACATGCTTTGAGTTACTGTACACATTTCCCAAGTGAATTAAGCACTGTAGATATCAAATATAAATCCATACAGAAGAAAGACAACAGGAAGAAAAACAATTCTTTGCACCCTCATCTACAAAAACAGATGGATGTATTGGAAGCAGCCTGTGAGAGTTAGTCACTGTCTCAAGTTAATAATGAGAAATCTTCTAGGCCCATTAAAAAAAGCTCTGCAATAAGGAAGATGCCATCATCAGAATTCCTTGTCCACAGTTAGTTGTCATACCTGCTAACTTGTCTTTCCCAAGCTAAAAAGGAACTTCACCTGGTGGAAGAAAAATGATTTGTTTATATCTTTGTCCATATGTAGTCAGATACGATGAAATTGTAACAGATTTCTAGGGAAGACAAGCTTTCCAAGAATACAGCAAGCAATCATAATAGTGGCATTTTCTTTAAGTTATGGAGTCTTTTGTAGTAGCTTTAAGGCTTGATTCAGTGAACTGCTAAGGCATACACTGCTTGTGCACAGTGTTTTCATTTCCTTGACTTTCGCCAAGGATTTACTGCTCTCTGAAAGACCAAGTTATTAGAAAGAGAGCTACCTACGGTGGGAACATCTGTTCATTTCATCAGAGGATTATCCTTCCTGAAATATTTTCAGCTGTATTTCATCCTAATTTAGCTATCACATGGTGCATGATAGTCAATGAAATACTCCCCAGTAGATTTTTTACACTTGATCTCGTTCACATATTTGTTTCATGCATTGGACCACCAAGCTGCCTACCTAATGAACAACAAAAAGGATACACACAGTTCTTCAGGAGAAGAAAAGATACAAAATCCTTCATGATCAGACGCCCTGACAGGCTTTGGGAATCTCATTAAATCTGAAAGCAATGAAATCATTCCAGTTTCCTAGGGCCATAAATAATTTTCAGTAGATACATCACTCTCATTAATTTATTGGTCATGTCTTCCATTTTTGTAAATTGGTCTGAATACTAAAATTCTCTGCATGAATGAGTTTCCCTGACCACCTTCCTCAGCCTCTACTGTGGCTGCTAAACCAGTCTCTGTCCACTTGCCCTATCTTTTCCTCCTGGCAGACCTTACCTGCAGCTGTTTATGCCCCTGTGCTTTCTCCTCAAAGAACCAGCAGGTTTCAGTGTGGGATTCCAAATAATATCTCACCATAACTTTGTACTCTGCAGTGGTTTGCTTTATGTCACTGCCTTCTGCCATGGAATTCGAGTTTTTTCTGTATTCTTTGGAAATTACTTACCTTGATACGCTCAAGGATCCTATTTGTGTTGTCTGAAATTCTGCAAGGTGAGGGCTCACTGTCATCCTGTGCCCAACTAACCTGTTTTTTTCCCCCCATTTGTCATCTCCTCTGCAGGGTTCCCACATAAATGAGAAAAATCTTATGATTAGTCCCACAGTGTAAAAACTTGCCCTTTGTTATCCTCAATTTCATTCCATTTCTACTGCCTCCCTGAAAGCCACTGAGTTCATTTGAAAAATGTCCCAATGCTTCTCTGTACTGCTGTCTCCAAATCTTGTACCATCAGCAAAGTCTACAGCACCAAACTCCCTAATGTAAATATTACACAAAACTGAGTCTAAAACCAGTGACTTGGTTAAATTAGTAAAATTAGGTAATTTGGATAGGAGTGTCCTTCCAGGCAAACCTTCTCCATTTAATATTTTCTTTTATCTCGTTCTATCATTTTTCAACACTATCTTCTTTTCAGCACACAAGTCTTCATGTAGGCCTACACCAAATGCTTTAATGAAGAAGAAAAATTAGACCTGGTTTTTGTTTGTATAGAGGCATGTTTATATGAAGAGAATTACATTTGCTTAGTATGAACCAAATTTTAGCAAACCTAGGTTGTGTGTTGTTCCGATTGCTATTTAAATTCAAGCCTTTATTTGTTTGATTTTTCTTCCAAATATGTTCTAAGCCTCTATACACAGTGGATCTGTTCAGGTAGCTAGACATTTCTTTCAGTGCCAATGGCTATGTCATGCATAAAAATTAATATATAGTCTACACCAATTTCTGTAACTTCTCATAATTTCTATTTTACCTGTTATGAAGATGGTTGATGTATCTTCATGTTATTATCTTGTATATTACACTACATTATAGTTATTCAATAAAGAGTAAAGAGTAAGGTGGGTTTGGTTGTTTGTTTTTGGGTTTTTTTGTTGTTTTTTTTTTTTTAATGAGGATTGAAGTGGCTTGGAGTTTACCTCCCTGATTTCTGCAATGGAATACAGTACCACGTGGAATTTTGGTCTCTTTCAGTTTTGGGGGGAATGGGATAGATTTGCCAATGAAAAAAAATCAAAATAAATAAGACACAAAGACAACAAAGTCTTCAAATAGTGCAAATTAATATAATCTCCAATGATCTGACTAGTTTCAATTTTTCCTCAAAAACATTATAATAAAAAAATAGTGTAGATTTTTGTTCATGCTTTATTTCTGTAATTTTATGTTCTATTATTCTACATTAGAGTTTCCATAGGAAAAAAAAGCATATTTATATTCAATGGAATATTTGTCCAATAGAATAAACAAAGATGCCAAACTAATGGATATTTTTCAATCTGGGAATCAAGACAAATCTAAAACCTACAATATGGAAAAATATATTCCAGGACCAATGGGAGCTCAATAAAAATGCATAAGTCATAAATGCAATTGTATAATTGCAAAGGTAGCAAAGAACCAACTTATTTTGGACAGGGAGTCTCTTATTCAGATAAACAAGCCAATACTTTCAATGTGTCTCTGCTATTGTATCATGAATTATTCCATGGCTTATGATCATGTGAAGATTTCCATACCAAAAAGCTACATCTGCATATGTCAAATAGAACTTAGCAGAAATTACTTTTCAAGTAGTTTCACTGGTAGTAACAGGGTTGTGAATAGAAAGTATCCTGGAACTTCAAGTAGAAAACATTTCAGGTTTGTCCTTCATTTTACCTAGAAAAAAAAATTAAGACTCAAAACCACAGTGCATCCAATGGCAAGACTCCCGTGATGAAATTAAAAAGATACAAGCAAGCAAATCAGAGGCATCTAACCTGTTTTTAAAAGCAATAAAAATAAATTCTCATCTCCACAAAGGAAGAGACCTAAATGATAACCTGCCTCGAAGATGACCTTCAAAGGGTGAAAAGAAACCAAACCTGACAATAAGTGCAAGTGCTGAATGCCCCCAATAAGCTAGACTTGCAGAGGTCATTCTGCAGATAGATTAGTATAAATTAAACTTTACACAACTGTTTATACTCCTTGATGGATAGTTTCTTATTTACCATTTTTTCCCAGGAATGCACCAAAGAGCTGAGGTAAATTACATTTAGTCTTGATGTGGAGAGATTCATAAAGCTCTGGGGTTTAAAACAGAATGTTTTAAAATGTTCACATAACTTAGCAGCACAGTGCTCTTGTAATATGCCTGTGTGGAGTTTCTGCACAGCTTGAGTGTCTGTCATGCAAATCAAAATGGTCATTTGAAGAAGGATAATAGAACTGATATGCAAGTGCCCCCTGACTGCTGATGCCAGCCTTTGGTTCACTGTGGATTTAGACAATATCAGCCTGTTCTCTAAAGGTTTGGAATTTAAAGTAAAAGACTAATCTCAGAAGGGAACAGAAAAGTTTACCTAAAATTTGACTTTGATAATGAGAACTTAATACATGTATATACATACATGCATGCACATGTAAATGTGTTGTTTCCTCTCCTCAATAACTTTGAATCATTTAAATGAAACATTTAAATACAGCACTGAACAAAACAGTAGCTGAGAACACGAGAAATTGAAAAGGAGGGGCATTGATACCAGAAGCACAATATAAGTAAAGTGAATAAGCTATTGCCAGCTAAGGTAAACTGCAGGCAGTTCTTTCATCCTCTAGATCTCACTTTTGTTTGGCCAGCTAAAGATGTATTCTTAAAATATCATAAAAACTTCCACTCCAACTGTCTATGTGATCTATGGTCTCATTGAACTATTCAGCTGGGTTTAAGGGTGGGACATTTTCCAGGGACATTACTGATCTTTCAGAAACAGGGTTCCTTTATTTGCTGAGTCCTTTTTCATTTTTCATCTAGCACAGACAGCCAGGAGAGAAAAAGATCAACATGAAGACAATTAATTTTTTCCTCTGGTTACTTATAAAAAAGGATGAGGGAAAGGCCTGGATGAATTGTTACCTTTGAAGCTACCACTGTGAAATGGATATCTTATAATTAGAGATTGATAATATCCACAGGCTGAGACGATGGGTTGATGTGTGCTTTACAAATATGCATAAAGCAGGCTCAACTGATGCTTTTGTATTCATAAAGTAAGTTCTTCTGCCCTCTCTAGGAAGGGGCAGGGAGGTACAATGAGAGAGTCTGACCCTCAGAATGGCTTACAGAATTGCCAGTCCCCTCAATTACCCTGCTCACATATGGGGAGCTCAAAGAAACGTATCACAGAATAATATGATTGTCTCTCATTCAGTCTAGGAAGATCATCATCTCCAAAGTTAATAGCACAATATTTAACCCAGCAGAGTGTATTTAGAGTTGCTATTAAACAACAATATTGAACTAAGCAATAACCAGCCCTTGTCTCAGCTATTTATGGCTCCATGGATATATTATACACATCACTGGCTTTCTCTTCTGGCATCTGTAAACTCTTCTGACTGGTTAAATGTTCCAGCATTGACACTAGAAGCAGCAATCACTACATGCCAATTCGCTACTAATGAAGGAAACAGATCCAAGACCTAGGGTCACCTTCCTTTATCCACAATGCATTCTAATTTTTCTAAAACAAGGTTTATCTGGTAGGAAGAGAGGAGGAGGGGGAGGGATGAGAGTTCTGCTGGTTTCATTGTACCACTCTGAAAGGAAAGGAAGATAAACAGATAATAATTTCTCTGACTCAAATGTATGTGAGATCTCCCCTGGTACTTATGCCTGCAAAGGCAGGAAAAATTGAAGTGTACAAAGCAGAGCCTCAGTACTTCTTTATCTTGAGTAAAGCCACGCTGCATGCAAGCCACTGCTAGAGGTTTCTATCTACATCTAACCATCACGTTTTTCAAATTTTAACACCTTGTGCTACAAAGCAGATGATAGAAGACTAATCAGATAAATCTCCTCTCCAAAACAGAAAACAACTGCACTTCTGTGTCCCTTCACATTGATTACTTGCAGTCCCACACTGCTGCCGTGGGACAGCACTGGCAGGTAAGCTGGCTGTCAGTACAGCCTTGCCTGGTGGGCTTTCCCATCACCTTTCTGAAGGAATTCTTCCTTCAAAATTGAGACTATCAAAATCTTGAAGTGTGCGGCTAAAAAGCCTAGATTGCTACTTCTGCAAACTAGAGAGTTATAGAAGACTGCTGGGCCACATGAAAGAACTACATTGGGCTCCCAAATGGAGTAGGAATGATTTTACTTCCTTAGTTTCCCCTCTAGTTCAGGTAAAGCTGTTATTTCTCCCTTCCTCTGTTTCTGGAATGTCATGTTGTCTGGTTAGTGCTAAATACCAGTCACGCTCATCACGCAGGCAGCCGTATTTCAGGAGGAAGGGTGGACAACGTTCCTTCATCACAAACTTCCACATATACAAACAAATCAATATAGAAGTGAGTCAAGAAGAGTTCAGGAACACATATATTAGTGCTAAGCTGACAAGCATTAGCACAGAAAGCTTGCTTTTAATTCTCTCCCCTTCCCCTGTTTGCCATAAACAGCCCCAGTCCCACCCACAACCCAATCCTTCACAGCAGTGATTAAAGTGAGAGATCTTTCCTTGAGCAACCTACTGCAGGGGGTACCATGGAAATGGCAGATGCAGGAATCTCAACTGTCATCCTCCTAATGAAAGGCTGCAGTGATGACAAACACAGGCAAGTTCTTTATGAAAATGAGTGTTTATTCCTGATAGGATGCTAAATAGATCCCTTGTTTTACCTCATCTCCTTTTGCCTGCCCTAGAAAGTTCCAGGCTCAACTCATCATCTGCAACAGGGCAGAACCTCCACTGGCAGATACTGTGGAGTAAAGATAGTTGATTTGTGTGGAAGGAGATAATTTAGATCTTCATTGCACTAAGGCCAGAGGTAGGAGCCTGTGGAGAGGGGAAAAAGCCGTTGAAATAAATACTAGATTTACAGGGAGAGGACAATGCAAGGAAAGTCTGGGAGCCAAAAGCCCAGTGATGATCCTGCAGCCTCAAAGTCTTGATATTATTAATGGCAACACTTCACCTAGGAATTCCTATACTCAGCTCACTAACTTGTGCAGTGGTTAAAAATCTCCTCTTAGAAAGAAATCTTGCAATTTAAACACTACAAGGAATGGAAAACCTTCCTCTGAGCAGTCAGCCAATGCTGTTAATTACCTCTGCTGTTAAGAAAATAAATGAATCAGAAATGTAAGAAAAAATCTTATTTTCATTTTTAATTCATGTAGTTTCAATTTCCAGTTACTGTTTCTTGTTATGATTTTGTCTAAAAGTAATGAGCATTTTCCCATCCCTGCACTTTATACTGGATATCCTCACTGGAGACAGTTAAAGAATGTGATGAGGTTACCTTTTAACCTTATTATAGACAGAGGCAGCAAAATCTCTCCTGTGATGCCTCCCCATTCACATCTTAATGCTGAACTTCAGGGGCCACTTCTACAAGTGAGGAAGCAATTTATTCTCTTTGACAATGCAGGGCTCTCTTGGGGGATTCTGCAATAAGTGCAGAAATGATGGCTCTTCTCAGACACAGAGACCTGCAATACAGGCGAGGGCTGAAACCACCTCCTCTATTTTATTTACCTCAACATTCAACTTGGTGAAAAAACTTTTCTATGTTCAGGTTAAAAAAACCTTTTAATCTGCACAAGAAGATCCATGCCTCAGCTCTCACATCTCTTGGCCAGCCATTACCCTGCTTCATTAACTGATTGAAAACAGACTCTGGAAATTGTGTGAAAGAGTGAAAGTGCAGGGGACACAAGGCAAGAAGAGCTCAGCTGCAAACCTTGACACTTAGGTTTCTTTTCCTCCTTTTATGATCAGGAGGACACCTGGACTGAAAAAATCCAAAAAATGCCCAGGATCAACCCATAAAAATAAGCATATAAAATATTGTCTGAGGAATGTAAACTAGTAGTCTCATTCATTTTAAGTAAGTTTATAGCACAGAATTATGTCCTTAGCATGGATACCAGATTGCACTGAATAAACTGAATAAAAAACACAACAGAGGGTGAAATTAGCTTAGTGAGTTGGTTGGTTGTTTTTTTTCCTTCCTATTATCCATTTTGTCTAACCTTCCCTCTAGGTAACAATTTTTTTTCAATTTCTTCTTTTTTCTTGAATCTCACCAACATTATCCTGTTTGCACTGTGACTGAGTTTTATCAAGGGTTCAGAAGACAGAGAAGTAAAGACACGTTGGTAAAAATCTTGGAATATTTCTCTGAAGAATTTCTTATTTTCCGGCTCCTTTTTTTGTGTGTTTTTGGTTTTTGTGGGGTTTTTTTTGGTTGTTTTGTTGGGTGGGGTTTTTTGGTTTTTGTTTTTGGTTTGGTTTTTTTTTTGAGTTGTCCATAGAAGGTCTACCCACAAGATACTTTTCATCTACTACAAACAGTAAGCACCTTTAATGCAATGTTTTTGTTCACTCTAGAGATCCTTACCAACAGAAGGGAATCTGCTTAAGGTCTGTGGTGGTTTAAGGGCATAAGCCCCATCAACTGAGAAAGGAAATTTCTGTCTGTTGTAACTTTTACAGCTTCAGCTGCTCCCAAAGAAAGACATTGTGCTGTACCCAGGTACACCAGCAGGAGCAGAGCCCTTTCACTAAAACAAGGTGAAGCCATTTAAAACCAAATAAAGGGATTAAGCAACACCCACCCATGAATTTCTGCAGACTTGCAGCATTCCATGCTGTTACATGGAATAGCACCTTGTCCTGTGGCCACCTGTCTGTTAAATATCTGACCTAAATGAGTTGCTCCACAATTATAATGCAGCTGCTTCTGTGGTAAAGCACTGCAAAGTCCACCCAACAGTATTGGGCCAAGCAATGGAATTCAGGACAAAAAGACATAAAATTCTCCAAAGCAGAGTAGTTAACTCCTAGGCCTTGCAGCTGTTTAGAGAAGGGACATGGGTTTTTTAAACACAACAAAGGCAGGATTCACTCATCAGTGAAGCTCTATAAAACCATATAAAAATTATGCATCCACAATCTTAGCCTGGCATCAAAATTTCCTTCTAAAATAGGTACTTAAAATAGGTGGATTGAACAGACATGTAATTTTCATTGAAAAGGAAAAGGATTCTAGCTAACAAACATGCTTTAGAGACAGATATTTTTGTTTGTTTAAATTACAGACATAAATCTGCATTGTTGTCAATTTTTTTACATCTCACACTGACTTCTCCTCCTCATCAGAGGGATTTTACTAAAAAAAAGAGTTATATGAGTATCAAGTAATTAACACAAATTTTAAAAGGAACAAACACTCGACAAGCATCCTACACTCTACCTTTCCAAGAACAAGCATTCAATCACGGAAATCAATCCATCAAGTCATTATAGTCCCTAGTACTATGCTAACAAACATGGCTAAAAGGAAGAAAATTAATTATTTTAGCACTTTGTGACTTATACAAAATATTCCAAAGCTAATATTATGGGGAGAACTTCACAACTGCTTCAATATGTCCCTCCACAATTCTTAATAAAATCTTAAGTGAAAGCACAGGATGGGAAGTCCTTAATCATGTCTGTGATCTTGATTGGCATTGATTTCTCGTCCAGCTGAGAGCTGTTCATTTCCAGAGGGAATACCTATTTTCACAGGAGTAGGAATGACATCAATCCAAGAAAGCAAATGAAGCTAAAATCAGGCTTTTTTTTTTAGCTTGTTTCTGAAAAACCCAATAATTGACAGGAGCATTACTCATCGCAGCATCTGAGGAGAAAGTCTCCTGAGAGCAATCCTTTTTTTTTGCTCCTTCTCAAAAATGCACATATGTTTCCTTTCATTCTTTCCTGTGGGCATAAGGCATCAAAAAGGAATAGAGCTTCTTAGACATGTTCACAGTTTAAATGCATTGTACACTGGGATATGAAATCATCAGTTCCAAGTAATGTTAAGCAGACTGTGCACATCCATAGATGATAAGGGATAAAACATGGTGAATTACTTTGGAGCCATCTCCAGGAGGAAAGAAATGTTTAATGGACAGTCCAGGATTATGCACAAGTATGCAGGTGTGAAAGAGCAAGTCAATGCAATCCAGCCACATTGAACTGATGTAATGTCTCCTGCAACACTGGTGTCACAAAGCCAATTTCATGAGTTAACAGGAGACAGAGCCTGACCTGAAAATGTAATTAACGCTGAGGGTTAACCCAAATTAAACCAAAAGATTTTCAATGAGTCTTGGCCTATTTTTCATCCAGCTCCTAGAAGGTGTTTAGCTGCCACCTGGGTGCAATCATGGATAATTCCCATAATGATCCTGGACCTCAGAAATTAAAGGCAGGCTTTGGATGGAGTCCACTGGGCTCTGAAACAATTCACCACAACTCAATGGAAGAAAAGGAATAACAAATCTGACTGAATTGTGTGGCTCATGGTTTGTCTGCAGAAAGCACTCACTTTTCTCTGTGAATGAGGTGAACCTGTGACATGTTAAGTATCAACCAGACTTTTCAATTCATCAGAAGGGATTGGCAGCCACAGCTCCACTCTCAAACTGTGCATGGTTTGCAATTAGATGGAGTAGATACATTGGGTGTGTGCAGGTCTTGCATTTGTAATCTTCCCTAGCAGGGTAAAAATCCAAATAATCCAAAGCAAGTGTTTAGCAGGACCATTGCCCGCCCCCAATAGTTATTTTATTATTCATTAGTTTTTCCTATTGTCCTTTCACATTATTTCTCTGTTGGATGACACAAAGGGAGCAGGCCCAGTGGTGAGTAATTTATTTCAGATTTGTCCCATTCTGGCTCTTCCAGCTATGCAGATACAATAATTTAATTCCTCGGATTGAGCAACAAACCAAAGGGTCTAAATTTGCAGATACATCATATTCTGGTGACAAAAGATTTGTAGAACTTGATTTAATGTCTCTTGGTTTCTCCTTTGACCCCAACTCATCCAGCTGCTCTTCATTCCCTGAGAGGCTTCCCTGTGAAGACGTAAATAATAAACGAATCACTAACAAAACATCATGTTTTGGCTCACACTCTGCCCTCATCTGTACAGGTGTGGATTGTGCCAGTTTGAATCTGACACCTCAGTAACTTCACAAACTGAAGCTCAAAGACAGAGGGACTCACCCATGGCAGACAGACTGACAAATAAATGCAGTTGGATTTAGAATGTGGAGTTCAATAAATTGCTTCATCTGACTTACTCTCTACCTGTGTAAAATTAAGCATTCTAGTAAGCTGTTAATTTTCAGGGTGTCAAAGGGAAGTTTTTGGAGAAATATAAAATAAAAAGCTGCCACATTTTAAGACTTCACAGAAAGAACATCCTGAAAAAAACTGTTTCTTGTTTAATCAAACGCTTAAGACTTCCAGTATCCAAGATCAGATACTGTCTGATTGATAACAACAGAATTTCCTGACTCTTATGAGGGAATAATTTAAATTTATTTAATTAATTATATATTTATATTGTACAATAATTTTTCTTTCTTTCCATTATCTGTTATTCTATCTCATCCCAGAATGAGAAGCTACAAATCATCAGAGCCATACAGATATCAATATTTAATGTTCCTGTTGATTCCTCTGCAGAGTTTCTCTTGTCTTTGTGAAAGAAGCCTGGAGTCAAACTATTAATCAGGCTCCTGGATTTTGTTAATCATGTGGCAATGAAGCAACCATTTTGTTTCAAGGAAATCAGGGCTTCCTAGTTAGGATTCACTGAGATTTATAATGAAGCTGATGTATTCAGGAGAGGATCCACATTCAATCAGAGTATATCTATATTGCCTTTACACCAACATCGGTAGGACTAAGCAGTCATTACAAAAATCAAACTTAATTTAAGAGGAGAAAATTTACTCAATTGAACTTGACAAGGGAGTGATTATATTCTTATGAAGATGTAATTTCTTTTTGAGATCAGTGCATACTTGGAGAACACAGCTAAGCTTTCAGTCCTCTGACAAACCCCACAGGGTTTGCACTGGTGCAACGCCAGTGAACCCCACTACCAAAGAGCAAAGCTGCTGCATTGCAGTCACTTCAAATGTAAGGGTCCTACTACACCCTGGGTGATAAAATCAGCCCTGCTGCAGGATGGAATTCAGCTGTGGAGCACATTGCCAGCCTGCTGCACAGGAACACAGAGCACTCCTGAACACATAGCTTAATGATTTGCACTAACAGTTAACAAGCTGGACACCTTTATTCCGAGCACACTAACATCTCAGGCATGAGGAAAATTCAAACCACGATATTAGTCTCCAGTACTCGTGTTTAATGCCAGATTGCAAGCTTTTGGAAGGCAAGCTTTGTTGCTGATCCCAAGGTGCATGATCCTCACAGCCTGCTCGCTCCCCAAACGCTCTCTGGGGAGGCTGCTGCTAGAAGCAGCAATTAGGGTTGATTGAGATGAAATTTGTTATGCAGACATCTATCTAAGAAAAACTGAACTAGGAGAATTAACTCATTTTATTCAGATAAATGAACAGGCATTTGTGACACCCAGTGCTGATAGCGCCAACAAACCTGGCTCCAAACCAGTGACTTAGGAAGATGTGTCTACATCCTGAACATAATGTTGAGGGAGAAAAGGATAAGATGACAAACAATTAAACTCTTCTCTTTGTCATCAGTGGGCAACAATTTAATGAGAGATTAATTGAGACTTCCACCTTATTCATTATCTCTCTACTATTATTTCACTTGCCTCAAGTAAGGCATCTGGGTTTTGCCCCATCCTTCTCTTGATTTAGGTGTTCTGTTGTGGTTTTTCTGATCAGCCTCCACTTTACTGGCTCAAGACCCTTGATAAAAATCACAGGCAAATCTGGTTTGCAGCACATAGAGGAGTTAAGGGTCCCACAGATGGTTTAATAAAGGTAGTGTCATTTTCAATTATACAACACAAACACTCCAGTAAATTCTACGTCACATCACCAAGGAAACTCACTGCAATAATTCAGTCAAAGCGAAAGAGAGGATTTCTACAACAATTTAATAATAACAATGTGCTCTTCTCTGTTGCCCTTTAGCCAAGGATATCAGTGCTTTTCACCAATATTAATTCTTTTTCTAAACACAACCTCAGAGTGTGATTTCACAAAACTAATTGAGTATGACATCCCTATGTCATAGGAATATGTTGACACCTTGCCACCTCTCTGCAGAGCAAGAAAAATCCCCATGAGCATCCCCAAATCACATGGTGAGAAATTCCTTCCACCACTTCTTGACATCTTGGACACGACAAATGTAAAAATTAAGGAAGTATAATATTCTTGCATCTACTTTGCAGTTCATCCAAATTCTCTTTTACGGTCCCCAGTAAGAAGTGTGCCAGCCTGGAATACATAAAGCCAAGAATTACAAAGGCTGATGGGTAATGAAAGACATAAATAGTTGGATTATTTTATAGCCCTGCCTCTTACCAATCTGTATGCAGAGCTTCTGTAATGACATAAAGCAATGAATCATCTCCATCCAAAGTGGTATGGTCAGGGAGAAAAGGCATCATAATGGCCAGCAAGTGAAGAGAGCCTCAGGCTCATGAGGTCTTTCTTCCATCCCCAGACATGTTCTAGCTCATGTCCCAGTGGAACACATTTTCCTGATTCACAACTCAGCTTCCCTGCTCAGGAAAACAGACCTCTTCTGTTTGCTGCAAGAAAAGTGCACAGGATGATTCTGTGCTGTGCTTTCACATCCTGACGCAAGACACAAAGAAAGGTAAAGTATTGCCCAGGCACCTTAGGAACTGACAGCACCACAACTAATGGTTGCAGCTCATATTTTTATTGCTGCCTTTTCCTCTAACTTATTTTACTTTCATTCTTGTCTCTCTATTCTCACATAGGTTAACTTGACCTATGTTCAGGTCACTGTAAGTCTCTTTATTGACTGTGTATCTCCAGTGAAGATTCATCCTCCCACTTTTCTAAATGTTAGTACTCTCTCTTTTCTTGGCAAACACAGATTTTTAACAGCTATAAAGCCTTATGTGTTTAAGGAGTCGTTGTAGGGGGAAAATGGGGGGAAAAATTGCATATTTTGCCTGAACGAAAGGAGTGACCTACTGCACACAGTTTGGGAACATTGCCCTAAAACCAGTGAAGAAACAGAGGAAGCAGAACATGCAAGCAATAACTCAGATTTTAATGAGACAACCGTGATTTCAGGCACAGAAATAACTATTGATTTGATCATCATTGAAAAGGTAAAGACGCAACATCTCCCCTCCCTACCCGATCCCTGTAGCCCATCACCTTTCAGAACCATGAGACACACAAATAACGCAGAGCCAAAATGTCACAGCAGACACAAAGAGGGGTTTAGGACACAGGTTGTTCTTCGTTTGCACAAGAAACACAAACCTTCCAACTTTTCCTTAGCTGTAGGACATTTAATCCATACCAACACTTGCTCTCACCTGGGGCTGCTTAGTATTTACCCAATGCTAGCTGTGGTTCACCAGGAGCAGAGCCAGCCCTCCTGTTTTTATTCAGTGCTAATTTCTAAGAAAATCATGACGGATCAAACAAAAGACTTTTTAGTTTGGTATTCTGTGCCTAGCTCCAGCCCACAGCAGTTGCTTAAGTGAGAAGTGAGAAGGCAAGCAGAATTTATATCCCCAAGAAGTGGCTCTCCAGATCAGGAAATCAGTGGATCAGAGCTTTCCAGAGAAAGAATTGAGGTCTTTGGGATTAATGTCTTTTAAGGGATTCTTGTTTTATAAATAGACTCTTGCATTTCTGAATCTCTTGGCAGAGTGATTATATTTATAAACTTCTGAAATGGATTTGATATCCCAGCATATACAGAAGGACCACTTCTGGTTTGCTGGGAAAGTGTCAGCCAACTTCACCTGCCCACAGCTTGCCTCCAAGGGTCTTGCAATATGGAGTGCATAAGTTGAGATCTGTTAAGAAGAGATTTGTGCAGTCTGGTGGTTGGTCTCCCTTCAAAGAGTGTACAATCACAATTTTTAGGGAACTCAACTGTTTCCAGTATGTCTCCTAAACCATTAGAGAGCCCAAGAGTGTTTGCAGTTGTGCATTTTTCCCATTACATCACATCACAACTCAATAAAAGAAAAGAGGTACACAGCAGGGCATCTCAAGTTTGTCAGTGACGCAGAGAATTTTAAGTAGACAGCAGAGCAGAAAGCCCCACTGCTCTCTGCAGAATGCTATTAGTGTGGTTTATTTTGTTCCCTTGCTATCTCAAGCAGGAGAGTGGAAAAGGGAGCAGAAGTTCCTCTGCACTGGAGCCACTTTTCTTCTCACTTTCTCAGAGTGAATCTGGCCCAGGGACCAGGAGCAGCCCTTCACCCCTACACCTCCTCTAAGAGGCCTGAGCAGGAATATGTGCATTGAGGTGATTTCTACTCGCTCACCAGGATCCAGCTGACTCCTTACTTTGTCAAAGACCATTACCAAAACCCACTTGGAGTGAATGAAACTGGTTTCCAGCACCATTGCATTTTTCTGGCTTCCCTTTCAGCTAAGTTTGATGGTCTTCTTCCCACTCTGAATCTCAATGGCTTGTGCAGGCAGTGTGGCTGCATTTCTCTGTAGAGGCAACAAACTAAATCGTGAGGAAAAAGAACCTTTGACTGCCAGATGCTGATATAGACTAAGAGCAGTGCTGTTGTTCCTTAGGACTCTTGGGAGACCTCACTAGAGGAAAGTTTTTCTAGAAATGAGACTGCAGAGCTGTGAAGCTGTCACTGCTGGACTAAAAAGCAGTGCACAACATCCAGAGAGATTTAAAATCTGGTAATGAAACTTGTGCTCAAATCCTGGATCAAAAGTGGGCAGAGCCAAAAATAAAAATCAAATAAACCCTTTTCTGAAAGGGCAGTTTCCTTATGATTAACTGGGGGTCTATTACTTGTATCTGGTCTTTCCTCCTAGAGCCTACATACTACATATTTATCTCCAATTGCTTGCACTTTATAGCATGCATTTATTTTAGGAGCAGTAAAACCCACCTAGCTCAAAACTTATGGAAAATAGCTGAGACATAAAAAATATTTAGAAAATTACTGAAATGTACTCAGATCAGATTAATTCTGATTGTCTTTTACAACAATATATATATTTACAAATACGCATACATATATGAACTTCAACAGAAATAATATTTCCAGCAATCCCGTTTATTCTAGATTTTGTGAAAATCCTAAATTAGACTGGGCTTGAATGCTAGCAATAGCAATGAGCAATCTCTCAGAGGGTTTGGCCTTACTCTGGTAATAATAATGCCTGAATCCAGAGGCTCATTTACATGGTCTGCTGCCTTCTTGTCTGAACTATTGACCATCTGTGTAAGAGTTTCCTCTGGAAATGGATTGAACTCAAACATGTGAGAATCTCATACCAGTAATATTGTGGAAAAAATCAGAATCAAAGCCTTAATGAAAATAACTCAATTTGAACTACACTGTGTTGCCAGGAGCTACAGAGGGGGGGAAATGAATACTGAGAGATTTCTAAGGTACTATTTTCATTTACAAAAAAGTTTCAAAAGGTGAATAAAATGCATGAGAAAGGGAATAAGGACTGAAATCCAGTGAATGATAGATACTGACACATGAAAAAGAATAGAAAGGCACTGAAGTCACAACTATCCCAGGTGTGGATTTGTAGAACCATATCCTAATTTCTGAGGTCTCTTTTGACACCCACCATGTCTTACAAGCATGGTGCCTATTCAGGATATGATAAAGTATGCTTATGCTCTGTGTGCAGGCAAGGCAGGGAGTTAAAGGCCTTATGAGTTTTTTATTAAACTCTGGGATCATGCTTCAAAGACATGGCTCTCCAATGAACTGTGAATTTAACACCATTTACATAGTGATTGCCATGAGCTGTGAGCATGCACACAATTTTTGCAGTTTGGCTAACAAACATTCATTCAATAAAGAATATGAAAGTAGTGAGTTCCCATCCCCAGAACAGCCTTACAGGTGAAAGTTTAGGAGTTTTGGGTCATTGCAGACTTCTAACCTTGTTACATTGATTCGATACAAAAGTGTCAACACTTTTGCATGAAGATGTTCAAGACAAAGTCATTAATTTCCATTTATTTACCACCCTCAACACACAAACACACACTGATACAAACAGTGGAAGCAGATGAAGATGCTCTGACTCCCTGGCTGTTTGCCTGTCCCATTGCCACAGTCATTACCAGCCATTAATTCAGGAATACCAAAAGAAACATTGACACATCTCAATTGCTTCTGTTCCTAATTTGGAATTTTAGAATAAAATCACTATTAGATATTTTAATTTGAAAGCCTCTAAAAAACAGCAGTGAAGGGGCAGGGACTTACATGGTTTTTTTGTACTGTCCTGGGGGCAGTGTTGTTCAGGACAGGGGCAAAGAGAGATGGGAGAGTGGCAGTGCCTTTAACTGACTAGCTTTAATAATATTTGACTCAACCTTCACACCTTCCCTTTTCTCAAATACATTCAACAAACTTTCAGACGAGTTTAATCCAATCAGTTCCAAATCACTTTCAAATTTATATCAGTGCAACTTTGCATCTAGGAAAACCTTTGATGAGTTCTTTACCGAGGCCTTGACTCTACAAGCTCTCAAGCATACTCTTAATTTTAAGCACATTCCTCAAACCTATTGATCTCAATCCACTTCAGTGGATTATAAACATGTACTTAAAGTTGGAGAACTATATCAGTACTTGCTTAATACAAATTTGTCAATTTTGAAGTGGACTAGATTTAGATACACTAAAAATGAAGCTAATCCTCTAATATTTTCTTCATTTGCATAGACTTCTCACAGGCTCATTATTAAACATATTTGAGAGCTTTTCTGTACTGGATACCAAGGCATTGCAATAGAAACAAGCCTGAAATGGTAGATTGGATGGCCAGATCAGATCTCCTCTTCTTCATCTCCCATGTGACAGCCAGGAATTGAATCTATTTTGCCTGTAAGAGTCACTGGTGGGTGATCCCCCTCTGTCTTTGCCCCAACCCATGAGCCTTTCATTATATTCTGTTCCCCATCCAGCTGAGGAGGGGAGTTTACACCAGCTTTGGTGGGCACCTGCTGTCCAGCCAGGGTCAACCTTCCACAATGTTTCACTATTTGATCTTTTATCTTGGCTGCTTTTACTCATTTCTTTTCTAAGCTATCACATTTGTCTCACAATTCTTCATGGAAGAGTCTTTACCCATTCTTGATATTTTACTCAGACTTTTCTGAATCTCCTCTTAAGTTGTCCATATCTTTTCCAAACAGGGATGACTGGTACCTTATGCAACACCAAGACTGATTTACTTAGTGGCCCCGTTCTTTAACAGAAGCTGGTCTTAAAAGCACTTTTATTCATCTCTTAATTTTTATTTTACCAAGTCACCAATAACCTAATAGACAAAAATATCCAGAGCTACAAATGTACAACATTACAGCAGAATGCATCAATTTCATTTCAGAGAGCAGAAGATAATAGCAGCAGTGGAAAATTAGATGTGCTTCACAGGAGGGGAGGATGATGGAGTAGGAGGATTTATTGCTATTGATCTATTTATCTATTTATTTATTTTTACTTTTGTTACCATGACCTAGTTATGATTCACTGATTCTGAGATGGAACATTTGAAGGAAGAAGCCTTACTTGGTAGATATGGCAAATATATATTATTCTAAATATAATTCCCCTAGTGATTACTTGTCAACATCAGTTATTGCTCAAAAACGGATGCCCTAGAATTGCCAGAGTGAAGGAAATTCTTTCAAAAAAGCCCAGAGAGCAAAATAAAGAATGATTAGTTTCTGCCTCTCCTAATGCAAGAATTAGAGGGTACCATGAAATTTCCAGGCAATGAGTTCAGAGCAGCCAGAACTTCATCACATAACTCTGAGTTAAACTTTGGAAACCTTTCTGCAGGCTATGGATCACAACAAAATGTTACAGTTCTTCACAACTGGAGGAAAAAAAAATCTTTAAAGAATTATTAAACAGGAAATTCCCAATCCACGAGTCTCTGGGTCTGAGAACATCTACAAGAAAAGCACAGCATAATTTTTCCTGCTCTTAATATCTTATTATATATGTATGTGGAGATCTATATGCTAGTAACTACTGCCAAAAGCAACATAAAGGTCTAAGCAGTCACTGGCCTCACTCAGTGAGACTCTTCCTATTATTTATGCATTACAGCAGAGAGGATGTGAATCCTGGGAGAGGTTTCTCTTTATTCCTCATCTTTTCCCACTACTACTGTCATTGATATTGCTATCACTTTTACTATTAATCACACCATTATTATGAATCACAACAGTTTTTGACATACTGTCTTTCATTTCTATTAATAATTTTGTTGTATCTCATTTCAAATAACATCATATGTCAGGCAAGGACTCTACAGAACAGTTGTGTTCACCCATGAATACTCACATAAAAATCTCCAGAAAGTTTATAATTTTTATAGACCAAGTACCTAAGCTGTAAACACAAAGGGGAGGCACATGAAAAAGTGGTACCATTTACCTGAGGTGTTATATTATGTTTTTCTAGTCCCAATTAATTGAAAGCACTGCCAGAGGCCAACATATTTTGTATCATGGCCTTGGCTTACCCCTAATTCCCCTCTGACATCTGTACTTGGACTGAGCTTTAGCATGAAGGATACCTGTGACTGCCTCCCTTCTAGTCCCTGGTTTCCAGAAGGGAAAGGAATGAAGCCAGAGGGTAATGGAAACAGAAGGAATTGAAGCTACAGAGGTGAGTAAAATAGTGCCAGTGGACACCCTTCAAGCACAGGAGCAGGGAAAGTCACTTTTAGCTTCAGTGCAGAGAGGCTGAGGAAAACCTCCAAAATAGTTTCTGCACATTTAACTTCCTCATCTTCTCTCAGACCATGCAACCAAGCTTCTCTTCTGTTGTCAGCATCCTCTGGGAGCTATTACTGACCATGGTCTCATCCTCACACAAAGTACTTTAATTTATTTTGATTTGTTGGGGTTTTTGGGGTAGTTTTTTTTTGTTTGTTTTTAATTCTAAACTTGCAAAGAATTAAACTTGGCCACAGCTGAGATTATCTGACATGATCTGACCATGTCACATCAGAGTGGGGCTTGGGTTGAGTGTGACTGTGTCACCCTGCAGTGCTCACACTGCAGAGTGAGCACTACATCCTGCCGCACCAATCAATCTTTTCATCAACTTTAAAGAGTTCAGGGCTGAGCATCAAGTCAGAGTTTCAATCAGGATTTACTGCCTTGGCATTTTGCTTCACAGGCTGACAAGTGGGCTTGAACACATTTCAATATGCTGATTCTTCTTTATAAAAGCAATTACAAGCAGAGAAGCACAGAACAACCTCAACTGCTAGAAAAGCCCAATTGAATTTCTGATTTAGGAAGAAGTGGTTAGCACCATTAATGAGAGCTACCAAGTACCCTGCTTGATTTGCTCTTACAGAACTCTAAAAGAGCCCTGACTTAGAACAAGAAAAGACATTTTATTTATTATTTTTACCTGGAATCACCTCCTTATAAAACTCAAGACCAAATTATGCTAATTAATTTCCCATTGATAAAAAGAATAGATAGTATTAACATCTTATAGCACCAGCCATCTGTACCAGCCATCTTCATATCAACCAATGAAGATATGAAGGCTACTTGAGTTTGGATTAGAATGACTTTTATTCCATTGCCCTTGGCTGATGGACCATTTACTCCATTGTATTATCTTTGGTAATGCTGAATTCAATTACAGACATCCATAAACAAACTGCACAATTTGAATTTGTTTCCTTGAGAGTACCATGTGCTTTAAGCTCAGCAGAGTTTAAGCTCAGGGAATTGGCAGATGGTGCTGTTTCACTGAAACTCCTTTGGGGTTAATGAAGGGAGGCTGAATTCAACTGTGGAACACCAATGAGCAACACTGTAGTAACCCATTTTCACACCTGTGAGTTTCCCCCAGGCCCAACTTACTGTCTGCCATTTCAGCTGTACTTTTCCCAGCCTCCGTATGGCTTCTCTGAGCTGCCACCCACCCATTATGGACCTACAGGTCACCAGCCTCATGCTTCTAACACATTCTTCTTCCTACACATTCAGTGATGCTTATAAAAGAGGCAGCCCTGCCCTATTCCAGTAAGGCTTGTGTGGCCTTTAATCATTTTGGCCATGACACTACAGCAAAGTGCCCCAGAGCCAAAGGGATGAGCTGCTATACTTAGTCACACACAGATCTCTAGCTGTGCCTGTACTGAGTCACACTGCCTGTGGGTCTGGTGGTGTAGGAGGAGCTGTGGATAAGAACTGTCACACATTTACTGCCAGATCCCACCAGCACCTCAGCTGACCTTGGCCTCCTGCTTGCAGCAATGGGACAGCACGTGTGACCTCCACTCTGCACCAAGGTGGCGTTCAGGGTATGAGTGAGACAGAGGAAACTTTATTTTTGCTTGTAAGTCAGACATTCTCCACTTCTCCCTGCATTCAACTAAACCTCCTCCACATTAGTTATTCCTTGGCGTCCTCGTTATAATGGTTGACAAGTTGACTCAAAGCATGCAAATCCCTAAGGGAATATTTTTTCAAGGGAAAAGAAAAAGAGGAACCCATCTTAATGGCACTCCTGCATGCATATCAATAAAAGAACTTCAGCAATCACTTCCTGGGTGTAATTATGTTCATCTGCATCTGTGACTAAGTGACCTGTCAAAGTGTCAAAGAATCTAGCTTGGAAATTAAATTTCCCACTCATAACAACAGCCCATGTCAGTACCTGCACTTCTCCTATTCTCATTTTAGCTGTACAGAAATTGTCTAGGCTTGCTGTTAAGCCATGTCTGCGGTTCAGAGTTGCAGAGGTGTCTATCCTAAGCATGTAAGTTCAGTCCTAGCATGAAAATATATTAAATCTGAGTTAAGGTCCTTGGAGGATTTGACAAAAGCCAGGTTAAAAAAGAATGGTCCTATAAGGGTTAAACTTCACTCGGCATAGGAAGAAAGCTGTGTGCTAACATGCTGGAATAAGCAGAAAAAAAAATCTTTTTACATTATTGAAGAGTTATAATTATCATGCTGGCAGCAAGATTTTTTTTTACACAGGACGGTACATGATGGTCAAGGGCCATAAATTGCAAATTAGGCTAGTTTCCCAAGTTAACCTCTATGAATTAAGAATCACTTCTTCCACCTCCACCATTTCCACCACTTGACATCTCTCTGGGTAAATGACACTGATCTGTGGCAGTGACCAGTGACTCCCAAATGAGATTCTTTCCCTTTGTCAAATGTGAGCTCTACTACTGAATGGACAATGGAGGAGGAAGAATGTGAGGAGCAGACAGCAGCACCACATTATAGAGGACAGTATGGTTATAGGCTTGATCTAAGAGAGATGATTTGGTATTTTTCAGAGGTTAGTCCTGATCTAAACTACAAGTCTTAGGGGCCTCTTGTACTCCCAGGAAGCACCACTGCAGTGGACTTGGAGCATGGTTAATTTGAGACACAAGTTATTAGCTTCTTTCTGGTTTTCCTTGATCTCCATGATAAGCCACTGGTATCCTAAAATCCATTGAA
This sequence comes from Sturnus vulgaris, assembly GCF_052056855.1. Lineage (NCBI taxonomy): Eukaryota > Metazoa > Chordata > Aves > Passeriformes > Sturnidae > Sturnus > Sturnus vulgaris. The sequence continues at coordinate 28,005,049 of NC_142250.1, forward strand.
GACATTTATTTTTGAAATCAGGCCCATTGAGACACTATGAGTGTAGTTTATATGACCTAGAGGTCCCCCCATGTCCTCCCCTGGACTCCTAAACAGACCAAGAACTGGCATTGCCTGTGGGGCATCTCACAGGATCAGTAAACAAGCTGGCTGCTTCCAGGTCTTATTTCCCAACAACCCATGTAACCTGAAGATGCCTGGAAAGCTGTCACTGTGACCCACAGCTGGGAAAGGATGAACATCCCTGTCAGAGAACAAATGCACTTGGAAGAACTGAGCATAGCCACATAAATAGTTTTAGCCTGGGCTCAGCATGCCCCATATAATAGGTTCATTTTCACACTACATCGTTTTCCAGCCAGATTGCAGATATATAGCTCACCCCCTGTTCCAGGCAGAGAAGAGATTTTGCTCAAGACCCATAACAAATGACCAGTCAGAAATGGCAAGCCAAGGAGAAAAAATTACTGACCGATGTGCAGGAAAGAGCATCTTCATAAAATATAGCTAGGTTGGGCTGATTCTGGGCACATGATATCATGTAAAGGGACATAAAATTGCTTCCTGTATTAAGTAGAGAGACCAGGGATCGTTGCAGCATTTAAAAAGTTCCCCACCACTCTCTGGTGTGATGTGAGCAGGAAACAAACTTCTGCCCATGTGAGCCCAGCTTGATAGCAAAATAATTTTCCTTATGTCAGTGGCTGCAGCTCTCTCAGTATTAGTTACAAATTAGGTGGAGGTGAAGGACAACAGGATGTCTTCTGCCTCAAAGCCAACTGAACTAATGTTTCTAAAAATATTTGCTTTGCTGAAACCTGGAGATGACAAGGTTATTATCACGCTGAAACTATTTTTGGTCACAGTGTCAGGTTTGTTAAAACGAAACCATGTTGCAAGTGTGTGTTGATCTTGTTAACCTCGTAAGTACCTCCTGAATTGCTCTGAATGGTATTTTTTGTGGTTTGATTTTTTTTAGACACCACTTTTTTTCTCTTTTTCAGAGTGACATTTTTTAAACTACCCCTTCATTTTACTTCTAAAGGCTGAACAGATAGCTGGAGTATTTCAATTCTGTTAGAACTTAAGTTTTTGGTTATAAGTGACATTTATATTCACCACTTTACCACATCCACTGAAGTTTGTTTCATTAAAGAAAATAAATCTTTACCTAATTTTGAATTTGGCGTAGAACAGAAGGTGTTTTATATTCAGATCTTATCACAACAGGTGCTCCACCATAAACTCACTGATATTTCCTTTCTTGCAGGAGATTTTCTCTTAATCCAAAAGCAACTGCAGCTTCATCATGGTTCCTCAATGACTATTCTGCACAGTTTAATTTGACAGTTGTTGCTTCTACCTCTGCTTTGCTGCTGTCTCACTGCTGTGCCACTCTCAGAGATGCCATGACCCACACAGATTACCCTGCAGAAATTCACACCACGTTCATTTCCCACTTCAGTTCATATTTCTTATTAGTAGATCCTCTAAATTAAGACCAGCTTTGCCTGTGCAAATTTCAAATATACCAGGTTTCAAGGACAGATACATTCTTAATTTGAGAATCTAAATTATTAAAAAGAAATTTTTTTTTTTAGAACATTCAAGTAGTATCTCATATATAATCATTTAACCAAGACAACACCACCTTCAGTTATTTCCCTGGCATTCAACAGGCACTGCAGACAGGATGCTGCAATCTTCTATGTGATTTCTTCAAGAGATCTCTGATCACTAAAATAATGAAGGCTGATGTGACTGGGTGAGCAGGGCCAGACTAAGAATCTGCTTGCCTTGTGATGGACAAGCTGAGCAAAGCACCCCTATTAATTAATTATTGATAAGACTCTGAAAAGCGTTAGATAAAATTAATTAAAACGAAAATCAACTGAAGTGTCCGCAATGAGAAGCAGAAGGTAAAGGACAGGACCCAGCATATGGAGAGGTCAGATCAGCTGGTAAATTATGGTTAATGAGGGGCAAGAGGGCATGTGGGCCATGATTTGGGACACTGCTATTGTGATAACTGCAACATTTTTCAGACATCAATGTTATACAATATTGTAATGGTTTTACCCAGCGCTAGGTAGGGTTAAGACAGATGCAGCAAAGAACAAGAAACATTAAATTCTCTTCAAGTAATTGAACTATTGATTAGAAATAGAATATTGTCAATTACCTAAAAATCATCTGAGTGTATTAATTTAAAAATAGCTGATGTAGTTCTGATGCACCTGAACGTCAAGGCCTGGTTATGCTACTGCTGCTGGGTAGTGAAATACTACCATTGTAACAGCAATAAATCCTTTTATTACAGGAAGGAAAAGACAGCTGGAGAGCTTCCTTGTTGATCACAGTTTATAAAGGTCTAATTAATCTTTTTTTAAAGAATTATCTTCTCTATCCATGATACCCAGAGATACAGCAGAGAGTTGGGGCTGCTCAGCCTGGAGAGAGAAGGCTTTGAGATGATTTTATAGCACCTTCCCATACCTAAAAGGGGCCTAAGGGAAGGCAGGAGAGAGACTTTTTGGAGGAGCATGTAGGGATAAGACGTAGGGGGATGGCTTTAAGCTGAAAGAGTGTATTTTTAGACTGGATATTAGGAAGAAATTCTTTACTGTGAGGGTGGTGAGACACTGGAGCCAGCTGCTCAGAGATAATGTAGAAGTGTCCAAGGCCAGGTTGAACAAGGCTCTGAGAAACCTGGTCTAGTGAAAGGTGTCCTTGCCCTTGGCAGGAGAGTTGGAACAAGATCTATAAGGTTCTTTGCAACCCAGGCCATTCTATGATTTTCCACAACTTGAAATCCTTTTGTCACTCCAGTTGTATTAAAGGTACCGCTGCACTTCCACTCATAATTGCCAATTATGCTGGCCTGACTGCAGGTTTGCTGGGTGGGATTCTGTGCTATGTGTTCTGAAGGGCCAGACAATTGAAAGCTGAAGGTATTTTTTTTTTCTGCTTTGATTTTAGTCGTGTCTTGAATTACAAAAATTCACAAGAGCAAGCTACACAAGGAGGTTGCACAGTCCAGAAGAGGACTCTTCAGCTTCACATAGCTAGTACTTTGAAGAGTAGAAAGTTATAATTCTGAGTTTGGATTTATGAGGTCAAGAGGCTTCTGGTTCTTGAAAAGGACAGAGTGAATCATTAAAGCATCAGAAAACTACATGAGGGTTTTGTGAAAAGCAGGAAGTAGCTGAGGAGGGAACAAACTGTTTCTTGGGAAACCAGAGGTAGTTATTCATCACTTTCACACAAAGAACCTTGACTTCTTGCTCCTCTTCCCTTGCCCTGCAGTTCTATTCTTCTACTTGTCCACTGAAGCCATGACTTCTTCCCACATATGTGACCTGACAGCCTCTATTTAAACCAGCTGCTCTCTATTTTCTACATAAACGCCATAAATGAACATATTCCACCAGTCATTATCCAGCACATCAGGTTAAGGGCAGCCTATTACCTATTTATGACTGATTCTCCAGACCACAAGAAAAACTCCAGGTACCAATAAGCAGACCAGTGTCTTTCATTTTCCAGGTGTTCTTCAAGATTGAATCAGATGATTAATGATCTGGTTCTACTCAATATTGTGTGAACCTCTATTGGCAATTACCATGCTCTAGCAAACCCTTTATTGCACAGGGTGTGCATGAACAGCTCTGCAGGCAATCTGCACAGAGAATCATTCCCTCTTTTGAATCCACACCTCTTTATGTCAAAACACATAAAACCATACCTCCATGGTATATACCTCTGCTACAAGCATAAAGAAACAGTCAGGATCATACATTCACAGGACAATATTTGTGAATACAGACAACTTCACAAGAGACTCACACTCATCTGCAAGTACACACCTGGCTGCAGATATTCTGATGCAAACATATTCATACACAAGCTATAGTCAAAGGCAATCACAGCTGCACATGAAAACAACAATAAAGCTACACTCTGCTCCTTTTATAAAGCCAGAAATAGTCATATCACAGAAGTTGTACTGTCCAACTGAACCATACTTGAATTTCATCCCATTTCAGTTCACGCTTGAATTTCTCAGCACAGTAAATCCTTTTCAAGGCTGTGAGACATGAGCAATGAAGACAACAATGTCAATGATATAAAATTAATAGTGCAAAATGGCAATAAAATGGGAAAATCCCATCACTGCCCATAAAAGCATATTAGCCTGACTTGTATTTACTCTTCTTTTCTGGAAGAATTAGCTTGTTTCTCAAAGCTTATGGGAAACACTAACAGTAATGAAGCAGAAAAATGATGAATGCTAAAACTTAAGGGTGATCCTTAGATGGTTGTAAACTTGCCCCTCTTTGTTGCCCACGTACTTTTGATGAGCTTGCAAAGTTTTAAACCTCCTAAATTTTAGACAGAGCAGTTTTATTTCTTTCAAGCTACAGTGGAAATAATTTCCTTATCTATCATTTAGAATGGTTTAATACTTTCATTAATCCACACATCATAAAGCAGCAAGTGATTTTTATCCATATTCCAAGCACTCGTTGTGCCTCCCAGCAAACAGAAAAGGGCTGGATTTTGCAGATTCTGAAGTTAAACTTAAGGCCAGTATCTCCACAACCCGGGCTAGCTGTGAAAGTAGTGATTTAAAGGCAGACAGAACAAGTGCCATCCCTGCTCTGCCTTTAACAGAGGGATTGCTGGCCTTTGATAGCCACCAGGAGTGCTGGCCTGCCAGCAAGGAAGCCTTGTCCTGTCACCTTTGATGGAAGCCACATCACACACTGGTTAGAGTAACAGTGTTCTCGTTAGCCACAGGAACCAGGCACCCTCCTACCCGTGCCCTTGGCTGCAGAGGCAGTGTCCTCACAAGCAAAACATGACAAATCATTTCATAAATTCATTGACAGAACTGAGGGGTGGCTGGGGACAAGCAATCGAGATAGAGCTGCCTGAAAAGAGAGTTGGTGTGGGCTTCAAGAAATTCAGTCCCAGCTGTAATCAGTGGAGTAATAATCATGTTACCAACCAACACTTCCTTTTATTAGGATGAGGGTTTTATTTTCCATCCAGTTATTCCATGAAACTCCTCTTAAAAGACAGAATTTTGACATAGTCTTTTCTTGTCCTTAAAAAAAAAAAGCAGCCATATCTTCCCCAGGTATCAACTGAGCCATGAATCTGATGATTTCAAGAGCTGTTGAGTTGCTCAACTTTTACTTTCTCTACTTTTTTTCATTTGTCAGATAGCAATTTTCCCATACTGTGGGCTTTGACAGCCCAAGAGCTGATCAATGATTTAATAGACAGAACCTTGTTATTAATGTCTTGCAATGGTATCAGTTTAAGCCTAGATCTATAGAACATCAGGGCTTAAGCACTTACCACAGCACAAGATATCAAGCATCTCCAGTAATGTCAATAGGATTTTGGCCAGCTCTCTTAATGCACCCAAGAGCTGGCTCAACACTTCTCAGAAACATACAAAAATTCAATTTACCACCCTATGGATGAGCTGTAGCTGCCATGTGAAGGGCATAGCTCCCGTGAAAAGTGTCAAAGAGAAACTCAGAGTTGGGCTTGCAGGCACCTGTTGACACCACAGGATAAAAGAGAGCACAAATCCTGCAGGGAATGGCCTCTCCCCAACAGCAGATCTTACCCCACACATCAGCCTCTGCCTCACAACAATCAGACTTTCTTTTGCCACACATTGTAAATGGATATCCAGTCTTGGCCTAAATTAAGACCTAATCTTGGCTGCCCTTGATTGGTATCAAGTCAAAATTAGGCCCATAATTGTGGGATGTTGTTCCTAAAATGAGATATAATAGGGTCGGTACTATTAATTTCAGCATATGAGCATGGGAGAAGTGGCACAGGCAGCTCACTGCATTCTTTACCTGCAGACTGTATTGTGTTTAGGCAGTGTCTCAGTGGGAATGAGGGACCAGGCTATTTACCTTAAGGCCTCTGACAAACCCAAGCCATAACATCAAAATCACACACTGAATTGGAGCTCAGGCTCTCTAGACCACTTCTCTGAACTGAGGTGCCCAAGAGCTGACCCTACTCAGCCTCAAAGTTCCCAGAGGCTGCACATTTCTCCACAGAGGCTCTCTGGCTTGGGCACCTATTGCCCTTCTAAGTACAAGAAATTTTCCATTTCACAAGGTAAAATAAACTCTATTTAAATGCATTTAGTAGTTTAGGTGGGTATTGTCATCCTGTACAATCTGCTTTTCTGACACCCTTTCCAAAGAATTAGGATGTAGAGACAGCAGCCTGTTCCCAAAGAACATGGAGAAAAAAATCCAAAAGCAAACCAATCTCTTTGGAGGTACATGGAATCTGTGATAAATGCTTGTGAGTCACTTATGTTAAAGAACAAGCATCTTCTGAAACCACCAACCACCCCAAAGAGCCTTGTGAAGGGGTCCAGCCTGCTGGCCCATTTATGGGTCACATTTAGAAGTTCACTAGCCTGGGTCTTCCATAATATTAGTTTGTCTCTGATGCAAGAGAGGATCTCCAGCCAAGTGGAGAACCAGCTCCACTCTGCCTAACTTCCAGACTTTTGATGGAATTGCAAGCAAAGGTAGAAGGGGGCCACATATTTTGAATGTACATTTGGAACACTTCTCCATTTCCCTTCCAAGTAAGTTCAAAGCATTTGTGAGTGGCAACCAACATTATTCCTTTTCCAAAAGGTCTACTCAGTATGTCAGCTGCATTAGTAGTAAGACAAATCCATTCACATAGGTCATAAATACAATATTTTTGCCCAACATTATTCCATTTCTGATAAATTTCTAATTTGTTATTTCAGTTCACTACAACACTTTCTTTTTCTAATATTGAACTAGAAAATGTCTTATTTGTTTTTCATGAATAAGAGAGGTGGTTTTTTTAATACTCATCCCTGGTATGATAATTTGGAGAAGAGCACAGAGAAGAAAAATTGTTTCTTTCCTTAGGAGTACTGGAGGGAATAACTACCATTACAAAACATTGGTGAAAAATTAGCTTTTCTACCTCCCACACTAATATTTAGGAAACCTTGGTGAAAGTCATAAACACGGGAGGTAAATTTTTCCAATTTAGCTTTTGCTGAAATGCTGCAGGGACAAAAAAGATAAGGCCACATCCATTCTGTAAGGCAAGTTGCCAGTTTAGCACTTGCATATTGTTTGCTTTTCAAATGGTTCACCACACTGCCAACACTATCCCAGGTTTCCCAGATTTCCCACCCCACATCCAGTGGCCCCATTCCATATGACTCTGCTAACCCCATATTCCATATGACCCTGTTAAACACTGATGGGCTTTTAATCCTCAGTCCCTTCCATGTGGGGCAATCCCCTTGTATTCTCATGAATTCAGAACAAAAAGACCTCCTGGTACTGCAGCACTCCACGTACTCTGATTTATATTGATTAAAAAAAACAAAACAACAACAAAAACAACAACAACAAAAAAAAAAAACCAAAAAAAAAAAAAAAAAACAAAAAAAAAAACCAAACAAACAAAACAAAACAAAACAAAAAAAAAAAACACAAAAAAAACCCAAGAAAAAACCACACCACCAAAAAAAAACTAGCCACAAACCACAGAGCAATTCATAATGTGCTTGTTTCAGGTTTGAAGGTTTGTCAAGATCTCAAAACACCATTTAGAACTGAAAATCCACCAAAAGTCTTTATCACCCTTACAGAATAACTAGTCCATTTTAAAGTTTTTTTTTAATGTTTAAGAGCTTTTCTAATCCTGCACCGAAGTGAAGGTAAAATTTTTTTGTCAAAATATTTTTCTGCAGATTGCAATTCCATCTGTTTTATTTTGCTCTCTCTGTTTCCACACTTCCCCCAACATGCAGATCCCCTCCTGGATTAAAGGTTTCCAAGCACTTTTTCAGCCTTGAAAAATGCAGTAGTTGTGGGGTTTTTCCCCATAAAATTAGACATTGAACAGAATATTTCACATACCTTTAGAAATGCAACAAATTATTAGAAAAAAAAGGCTTAGCAATTCATACTCTTATTTGGAAAATTTCTCCTAATTCTCAAGGCCAAAACTATATGAGTAAAAGATCACTTTCCAGATGTGTGTCTATAAATATATATAAAATAACCACAGAGGCATATATGAACACTCATCTACATCTTCAGTAACACAGAGCAATACTGGCCACTGGCTTTCATGTCTGATTAATTTTTGACATCAATATTGGTTTCTATAGGATTTGACAAATGTATCACAGCACTGATTATCACATTCCAAAGTGTGGCTGAACTTGGCAGCTTTCTTCCCTACCTGTCACCAAGCCAGGGACCTCTTTGTCTAGAGAGATGCTTCAGGCCAGTTCTCAGGTCTGGCTGGACCCACATCCAACTGTTCTTGGGCAATGGTTCACCCTATCTCTCCTGCTGGACTGGGCTGGAATAAAAGCAGACTCATTTCCCAAAAGGATGGCTGGGAAAATTCTTTGCTGATTGCCAAAGCAGTCTCTTCCTGAGAAACAGAAACCCCCAGGTGCAGCTCTTCTCTTCGAGCCTCCAAGGCAATGCAGAGGACAAACAAGCCATTCCAGGAATTGTTCTTAAGAATCTATTTTAGGTGACTAAAAGAAAGAACTGCCTGGACAGATTTGCCCCATAGATAAATACCTATTTCCTAAGCACAGGAAAGTGCCCACGGCTGAAGAACTTCAGTCTTAGCCCAGAAAATATACGAAAATAAATGAAAAGCACACCCACTGGTGCCAGAGATCTTCAGTTCAGCCACTGCTTCTATCTCCAGCAGTGTAACCTGACAGAACAACTTTCTCCTTGTCCTCTTTTGGTGCACATTTCCCTTCAGCACATGCATAACAGAAAATCCATGGGTAGCTAAGCAGTTACTTTTGATCACTAAAGTTAGATGAGAGGAATCCCACCCAGAGAGAGTAAACAATTTGTCAAGGAGGAAGAGCTGAGCCTCAGCAGGCACCTGCATCCAACCCTCCCCTCTCTCAGTGCCTCACCTGCTTCCCTGTGCCACCCAGCATTAGGTTTATCACCTGAAGCTGTGAGAGTTCACCCTGCCAGCACTGAGGACTCCCCAGGTCTGCTCCTTCCAGCAGCCACTGCCCAGGGTCACCCACACTCCCTTTATTCCCACATTCCTCTCTCTCTGCTCTGCCAGCTGTGCCCATCTCCATAGGAGAGCAAGTTTTGACAACTGCTTTGCACTTAGTAAATGTGAAAGGTTTTACCCCAATCCTACATTTGAAAGTAATGAAGGTTCAAGTCTATTTAGAATGGAAAACAGAATTTATATTAACTCCCATTTGGCTCAGGCACCTGGAAACGTGTAACTGCTTAATGCATACTTAGACATAGTTTATAGCAGCAAGGTATGTCCTTTTAACATGTTGAAGTTGCAATCCAGCAGTAGTGTTGAGATTAGAAACTGGCAAAAGTGAAGCAGAGATTGATTTAAAAGGGTATTTCATTGAACCATAACCTCACCAGATAGCATTTTTTTCTGTGTTGTCTTTTTAAGTAGATTTTGCTCATGCATCACTTCTGCTCCAATGTATCTTCTCTTAAATGACAGGGGTGTACAACCTACATTGCAATTGCTGAAAGAATGCACAAAACATATAACTCTGGAGATTAGCACAATTCTATTTCTGTGTCCACAGGCACAGAAAATATTAGAATATAAGAATGGTAGACCTCTTGGAAAACTGGAAGGATAGTTAGAGCATCACAGGAAAGCTAAAAATGTTCCTGGAGACTTTAGAGTATCTGGTGGTTGTAAGGATGAAGTTTTCGCATGATAAACTAGAAAAACTGCATAAAACTGATTTCAAGAAGTTAAATACATGACATTGGTTTTAATGCTGTTTGATTTTTATAAAAAAACAAGCTCAACAAACATTCCTGCTTTGGAAACCTTAGTGAAGACCTTAACTCAAAGAATTTTTGGCATCCCCTGAAATGTTAACAATACATATCAGCACAATCTGGTGGGCAAGAACTCCACTTCATTTGATGCAAGGAATAGAAAAGCAAAAAGATGATTCCCAAATGGTATGGTCATGGAAAGAGAAAGAGCTTTATATCATCTGAGTCTAAAGAAAGAAATAGATAAAACAACACCTTGTATCAATAAAGAATTAAAAGGAAACCATTCAAAAAGTAGGGAATGACTTTCAAAACAAGGAAAATTGTATCTCCAATAAAGCCAGATTAGTGTCTGATATGTTGAGTTTTACATAGTGTGACTGAATTACTTGATAATATAGCAATTACACACTTCCAGTTAAAAACAAATCAGCAATTACAAGTCTGCTGTAATTAAATCCCCACAATAGACTTGGTGTGAAAAGGAGGAAAATTAATCAAAAGATAAAAGTAGCATAATTCAATACAGAAAAAAAATCTAGGATAGAAAAATCAATCAGAAAAAAGGACAAAATCATGATTTTCATAAATTACACTGTGACCTTTCAGAGAACTGCAAGATAAAAGAGACAGAAAGTGATGTCATTGTCACTTAGGCAAAATGATTTCTAACATCATTTCAAACAGCTACACGGTCTCTGTATGACAGTTAAACAAAAGAACACTCAAAAGTCATATACATCTGAAAGACCGATTTCTCCTTGAGCCAGAATTGGTTCCAAAAGCACAAAAATTGTGTACAACAGTTTGAAAGAGGGATATCTGGGATTCTGATGGTCTGTAATAATAAGTTTCTTTCTGTAAATTCCACTCATTGCCTTCTGGAATTATCCAAGTATCCATTACTGCATTCCAAAAAAACCTTAAGAGGCATAGATGACTTACTGTAGTTCATGCTTTATGAGTCTGTGTGTCTCTGTGCCATTTCTGGTACATGATATTTCAAAGGCAATCCACCAAGGGTGTTAAATACAACATCACCAGCATGGACTGGGGACAGTATCTGAAGGGCAAAAGTGAGAAAACTCATAGGTTGAGATAAAGATGGTTTAATAGGCAAAGCAAAGCAAAATAAGGAATAAAAAATTCCTACTTCCCACCAGCAGGCCAGTGTTCAGCCACCCCCAGGACAGCAGGGCTCCACGGCACATAGTGGTTACTTGGGAAGACAAATGCCATAATTTTAAACTTTCCCCCACCTTTCTCCTTTTCCCCCCCTCTCTTTGTATTCTGACCATGATGTCACATGTTGTGGGACATCCCTTTGGTGACTTGGAGTCTGTTTTTCCAGCTATGTGTGCACCCCCAGCCTCCTTGCTGGTGGGGGATGTGAGAAGCAGAAAAGGCTGGGATGCCCGTGCAAGCCCTGCTCAGCAATAACAAAAACATCCCTTTGTCATCAACACTCTTTTGGTCACAATCCAAAACACTGCTCTGTGCAAGATACCTTAGAGAAAACAGAACTGTACCAAGCCAAAAACAGTGAATAACTGCACTTTCTGAACGAAGTAAACTGCAAGGAAGAAAAAGTTAACATTGCTTTGCAGTTTGTTGTGATGAAAATGACTGTCCACACCACACTGACCATAGCTGTTCCCAGTACCCCAGGCAAAGACCAGGCAGGCTGCAAAGTTCCACCGTGGCACTCCACGTGTCACTGCAGTTCTGCAGGCTTTGGAGTCACCTCCTCCCAAGGCAAAGGGTGATTCAGTCTCCACATCCAATTCCCAGCCTCTGGCTGAGCATATCAATAGAGATTATTATCAGCTGTAAGGTCAGGTTTCGAGAGGTGGTGATTAAGTACAGGTGTCATACCCGAGACACCACCCAGGAGCCATCAGAGGGTAAAGACTGTGTGGAGTCTCTCGAGTTATCCCAGCCCAAGGCAGGCTCAATACCAGTCACCTACAGCTGAAGGGTGCCACTGCTCATTGCAAACCTCGAGAGCCAATCTGTCCATCAAGCAGGGAAAATATTGAACAGGAGGGAAGGAGGAAGATTAACTCTTCACCACAGTCAGTATGAGAGAAGAGAAGTAGCTGTCAACAAAGCTCCTGGGGAGCAGAGCAGCTTAATGGAACAACTCCCCATGCCAAATAGGAAACTGGACCTTGCAGCTGACACAGGATGCAGTTGCATCAAACATGAAAAATACCATTAGTGCTTGCATTGAAGTGAATAATTATATAGCTGCTCTTTTGAGGGACACAAGGGATATGCAGGCTGCACGTCTGACTCCAGAGCTGTATCTTCACTTGGTGCCAGAATGATTATTTTTGTGTTCCGGGCTGTAATTCCTCTTGATTATACAGAGCTTCTCCCAATCAGCTTGAAAATAAACTGATGACTTTTTGATTGTGCTAAGGATATATTTTGACACATTTTGTGCAGAAATCTTCAGCTGGAAATCAGGAAAAATGTAACTTTTTACAACATATATATGATAGAATACTATTATATACTACTAATAGGAAAAAGAAAAGCATGTTTATTCCAGTGGCAGAAGATGTCTTTGTATCTACCATGTGCTGCTGAACACACACTTGCTTTGATCTTTTTCTTTTATGCCACAAACATTAACAATATTGTAAAAAAAAAAAGAAAGAAAGGGAAATAAGGAAAGATTAATAATATATCAGAGATTATCTGAATATTTTTCCCCTCCTTTGTGTATAAGCAGCTTGGCAGCAAAGATAACTTCAAGATCAATCTTACCCTTATTTTCCATTATGCACTTCCTGTTGTTCTCAAACAAGATTAATTTTGTTTTATGCAAGTCACCAAACAATCTTCACAAAAATACGATTTTGAATTTCTTTTCTCTCTCTCTCTCCTTCTCTCCCTTGCATTATTTTATTTTATTTTATTTTATTTTATTTTATTTTATTTTATTTTATTTTATTTTATTTTATTATCTGTGTTAATAAAACCATAGTGACTAGTAAAATTCAATTTAAAATTATTTTCTGCCTGGAGAGGTTTAGGCAGTTTTCCCCTCCTCTTTTCACAATGCAGTTATTTCTCACTCAAAACAGGTAAAAAGTAGATCTTCTATGCAACAATTTTGTAAAACAAATATTCTGGAAGGACCTAAAGAAAGAAAAGCATCTTACTTCTGTCATAAATCATCTCAGCAAAATAGGCATTAATGGATATTCTTGAGCAAATTCCCTTCTGTTTTATTCATTCATGGCCTTAATTCACAATGAACAAGACATCATGAGCAATTTCTGTACTTCTTGCAGATTTTTTTTCTATTAGAGAAAGTTAAAGATTTTTCTTGTTTTATGTTAAAGGCATCTTGCCAAGGTGGAAAAAATGTTATTGATATAGAGAATGGGAATTTTTATTTACCTGTGATAGCACACAGGAAACTGAGCAGGAAGAGAAGGTTGAGGTTTTGTTTGGTTTGAGGATTTCTTTAACTTATTTTGATGTTCACCATATTTTCTCACTTCACTCATGGCCGACTACAAAACGACTATAATACTTTCCACTTATTAGTGACCTTCAGAATTTTAAAGTTGCATGGATTTTCCTATTTGCAATTTAAGTTTCTCTATTATTTTAGTTTCCAGGACTTATTCCCTAGTTTGTTGCTGCTCCACTGAACACAGCCCCGTCTGGAGCATGTTTATATGACAGAAAAATACTTTTCATTCAAATAGCCATCATTTGAATACTATCCCTAAGCTATGGTAATGTAAGAGCAGTTCCAAAACATTTACAGGGAGAAGGTAGAACTGGTTTGAACTGTTCCAGCAAAAATGCAGCTGATGTTGTGTTTATCTGAAGACACATCATTATCTCTCTGGCACATAACAAGAGTGTATTATAACCATGGGCAAAAAACATTAGAGGAAAGGGATATACTCAAAGTGATACAGACATTGCAGTCAAGGTAGTTAATGATTTGTTGGGAGCACCTCCAAAATCATGACTATTGACCCACAGGTCACTGATTTTCCAGTGAGATTACTCATAGTCCAAAATTCCAGATGAAGTATTGACAAAATAATTTCTTATTCTTACACTGTCATTTCTTCCTCCCAGCCTGGAGCTGCAGGTCAGGAGTTATCCTGTATCCAAAGGCATTTTAAGCATCGAGAGGAAGCAGTCTCTGACCTGGACTGGGTACAGGTGTTTTGGGAGCAACCAGGAAGAAATCTGACTAGGAAAATTTAGTGCTGAGCAGAATCACCCTGAAAGAAGAATTTCCCTGGACAAAATGTCTACTCAGCACGAGGGGCTGTCAGGAGCAAGTTCATTTTGTTGAAACTTTTGGTGAAGACAAAATATCAAAATGCTATTGAAGCATTTAGTTCTGAGGCAGTCAAAATATTTTCTATCAGTAAGACAAATTGCTTCTTTTCAAATGCAATATAATAAAGGCAAATTACATTTCCCATCAGATAAAAAAATCCCATACTTTTAGCTCTCTGGCTGCCCTACTGAACAAACTCTCCTCATTTGTTTGACTGTAATGTAATAAAAATTAAACTGGAATTCTGACAAGAAAAAGCCCTGGCAATCTGGAAAATTAAGGAGTCCAGGTTTTACTGCAACAACTGCAGGTAGTTTCTGATTCCACCCAAATCAGAAATACTGGCAAAAGATTTCCCCATTGTTCTGGATATTTTATCTTTTAAGTCCACAGAAATGCAAGGAAATAGAGAAAAAAGGACAGAAGAGATTTACTGCTGCTCTGAACAGACATGCACAGCTCACATCTTCAGGTGATAGAAAGAGAGGGAAGTAAACCTCTCCATAAATATATATGCAGCCCACATTGTCTACATAAAGGCTTTGATTCATATCCAGACATCAGGATTTCATCTTCTCTTTGCTAAAAGGACAGGACAGATACTTCAATGAGCTCATTTATAAGAAATCATTACTCCCAGGAAGTACAGTCTAAGAAGTATTCCTGCTAACACATTGAAAAGCCCTGGAAAAATTACAAATGTTGAAATTATTCCACTGTCAACTTCATCAGAATTCAATGCAAAGCCATCTTAAGAGTGTCGAGAGTAGAAATGCATGCTAAGTGTAGATCTGACATCAGTTTCTGTTTATTTTGGTTTTGCAGACAAAGTATTCTCTTTGTTAATGGGCAAAATAACCTATTTTTTTACTTCAGTCAAGGAAATTTCTTTTTATTTCCAAAAAAGAAAAGAGTCTAGAAAGAGAATCACATAATAAGAGGGCTGTCAGCAACATATGGCTTTGAGCAGGAAAAGGGAGGTTATTTCTAAACTTTTGAGGATGGGAGAATGTCTCTTATCAAGATAAAATACAAAACTTGTTTTGAAAACTTTACAATATTTCATCTGGGTTTAAACGAAAGCTGTTGACGACAGACACAAAGAATTTACATCTTCAGAGCTAGGTGTGGGAACTGCAATGCGAGCAACAGAGCTGTTGACTCTGAGTTATTCAACATAACCCCTTCCTCTCCAAAGAGCTGCCCAAGTGTCCTTCCCAGTTACAGCGTGCTTCAGAAAAGAGCCTTCCTTTCTCTGCACATTTTTCATGGCTTTTTGGACAAATACTGCTACTCAGAGCTT
Source organism: Sturnus vulgaris (assembly GCF_052056855.1). Classification (NCBI taxonomy): domain Eukaryota; kingdom Metazoa; phylum Chordata; class Aves; order Passeriformes; family Sturnidae; genus Sturnus; species Sturnus vulgaris. The sequence continues at coordinate 28,020,548 of NC_142250.1, forward strand.
TTCTGATAGAAATGGGGAGACAGCCAAGCTGCTTGCTAGGATTGGGTGGTATTCCCTCGGGATGTTGTTGTGTGCTCCTGTGTTTCTCCAATCCTGTGGTTGGTCTGATGTTTCAAGAGTGATTTTAATAACCTCATTCCAGTTTAAAAATGAGCCTTAAAAATTCAGATGGTTCAGAAAAGTGTTCAAAATGCTGTTTACCTATCCAAGTCAATCCCAGATTCCAAATACTCAGATCATATCCAGAGAAATTATTACCAGACCCTGGCATATCCATCTTAAGAAAATTATCTAGCATTTTCTTTTAATGAACTCTGTGAATGTTTTATACCAGACATAGAAAGCAAAATACAAATAGTCACCTGAGACAGGTCCACTGGTATGAATCTGGTATCTAAATAACACAGCAGAAAAGCATACTGGATAAAAAATGTTTTGAATATTTCAGAAACACTTGTAAAACTGCTCAGGAGGTGAAGATTTATAAGCACATTGACTGCAAGTGAACTTTTCTGCAGATAAATTATGAGCTCACCTTCTCCACAGGCTTTCAGCATTTGCATTAGGATACAGGAGCAGACTATTAAATTTGCAGCTGTAACCACTCCTGGCAATGATCCTATGACAAATCTTAGAGAACTCATAGAAATGCTTCATTAATTTATAGTGAAAGATACCAAAGTGAATTTTTGGGCAATGTAGTGGTTAAAACAGCAATGAATACAGCTCTCACCCAAATACCTCAGTCTACCAACATCACTTTGCCAAGGACACTCGTGGCCAAGCTCCCCAAGGTTTTGAGCATAAGACCACACAAAATACACCCTTTCCCCCCCCCCCCAAACACAAACAAATTTCAACAGTGCTCTTATATTATACTCTTTTCCAGCATATGATCCTGGCTCATTTGCTGCAGTCTTTTGTACCAGGCAGCTGTCTACCAACCCACAGAGCTGGTACAGCAGAGAACACACGAGTTATTGGAACAGACTTCAAAATGCATCCCAGTGAGCACTGTGATCTTCCTTTAAAATAAAAAAAAAAAAAAAAAAAAGTCAGCCTTCTAGTTTGGCTGCCTTTGGAGAAAGTGCTTCAGTAGGAATGAATTTAAACATTGAGCATTTCCCCAGACTGTTATGTACCTTTAGGAATAATTTTATTCTCTTTCTCTCCATTTCTCTTGCTCTCTCATTCTGGTGTGCTTGCTCCCACCAAACAATTTCACCCAACATTTGCTTGCAGATTGTACACTGCCATGGCCATATCAGAGATTTTGAGTTGAAATGCATTTTATTTATTCTTTTCCTGAGAACATTAAAACTAAAATAGGGGTCAAAGTTAAGGCCTTCTAACCAGGTTTTGAGAAATTTTTCAGTGGGGGTGGGGACTTGGCTTGTGTTCTTAAGATAAACAGAGGTTTCCATTGTAGCTCTTTTTCTGGGCACTACTCAGAAATCAAATTCCCTGAGCCTTCTCCTCCAGCTCAGGGGAGCTAAGGACTCCAGCTAAGGATGTGTCTTTCTAGATTTTCCAGTGTGACATTTGCACTCTCATTTATAAAAACACATCTCCTATATTTCAACTGTGTTTCCTAAGGGGATTTCCTATATTTTTTGTCATTATTTAAGTTCCTAGAGAGAGAATAAAGCAACAAAAATCAAAGACGGAATATGAAATAAACTAAATATTTCACCTTTCAAAGTGCTTTTGTATTTGGCAATAATTATCATCAAGTAGCAAAGAAAGACAAATATTTCCTTTCAAGAGTTGCCATTAGCCAATGGAAAACTTTCAATAAAGAATAGATGCTTATTTCAAACCAACTCAGATTGTATGGCAGAGCCAAATTTTACATTTTCCCTCCATGTAAAAATGTCAATGCATTTTTATTTCAGTTACCATTAGCATGAAAATAATGGTTCCGTTTCTTGGGGAGCTACTAATGCCTTCTAGAGAAACATACAATTTAAAGGCAATTTTCCCGATATGGCATATAGATATTTTCCCCTTTTATTTTTAAATGTTTTATAAATGGAAAGATTTTATTGAAAGAGGAGTTCTGTTCTCCAGGAGCTCTCTGAATCCTGCTGTTTATGTTTAACCTGGAGTCATGATAATCCCCTTCGTTTTTCTTTAATTTGTCATTTCATCTTTTCTATTTTAATAAAATCAGAGTAACACACAGCGTGCTCTGTGGTAGCATCTGACTTAATGCAAGAAGCAATTATAAACCTTATGGTGGCTTGCAGCTAAACTTTTACATATTCAGCTAGCAGCAGCCCCAGCTTGGCGTGAGATGCTTCAAGCTCAGGCTGAGGCAGTGGCTGGCAGAGCTGCACACACCAAAATGCTCCTTCTAATCATGTGTGTCACGGGTCCCTGCTGCTGTTAGCATAGCAAAGGTGATGCTGAGGCAGGAACCACAGTGAAAATGAGACCAGCGAGAGCAAGGGGTTGCCAAGACACTCAATAATTCTCCCCAGCAGCAGGGTGAGGTTTGCTTTGCCTGTGAAGGAGTATGATCAGATGATTAAATCCACTCTAAGTTCATGTTCCTACACCACACTCACATGTGAGGTGTTTTCAGACTGTTCTCACAGCACTCAGGTATAACCAAAACCCAGGGGTCCCCTCCCAACACTGCCTCATACACATCAGCAGCATCACTTAGTCCCAATTCTTCAGTGAGTTCCTTGTGCAGGAACAGCCATTAGGGAACTCTTTTTGCAACTTGCCCGAGCTTCTGTGCCAAAATCTGGGGAATAGCAATAATACCAGAAGTACAGAAAGCCACCCCAAGTCATAACCATTGTTCCTGAGGTACTGTGCATGCCACAGTGTAGTAAGAACATTGCTACCAGGTTCACAAGACCAAGCAGCTATTCTTTTTACTACAGTAGCCAGAGGAGGAAAAGAAATACATTACACAGTGAAAGGTGTTAATATAGCCAGTAAGCCTATAAATAGGAGAAAAGTGGAATCAGCTTGTTTTCTTGGGTAGGTTGAGCTAAGCACAAAGGCACATTTCAGAGCACCCAGAGAGTGGCTGGGGAGCTCAGGGGATTTCTGTTTGGGGCTGTCTAGACTGTGAGAAATTCCTGTGATTTCACAACAAAAATTTTATTTACAGAAAATCCCTTTATTGCTCTATCTGTGTGAGCTTCAAATCTGAAAGTCTTTTTCTTTCTTTAGTGCTTGGTTCTTTCCACAAAATGTATGCTGAGATTGGGGTCTCAAATGCTCTGAGCACAAGTTTTTCAGACAATACTTTAGTTCTGAGTTGTTGGCAGTCTTTGAAGGGAGACTTGTGCCTGTCAGAGCTCAGATTTTGGTTCAATTGCTGGGTCTTTTTAATCACTGCAGTTTCTATGCTATCCAACAGGCACTCTTCCAGTCTAGATGAAAATGCAAATAATACAAAGCAGCTTCTCACTACAGGCTATAAAGCAGAAGGGAAGAAAACATGTATCAAAGATTTCACTGGAATCTCAGGGCCTTGAGGTATGCAAGTATTAAACTGGACCAAATGTCTGAAGTTAATCACAATGCTTGCTGCAATGCTGGGTTGTTATGCCCCACGACCATTGTACTGAACCTCTCATTTTAATAACTTTTCTGACAATGAGGGCTGTGCAATGCTGATCTTCAAGTGCCGAGTTATGTGGTTTTTAGATATCAGAGAAAGAAAACCCTTTCTGTTAACACACAAGAAATGGACTTGTACAAACAGAAAGCTATTTTGCAGTAAAAAAACCAAAACAAAACAGCCCCACAAACATCACCACTACCCTGGATTTTTTCCTGTGAACAATAAAAAATGGCAGGTTTTGTGTTTTATACAGGGAGAGGGGAGGGAATAAATGTTGTGCTGTTGTCAAAGTGAAAGACTGAATACTGGTGGAAAACGCTGGCATTTCACCCCCTTTAATGAATAAAAATAACATTGTAACATTTATAAAACACTCATAATAATGAAGCAAAGAGTACTTCTGTTTAGTGTGACTTGAATTAGAACACTAAAAGCAATAGTGTTTATTTAGAGCAGGGATGGCTGAGAAATTGCAAGCAGAAATAGGAAATGTGTTTCTGCAAAGCTCAGACAAACCCTCTCTCCACCTTGGCTAAGGTTCTTCTGCCCAAAGAAATTCTTCTCAGGGAGATTGGTCATCAGTTCCTATTGACCTGGTTAATGTGCAATGGTTATTTCCATGCTCTACCTGTGTGAAATGTTTGTTCCCACCCACGTCAGCTCAGTTGACACTTGGGCATCTCAGCACAACTCTATTCAGTGGCTGAACAGAGAATGATATCTCACTCTTTCCAAAGAGTTTACTGCCCCACATTACGAGAAAAATGCTTTCTCCTTCATATTCTGTCTCCCTCTGCTGATGCTCTAAAATGAGAGATTTGCTCTCAGAAGGACAGAAATTACTAACTAGTAGAAACAAATATTTCTCAGAAATTACTAACTAGTAGAAACAAACATATCAAAATGTTCTGCTCAGCCATGTTGTGCAACATTCTGGGCATCGTTTAACCAAGCAGGGAACATGATAATCCCTGGCTAGAAAAAATAGGTATGTGGCTAAATTACTTGCAAATGGGCTGTGAAGCATATAAAATTAGTGCAGTTGTATTGGAAAAATATTTACAAAAATTGCCTAGAGTCTGGGTCTGTTGAGTGCTGACAAAGAAAACAGTTGCTGCCTCAATAGGCCTGGAGGCCAGAAAGAGGGTGAGATGAAAGAATGCAGCTGTATCTGGCGCTCTGAAATAAATTAGGAGAAGGGGAAGCAAGGCATTATATGAGCTCTTGCTCGTGTGACCCTTATTGCAGTGGAAATTAAATATGCAATGGATGTTTTATGCATGAAGAGAGAAAATGTTGAAAATGTCTTTTTGGAAATCCAGAGTCTACTTTGGGTAACCTCACATCTAGGAAGAAATGAGATTGAAAGCACCAAAGGGAGGGCAACCAGACTGAGTTCAGACTGGAAAAATGCTCCAATTCGATTTTCAAAGCATATAAAAAGTCAGGAGAGAGAAACACTCACTCAGATAATACAGACCAGGCTGTCTTCTTCCTCCTCCCCACCTCTTTTTCAACTCTAAATTTCTGTCCCATCTGAGCTGCCTCTCGTTTTCTTTCTCACACTTTGCCCAGAGCTGTCAATATCTCAGCATCTTCTCTCCACATCTTTGCCTTTCTTCTCTCCCTGTCTCAGCACATGGGGAACACAGCAAACTAAAAAGAAACACCAATTCCTTCACTTGCACGAAGCACAAATCACTTGTAAAAAATACCCCTGAGGCCCTAGATCACAAAAGGACAAAGCATACATATTGTATGTAGCTAAAACAAGGGAATATTTGAATGTTTGGGGCTTCCAGGTAAAGAGCAGCAGTTGCTGATAAATTCATTTGTTAAAGTTCTTGTATGTTGTTGATTTTTCTGCATAATTCTCTGTTGCCTCATGGTTGGGTTTTTAGACCTCTTTTGGAAACAAGTAAAATCTCATCACAGGCAGTGTTTAAAATGGCTCTGCAGGCAAGCCCTGGTTTCTCTCCCCTTCCTGAATTATATCAGGAGAATTCACTTCTCTTCTTGGATGTAAACTCAGCAGGATAAAGATCAGTATCGTATACACCACAGGTTTGAAACAAGTCTAGACTGCATGAACAAAAATAAAGGAAAATAGAAATACTAATGCAGATAACAATGGTATGATGAGACAAGAGCTCGTTCCTCTGTGAAGTTTCAGTCCAGGACAACAACTTGGGCAGGAAGTGTCTGTGAGCCACCAGCACTTCAAATTTTACAGGCCAAGATAAAATAATTCCTTTGTGATGCAAATGCCTCTCAAACAGAGCTAGTGCAGCTGATATATTTTTGCCAGTAATGGGAATTAATCAGACAAGTTTATTGAGACAAGAGTTGCATCCTGCATTTCCATCTTGACTGATCAGCACAGTTCAGCTTAAGCCTGTGAATCACACACTGGATCTTAATGTAAGCTTCTTAAATGCATAGTGCCCTACAATAACAACAACAAAAAAAAAAGTCAAAAAGGACTAGAAGAGTCTTTTCTCTTACATATCAATAAGAAAAATTTGTTGGATTAATTCTATGGTCTGTATAGCTGCTGGGGTACAGGAAGTCTTTATCAAACTAGTAAATGTTTAGTATCAGTTCTGTACCTCAAATAATAGAAAATACCAATATAGACTTTCTTTTCTTAACAGCTTTCTGACCTTCTGACTGCAATTCCCACTCTGAGTGACTGCAGTTCAGGAAAATCATGTATTCTGAAGAGCTTGGTGGCAGCAGAGAATCTCATCAATTTTAATCCCTGAAAGGTTCATGGAGTTTGAGTCTGGCAACAAAACATTGCACAACATGGCTGAGCAGAACAGATCTGCTCTCTCCTGACACCAGTAACAGAGATCAGCACCCCCTGCCCCACATGGCCTTTGCCTCTGGATTCTGGAAGAGGAGCAGGAGAACAATTTGGCTGAATGCAGAGATGCCTTGTGTAAAGATAGGTACCAGATATGACACACCAAGTGGCAGCTCCCAGGGTGGATGGGACAAAGGTCTGCTCTTTTTAAATGAAAGTGCAGCAGTAGAAAAGCTTAACTTCTGAATCTATTCCATCTCAGGGGAGAGAAAAGTAAGGCAGGGACTCGTGCTTTTTTACCCCTTTTATCCATGTAGTTTTGCTGCAGGAACCCAGCAAAATGGGTTGCAAATGATGTTCGGAAAATGGGATGAAATGCCAACTCAGTTCTTCCCCAGCTCCTCAGCATTCTGAGACAAAACAGGGTCCAGCCACCTGCCACTGTCCAAATAAAACAGAGTTTTGGGAACGAATTGCCATTGATAATAAACCAAAGTCTGGTTCCAGTCCTGCAAGCTCAAATCCTTCTTGTTCACAAGCTTTGTCCTGGGGTCTGAGCAGAGCCACTGAGGACCTGAACAAATGTCAAGGAGTCCCTCTTAGAGCAGCCTCTCGAATCCTTTTTAATAGTATGGCAACATTTCATTTTTACTTGTTCCTTAATTTCATTTTCCACATCCAAAAATTTGTGAATTCATTTAATAAAGCACTACATTTAAGTAAAAAGGGTAAATGCTCTCAGAAGGAAGACAGAATAATGAGCAATACATAATTCCACACTAAAACTCTACATCTCTATAAATATGTTACATACATACTACTCCAAAGCTTGTTGAAAACATTTGACTGCACAGGGAAAACAGATTTTATTTTGCTACTCTGACCCACAGCATTTAACACTATTTAAACCAAAAGCAAATGTTGATGGCCTTTTCCAGTAGAAGTGTGGTATGTTGGTCCAGGCATGCTGATGCTCAGCACAGCACGAACAGCAGGGTGCATCTTCCTGCTGCCTCAAAAGTTCTTGCACGGGCTAAGAGGTTGCCTTAGTGTGCTAGTGGCCACTTAAAGCAAGGCTGTTTACTCCAGGTTCTTGCTGCACTGCTACAACAGCTCTCTGTTTACACCTCTCCCTGTTTGCACATCACTGGAGACATCAGCACTGTCCTGAGATGGCAGCTCTTTTCCTTTGGAAGCAGCTGTAGATAGAGGTATTGATTAAGAGAGACACCAAGTCCTCATCCATATCTTACAAGTAAATAGGGGGAAAAACATTGCTAAATCCGTAGTCCAATTATATCTGGAAACAACTAAGGGCAAATGGCTATGTGGAGAATTATTGAGCTGTGAGTGGCAATGCAGCAGAGCAGGAGGAAGCCATAGATAACTGAATGGGTAAAGCCCTTCAGCAGACTGTAGGGAACACAGTAAAGGCTGAGATATTTGCTCCTACAGTAACAGAAATTCAGATTTGATTTACTTTGTGAACCACAGGTCTGTTTTCTTTACCCAGATCACACCAGGTGGATATAATTCAGTATACTTGCATCCTGCCTTTGAATAGCATGGTGTGACTATAACTAGCAGGACATATTTTTGGTGGATAAACATTCTTCCTACTCTTTAGAGAGGAGTCTCACCTCAACTGATGAGGTTGTATAGGCATTACAAACATGTTCATGTCAAAGATCAGGGGCTGAAAATTTGTCCTGTGTTCTCTCCCCCAATATTCTACTGACTGAACTCTAGAAAGTATATTTTAAATTATAACCCTCCCTTTTATTTCCTAAAGATATAGTCCTTCTTCCACAAGAAATCTCCTTTGGACAGGAGTTCAGTGGTAGATGTAATACATCAGCTGAGAAGCTCGATGTATATCAGCAGCAGACCTCAGAGGCTGAGACTGTGGAGCCATCAGGAAGGAACATAATGTGAAATTGCCTGTACATGCTGTTCTTCTGCTTGCTGGAAAAGCTCTGTTCTTGTGACACTTCAGGGGATTAAGCTGATGAGTGTGCTATGCAACCAGGAACTAATGCTGCTTAAAAGAGCCTTTCTGAAACTTTTTTTCCTTGTATTTTTTTTTCCCCAGACTGGTGACCTTTCATCCAAAGTTCAAGTTCTTGTTGTCTCTTTAAATGGAATGTGAAAACACAAATAGCACATGTATCAGCTTCATCACAAAGAGTTGTGTCTGTCGGGAATGGGAGAAGTGATGAGAGGGAATCTGCTTTTTTCCAGACTGAAATACAACAGCTGACAAATCTCTCTTAAAACAGTCTGCCTGACTGCTTTTCATTATCCCTGGGGACTGGCATCCTGGCTCAGCAGAGCAAGAGTCCTGGTGTGGATCTCAGACCCAGAGCCCTTCTTCTTTGGTGGCCTTGGGTAGGTCATTTCTGCTGTGGCTCCTGTCAGGGCTGCTCAGAGCCATCTTCCCCCAGCCCTCGGTTAAGCAAACACAGCTCTTGGAGAACAGTGCTCTCATTGATTTTCTTCAGAAGACTAAACTGCTGTCCTCAGATGAACATTCCCAGGATATCAGCTGATAATACAGCTTTTGATTCGGTCACCCACATAAAATTGTTCAATTGAAGGCTGAATTTTCACCACGGTCACAAGAGATAGAGCTCAGCCTTATCTGCTCTGCTGTGTAACCACTGAGCACGGCTGCTTTTAAAACTTGTAGCACTGAACTTTCATGAGCTTGTAAAACAAAAACTTTGTGCTCTGGAACAACTGTTTCTCCTGCAGAAGAAAAGATCCCCACTCTTCCAAATGTGCTGCACAGAGCATTTGGTATAGGTATGGTTCTACAGAGGAAGGAGCATTGAATTATTTAAGAGAGACACTTTCTAACCTGGCTCAAAAGAATAAAAATAACCATTGACTGGGTATCTGAATGCTTTATTCTGGAGGGAAGAGTGGAGACTTGGTCATACTCTTTTAAAACAGTAAAAGTTAGGTATTACATTTTTTTTGCCAATTGTTCTAAGGAAGGCAGTAGATAATGCAAAGTGACAAATGCATTGGCATAAACAGTGAGAAATTATGTTGCTGGATCATTTTTACCACCAGTAAATGTAATCTTACTCCACACAGAAAGCAAGATCAGCCCATTTAAGATGCTAATATTGCTCGAGCAAATGTGTTTACTCATTTTCAGAGCTTGAAGTCAGTGAAAGAGTTAATGAAGTTAGTAGATCTGTTGCACTGGATCGAGGACAGTTGGCATTCCCCTTAGAACTATTGATTCTGTGTTCTGGGCAGCAGCTGGCAGGTTTGCTGTGCCTGGCTAAACGTTGAGGACCTTATCTGTATAAGATGCCAGCCTGCCTGGGTACAACTTGTCCATAGATTTTAAGAGTGTGAGAGGACAGCCACACAGCAACAGCAGTGTCTTGCTTGAGCTCTGACAGCTGATGAGATTCCAACTTGGATGCTGTGACTCCTGTCATGCACAGGGAGAAGACACAGGTGAGCCTCAGGTCACTCTAAATCCTGATCTGTGCAGCTCCTTTCTGCGGGATGCACAAAACTGAATCCTGGCCCCTGCAAACACAAGTGCTGAACAAACAACAATTTCTTCTGCCACAGGATGGCAGATTTGGGGATGGTTTGCATTGAGGCAGGCACATGTTACTCGGCCTGGGGAGTCAGACTTGCTGCTTCTATGGGGAGGCTGGGGCATAGTGACAGGAGCCATTGGCTTCCACTGCCCTCCCTCCCCCCAAAGCCATTAGCAAACTCCCACGTCTCTGTCAGAGAGAGGAACAAGAGAGCAGGTCCCTGCTGCTGTGCCACCTCAAAGAGCTGTGCCCCACGGGGGCTGTGCCCACCCCTTGCTGCACCCAGATAAAAGGCACAAGTCCTTCCACTGCCAGCCTCACAAAGACACCTTCTGAATTTTAAATACCCTAAGACTCAGTTGGCTTTCCCCATCAAATTGTCATTTTATGGGATAGTCTGAAACTTAAATACAATGAACTTTATTGCCAATCTGACATTTATCTGCAATGTATATTTACTGCCTGGAGAGCGAGGGTGAGTGGTGTGTTTTCTGCTCTGTCAAACAAGGAAAAGATACAGCAGGACTCTCCCCATTACCTCCACTAAAAAGAATCAGATTTATTTACCTTGACTTGAGAGAGTTGTTTTCACAGGATGTCTCTGTACTTTTACAAGCTGTGTGAGATCTACCTTGTTCTTAATAAGGTATAAATACATCCTTTCTCTTTGACTGTAAGACCCTGATACAGGGGGGAAATGTTGAAAGAGGAGGATGTTTGTTATATTGCAAGCTTTTTACACTACCAGTCTAATGAGATAATGTGTTTATTTATTATAACAATAAACACAGCTGTAAAATGGACCATAAAAAATAATAGATGACTCACAGATTTCTATACCCAACATGTCAGCTGTAATTGGGGAATAAATTAAATGATCCATCTGCTTGCCACCTTCTACACTTTTTTTTCCCTGGTATCCTCAATATTTAAAAACAGTCAGCATTATTTATATTAATTACTCACTAACAACAGCAACAACAGAAACTCTGCAAGCAAATTGATTGGCCTTGTAATATAACTCCCCAGCCACATCACACACACACATGCACTATGGTCTTTCCTTTACACTTAAATGTAATGAGTGTGATGGACTTGCTTTTCTTTATTAATAGTTTTCACTTTATCATGCCAATACTATTGAGTCTTCTCTTTATTAGTGTCTTGGAGACAGTGCTAGCAATGATACATCATATAAAAGGTTGAGAGACAGTTCAATCCATTAAGCTGGGAAAGAAAGCTTCATCTTCTTTCCAAGAGCAGCAGCTCCAGAATACAGAACTCTGACACAGTCCTAAAATTGGAATAATATCAGCTGAAAATTCCAGCAAAAGTGAATTGTTTGGGGTAACAGCCCTTATTCAAGAAATATTTCCTTTCTCCAATGTGTATAAACTTATAGAGGCAAATGCTGGCATTGATATAAACATGATAGGAGGCAGAAACTGATACACAGCCAGATCCAGACTTGCATTCAAGGAGAACCTGAACTTCTCTCATGTCCTTGCCCAATGTTAGACTCATCAGGGACCAGTGCCATTGCTTTAGGGAACCTTAATTGATCAGTGACAAGTTAAGTAATTGCCATCAGGTCTCTTAATTCTTTAGGCTGTGTATGAAATCTGGAATTACTGCAATATTAGTTTAGGAGCTGACTAAGAAAAAGAGGTACAATGATATGAAAAGGCTGTTTTGGAAATTCCTTTCCATTTTTTACCTAAGTTTAAAGAAGTGCAGAAGATTAAACTTTGGGACTCTATGTTTTAGAAAATCCAGCCTTAAATGTTTCTGTAGTAACTGTTGGTTACAAAAGACTAAACAGCAAAGAATATTTAACATGACAGCTTAACCATAAACTGTATCCTAGGATGTCAACACAGAATTGGGTCCAAACTTTCTTCTATACCCAACTTTTTATAGTTATTTCAACCTAACAACATTGTAAACTTCATTAATACTTTAGTCCTCCTGCCATTATTGAAAACATCCAAATTATGTAAACATTTACTGTGAGCATAATAAGACAATATAATAATGTAGAAATAATTTAAACTGCATAATTAAAAGAATGAATACATGAATATATTTGCAGGTAAAATTTACTCCAATCACTTTTTAGACAAATTGTGCATTATTTATTTGGCATATGGTCAACTCTACCTCTCTCAATATTAGCTCTAAAGTTGAGAGTTTAAAATTGTCCACAGTTAGTAAGGATATCCATTAAAATTGTACAGATATCTACTAACACAAAAGAGCTTTTTTGAACCCTGAACATTTCTTCCTCCAACTCCCAAATACCTTCTACCTCACACCTTCTACAGGCAAAAAAAATTAATGATGCCCGTTGCATTCAATGGACTTTTTAAAAATGTGTTCCCCTTGTTTTCTGTAACATCTTTGTGCCTTCTGACAGAATATATCCTTCTATACAGCTGAAAGTCAAATAGTGGAAAGCACGGAGTATTTTGAAGTTGGGGCTTTTCTCCTTGGTGGGCTGTTTGGATGCTTTTTTTGGCAGAAAATCTTTCAGAAAGTCTCTCAAACAAAGAAGGCAGCAGAATGTTCAGCCTTTGCCGAAAGGGTTTGAAGTGCAGCACACAGAAGGTGCAGCTGCAGTGAGCAGTGCTTTAGCTGGCAACAATAACACCTCAGTGATGGGAATTCTGCTTACAAGCTGTTTTGCCTAAATAAAAGAAGATGGTCAGGCAGCTATATTTCAAAAGCAGTCAACAGATTTTCCATCTACTTTCAATTTTCATTCTCCTCTCATCCTTCTCTCCCAGAGTACATGAAGTACTCTCCTGCAGGCACCCTGCATGAGTATGTCATTGATTCAAAAGGGCAAAGCTACTTTTTCTAGCTAGAAATTAAAAAGGTTTCAGTGCCTGTGGTGGCTGGTTATAGAGGTTATTGCTAGTTAGTGCTATTATGGGATTTCACTTTCTCTATTTTCCATTTAGTCCATTTCCTATTATTATTCCAAAGGGTTCAATAACAAAACAGCACTCAGGATGAGACAGAAAATCTGAATAATAGATATTGTACTATTTTCTGAAAAAAGAAAAAGGAATATGGGTCCTGGTGACATTTTTATCAAAAATAATGGAGGGGATATCTCAGTTTCTGTTCTGCATCCATCATTTCACCAGCTGCAGTAAGAACCCATAATTGTTGAAGTGTTTTAGTTTGGAGTTAGCAAGTTGCAAGACTCTTCTAAACAAATTCACCTCTGGTGTAATTGCACAGACAGCTACAGAACTGTCCAGGAGGGAATCTGATGGATCCTTCATTTGTAGATATATTTTCTAGCTGTTTTTGTTGGAGGATTTCTCAGCTAGAAACTAGCACAGAACAGCACCTTTTATTAATAGCACATCAGATCCTAGGAAGACAAAACATGTCACAGGTTAGAGAAAGAAAAGCTTTCTCCTCCCTGCACTTTACTTGTTTTTTACCAGCTGGGGCCATTCAAGATAGTTTTCCAGTCTGCTGTAAGGTGAAAACTGCATTTATAAGGGGCAGCCCAGTGCAATTAGTCCATTAATTGTGTTAGACCAGTCATCTTTCTCAAGTCAAGGTGTCTTGCTTCAGAAAAGCCCTGCAAGCTTAGCAGAGTTCTCTGGAACAATCGGACAGTACCTACCTGTAATTATCTAACACCACCCCGGGAAGATTTTTCTCATCCTTCAATACCTGGTTTTGACTGCAGATGTAGCTTGGTTCTCATGGTTTCCAGTTTTATTCCTCATTGATATCTTTCCATAGGCTCAATAAAGATTTATATTGTAATTTGAGGTGGGTTTTTTTTTCATTTTCACATAGGTCAGGAATAAATATTGGATGCTGACCGATAGTTTTGCATTTGAAATCTTTGAAACTGTCACCACAGTTTACTTGTGGTGATGCTGAGGTATCCATCACCTTCTTGGTTTTTACTCAAAGGAAAACTTGGGTTTTTCCACAACAATTCCGCAGCATAATAAACCTCCATGTTGCCACCTATATAATCAATACTGATCAATCTTGTTATCAAAAAAAAAAAAAAATAATGGGCATATGCAGCATTGTCCTTCCACTCATGAAATGCATCTATTTCTAGGGCAGGGACATTATAGCTGTTTTAATTGTTCTGAGCAGATGCAGTAACATTTTAGGACAGGAAGAAGAATTTTGCAGTATATATTTAGCTGCAAAGGAAGAATCTGAGAAAACACCCCATCATATTCTGAATCCTTCTCACAGAGCAAAACTTAATCTACAGCATTAACTTGTGTGTGAAGATATTTTGAAGTCTTTAACATCTACAAGAATTCCCGACTTAGTATTTCATGCATGTTCTGAATGATGTATTCTCACTCTGAGACATTGCCTGAGATACGAGGAGTTTCACCAGCTGTATAAATCACTACATTTGGGATATCATCTGAGTGCCACTGGGAAAAGTCTGTTCTACTTGTGAAGCCCTGCTCCATGAGGTGTGGTACAATGGGCTAAATGCTCTCCCTGTCACCAGCCCTGTTTGTGGCTGATCTCACACAGCCTCACAATGAAGAGAAAAGTGTGCAGGAGACCATCAAGACAGCATCCACATGAAAAGTTTGAAACAACTTCTCTCCATAATTAAATTGCTATGAACAAATCTTTCACACACACCCAAAAGGACAAAAAAGAGGAAGAAATAACGTCAGGTGCTACAAGGAGTGAGGATATTTCTTCAATGGTGAAAATGAACAGGGTTCTTTTCTTCCAGATGTAAAAATTAGACAAGACTGCCACTGATGATTTACAGGAGTTTTTCTTTCTGTATTGAATAGAATCTTTATGTTTTTACAACATTATTGTTGTGTTGTGTTATGAGCACAGCTCAGATTCTCTAAACAGAGTCTTGCTGTCTATTGTATCAGTTATGAGAGTCCAGATTTTTTTCACCAACTTTCCTTTGGTTTCAATAGTATCATGTCTAGATATGATTTTGTTTAGAGGCTGTGAAATGCAGGATTTTCTAAATATGCCATTGTAGCTGATAAAAAAAGATATCAGCAAGTGGATAGAAAAATGTTCAACTAACTTGAAAGGCAGCCCTGTTAAACCAGAATTCCTAGGGCTCTTGGAAAACCTTCCTAAAGAAACAAGTAATGCAGCCAGAGAATGTTCAGCAACAAAGATTCAACCATGTTGCAGCAGGCAAATAAAGTGGCTTATTCAAATTAAGTGAAAAGGAGAGCAAAGCAGTCCCTGAGAGCAAGCAGCATTGTGTGGGGTTTACAGCAGCTGTGGTTGTACTAAATTCACATGGATTAGAGAGAGCTGTTGGAAGTTGCAATATCCCATTTGGGGGCAGTCTGAGCAGTAAGCCAAGTTCACAGGTAGCATTGCTGGACTTAATTAGTGTTTTTCCAGATGATGGACATGGCTGTTAGGCCCATTATCCCCCACTGGAGTCAACAGGTACAGGTGCACTCACAGCCCATCACATTACAACTTTGTGCACAGCCTCTCTCCAGCCATCCCATCCCATCCCATCCCATCCCATCCCATCCCATCCCATCCCATCCCATCCCATCCCATCCCATCCCATCCCATCCCATCCCATCCCATCCCTTCCCATCCCTTCCTTGTTTTACCCATGGACTGGCACACCTATACATGCAGGTGTCTGCATGGTGAGCTGGATGAGCTACAAGGCACCAGGTGCAAAACTGGAAAAACACAAGGACAAAGTGTTAAACAGGAATTAAACAAGGACATTGCAAATTCTTTATACCAAGAGCTTTGTTTGGCAACAATAATTATAATACCTACAATTGCCTGTCTGGAGTAAGGTTGATGCACACCTGTGGGGACCATCCCAAGCCATAGTGGCTGGGTAAGGATCTTTGAGCCATTCAACTCTCCATGCCATCAGGCAGGAAGATGAATTGGCTTATTCCTGCCTAGTGTAAGAAAATATCTATTAATTGTGTATTTCTTTTACCCTTAACAGAATTTATTTGAGCAATAGGGTGGGTAGCACTTGGATAGTGATTGTCTGCAATCTCCTTTGCTAAATTTTCATCACAGAGAATTTTTCTATCATGTAAAAATAACTGATGATCGTTTAAAGCTGGGGTTAAACAAACAGTGCTCTAAAAAATTCGTGCCCGACTTCTGCTTCTTTTTGTTTTTGGTTGTTTATTTCTTATACACGAGTTTTTAATTTTTACTTTTGTGTTTCTTAGATTTTTTTGAATCCAAAATGAGAACACCTGCTGTGTTACCATGCCAATCTGACTTACAGAGAGGGATGAATGTCAGCATGTGATGAGCTTTCATTTATAGCCTAACAGCACTCTACTTCCAGAGCCTTTATCAGTTGAAGCTTACACTCAGAACCAAGAACCCATGCTGTACAAATCAATGCAGCATCTTCAGTGGCTAATAGTAGCAGGCTGAAGTGTCTCAATATTGGCCTGTCAGAATTGGGTGTAGTAAAGACAAAGAAAATGCAAGGTCAGCTCCAAAGATGGTAAAATCAATCCATCAACGGCCTAATATTAAGTGTTTTGGCCATTGTGACAGATGAGATTGGATAAGAAATTTGAAGTCCAACAAAATTACTTTTCCACCAGCTCCTCAATAAGCCCCATGGGCGACCACAATGATCCTCCAAAATGGGAGAAGAAACCCAGAAGAACTCAGCAGAAAGTGACAACTTGGGAGACAGTGATATGTTCTTGCAAATGAAACAATGAATCAGAGTGGAAGCAGTATCAGGCAGACAAGGGTCAGGTTTTGGGCCATGCCTTTGGAATAAAAGGCAGAAAACAAATGATGCCTGGGAAAGATGGAGCAGTTACAGTACATGAGTTAGCCACTCTAAACAAAATGTGTTGAATAAAATTACATCTTTCAAAAGCCTTAGAAAAAAAAGCTTCAAAACCTGAGGTACAAGGTCAGAACACTTTTAGCCAGAAGAAAGTATTGTTAGACACTTCAAAGTATTTCACCCTGCTGAATGCTAGGCAATACCATTAACTTGCCTTTCAGACTTAGACATAAGAGCAGAAATTAATTTCAAACTGCTAAATGAAATTATGTCCATGTATAATAGCGATGCTAAAATCACCT